>NC_140166.1:108562060-109219560 GCF_963971535.1 Notolepis coatsorum
TGTCACAAAACCATCACATCTAGGGACCTCAAACCTATTCTAGCGAGGCCTTTAAACCAAGAACTGGAGAGACTGGTCAGATGAGCTCAGTGGTACACAAGTTGAAGAAACATGGCTTGGATTCAAAACCAAATTCTCAACAATACTAAACAACATGGCACCAGGCATGGCACCAGGGTTAAAAATCGTGCTGAGCCATGGATGCACGCAAGACTAAGAAACGATGTAAACACCATGATCAAATCTGCAAAAAGAAATTCCATCAATGACAAAACTGAGGAAAACAAAAACAAACCCAGTGAACTTTGGAAATTACTCAACAACCAACTAGGCTGCAGTAAAAACACCTGATTTACAAACATAAACATAAAGACAGAAAACACTCTCATCACAGACAAGCTGGATGTGGCCAATTACTTAAACATTTTCTTTACAAACATAGCCACAACACTGCTTAATAACATACCCTCCCACTCAAGGCATTTTGGGGTAGAACACATCATAGCCTTCTACAAAAACCTAGAGGTCCGCAAAGGCGACTTCAAACTTGAAATGGTAACAACAGCCGGCCCAAGCCAGAGGCAACGATGACAGCCGGATTCGAGACCGGTGTCTCTTGCGTTGGTGACGAGCGCAATGTCCCCTGCGCCATCAGCCGCACTACCGCCCTGTTTCTATTCTTACCTCCATCTCGAAAGTAATGGAAACAATTGTCTACGAACAGGTCGAAAAGTACCTCGTGGGAAAAAAAACGAATCTACAAATTCCAATCTGGCTTCAGAACATCCGACTCCACTGACATTTGAGTGACCACATCAAACAAGAGGTGGACGTGGGTAAATACTGCGGCATGGTCATGCTGGACCTCCAAAAAGCTTTTGACACTGTCAATCACTCCATTCTGATTGACAAACTAAAAGCGATTGGTTTTGATAGTTCATCAGTGAACTGGATGCAATCCTACCTGGAGGGAGAGAACAGATGGTGGAGGTAAACGGTACACTATCCCCCTCCCCTCCCAGTGAGCTGCGGTGTTCCACAAGGAAGCATACTAGAACCGCTACTGTTCCTAATTTATGCAAATTACATGTCATCAGCTTGTAACTGCAACTTGTTCCTGTTCGCGGATGACTCAGCCCTGCTGGTCTCTGACAGGGACAAGTTTGTATTTTTTGTATTTATTTATTAACACAGTTAAACAAAAGTAAAAAAAAATACATAATAAGTGTTGAAGTCCCACAAACAACTAGTGACACTTTTTATATTGACATCCTGTTACCTCTCTGCCTTATGTCACTTGTATGATGTGGTATATTGAGCATTTAACATGTATATAGAGGATTAAATATAAGTATGTATTATAAGCTTGATAACAGGACAAGTAGGCCTCTGAAAGTCAGTGATTTATGAAGAATGTCTTTTGTATTCTTTCTCCCTACTTGTGTAAAACTGTAAGAACTATAACTATAGACTATAAAACTGTAACTTGTGTAAACTACCATATATTGTGTAGCCCTGGAGAATGGATATAGAAGGGGCCTCTTCTTACTGTTTGTGACGCCAGGAATGTGGCCTCTGTATACAACCTTGAAGATTCCACTCCAAGAAGCTAAGAGGCAGGGTGGCACATTTTAACCCTTGCCTGCCCTGTCAAAAGGGAAAGCCATTATACATTTAGAAAACCACATGTATGATGTATGAGGGTTTACACATGTATGATGTGGAAAAACATATAAACCAATGTTTAAAGAATATGAGTACTGTAATGTATAGGCTATATCTTTCTTTCTTTCTTGCAACATGCAGTGATGTATTAGGGTTTTTCCCAACACAAATTAATCTGTTACTTTTTCTAGTTACAGTAACGAAGGGATGAAAGAGGAGTGGTCATTTTTACGTATTGTACACTGATTGGGGCTGTACTATCAAAAGGGGTGTGCAATCTTATGACAAATTCTGTATTATAAAAACACCCTGTAAAGCGAGGAGGGGTATTCTTTTCTACTTTGACTTGAGGCATTTTTTTTACTGTAGAGATCCTATGTAATTGTGCATTCTTTTGTAACTCTTCTCTTTATAATTAAAACTTCATTTTTATACTGGACCATCTCTTCTCGTTATTCTTCCTAATACCGGTAAGCCACAAGTGACTACTTCTTTTAGCTTTTTTAGCTATTCTTTTAGCTCTAAGATCTGGTTGAGCATTGTATTGGAACCTGGTCTTAGCAGTTTTGGAAGATACTTCTCCCTATGATGGTATCTGTCACTGTTTTTTTAGCTTTTTTAGCTATTCTTTTAGCTCTAAGATCTGGTTGAGCGTTGTATTGGAACCTGGTCTTAGCAGTTTTGGAAGATACTTCTCCCTACGATGGTATCTGTCACTGTTGTTTAGCCTTTCTAGCTATTCTTTAGCTACTAAGATAGTATTCTGTCACTTTCTAAATGTTAGATTTACAAAGCTGTACTTGATGTTTAGCTCATCTTACAAAGAGCATAATATATAATATTATTGTCAGTCGGGGAGACACATGACATAAAAATACTTCATTCAGTATGTTTAAATCCTAGGTGTAATATGTAAAGATGTCTGTCTTTTCTCTAAACTAGCGTAAAGAGGACAAAATTATTTGTAATCTATTTCATTCAATGAAAGGGGGTTTCCTGACAGCAAACATTTGAAAAATTACACCCTCCATATCAGCTGTGAATGAATGAATGAATGAAAACTTTATTTAACAGATTGCAGAATGGGTACAATACAGTACGGCTCAATACATACAATTGTTAAGGGGATGCAGACCTGAGAAAGATGTTTGTCTTGTTTCCATCAGGGTCCCCCATTTTCAATTCATATAGACATTTATGACATACACAACATACATGACATTTATGGCATAGGGACATATAGGTATTTAGTACTGATACATTTGTGACATAGGCGGTATTCAAATATACAGTACTGTTACCCCTAGATCCTGACAGAGTATATACATATGATGGGGAGGGGACTGTACATTAGGAGGGGGTGGGTGGGTGGGAGGGAAATATACATACGGCGGGGAGGGAATATATACATGCGGTGGGGAGGAGACTGTCTATTAGGAGGTGGTGGGGGTTTTGGGCATTTACGGTGGCCAGTTTCGAATTGCAGCCTCCCGTAGGTGCTCTTTAAGAGCGGTTTTGAATGTGGGCAGGGATTCACATTCCTTTACAGCTTTGGGTAGGGCGTTCCACATTGTTGTGGCATAATTGCGAAACGTGTTTAGTCCCTTGTTTGAGCCGAATCTGGGTTTAACATGATTTGTTGAGCTTCCTCTGGTGTAGTGGTTGTGGTGTTCACTGACCTTTGGGAAGTATTTTGACATGTACATGGGCACCCCGGTCGTATAGTGTATCTTGTAGACCAGGCCCATTGCAAGTTGCTGTACTCTGTCGTCTACTCTAAGCCATCCTAGGTTGGCAAAGTGGGCAGGGGTGAGGTGGGTTCTGGGGTTCAGGTCAAGTAGTAGTCTGACCAGTTTGTTTTGTGATGTTTGTAATTTTGTTTTAAGCGCCTTTGAGGTGCTTTGGTACCATGAGGTGCACGCATAGTCATAGTACCCTTGAATGAGTGCTCCTGCCAGAGTCTTCAGGGTATTCTTGTTTACCAGAGAGGAGATCCGGTACAAGAATCTAGTTCGTTGGTTGACTTTTTTTATTACATTGGATGCCATTTTGTCACAGGAAAGATTTGCCTCTAGGATGGAACCCAGGTAGGTAATTTCGTCTTTCCTTGTGACAATATTGTCACCCACTGTAACTGAGAATCCGTCGGTCTTGCTGAGTTTGCTATTTGAACCGAATAGAATGGACTCTGTTTTGCCCATGTGTAATGATAGTTTGTTATCAGCGAGCCATATGCAGATTTTGCCTAGTTCCGTGCTGAAGGTTTTTTCAACCTGCAATTTGTTCTTGTCAGAGACCAGCAGGGCTGAGTCGTCCGCAAACAGGAACAAGTTGCAGTCACAGATCATTACCGATCTGGAGGAGCGGTATAGTGAGGAAAAGATGGTGTTCATGCTGCTGAACAAAGCTAGTTACTTGGATCCACACTTCCATCGAAGAAGGGAACATAAACAGGAGGTGGCCTTACTGGAGGAGATGAAACAAGTGAACAGAAGCAGGAGGTGCAGATGGCCTTACTGGAGGAGATGAAACAAGTGAACAGAAGCAGGAGGTGCAGATGGCCTTACTGGAGGAGATGAAACAAGTGAATAGAAGCAGGAGGTGCAGATGGCCTTACTGGAGGCCAACCTCATCCTTTGTTTCCCTTCTCCTGTGTTGTTCTGAACGTGGTAGAGTCCAGCAGCGTTCTGCTAACAACACGAGGTGGTTCTTCTGCAGGGAGTCCGACACAACAACACCGCTCATGTAACCTACTGGTTAGAAGTAGCCGGACTTCGGGCTCATTCCCTCTGGAAGGTGGTGACAGTAAACCAGGAAACAGTTTATTTGGGTTTGCAGGTTTTAGTTAGTCCGTTCTTTACACGATCGCTACATTCTAGATCTGTTCAGAATCACAAGTTAGCATTAGCCCATTAGCAACATACAACGAGGTGTGAGATGTACACTCACCAGTGCCCTATGGATTTACGAGGGAAGGATTATCACTTGATTAATGGTAACACTATTTGAACACTCTCAAGTAGATTTACTAAGGAAAGGATTATCACTAAATCTTGCTAAATAAAATATAGACCTTGCAACTCCTATCAAGATTAACACCTTGACGCGAGGGGACAAGGCGAGCATACAGGATCTCCGTCTTCGATGGACCCATCAGATTCATAGGGGTTTGAAAGTCTCGGCCTTACAGGACGCTGTGGAGGCCGGACGAGCAAATCACTGATTTATGGGCTTATCAAACTGAACAGGAATTCTGGGGCTTAATACAATAAGTTATAACCATATTGTGAAGGAGCAGTTAGAAGCCTAGAGGCTTATCGAGAACTTCCCCTGTTTTGTAAAATCAAAGATACAAAAATACAAAAATATACATGTTATAAAATACCAGAATACATTCAAAAGATACGTGTTAATACAAACATACATACACACAGTACATACATGCATAATACTGTATACTGCGTACATAATAATACATAACCACCCACCCACCTGCCTACAAACCTACCCACCCACATAACCAAATGCATACCTACATGTATGACCTATTGGAGAATTATCCAGCGCCCTTCCTACAGAGATATTATTATTATTATAATTATTATAGAGGCACTTATTATACAAGTATTATTTATCATCTGGTGCCACCTAGTGGGCGTTTACTGCAACTGTGGGACGCCAGGGGACTGAGATGTGGACAGGTGAGGCTGAATCAGCGTCTGTGTGACGCACTATTTAAGAGACACTCTTGACCATAGGCTGTAAGGCGAAAAGCCCTGTGGGCGAACTCTGACTGGCCAACGGTACGTTGCATTGTATGCGCCGTTAATATCTGCATTTATCTTTTGATTCATATATCTAGTTACTAATTAATGCCGTTTGTTTTCCTTTCCTTTGTATAGGTAAATAATCTATCGACTCTGTATCATCTATCGACGACTGACAGTTGCTACTGACTAACTGTAACCTGACTAAGGTCTGAATGTATGTTGCTGACTAAACGCTTACTACATGTTGACAACTGACTAAATGCTATCAAGTACTGGCAGTTGCTAATTGCAACCTGACTATCAACAAACTGTTATCCACGTCGACTTGGTTGAACATTACCAAATGCCATATCGACCTTTACTGACATTATCCACTAACGCTTGAATGCAAGCTGCTACTAACTACCAGCTACAAGCTAACTGCTTGCTTAATTAACCACCTGGTGATTATTGCAACCGAGTAGTAACAGGATGTTTGGACATTGGAGTCCTAATAAATGAACATTCTTACAAAGTCCGAATTGTTTCTTTGGTTTAATTATTAAGTCATTCGCCCACACCCTTCCAATGGGGACATCTAGTTGACTCATTGACTGAGACCGCTAGATAATAGGACAATTATTTACCGCACGCGCCCCGCTACGAGACGGGACGGACGGTACGCAGAAGGAGGTGCCCGCGTGAGATACCACCTCAATGTCAAGGTGGAACCAGGACGGAGTGGATACACACGACGGGGCACATCGAGAGGACGCAGTCAGCTCAAGGGAAGTGATAACGTTGATGTTGACTGCTTATTGGGTTGGAATCGCCGTATTCCGCCCACATGCTGGCTGCTTGAAGTGTTGGAGTCGCCGTATTCCATCCAATGCTAAATGCTAACGCTGTTAGCCAACCAATGCTAATGCTGTTAGCCAACCAATGCTAACACTGCTAGCCAACCAATGCTAATGCTGCTAGCCAACCAATGCTAATGCTGCTAGCCACCCAATGCTAACGCTGTTAGCCAACCAATGCTAATGCTGTTAGCCAACCAATGCTAACGCTGTTAGCCAACCAATGCTAATGCTGTTAGCCAACCAATGCTAACACCGCTAGCCAACCACTGCTAATGCTGTTAGCCAACCAATGCTAACGCTGCTAGCCAACCAATGCTAACGCTGCTATCCAACCAATGCTAATGCTGCTAGCCAACCAATGCTAACGCTGCTAGCCAACCAATGCTAACGCCGCTAGCCATCCAATGCTAGCTAAGCGACATTATCATTGACACACCTATGCCTTGGTTGTGTTGAACCTAGCAATTATATTATTGCTCCAAACGCCGTGAACATTATCATTGAAACACCTATGCCTTGGCTGTGCTGAACCTAGCAATTATATTATTGCTCTAAACGCCGTGAACATTATCATTGACACACCTATGCCTTGGCTATGCTGAACCTAGCAATTATATTATTGCTCCAAACGCCGTGAACATTATCATTGACACACCTATGCCTTGGCTATGCTGAACCTAGCAATTATATTATTGCTCCAAATGCCGTGAACATTATCATTGAAACACCTACTGTATGCCTTGGCTATGCTTCAAAGTACCACTATGAGATAGTAACTTTGAATCACCTCTTCATGTCGTGAACGGTACTATTGATGAACTGACCTAAAGTAAACTACGTTTCATCCGACCTTTTTCGAATTGCTCTTTCACGTCGTGAACTGTACTATTGATGAATTAACCTAGAGCTGTAACGATGCCCACCAACTCTTTCCTACTTGCTCACTCACATTGTGGACTATACCTCAAGTTTCAAGCGAGTTAAGCGGAACTACGTTTGACCCACCATACTCATTAACCCCTGCTGGGGACAGTATCATTGTAATCATACTGCTACACGCCAACTGTACAACTGTGCTTCTGACTGTTGACTCCATTGTTTACTACTGCCTGCGACCAGTGACTCAGCCGCAAAAGGAGCTCCAGTTGGGGCAACGGCTGACTGGGACAAGATGGAGGGTGTAGATGTGGAAGAGCTAAAGAAGAGGCGTACTGCTCTTCAAATAGAGTTTGCGAAGCTCGTTGACACGACCGGAGACTATGTTGGAGCATTGGAGGAGGCCGACGGAACCGCACATGCTACCGTGATAGCCGACGCCACAGCAAAGAAAGACGCAAGCAAGCAGAGGAAAGCGGCACTGGAGAAAAAGATCTTCTCGGAGGTATGGTCCCGCTTCGTTCAGCCAGAGTTAGGCCCCCTTGAAGTGGAGTTCAAGGAGGCCTTGGAAGAGACAAAGAGACTCAGCACCCAATGGGCACCCAAAGACGAGAGAGCGTTGGAGGGGAACAAATTGGAGAGGAGACTCAACGCCTTCGAACAGATGGTGAGAGAGTGGAGATACTTTCTTTCAACTCCCAACATAGCTGAATTGGGGAAGCGGTACAGGCACCTAGACGAGGAAAGAGCAGCACTAATGGACAGATGGTCAACCCTCCAGGAGCCTGGAGGAAAGGGCGACGTTGAGCTGGACTGCGAGGATAAAGAGGAGGAAAAGGTACACAACGTTGAAAGGAATGGCGACGTGACCAGCCCACCTGCCGTCGCCAGGGACGCTCCTCAACATGCCACTGAAGCTGGCCCCTCCCCGTCCGCCGACGATAAAGGTGCGGTCGCTCATGCCCATTCACCTCCCCAGTGTAACAGCGGTCAAGCAGAGGGTGCTTGTGGAAGCCCTCCCTTGCCTCCCGGCAGCCATGAGGAGGCCTCCAACGCCGTCCATCTCCAGTATGGAGTAGGGACCGCAGGAAGTGGGCCTCTCCATCATGTTGGAAGGCAATCAACCCCACGGGTAAGACAACCCGGCAGGGAACCCCGTTTCAGTTCATCCGTCACCATCTATATTCATGCCAACCCCACTGACACGCCTCAGTCACGAGGTGACCGCGCCACGCTACCAGGTGATGAGGGCGCAACGCAGGAAGGTCTCGCTCACCACAGAGACCACCAGGGGGCCCAACCTAGGATCAAGCTCACCGCCATCAATCTACCCAAATTCTGTGGGGACAGAAGGACCTATTGGCGCTGGCGGGATAACTGGGAGGCCTCCAGGCGCTGCCAGAACCCTCAGGTTTACCAGTGTGTAAACTGTATCACCTACTGGACAGTGTGGAAGAGCCACTGAGGAAGAAGCTTGGGCTGGATCACTGCAGAACCGCGGATGACATCTTCAGGCTCCTAGACAACCGCTTTGGGGACAGGAGCGTGACCGCAAGCCTGATCATCAAGGACCTGGAAGAAGTGCCTGCAGTGCGAAGCAACCAGCCTAGGCCGATGATAGACCTGGTCCAGGCAGTGGAAACCGCACTGTATGACCTGAAGGACCTTGGAATGGAGGATGTTATCAAGAACCACTTAACTGTCGCCGCCATAGAGAGGAAGCTGCCTATAGGCATGAGAGAGAAGTGGATCTCCTACGAGCGTGATCCCGCAAATGGCGTCACGCCCAGAAGCTACTCCGACAGGCTCTTATCATTCCTGAAAGGACAGGAAAGGATCCTCGAGAGGCTAGCACAGCTGGAGATCGGAACCACCCACACTGGCGATAGACCAACCCAGCGTGAGAGGCTGAGCGACAGAGGTAGTGAAAGACAGTCATTCACCAGAACAACAGTGAGTGATGTCAGGAGGGAGTCCCAGAGGGACCCGTGCACCATGTGTGGAGACAAAGCACATGGAGGGAGACTTTATTTCTGCCCGGCCTTCAAGAAGGCTTCATTGACGGAGAAGAGAGCCCAGGTGAAAAAGGCAGGGATGTGCGCCAAATGTCTCGATTATCACGGGGTTGACGGCGGGTGCAGGGAGAGATTCTTCTGCCATGAGGAAGAGTGTGTGGAAGAGGATGGCCCTGTCGAGCATCATTTCCTCCTCTGCCCCAAGACGCAAGGGAGGAGTGAAGCAACTGAGGAGCCTAGAGCTAGGAGAGGACCCCAAGGCCTGACAGAGAAGCAGGAGGAAGTCATCGCTGGGTTGGCGACTCAAATGGAGGCGATCAGAAAGGCCTTTACAAACAAAGTGACCTCTAAAGTGTGCACCGGCAAGAGCCTGGTGGACAAAAGTGGCTTAAGAGAATACCCAGTCCTGATGATGCTCGTGGATGTCACCACAAGGGGAGGAGGCTGTGTGGGGGCCTTGATCGACCTCGCCTCCGACACAAACTATATCCCACACAAAGCCGCTAAAAGGCTCTGGCTGACCGGCGAGCCAATCACACTGGTCGTGTACGCTGTGGGGAAGATGGAAGTCAAAGTTGACACAAAGCGATATGTGGTGGCGTTCAAGGTATGGACCCCGAAGGGGACCTTAAGGTGCCATGAGATGATCTGCTATGGCCTTGAGGACATTGCCAAGGTGGACCGAGTGGTGGACTCTGAGCAGCTGGAGCTGTTCTTCCCACATGTCCAGCCAGGAGAACTGACCCGGCCCGAGACCATCGACCTGCTCATCAGCGCCCGGGAAGGTTGCTTAGTCCCACAAAGAGTGGGGAGAGTCGGCGATCTGGTGGTGTGGTACGGCCCGCTGGGCAAGACTGTGAGTGGTGTGCATCCGGACCTCTTTGAGGAGGTAAAGTTGATGACACGACAGTTGTAACTGAGGGGTTACAAAACCCTGACTGTATTAAAGATTGTGATAGATTAAACCACTGCTAGTTATGTACTTTAATTACTGCCCAGACAGTACATCAAATATAGATGGTGAACACCCACAAGAACA
Organism: Notolepis coatsorum; assembly: GCF_963971535.1. NCBI lineage: Eukaryota > Metazoa > Chordata > Actinopteri > Aulopiformes > Paralepididae > Notolepis > Notolepis coatsorum. Next base: position 108,572,265 of record NC_140166.1, read on the forward strand.
CGGCATTGACACAGAAATAGTATTTGAGGGTAATTTATTATTATTAGGCAACGTTAGGTTACAGAATGAGAATTAGGGTCGCACTTGTATGGCGAAGAATATACGCAAAGTCAGTCAAGAGCATGAGTCACTAAGAATAACAGGAATACTACGATGGGTCTAAGTTGACGCCACCTGTTGTATAGTAGCAATTATATAGGGCAACACTGGTACCGACTGGAGACAATGGGTTCCCTCCGGGGTGTAAGGCCTGGAGGGTAGAGGAATGTTCGGGTACTCCGTCTGATTCAATGAGGAATAAAGAGACTCCAGGTACAGGAGTCGGTCCTTGTAAACTCCCTTGATCAGCAGCAAAAGCAATAGTTGTAATCCAAATGCCCAACAGCATTGATGACAGCTAGCCAGCCCCGTCCACGAGGCAGGCCCGAGTTGTAATCCTCACGAGGTTGAATCCCAAACGATAGTGGAAATCAACGATGCTCTTCTCCGGGTACCACGTTCTAAATCAATATAATCCAACCAGTAATGGTTCTGCAATCGCCGACTCTGGTTCTCCTGTGCACATGTCCAATGCTACACACGAACAAACTGGGTTGCACGATATACAATAAATGAACGACTATTTACTTCACATTAGATTAGGTCGAACTTGACGTTACTTCATTAAACTCTTGACAATTTTACTATTCTATTCGCACGTGGTTCTCACTTCACTGTTACCGAACTTGTCACACTGCTTGTTTAGACGAACTTGATGAACTACTGCTGGGCGCACCTGCGCCAGCATATATACTTGAGTGGCAATCTAGTTCCAAACCTAACCACTTTGGTCCTGAATCAATACACTGCCAAAGGCATGTTCTGACATGCCCCAAACTCGCCCATTGCACCTGTCTGAGTGCGAGACTGCCTGGAGCCTAGGGCGCTATCCAATAAGGAGAGCGAATATTACTCTGGTTTACACGCAGGTAAAGGGATATACCGTGTATATATAAATAATATACAAAGTATATAAAACAATAAATGTAGATTCTCAACTTTAATCTGGCCCTTCACAACAACAGTCATTGACCCACTTCACACACTCCATGGGGACGATGGCCGTCGGAGTGAAGAAGCAACCAGTGTGTGAAGAGAATGGCGCTGCTCCGACCGGCCGCCTTTCTGTTAGCTCCATCGAGACTGTGCTTACTTTTGTTAATTTTTATAGTTTTAAGAGTTTTATTTGCACCAACTGTTGGTGCATTATATGTGTATGACCGTCAGTCACTCATTGACATTGGATTAAGGAAAATGTACCGACTGGATTACTCTCTGGATCGGATTGCTGAACAACAACAGTGGCCAGCGGAGATCCTTTGTTGCGGCCGATGCAAGGAAAAGGCGCGACGACGAGGTAGAAGAGCCGGCGTCCGAAACAGACTGAGATCCAAGCGACACAGAACCACATTGCCCAGCATATTGTTGGCCAATGTGCAATCGATCACAAACTGGACGACATCAGAGCACGGATCCAATTCCAGAGGGACATTCGGGACTGCAACGTCCTCTGTTTCACCGAGACTTGGCTGAGTCCGGACGTCCCAAACCATGCAATAGAACCGGCAGCTCACTTCTTCGTTCTCCGTAAGGACCGAACGGCAGAAGAATCACTAAAGACGAGAGGAGGCGGCATAGCTTTCATGGTAAACAAGGAGTGGTGCGATATAGGCAATGCAAAGGAATTGTCTAACCACTGCTCCCCAGACCTGGAGTTTATCACCATCAAATGCCGACCCTTCTTTCTCCCGAGGGAGTTAACGTCCATCATCATGATCGGAGTATACATCCCACCACAAGCAAGCACTGGGGCCGCACTCTCGAAGCTACACGACGAGGTAAACAAACAACAGACAGCTAACGTAGACGCTGCTATTTTGGTTCTGGGCGATTTCAACAGCGCGTGTCTTAAAAAGGTGTTGCCGAATTTCTATCAGCATGTGACCTGTCCCACCAGAGGCGAGAACATATTAGACCATGTATACTCGCAATTTAAGAATGGGTATAAGTCACAGGCTCTTAGTCCATTCGGGAAGTCCGATCACGCCGCCATTTTTCTTTTGCCAAAGTACAAACAAAGTCTCAAGCGAACGCCGGTGGTCTCGCGAGAGGTTAAGCGTTGGACCGTGACGTCAGAGGAGTCACTCCAAGCTGCACTTGAATGCACAGACTGGAGTGTATTCCGTGATAACACAGCCAATATTAACGAATACACTGAAACGGTGCTTGACTATGTCTGTACTCTGGTAGAAGAAACAATCCCCTCCACCACAATTAAAATCTACCCAAATCAAAAGCCCTGGGTAGACAAATCCGTCCGTGAGGCTCTGAAAGTGCGCACATCAGCACACAACACCGGGCTGGTGACAGGCAACATGGAAGAACACAAGATGGCAAGATACAACGTCAGGAGAGCAGTAATAGAGGCAAAACGGCGTTACAGGGATAAAGTTGAACTTCAGTTTGAACAGGCTGACTCTAGAGGCATGTGGCAGGGCCTCAGAACAATGACAGATTACAAAGGCACCCCCCTCAAACTGAAAAGTGACATCTCCTTAGCAAATGATCTCAATTCCTTCTATGCGAGGTTTGAGGCTGTGAATAACAACACCAGCCTACAAACCATGGCAATGGGGGGGGGGGGTCTGCTGATGGAGACTCAGTGTTCAGGGTAACAGAGCATGAGGTGAGACGGATCTTTAAAAAAGTGAATATCAGGAAGGCAGCAGGACCGGACGGCATCCCCGGCCGCGTCCTAAAAGTCTGTGCCGACCAACTGGCCCCGGTATTCACTGACATCTTCAACCTGTCCTTGGAACAGGCTGTCATCCCCACCTGTCTGAAGAAGTCCACCATCATCCCTGTACCCAAAAAATCTACGCCCGCTTGCCTCAACGACTACCGCCCTGTAGCCCTCACCTCCATAGCCATGAAGTGCTTTGAGAAGCTAGTGAAGGGCTACATCTGTTCCTCCCTCCCCATCAACCTGGACCCTCTGCAATTTGCATATCACCCCAACAGGTCCACGGAGGACGCCATAGCCCATGTGCTGCACACAGTAGCATCACACCTGGACAAGAGGCAGGGGAACTATGTGAGAATGCTGTTCATCGACTACAGCTCAGCATTCAATACCATAGTCCCCTCCAAACTCATAGCCAAGCTCAGGGACCTGGGCTTGAACTATGACCTCTGCCAGTGGGTCTTGGACTTCCTGACGGGCAGACCCCAGGTGGTAAGAGCAGGCAACTGCACCTCCTCATCCATCACGCTCGACATAGGGGCCCCCCAGGGCTGTGTTCTGAGCCCCCTCCTCTACTCCCTGTACACACATGACTGCGTAGCACAGCGGAACAACAACACCATCATCACATTTGCTGATGACACAGTAGTGGTGGGCCTGATCTCTGCCAACGACGAAAGGGCCTACCTGGAAGAGGTGGTGTCACAGTGGTGTCAGGAGAACTGCCTCTCCCTGAACGTCAGCAAAACAAAAGAGATGATTGTGGACTTCAGGAGGTCGGGGGTCAAGGACTACAGCCCCCTCAGCATCGACGGGGCACCGGTTGAGAGAGTGAACAGTTTCAAGTACCTCGGAGCCCACATATCCGAGGACTTGACATGGACCACACACATTGACAGTGTTGTGAAGAAGGCACGACAACGCCTCTACTTCCTCAGGCGCCTAAGGAAGTTCCAAGTCAGTCAGAAGATCCTTAGGAACTTCTACTCATGTACAATAGAGAGCATCCTGACCGGCAACATCACCTCCTGGTTTGGGAATAGCACTGCACAAGACCGTAGCAGACTACAAAGAGTGACACGTTCAGCCGAACGCACAATTGGAGGGGGGCTTCCCACCCTCCAGAACATTTACAACAAGCGGTGCAAGGGGAAGGCTAAGAGAATTATTAAGGACTCGAGCCACCCAAACAACTGCCTCTTTGAACTGCTGCGGTCAGGCAAGCGATACCGGAGTCTTAAGGCGAGCACAGAAAGACTCAGAAGAAGCTTCTATCCCCAGGCCATCAGGCTGCTAAACGAACAATAAACACTATGCAACAACCATCAAATGCACACAGCACACACACCCACACGCACACACTCACTCAAACAAACAACACACTGCAGCACCCACTCTCCACACTTTAGATCACACAAACACACTTTACACTTTATATTTATTGATAAAGGATTTGCACTACAACTCGTACACCTACTGTAAATTGTACCTAAATTGCACCTCATCCCATTTCTGCCTTGCACTATATAGTATTGTATATTAGTACACTGCACAGTATTGTATATTATATGGTAACTCAGTTACGTCTATTCTGCATCGAACATTGTACATATGTCTAAACTGAACACTGTGACCTAATTTTTTACTTCTAATTTTACTATGTTATTTTATTTCATACTTATCTTGTCTAGCACAGTCTCTGTAGCGTAACAGTAAGAAGCATTTTGTATAAAAGTATTCTGTACTTCTGTATGACAACTATTAAAGAAACTTGAAACTTGAAAACTTCACTCCCTAATGACCACAGATTCTCACAATCAGCACTCCTGAGAACAGAGAAAGCCTCAAGAGGGACCCCGAGTGGAAAGGAGCCTACTCCAGGCAGACCCAGTCTGGTCAAGGTGGGAGGCGTAACGCCACAGAGGCGAGACCAAAGACACTCGTCCAAAAGCGCCTCGAGAGGGACCCCAAGTGGAAAGGAGCCTACACCAGGCAGACCCGGTCTGGTCAAGGTGGGAGGCACAACGCCACGGAGGCGAGACCAAAGACACTGGCACAAAAGTACCTCAAGAGGGGCCTCAAGTGGAAGTAAGCCCACACCAGGCAGGCCCAGTCCTGCAAAATGGGATGCATTGACGGGCAAGGAACGCCAAAACACGTCCGATGAACTATGCCTGGCTGGGCAGGAAGGAGAAGCCCACAGGGCCAACCACGAGGCCGTTGCTGAAACCCTCTCACAATTGAGGAACAATGACCGAATCAAGGACGTCGAAAGTCGCCTGTTTCTGGCACAAAGAAGGACGTCGAAAGTCGCCTGTTTCTGGCACAAAGAAGGACGTCGAAAGTCGCCTGTTTCTGGCACAAAGAAGGACGTCGAAAGTCGCCTGTTTCTGGCGCAATTGAAGATGCCGAGGATTGCCTGTTTCTGGCACGATTGCGGACGTCATGGATTTCCTGTTTCTGGCACAACTAAGGACGTCGAGAATCGCCCGTTGCCGACATAACTTACGTAGTTTTCACGGACGCCGTTGAGCTACCACTGTAGATAGAACGAGAGTTGTATCTTTTGTTTCCCTTTAAATATAAGTCCATTTGTATGGGTAGAACAATTTGTATGGTTTGGGTCGTTTTCTGAGCCCTTACGGCTAGAATACTAGGTGGGAGGTGGAATATTATCCAGCGCCCTTCCTACAGAGATATTATTATTATTATCATTATTATAGAGGCACTTATTATACAAGTATTATTTATCATCTGGTGCCACCTAGTGGGCGTTTACTGCAACTGTGGGATGCCAGGGGACTGAGATGTGGACAGGTGAGGCTGAATCAGCGTCTGTGTGACGCACTATTTAAGAGACACTCTTGACCATAGGCTGTAAGGTGAAAAGCTCTGTGGGCGAACTCTGACTGGCCAACGGTACGTTGCATTGTATGCGCCGTTAATATCCGCATTTATATTTTGATTCATATATCTAGTTACTAATTAATGCTGTTTGTTTTCTTTTCCTTTGTATAGGTAAATAATCTATCGACTCTGTATCGTCTATCGACGACTGACAGTTGCTACTGACTAACTGTAAGTCAAGTCAAGTCAAGAGTTTTATTTGTCACGGCATACGGATATACAATGAAATGCGGGTGGTCTTGCCCGCAACGATGTGCAATTGGTACAACATATAATAGAATCCAATACAAAAAATGTGTGCAATAAAATTGTGCAATAACAGGTAGCAGGTAACAATACATTTGTGCAATGACGGGTAACAGTTGACAGTTAACAGTAGTAGTAATAGTAGTGCAATACACTACACGGCCTGGGGGAAGAAGCTGAGCCTAAGCCGCTCTGTCCTAGTAGCTGGGGTTCGCAGGCGTCTGCCTGACCTCAGCAGCTGGAACAGGCTGTTATTGGGGTGGTGAGGGTCTTTCATTATCCTGCAGGCTCTGGATTTGCACCTCTTGTTGTATAGAACCTGCAGGGGAGGTAGTGCAATACCCGTGGTACGCTCGGCTGAGCGCACCACTCTCTGTAGGGCCTTCTTGTCTTGTGCCGTGCTGTTTCCATACCAGGCAGTGATGTTTCCGGTCAAGATGCCCTCTACAGCTCCTGAGTAGAAGGACTGGAGTATCTTCCCCGATACTCTGAACTTCCTTAACTGTCTCAGGTGGTAGAGGCGCTGCTTCGCTTTCTTTACTACTGTGTCTATGCGTGTTGACCATGTCAGATCCTCTGAGATGTGGACCCCCAGGTACTTAAAGCTGCTCACCCTGTCCACGGTAGCCCCGTTAATCATCAGTGGTGTGTGTGTCTCCTGCTGTCCTCTCCTATAATCCACGATCAGCTCCTTGGTTTTACCAATGTTCAGGAGCAGGCTGTTGTCCTGGCACCAGCGTTCCAGTACCTCAACCTCCTCCCGGTAGGCCTTCTCGTCGTTGTCCGAGATCAGCCCCACCACCACTGTGTCGTCTGCGAACTTCACTATGGAGTTGGAGCTGAACTTGGCCACACAGTCGTGTGTGTAGAGTGAGTACAGCAGGGGGCTTAGAACACAGCCCTGGGGGGACCCGATGCTCAGGGTGATGGTGTTGGAGGTCTGACCCCCCACCCTGACCGCCTGGGGTCTTTCACTCAGAAAGTCCAGTACCCAGGCGCTCAGGGCGGAGCTCAGACCCAGCTCGATCAGCTTGTCCACCAGTCTGGTGGGGACTATGGTGTTGAACGCTGAGCTGTAGTCTCACATAGCCCCCCTTCTGACGGTCAAGGTGGGAGAGGGTGCTGTGCAGTACCTGGGAGACCACGTCGTCAGTGGACCTGTTTGTCCTGTATGCAAATTGCATAGGGTCCATATCACTGGGGAGGGAGGCACAAATGTGGTCCTTGACCAGCCTCTCAAAACATTTCATGACCACAGAGGTGAGTGCCACCGGTCTGTAGTCATTTGGACATGTTGGGGAGGGTTTATTCGGTACAGGGATGATGGTAGACATCTTGAAGCAGAGAGGGACCACCGACTCCGCCAGGGATTGATTAAATATGGCGGTGAACACAGGGGCTAGCTGGTTGGCACAGGACTTAAGTATGCGTCCTGTTATTCCATCTGGGCCAGCAGCCTTCCTGGTGTTCACCTGCATAAATGCTCTTCTCACACTGTGTACCGTCAATGAGAGAGCGTCCCCGCCCCCCCGCGGATGCCCCCCCCCCCCTCCACAGCAGCCGGCGCACCAGTGACGTCACTAGCCGTTGGGCTAGCAGTGCCACTGTTTGCACCAAACCGCCCGTAGAAGATGTTGAGCTGGTCCGCAAGGGAGGCGTTGTCGCTCCCCATTGAGGGGGCGCTGACTTTGTAGTCAGTTATAGCCCTCAGTCCTTGCCATAATCCTCTTGTGTCATTCTGTGCCATTTGTGCCTCCATCTTGTCGGCATACGTCCTCTTAGCAAGTTTGACAGCCTTGCGCAGAGTGTAGACTGTTGTCTTGTACTCTTCCATGTTTCCTGACTCTCTGCCCCGGTTATAAGCAGTGGTGCGAGAGTTCAGGGCTGCTCTGATAGTACTGTCCACCCATGGTTTCTGGTTTGGGAACACCCTCGCCTTTTTTGTGGGGACGATACTATCAGCCAGTGTTGTTATGAATGACACCACAGCGTCTGTGAAATCGCTGACGTCACTGTTACTCCTCCTGAACATTCCCCAGTCGGCGTCATCTAGTGCGTCCTGAAACGTGGCCTCTGATTGGTCGTCCCATTTTTTTACCTCACGTGACACGACGGCGTCACGTGATCTCTGTTTATATGCTGGGACAAGAACGATGGCGGCATGATCCGACGTGTTTGTTGCTCCCGCTAATGGTGGAGCCGGTACAGCCTTGTATCCAGCTCTGAACGGGGTGTAACAGTGGTCGAGTGTATTTCCTCCCCTTGTGGAGCAGACGATGTGCTGGAAGAAAGACGGCATGACTTTCTTCATATTCGCCTGATTGAAGTCCCCGGCTACGATCATGGCTGCGTCCGGATGCTTGATCTGGTGCGCGTTCAGATGGTCGTGTAGTTCCGCTAGCGCCCTGCTGACGTTCGCCTGGGGGTGGATGTACACTGCAGTCATGATCACTGGAGTGAATTCGCGCGGAAGATGAAACGGGCGACATAGGATCGTGAGGTGTTCCATGTCGGGAGAGCATGAACGGGAGAGTATCTTCACTTCCCCGGGGCTAGTCCAGCCGTTGTTGGTCATAAGGCATAGCCCCCCGCCGATGCTCTTCCCGGAGGCTTCTGTACGATCCGCTCTGAAGATGGTGAAGGAGTTGGAGGGAGAGATGCTGTGATCAGGAGTCACTGGTTTCAGCCAGGTCTCCCTGAAACACAGGATATTGCATTCCCTCATCTCTCGCTGGAATCGGACCCGCGCTCGTAAATCATCCATCTTACTCTCTAGCGAACGAGCATTCGCCAGGAAGATAGATGGAATAGCCGGTCGGTAAGCAGATTTCCTTAATCTTAATCTGATCCCGCTCCTCTTCCCTCTGTGTTTCTTCTTTGTCCTGCGGCCGTCTTTGTCTCCCGTGTTGTCTTTGTCCCGCCTGATCTCCGTTGGCCATTCTTGGCATGATAAAGTGTCTCTAAACTCCTCTTTGAGTCCGGAGTTTAGGTCAATAAGTCACTGGCGGTCGTACAACGTCCCCGCCAGTGATGCTTCGATAAAAAAAGTAGTAAAAACAAACATAATAACTAAAAATGTGCACATTCGTTGCTGAGCAAAACCCATGGCGACTGACTCGGGGTCGCGCCACTCGGGGTCCTGACTAAGGTCTGAATGTACGTTGCTGACTAAACACTGACTACACGTTGACAACTGACTAAATGCTATCAAGTACTGGCAGTTGCTAATTGCAACCTGACTATCAACAAACTGTTATCCACGTCGACTTGATTGAACATTACCAAATGCCATATCGACCTTTACTGACATTATCCACTAACGCTTGAATGCAAGCTGCTACTAACTACCAGCTACAAGCTAACTGCTTGCTTAATTAACCACCTGGTGATTATTGCAACCGAGTAGTAACGGGGTGTTTGGACATTGGAGTCCTAATAAATGAACATTCTTACAAAGTCCGAATTGTTTCTTTGGTTTAATTATTAAGTCATTCGCCCACACCCTTCCAATGGGGACATCTAGTTGACTCATTGACTGAGACCGCTAGATAATTGGACACCTATTTATCTATGTACTACTTTTGGATATGAGCATTTTTTTGTAGTTTGCTTTAAAAATAAGCAGAGATGGAGATTTCCTCAGTATAGGATCAGCTGCATTCCAAAGATTGGACCCTCTATACCTCACTGAGAACTGCCTAAGTAAAGTACCACAATAAGGTATATGCAGGTCCCTGGACTGACGTGTAACATATGAATGAACATCTGAATTAAGGCGAGACACTGCAGGTGAATAGTCAAATATACTTTTTTTGTTGATTTTGAGATTTTGTTATATTTTGCTTCCTAAACATGTCTTCTATGAAACTAGTGACAATAAAACGTCAATAACACACATTTAGTTGTTTATTTTACATCATTTTGCCTTATTGCATCCATAAATGTGCACATATTTAATGGGGAAGTGCCTCATTTGCATATATAAACATACATTTCAGAAAACTTGCAATATATTTTTTCTTAGTTTATATGTACATAACAAATTGGGAAAGTTTCATAGTGATATCTATTCAAATATGTTTTGCCTATTAGGGGGTACTACACTGTACTACACTGTTTGTAGCGTGTGTGTAGTTCTGTTCAGTTCAATAACATCATTATTATTATTATTCAGTTATCAGGCATGTGTTTAGGTTGTCTATTACTAATGGTTTGATTAGGTATTGTGTTTGTAAATATCTGTTTAAAAAAAAAAGTATGGCATTTTACAATACAGAACTTTGAAGGCGTTTTCCCAAAAATGAGTTTTAAGAGTTTTTCCTCATACTCTGAGCCAGAAATCTCCACTTCAGTAGCACTCACATACACCAAACCTTCCAGTTCTATTCATATCTATGTTCTGAAGGTATTTACAGAAGGGTTTGTTGATATCGCATTCATACCCTGATTTATATCACATTTTATTCCTAAAAACATGGCGAAATATGGAATTTTACCATAAAAATGGACTGAATGGAGTATTTACTGATTTATGGAGTGATAAAAAGAGATATCCAAAATCCCCTCTCTAATAACCTTTGGCTCTAATATGTCAACAAAATGAAACTATAATTTTGAAAATGGCTTTATCCAATGTTCAGATTTCTGTCCTGGAATTATATGCAAATTAGTGCATATTTAAGTAGATCATGCCTCATTTGCATATTTAAACATACAATTTCAGAAAACTTGTAATACAAAAAAGTATTGTCTTAATATAAGTAATCAACTGGGGAAGTTTCATTGTGATATCTATTAGTTAATTTTTTTACCCTATTCACCTGCAGTGTCTCCCCTTAAAAGGGAAAAAACTATTAAAACCATTTGGTAGATTGTGATCATAAATGCATTTGTACACAAATATACATATCTGTAAAGAATTAACCTCAGACACAGTCAGAATGTTTAGTTTCTTGAAAAGAGGAGCAGGTTACAGGTTGAAAAACCCCTCAGCTCTGTACTCGGCAGAATCTGCACCTGGCTCACTGATAACAAACTATCATTACACCTGGGTAAAACAGAGTCCATTTTCTTTGGATCAAATAACAAACTCAGCAAGGCCAACTGCTTCTGTATTACAGTGGGTGACAATATTGTGACAAGGAAAGATGGGGAAAAAAAGTCAACCAACGAACAAGATTCTTGTACCGGATCTCCTCTCTGGTAAACAAGAATACCCTGAAGACTCTACCAGGAGCACTCATTCAAGGTGAAATATATCAGTGTTTTCAGCCTTATCAATCATCACCTGTGGTTCCGTGAAGTTTCTGCGTTGTGTTGTTTTTTGTTGAATGATGGTTATCTTACTTGGAAATCGACCTCCCCCAGCCAGTACTGTAACACTGTTTCACCCCGTTAATGCATCCGTACAAATAATTAACTCAAAAACGTTGTTTCTTTCCTTGATGTTGATGTTTATTCCATAAACATAGACTCGTACAAGATGGAAACAGTTCTGAAAGTCTTTGAAAAGTCTATTAAATTCATAAATTCTACCGATCTCTCCTGCTATCAGCTCGATGATTGTTGCGGCCCAGTGGTTAGCCAAAAGCCTTCCCTGTTAGCCGAAGCTGGCTATCTCGTGGTTCCGGAGGGTGGAGGGCTGTCTCTTTGTCAACGTGTGTCTACGCATCTGCCTCGTCTCCTAGTCTGGTTGGTCTCTCATTTAAACCGGAAGAAACTCACAGCTATAACGTCTTTCCCCTAGCAACGGCAACAGAATGTTGATATATATAGCGCCTCTGTGGATGACCCTGGACAATGTCTTATCTTTGAGGGTTGAGAGCTCAGCTGATAAAGGCCCCTGTCTGCGCCGTCTGACTGGAGACACACACATACATACATGGTAGCTGTCCTCCTCAGTGTTTATAGTTATAATATCTAATATCTATAGGTTATTTACATTATATACACATATGATAAACAAGTGCTATCTCTCAAAGGGTACTACGACTATGCTTGCACCTCATGGTACCAAAGCACCTCAAAGGCACTAAAACAATATTACAAACATCACAAAACAAACTGGTCAGACTACTGCTTGACCTTAATCCTAAAACCCACCTCACCCCTGCCCATTTTGACAAACTAGGATGGCTTAGAGTAGACGACAGAGTACAGCAACTTGCAATGGGCCTGGTCTACAAGATACACTACACCACTAAGGTAGCCATGTACATGTCGAAATACTTCCCAAAGGTCAGTGAATACCATGACCACAACACCAGAGGGAGTTCCACAAATCATGTCCAATCCAGATTTTTTTTTCCAAAACAAAATACTATACTTTATACTTATACCACATGCATGAGCCTGGTCTCTTTTGAAAGATGACATTCTGAAGTTTCTGATACAATAAAACGTACCTTTAGTGCTAATGAAATAGAGTAATATAGGTCTGAACTTGAGTTGTAGAAAAACCTGTTACTCAAGTTTTTCTGTAGTAGTTAGTAGTCCAGAGTACAGGTACAAAGGTAACGTCTATTTTACGTCTATTTTACCGAACTCCATCATAAAACATGCTTTTGTAATGATAGCAGCGTTGGAAAACGACCCCCCCCCCCCCCTCCCCCTTGATGGCTTTGTGAAGAAACATAATATGGTCGTGTTTACCTTTGACCTGGAAATAATATAGGTTTCAGGCGAGCAACCCGCACGATTTGCGCATATGCGCACAAAACACTATATCTCACAATCCAGAAAACCAGCCTGGATTATTGTGAAACGGGGCGATTTTTTGCGTGGGATAGCGCAGGAACGAAGGTATGTAGAAATAAACAGTTTTTTCCCTGTTGGAGTATAAATAGAGCCTGTCAAATGAGCCATACTAACTGTCTCCATAGCTATAATATAGAATATACGATGGGTCCGCAAACATCGTGAAAATGGTCAATAACGCTGGCGCCAGGGAGCAGTGGCGGCTCGCCACCGGGGGCGCTAGGGCGCCGCCCCACCTGTTAAATCAGAGAAGAAGAAAAAAAAACTTTTTTGTTTTTTGTTTTATAGCCCTATAAATAATATAAACATGTTTAAAATGAATAATATTTACTCATTTTAAGTATGTTTGTGTTTCCAATGCACAATATAACGTTAATATATAAAATAAAAAATACTAGTTTTCCTGAACAGGAAGTGACTCACTTTTTTTTAATTTTTTTGTATTTCTCTGCCCGGGCTAGACGCAATATCGCTCTGAGTGCGCGTCACTGTTTGATCGCTGTATCCGTCGCAGCCAATCAGTGCGTAACGCGTTGTGCATTGAAATATGACTATTATGTTGGAATCCGGGCGCGATTTGAAGCGGTCTAGGCAGCAGCGTCAAGAATTTCCGTAGCCGCATTTCGCGGAGACGCTCTCTGATTGGCCGACGTCAGTTTTTTTTTCCGTAGCAGTATTTCGCGGAGACAATCTCTGATTGGCCGAATCCACTTTCTATGTTCCAATTCTAGCTTGGTGGTAGAGATAGTTGTGTTGTTGTGACTTGTGAGATGCAGCTATTTGTCTTAGAGCGTGACTGCAAGTTCTTTCGACGGTTAAGCTTAGGCACTCTTTCAAAGTTGGTTAAGGTTAGAGTTTGTCTTAGAGCATGGCGATAGAACGCCAGGTAGTTTGCAGTCTGTTCGACGCGGAAATGGACAAAGAAATGAAGTACTTGTGTTGTGTGGTGCTAACTGCTAACAGCTAACACTTGGCTGAATGAATGAATGAATGAATGAATGAATGAATGAATGAATGAATGAATGAAAACTTTATTAACAGATTGCAGAATGGGTACAGTACAGTACAGCTCAATACATACAATTGTTAAGGGGATGCAGACCAGAGAAAGACTTTCGTCTTGTTTACATCAGGGTCCCCCATTTTCAATTCATCGTAACATATATGACATACATGACATACAGATAGACAGTACTGCTACATCTATACATTTATGACATACCAGATTTGCAATTACAGTACTGTTTGTGATACAAAAAGAGTCCAGAAAGAAAAGAGTATATACATTAGGCGTAGAAACTGTACATTGGATTGGGTAGGTGGGGGTGGGGGGGGGACTGTACATTGGAGGTGGTTGGGTGGGTGGGGGGGGGGGGGGGGGGGGGGGGTTGGGTAGGAGTGTGTGGGGGGGGGGGGGGGGTTGGGTAGGAGGGGTGGGTGGGGGACACTGTACAACTGTACAAACAACACTGTGCATTGGATTATTGACAAGACCATACTTGGTAATTTACTGTACATTGGAGGGGGTTGTGTTCGGACATTTACAGGGGCCAGTTTCGAGTTTTTAGAGTGTTTTTGAAAGTGGGTAGTGATTCACATTCCTTTATAGCTTTGGGTAGGGCGTTCCACATTGATGTGGCATAATTGCGAAACGTGTTTAGTCCCTTGTTTGAGCCGAATCTGGGTTTAACATGATTTGTGGAGCTCCCTCTGGTGTTGTGATCGTGGTATTCACTGACCTTTGGGAAGTATTTTGTCATGTACATGGGTACCTTGGTCGTGTAGTGTATCTTGTAGACCAGGCCCATTGCAAGTTGCTGTACTCTGTCGTCTACTCTAAGCCATCCTAGGTTGTCAAAGTGGGCAGGGGTGAGGTGGGTTCTAGGAGTAAGGTCAAGCAGTAGTCTGACCAGTTTGTTTTGAGATGTTTGTAATTTTGTTTTTAGCGCCTTTGAGGTGCTTTGGTACCATGAGGTGCAAGCATAGTCGTAGTACCCTTGAATGAGTGCTCCTGCTAGAGTCTTCAGGGTATTCTTGTTTACCAGTGAGGAGATCCGGTACAAGAATCGTGTTCGTTGGTTGACTTTTTTTATTTATTACATTGGATGCCATTTTGTCACAGGAAAGATTTGCCTCTAGGATGGAACCCAGGTAGGTAATATCTTCTTTCCTTGTGAACCGAAGAGAATGGACTCTGTTTTGCCCATGTGTAATGATAGTTTGTTATCAGCGAGCCATATGCAGATTTTGCCTAGTTCTGAGCTGAGGGTTTTTTCAACCTGTAACTTGTTCTTGTCAGAGACCAGCAGGGCTGAGTCGTCCGCAAACAGGAACAAGTTGCAGTCACAAGCTGACGACATGTCATTTGCATAAATTAGGAACAGTAGCGGACCTAGTATGCTAACAAGCTATATGGCGGATGCAGTCTGGACAGTGGACAGTGGTCTGGAATACATCAACAGTGGATTATACACTTTATCAAGCCCTCCTGCCCTGGACGCGTGTAGCTTTATGCCAAGCAAGCAGTGCAAAAATTTATCGTAGTGGCATGCAGTAATGCGCCTTTCATTTTCCGCCGCCCAGCGCCCAGGTCGCGCGGAAATAGGCTGTCTATTGCCATTCTCTTTGACAAACTCTAACCTTAACCAGCTCCTTAACAACGCCTAAACTTAACCGTTCTAACCTTAACCAACTCCGAAACCATGCCTAACCTTAACCATAGAAATTATATTGCCATTCTCTTTGACAAACTCTAACCTTAACCAGCTCCTTAACAGCGCCTAAACTTAACCGTTCTAACCTTAACCAACTCCGAAACAATGCCTAACCTTAACCTTAACCTTAACCATGCCTAACCTTAACCGGCGAAATAACCTTAACCGGCGAAATAATACACGTTAAAAAAAAATCACGTTAAAAAATATTTTCGATGGGATTCGAACTCGCCAGCAAACAAGCCATAGGATCCACAGCCATGTGTCCTTGCCAATTGAGCTATTGGTAGATACTGAATAAGGGGCGGTGACTTATATATATTGAGCTCCGCTCAAGGCGGGATCTCATGCGCATGCGCGGGCACCTCGCGCGAGCACGCCGGCGCACGCACGCACCTGAGCGAGCACGCCGCCGCCGGTGCACGCACGGTAGCATTTGTCTGAAAAGAAGGGCGCTTTACCGCACTAGCGTGCGGTGACGAATGCGGAAGCATTTTTGCACTGCTTGCTTGGCATTAACGTACAGGCGCCCTGGACGTTTCGACTAAACAGTGAGTCTCTCTCTCTCTCTCGCTCTCTCTCTCTCTCGCTACACAGCTGTCTCCGAGAAATGCGGCTACGGAAATTATTGACTGTGCTTGCTGAGGCGAGACGATAATAGGCTAGCGATTCAAAACGCGCTGCTGTGTTGTGAACTATAACATTAATTTAGCTGCTGCTGATGCATAATGAATGAATGGTGAGTTGTTTAAAATGACAACATACATGTGTTAATTATTTTATTGGATTGATCCGAGAGACAGAGAGAGAGATTGCTCCAGAGCATCTCAGAGCATTACATTTTCAACGCGACCTAACGTGAACCCCCGGCTGCGACCCACAAGGCTGCGATAGTAAAAACAGCATGGCAGTCAATGAGTTAAGGCAGATGGACTTTGCCATATCAAATCAGGAGTAAACAAGTGTGTCACTAACCTATTTGACTTCCTGTGTCACCCATCTGTTCCCTAAGCTGAGGACAAGAGACGAGAGGAGTCAAAACAGAAAGAAGACATTGCACAATGCGGAAGAATAATCGAAAGAAAGGGAGCCGCCTCTGCCTTAAGAGGGGGAGGAGTCTACACCCCGGCCTGAAGAGGAGGAGGAGTCTACACCCCGGCCTGAAGAGGAGGAGGAGGAGTCTACACCCCGGCCTGAAAAGGAGGAGGAGGAGTCTACACCCCGGCCTGAAGAGGAGGAGGAGTCTACCCCCCGGCCTGAAGAGTAGGAGGAGTCTACACCCACCAGCTACCGCCAACACCTGCCTCCACCCTCTTCAAGATGGAGGCAAGGTGAATTGCTAGGACCAAACGTAGGCTACTCCCTGCCACAAGCATAATGTAATGGTGATTGGCCCATGTGTAAATATCTTCTTGGGCCCCTACCCAACACCTAACCTTGCTTCTTGCTAAAATATTGAGAAATAGTTGAGTCCACCATCCACCACGCAAGTGACCATAAATGACAAGTAAGGCCAAATTAGCATATTTCCCAGCATGCTGTCCTCCTCCTTATTTACCCCCTGACACTCCCTCACCCTCTCTCCCCCAACCCCCCTGGCGTCCACCTCCACCATAGGGAGGTGTAGTGGTTACATCATTGTTGTTTCCGGCCGGTCCACCTCGCTTGAAATCGCAATGTATTTCCCCATTGCCCATTTCTAAATCGTCTTGTTTAAAACAAATAAAGCATGAACATTTGCATGGTGTACCTTTCCTTTGCGTATTCATCCACAATCTATAGCTCAACATGAAAATATTCGCAATTAATTGTAAAATAATTACGTCAAATTCAACCAAAAATGCAACGTTAGTGATAGAAGGGAACTCATTTTGTGCAAGAATGGAAAGCTTGCCAATGTTCATGAGGCATAATTATTACAATAGCCGATAATCCATTTTCCCAATGATAAATCCCTAAACGGGTGGACCGTGTGGTCCAAAGTGACGTCAGACTACACCTCCCTATTGGCTTTAAGTCCACAGCCAGCTTTGACACAATTGTCACAGCTACGACCCCCCCCCCCCATCCTCTGTCTCCCCAGCCCGATAAATGCACAGCACGTCCAGTTATTTGTGTACAAAATACAGCAAGATCTTAACTGATATCTGCTGGGTCCAGGCTGCGAGGCTAATGGCAATCATGACTCTTCCCAAGACAAGCCAGGGCCCTGTGTGTGACGATATCTTCTTCAGTTCCTGCCTTGATAAGTAACAGGAAAATAATGGCGAATCTGCTAAGAAACAGGAAGCACCCAACCAACTCTGCAACTTTAGCTTCCATTACTACCTCTAATTCAATTACAATCCCCCTACAGCCTTCTGTTGTGCTCCTGATCCCACTCCAAACACTCTATTTAACCCACTTACCTTTTAAGAACAGAAAGGGCCTGGGAATGATTCATTTAAATATTAGAAGTTTACTTCAGAAGTTGATATATTAATCGTGCAGACTGAGATCCTGGTGCTGAGATAAACTTGGCTAAAAAAAAGTATAAATGACTTGGACGTAGCTCTAAACTCTAAAGGATTACAACTTATATATAATTGGCAGAATTGGAAGGGGAGGTAGGGTGGATATGTTAAATCATGTGTCTCTGAAACTATTCTAAATGTTGTCACCAGACCAAGATGTTCTGGATTTCTTGCACTGAAGATTCAGTTAGGGCCTAATTCAGTAATGGTGGTCTCTTTCATTCTTCTCAACTCCAAAGTGATGCTCTTGGTTTGTGGACACTATTTTTAGTCTATGTATAAAATAAATAGTAGCTGTAAGACCATGCTTTGTATGGCCGAGGTGGTATGCTAGATAAAGCAGTTTAAGGAATCCCAGCAACGTGGTGGATATGAGTGTGTCTCGTCTGGTCTCCCCTCCCCCTCTGCTTTCCTGTCAGCTCCTTCATTACAGCTCCACAGGCTAAGAGTGTTACAATGTGTTATTACATGCTATAAGCTTGTTGTAAACACTCCTAATGTCTAAAACACTCTTATAATACACAATAGTCCATTATAGTTATATGTAAGTGTTATATTATATGTTATAAGCATGTTATAATAGCTTCTAAATGTAAATGTAAATGTCTAATGGCTAATGCACCCTATATCATAATCTATTATATAGCTGTATGCTTTAAGCACAAGTCTGTCCATCTGTAACATACTCTCCTGCTCTCTCCTCCTCCTCCTCCTCCTCCTCTCTGCCTTGTGGCTCCTTCTCTATGCCTCCTTGTCTCCTCATCTCATGCTCTCAGGCCAACTCAGCAAGACAGTTGAGCTGTACCCTTCATTTGCAGTCTTTTCCCTCTCTTTGTATATTTATTATTTTTATCATCCTGTCTCCTCTCTCATCCTGTCTTTCTCTCTTTATATAACCCCTATCTCCTCTCTCATCCTGTCTTTCTCTCTTTATATAACCCATTCATTCTCTCATCCTCTCTTTCTCTCTTTATATAACCCCTTCCTCCTCTCATCATGTCTTTATCTCTTTATTATAACCCCTTCATTCTGTCATCCTGTCGTTCTCTCTTTATATAACCCCTATATCCCCCTCATTCTCTCATCCTGTATTTCTCTCTTTATATAACCCCTGTCTCCTCTCTCATCCTATCTTTCTCTCTTTATACAAATTTTCTCATCCTCTGTCTGCTCTCGCATCCTCTCTCATCCTGTATTTCTCTCTTCATATAAAACCCTGTTTAAACAGAGATCCCTCAATATGCCAGCTTTGATTTTTTAAACTGCCAACATGCCGCCCCCGTATGTGACTTTAGGGAGCATGTCGGTAACACGGCGTTCCGGAATCGGAGAACGGGCAGTTCAGGTCAAGATTCACAACGAGACTGGATGCAACGTGCAAAATAATCTCATTACGGCCCTCCCATAATCAAACGGAACATACGCGGACCGGACTCCGCGCGGCCGTCTGTGCCGCTCACTTGGTGTCACACAAAACGCTGCTCTGCGTTTTGGTTGATATCGACCTGCATTTAATGTGACACCGATCTGCATTTTACTCTGAACAGTGAACACGCGCTCTGTGCCAAGTGAGAGTAGGGCAGGATCATGATTAAATGGGTAGGATTGGTCCGGTAAAACGTTGGCAGGTAGATGACGCAAAATTTAGTTTTACTATCGCTAATCATCATCCATTCCAATTCATATACATTTGGACCATGTCTTTTTTCATCATCTGAAGAAACTTGAGAAGTTTGAATGGCTTTTGAAAGTGTGTAAAACTGCCAGTTTTATTTCGAAATATTGGAAACGGAGATAACCTAGACTCTTTATTTTGACATTGGATGATGACGACATGACATAAGTCTAAACACCATGGGGGAAATTGTGTAAACTGGAGCCGCAAGACATGTAGGAAATTGGTCCGCGGAGGTCCGCTCGACTACTGTATGAAAGCTCAAACGACTGCGGACATGCCGCACGGAGTCTGGTCCGCGTACGTTCCGCTCGACTATGGGAGGGCCTTTAAGATGTCGGATTGTAAACATTCTCTCCCATTCGTCTTAGTGGCAAGAAACACTGCTTTTATCTCCATTCCTTTATATTGGCTTATTTGAACCCCCCCCCTTAACACTAGCACAACCGACAAGGGGTCAAATGATCCCTAGGCATTTTCAATAAATGTATCCTCGTCACTCGGTCGAGCTCCAGCTCTGTCACTCAATGACCTTTCCTAAAAGTACCAGTTTTTTCTGGCACGGTTTCTGAAATGTCTAAATGACTTCAGAAAAATGTAACTACAACATTATTCTATATTCTATTTATATTATGGGCCGTTGGAACAGACGAAAGACACAGCACTTTGCGAGCGTATAGCGCAGGGGTGGCCATACAGTATATATATATATATAAACATTATTAATTTTTTGGATGGAAGAGCCACACATTGACGGGCAAAGAGCCACATCCGGCTTGCGAGCCAAGGGTTGGCCAATATTTATTTATATATACATATATATTTTTTTTAATATGTCACTCAAACCTACATTTCATTGTGGTAAACCTCATATTTTTATATTCAGAGGTAATTATATAGTTTACACTGTTTATTTTTCTCATATTTCTCATAATAAGCTGTCGGGTCATCTGACCCGTTCCTGCCGGGAATTAGTGGCATTTTCTCCATGGCTGTGCTAGTGTTAAAACATAAAATAACATTCAATTATCAAATCTCTTAACTCTGAATATACCTGTACACCCCTCTGTATTTCATTGGATGTGCACTGTTAATTAATGCTTGTATATCTAATATTGTGTTGTCATGTTTGTTTATGTGTTTGTTTAAAAAATAATACAAAAAAAATACAAAAAAAAAATAACATTCAACGTTTTATATGGCGACCCGCATCTCCATAGTGACAGGCTCACGCACGGTGATCTTGGGTATTATAAGCTCCAGTTAGAATGATGCAGGGAGTACTTTTAATTTGGCTGACTGTGCAGGCAGGCTACTGGGTCAGGAGGAGTTGCTGTAATTGAGGGAAATATAATGACATGAACTTGACATGAATAACTCATGTTGATGAGTTGAGATGCACTCTCTCAGGCTTTACACAATCAAGAGGTGAAATTCTAACATTCTGGTTCCAAAAATCACAAGCAGTGAGTTGAAAAGGTGGAATATCTCTGAAGATCTGCAGTCCAGTTCTGATGGCTGTGAGCGTTCCTCCTGCCCTTGGATATGTCTGTAGGCTACCGATCACAGGTAGGCTCCATAAACAGACATTCAATGTTATGTCGTGTGTAGCCTACATTTCCATTTAACAAAAACGGTTTTATTCTGAAGTTGATGATGCAGTGTTGCTGTTTAGTCTCCAGGCTGGTGTACGAGTTACCGGCCAGTGACTGCTCTATGTGTCCAGGGTAGTCAGTTGATTATGTACCCGTTACGGTCTCACATTGCATATTATTTGAAAGATATATATTTTGTAGGGCATTTTTTAAGTGCATTTTTTATTTGACAGAACAGTTTGGAAATTGGGAGAGAGAGAGAGATGGGGAGGACATGCAACACTTGTCCTGGGCCGGATTCGAACCCAGGACGTTGCGAACCCAGGGCGCCCTGCGTTGCATATTATTTTAATTAGACATAAAACATGTAGCCTATTATTAATATGATCATTATTATGATTATATCATGTGGTCAGCCTTTGTTCTATCCCACCTTTCATATTCCCGTGGGTTGGTGATGCAGGGATTGTGGCATGGTGTAGCTCTCCACTTACTAACTAAACCTTTACGTACTATGCTTCTATGTCTATATTGCTAGTATCTACTATGTACTATGCTACTATACCTATACTAGTATCCACTATGCTAATATGTCTATACTACAATGCACTCGAGTGTAGCACTAAAGTTCGGCACTGCTACAGTACATGTACCCCTCCTGTTGAATTTTTTTTCTTTTTATAAACATTTTCTTTTCCATTTTTCATTTTTACATGTAACAAAACACAACACAATACAGTAACAACAATAACACACAAGACATCACAAGACAGTACTATCACAGACACCACAAAATACATTTCTTCCCCACCCCTGGACCCCTCAGGACCAACATCCCGACTCCGCTTCGCCGCTAGATCATGGCTTTAACTTTCTCCGCCGCTGAGACCCATAGTTCAATGCTGGGTTGTCCAACCCCAATCACACGTGCAGTAGAGATCAACATATATAAATTATATCCAATCAGTGGCGGACTCAGGCTGTTTGAAGGGCAGGGGCGAAAAGAAAAAAAGGGCACCTACTGGACAACATGGGACCCCATCAGTGAGCAAAAAGCTATGATGCGTCATGTATGGTGAAATAGTCTTCATCCTTGATTAAGATTAACATTAGAATAACATAGACAATCCAGATTAATAGTATAACCACACCTCTATGATAAAAACACAGGGAACAATACACCTTTCAAATGTTTATTTCACCTCATTGTTATGGTGTTTGAAAAGTAGATGTATCATGGTGTTTGAAAAGTAAATTATCATGGTGTTTGAAAAGTAAATTATCGTGGTGTTTGAAAAGTGGATTTATCATAGTGTTTGAAACTTAGATTTATCATGGTGTTTGAAAAGTAGATTATCATGGTGTTTTAAGGCCTGCCCTGCTGCAGTGGTACATTTCTCAATGCTAAAGATATCAGTGAGGAATATAAATATTTGGGAAAAATAGTGAACCTATTCTTTAAAAGCTATTTACAACATATATTTTACAGGATATAAAACAGTTTAACAGTTAAAGTTAATTCGAGTGCCGTTGAGCTTCTTCCTTTCTCTCTCCTAACTCTCCTTCTCTCCTCCCCTTCTCTCCTCCTGCCCTCTCCTTCTGTTCTCCTATAATCCCCTTATCTCCTCCTGTACTCCCATTCTCTCCTGCTGTACTACCCTTCTCTCCTCCTGTACTCCCCTTCTCTCCTCCTGTCCTCTCCTTCTCTCCTGATGTCCTCTCCTCTCCTTCTCTCACCCTGTCCTCTCCTTCTCTCTATCTCTCCCTCTCTCTCTCTCTCCCTCCCCCCTCTCTATCTTCCCGATTCTCTCCATTAAACTTAATATATTGTACCTGCCTGGATACTGGCTGGATCAGTGGGATATTTTAATGGCAACAGGAGAGCATTCAAGTTATTTGTTGTTGTGTCATTTGAAACATTTCTCTCCCTATCATCATTTTCATCCTCACTTTCTTTAGCATCTCCATAATCATCTTCATCATCATTTCTCTCCATAGCATCATCTGCATTCTCTCTTGCCTCCACTTCTTCATAATTTTTCTCCATAGAATCATCTGCATTTTCTCTTTCCTCCACTTCTTCAACATCTCTTCCTGATTTCATCATTTCCCTCTTGAGTATCTCCATCTTCATTGTCTGTAGCTACTGTCTAAGGTGGAGCAAATAATATTTGTTTTATAATAGTAATATAATTGTACTGTATATAATATTCGTACTGTAGCGGGAGGCTACGTGGCGCAGTGGGCAAGGCGCTCGCAACGAATGCTGGAGACTGCCGCTCTCCACATTGCTTTCAGTTTAGCTGGTCGTCCACAGTAATACACATTGGCCGTATTACGGGGAGGGAAACTGAAGGGTGGGGATCGGGCGTTGTGGACAGCGACTCCTACAGGTCGGTTGGTGCGCCTGCGCAGTAGAATCAAGAAGCGACGGGGGCGGGGCCCCTCCAAAGCCCAGACCCCCGACGCTGAAAGATCGAGCCGCGCAGGTGAAAAGATGCGACGGCTGTTACCTCGAGTATCGGAGGGGACTCGTGCTATGTATGACTTAGTCCACATTACAGCCGGCTTGTGGGAGGCAAGAAAAAACGTTCGAAGACAGGGGAGGGTTGAATTGGACGATATGAAAATTGGGATGGGAGAAAAATAGAAAAATGGGAGAAAAAGTGGATCAAAAAAAAATATTCGTACTGTAGTCTACAATGTTATAATTGTATTATAAAATAATATGTCATAATATGAGGGCGGCTGGGTGGCACAGCGGAGATTGCGCTCGTCACCAATGTAAGAGACTCCGGTCTCGAATCCGGGTGTCAGCATTGCCTCCGGCTTGGGCCAGCCGTCATACTAACTCAATTGGCAGAGTTGGAGGGTTGAAGTCGATGGGTGGGGATTTGGACATTGTGGACAGCGACTCCTACAGGTCGGTTGGGGGACGCCTGCACAGCAGAGACAGGAAGTAGCGGGGGTAGTGTGAGCCTCCCAGTCCCATGCGTTACACCTCCCACTTGGGATGGGAGAAAAAAATAGAAAATAAGGAGAAAAAGTGGATAAAAAAAAATATATGTCATAATATTATAGCACCAACACCACTAGCCCTCTTGCCTTGATTGGAATAAAAAGGATCTATGGTTGGTCAATGTAAATGTGTAAGACACATTTTTCTGTCCAAAATAAGCATCAGTTATAATCCAAACTATGGCTCTGTGCGACAAGCTTGTACACATAGCTAGTAGTGAGGACTTACAAATACATACCTGTATCCTTATCTCCTCCCTTACTATTGTTGCTTTGGACACAATTATTCAAAGAGAAGCTGCCTCTCGCAGCATATTCTTCCGATTTCTTTCTCTCATTGGCATTCTGTAATCATAGAATATAGGTCAATGCTAAACCCACTTTTAAGTTTACTACCACTCTTAAGTTAGCTTTAAAAAGCAATTCACACTGAACTTTAAAGTGCTATGGGTATATTTTGTGCAAATAGTCCTAAAATAATTTGTACACTTTATTTCTAAATTGAGAACATAGGTTAGCATAGAATCAGCTAAGCAATGTAGCTGTTTAGTTAGCTAGCTACAGTAGTAATACAGCTATCCTACAGTAGCCTAGGCTAAAACATACTGCCATCAATTAAATCACTTGCAGTGTACATACATTAGTATACTTAGTAATGCATAATTGGTAAAAACAAACTCAATCTTTGCTACTTCAAAGAAAGCTTGATGTATTACCTACCTCACACACAGCAGTAGGATGCAGGGTTACAGCTCAGACTGCATTAAGCCCTCGGGCATCTGAACATTCAAGAGGGGATGTGTCTAAAACTGAAAACTTAAATGGATGGAATATTGTAGTGACAGGGCTGCTCAGAGTTGTAGCTAACACTTTTGCGTGACATTATCCGTCGGGGCACATGGTCAAGTTTAGACCATTAGAAGGGCACCAATGGGCACGTCCTCTAATTTTCGCCACTCAAAAGGACATTTTAGCATGATGTTTTCAACTGTGGGGGCACATGGTCAAGTTTAACCATTGGAGTGGCACCAATGGGCACATCCTCTAATTTTCGCCACTCAAAAGGGCGCATGTTTTCAACTGTGGGGGCACATGGTCAAATTTAGACCATTGGAGAGGCACATCCTCTAGTTTTTTCACTCAAAAGGGCACTTTTGCGTGATGTGTTTGAACTGTGGGGGCACATGGACAAGTTTAGACCATTGGAAGGGCACCAATGGGCATGTGCTCTAATTTTTGGCACTCAAAAGGGCACTTTAGCGCAATGTTTTCAGCTGTGGGGGCACATGGTCAAGTTTAGACCATTGGAAGGGCACCAATGGGCACATCCTCTAGTTTTTGCCACTCAAAAGGGCACTTTAGGTTTAGCGCAATGTTTTCAACTGTGGGGGCACATGGTCACGTTTAACCATTAGAGGGGCACCAATAGGGCACATCCTCAAATTTTTCACCACACAAAAGGGCACTTGAGCGCCAGGGGCGGATTTAGGATTGTAGGAGATCCGGGGCTTAGCCCAGATGGGCCCCCCCCCCCCTTTTTTTTTTTTTTTTTTATTTTTTTTTTTCTTTTGTAATTTTTTTTTAAGTTTTTGGGCAGGCAAGGGGTGGTTCGGAGGGGGTCCGGCACAACCCCCTCCACGACAGATTTATTTTGAATTTAATGAACCTGTACGTGCAATTTCCTGCAATATAGAGCCTTCAATCTTGACCAATAAAGCTGCTCTTTTCACTATAAAACTCAGTTAACCATAACTAGATTTATATATTGGGGGGGGATATATCATATTTTTCATATAATCAAAAAGTGGTGGAGCAAGATCATACCTTTGCTCCCCCAAGTTCAATAGTGGGAGAGCAGAGATGCTCCGAATGCTCTTATGGCCAGGCGTCTATGATTCACTGATACAAAGTAAAATAGTGCAGTGCAATAAAATAGTTAGTCAAATAGAATAAAATAATGCAATAGTGCATTGCAATAAAATAGTTATCATCGTATTTTTTCGGGAGGCCGGTAAGGAGTGCATTACAGTAGTCGAGTTGGCTTGAGATAAAGGCATGGATCTGGTTTTCAGCGTCCTTTTGATTTATAAATGGCCGTACTTTAGCTATGTTTCTAAGGTGGAAGAATTAAGTTTTTGTCAACTTGTTGATTGTGATTTAAAGCTTAGGTCTGGAGCGTAACAGTAAGAAGCATTTTGTATGAAAGTATTCTGTACTTCTGTATGACAACTATTAAAGAAACTTGAAACTTTAACTTGAAACTTGGTCTGAGTCTACCATAACACCAAGACTTAACTCACTCAAATACAGTTAGCAGCTGGATAGACCACAGATGGAAATTAGCTTCTGCTAAATCTGGTGCAAACATATTTTCATGTAACAATGATGAATTGTAAAAAAAAAAAAAAAAAAAAAAAAAAAATTTTTAAATAGATTCGGGGCTTTTCAGAATACATCCGGGGCTTGAGCCCAGGTAGCCACCCCCTAGCTCCGCCCCTGTTGAGCGCACGTTTTTCAACCGTGGGGGCACCAGGGCCCCCCCCCCCCCCCCTGAGTCCACCAGTGTATCCAATAGTGTCAGAGACCATCTTTGTGACTTTCTCAGGTTGTTTCCACCTCATGGCTATCAGTTTCTTGGCCGCTGTAACACCCGCCAGAATGATTATTTTCTGCTGTATGGAGGCCGGTAGTAGTGATATATCATTTAGGAGTAGTGTTGTTGCTGTCAGTGGAATTGTCAAGTTACATTATGTTTGAAAGTTTAGTTGTTATAGATTTCCAAAAACTAGCTACCGGTGGGCATTCCCAAAACATGTGCATATAAGTGTCAGTGACCCTCAAAACACACAAAGTGCACAGAGAGTCGGCCACAAACCCCATAGTGTACAGTTTCCTAGGTGTGAGATACGTCCTATGAATATAATTTAAATGTATTTGCTGATGATTAGGGTTACGAGAAGCTAATGTAACATTACGCTGCTGTCGGGACAAAACCTCATAACTCAATTTTTTTTTATATTTTTTTTTATATATAAATCAAATCCGTAGATCATCCTCCATATGTGTGTGTGGGTTTTACAAAGTTTAAACAATGGGAAAGCATTAAACCGATCATCTGTCTAAACCTCCTAACTCTATTCACCCTCAAATCTGTGTTCGTTTTTTTCATCTGCTGAAAAGTTGGGTTTTTGGAGTTATGAGGTTTTGTCCCGACAGCAGCGATTAGTCCAAATATCATCACAGTCAAACGCAGGGTCTAATTCTGGGATGTACCTTCGCCAGACTATATCTAGTGATAGATTTGTATATGTGGATTTGATTAACCTGTTAAGCCCTAGCCCTATTTTCAGAAAATCCACCTAAAAATACATACCTAAGTAAATGGAAGATTGCACCACTTCTACAAGGTCCATTAGCATGTTCTTGGTATCTAGGGACATCTATGGATCCCATGGAATGTATTCCCAGTGTCAGACATAGTGTGTCTGTTACTAGGCTTGAGTACATTTTTATGAAACAGGAGAATATAAAAGATTTTTCTTTGCATCTTTGTTGAAAGAAGAGGACATCCAGAGCTTTCAATGAGCGTTGGAATTTTTCAAAACTACACTTCCCAAAGGCTTGTAGCTTTCTGCAAGAAAATGACTTCCTGATTATTATTTTTTATTTTTCTTATTACTCTGGATTATATACCACAAAACTGAACATTATTAGCATTTGTCGCCCCTATTTTGAGCATTTAGCAACCATCCGATTTGAAATCAGTTTCAAAATGGCGGAGCTCTTGCAAGAATAAAAAACCTACTGTACATAGAGTAGATTTCATTATCTGTTCTTCATGCATGCCTGGTGATACTAAATCCAAATTGAACTCGGCCATTTGAAAGAGACGATTTGGCCCAATCCATAAATTGGCTATAATAAAGTAATTTATATGCCTGCTATTCTATATTCTATAATAATATTTCAAATTGCATTGGTCCGGATGGGAGAATTCAGTACTGTATTACTACAAAACCTTCTGTTTAATCATCTTCCCTTTATTAATTTCCTTCGATTTTTGTTCACTTTGGGAGCCATCCACCAGCCCGCGAAATATAACACCTGAGTGCTAGTTCTAAAGTGGCAGATGAGCAGCAGAAGAGCAGCAGAAGGGATCTGAATTTTCAGTGCTGCATCTGTACTATGTTTGCTCCAATGCTATTAACCAGAAGGGATGAGAGAAGCTAAAGCTTTCATCGTCCCTTACTTGGGGTGTAACAATGCATCGATGCATCGAAATGCAGCGATCCTAATGTGACGATTCAACTGCATCAATTTGAAAATGTTAGAATCGATTCGAATCAATTATAATAAAACAAAAGAATATATATATCTTTTTTCTTTTTTTGTGTATTGTTTTTATTGACCTATAGTCCATTCATGCTGAGTGAATCAGTTCCCCCAGCCACATTATTAACTGATTAATTAATCAAATCGAATCGAATTGTGGTCAAATGAAGAGATTTCATGATGCATTGAATCGTTGCCTGAAGAATTGTAATCGAATCTAATCATTGTGAGTTCGAATCGTTAAACCCCTATCCCTTACGTATCACATTTTGTATTAAAGTCATTTTGTCTAGTTATTCAATCAATCTGTAATGTTAAATTCTTATTTTAAACAGTCATTAAGTGTTCTACCTTAACACATTGCCTGCCGGGGGTTATGCCCATCGAATGCCCCTCTCTGCCAGCGCTGTAAACCTATGGAGATGTTTACCTTCTTTGCAGGGCTATAACTTTTTTAATTTCATTGCTATATTGACATTACTATGGCCCATTCAACATCGATTATCTATCGTTCAGAATGTGGGAACGTTATACTTTTTCATTCATACATTCATACAAAAATACCTTCTAGAATATAAGTATGTTTTTATCGTTTTCTGCAGTAATTCCTAGAACGTGAGTTACAGGCCTAAACGCATATATAGATTATCTATTGGCGTTTCTTCCCTATACACGCTATATAAAAAAATTCAAATGTATATGATCGGTATACGTTATGCTTCATCATGCGTGAAGGAAAGGGGTGGGGGGTCGTTTATAATTCCCCGATCATCAGTAAATGCTTTATGTAGGTTGGGTGATATATATATATTTTTTTATTATCTCCCCCCCCCCCTCCTTTTTTCGATTTTTTTCCCATCCCACTGTTAGTCGTTATGCCAATTCCCAACCCCCTTCCTGGTTGTTGCGCACTCCCCCCTACTGTTGGTCCGGGAGGCCAGAGACTGTCACATGCTTTCCTCCGACGCATGTGCAGCCAGCCGGCAGCCAGCCTGGCAGCGCAGATTCTCACCGGGAGAGTGTAACGTGTGGAAGGTCACACTACCTCCCTCCAGATCTTACCCTCGCTGTGCAGGCCCCCCGACCGAACTGTAGGGGTCGCTGTCCACAACGCCCAGGACCCACCCATCAGCTTTCCCACCCCTAACACTGCCAATTGTGTTAGTATATACGACCAGCCAAGCTGATAGCAACGCAGAGAGCTGGATTCGGTTTGGTGATATATTGATCAGATCGGTTTGCTCACAAGGAAACTCACAATCGGGTTGAAAATAACGTTATATTCCTCTTACTGTGGGTCAATGAGACTGGTGGTGAAATATCCCAAGTACACGACGCCGATCGCCTAGGTCCATTTCCGGTTTGTATGTCACAATAAACGCCTAAATCATATTGATTATTAAGTTTAGAAAGCGATCCATTATTTACATAATGTCTGTCGGGATTCCCGCAATGATATGTGACGGCCGGATGATTTTCATCGACGCACATCGGCCACATCCTGTAGGTGAGTGTAACTCGCCCGACCATCCACCAGGCGGTATTGAGCCGTCGTTGCCGTCACCTATAGGGTCCAGCTGCAGCGTTGCGGGTGTATAAATGAAATATTGATCTCAATAACGCTGGACAGCGTGGTCTGGCGGTCAACGCATGGCGGCCAATAACGCTGGAAAGCGTTTCCGGCGCTGGATGTGTTAACCAGTTCCATATCAGGTAAACCACATATATAATGTCATATTTGCAGATCTTTAGAGATCTCTTTTGGTAATTACCAGTCAGCTCTGACCAGCTGCTGAACGGCTAATTACAGGGTGTCTTGTCAGCTGTTCTGACAGAGGAATGCTGAAGACAAGCCTCTTTTGCTTGCTGAACTCACATCGTTAGTAATCAATCTCATTGCATAAAACTAGTTAACCTGTTATAATATATATAGATTCATTAAATTTGTTACCTCACTACTAAAAGTTGGAGATTGAAAAAGCCCTCAGCTCTGAACTCGGCAGTATCTGCACCTGGCTCGCTGATAACAAACTATCATTACACCTGGATAAAACAGAGTCCATTCTCTTTGGATCAAATAACAAACTCAGAAAGGCCAACGGCTTCTCTGCTACAGTGGGTGACAATATTGTCACAAGGAAAGATGAAATTACATACCTGGGCTCCATCCTAGAGGCAAATCTTTCCTGTGACAAAATGGCAACCAATTAAGTTGCAAAAAGAAGGAGGTAGGGACCGCACTCGGAATATCGGTCCCTACCTCCTTCTTTTTGCAACTTAATTAATGTTGGACTACGCACCTGTCTGAGCGCAGTGGTTACCCCCTTTTTCTACTAAAATGGCAACCAATGTAATAAAAAAAAGTCAACCAACAAACAAGATTCTTGTACCGGATCTCCTCTCTGGTAAGCAAGAATACCCTGAATACTCTAACAGAAGCACTCATTCAAGGGTACTACGACTATGCTTGCACCTCATGGTACCAGGGACCAGGGACCATGATGGAAATAAGTGCTTGCATTTTATCATGTTTTTATCCCTTGGATGATGTCTTTAATCCACAATAAAATCAATCAATCAACCTCAAAGGCACTAAAACAAGACTACAAACATCACAAAACAAACTGGTCAGACTACTGCTTGACCTTACTCCTAAAACCCACCTCACCCCTGCCCATTTTGACATCCTAGGATGGCTTAGAGTAGACGACAGAGTACAGCAACTTGCAATGGGCCTGGTCTACAAGATACACTACACCACGAAGATACCCATGTACATTTAGAAATACTTCCCAAAGGTCTGTGAATGCCACGACCACAACACCAGAGGGAGTTCCACAAATCATGTTCAACCCAGATTCGGCTCAAACAAGGGACTAAACACGTTTCGGAATTATGCCACAACAATGTGGAACGCCCTACCCACAGCCATAAAATAATGTGAATCCCTACCCACCTTCAAAACCACCCTCAAAGAGTATCTACGGGAGGCTGCAATTCGAAACTGGCTCCGTAAAGGTCCAAACCCCGACACTCACCCACCCACCCAACCCCCTCCTATTGTACAGTTTATTTCCCCTCGAATGTATATATTTTCTTTTAGGATATCTGTCTCTTAAACAGTACTGTATATTTGTATATCTTGTATGTCATAAATGTTGTATGTCGTGTATGTCATAAATGTCATGATGAATTGAAAATGGGGGACCCTGATGTAAACAAGACGAAAGTCTTTCTCTGGTCTGCATCCCCTTAACAATTGTGTGTATTGAGCTGTACTGTATTGTACCCATTCTGCAACATTTTCATTCAATCAATCACTGTGCAGATTGATTGATTGAATGACAATTTTATTAACAGATTGCAGAATGGGTACAATACCGTACGGCTCAATACACACAATTGTTAACACTTTCAGCGCCACGCCTGGTTTTCCATTTTACCGCTTGAATGCCACCATCGGCGCCAATGTTAACGTTAATATCGCCTAATCTATGTTTTAAATGATGGCTATGTGTCTAATCTGCCCATCGCATTATCAAATACTATTTTCCAGTCAGTGCTGTGAAGGCAGATTGTTTTTTTATCGCGTCGTTTCCGTTTCAGAGCAGTTAGAAAAGCCCCCGTTTCGATATAAAAAACAGCTCATATTCCACAACGTTGATATTCATCTGCCTTTTTATGAATAGTTTTCAAATAAACGCTAGATGATCAATATTATACGTGCACGCAAGCACATTACGGCCGCGCACTGATAATCGCTCCGTTGATTTCCTCACAGAGTTTTACAGTTAAACCGAAAGAAGACATTTCACAAAACAGCTTATAACTTCATCAAACTTACTCTGATTATCCTACCACTGATAACATAGAGTCCTTACCTGACATCAGATGGTATCCAACTGGTATATTCCAATTCCTGATCACCATTCGAAAAAATCTATACGTGTATGGATCCAACGCGATACAGTAGAACTCCATGATCCGCGGGGCTCTGAGGCTCCAGAATGAACTCTGGTAACCCCGGCTGGATCAGTGAACTGGAAAATGTGGAGTACCGGATTTTTTTCCCCATTCATTTTCATTGAGTCCATTCCAAAATCACTTATGTCATCTGGGAGACGACAGGGGGCGCTTTTTTCCACAGTGATCGCCGGCGCCCCTCGGCTATACTCGGGTAGGCTCGGGTGATGCAATAATTTTTCAGATCGAAAAAAAAAAAAAAAAAAAAATCCGAGAAATCTCGTGAGTGGCACGCAACCACCTATAAAAAAAACCGAGAAATCTCGTGAGTGGCACTCAAAGTGTTAAGGGGATGCAGACCAGAGAAAGACTTTCGTCCCCCATTTTCAATTCATAATACATTTTAAGTAAGGGTGCAAGTTGCTCCGTGCAATCCATTCTTTGTGGATCTAGCCCTGACCCTCCTGTTGATTTCTTTTTTTTTATCCACTTTTTCTCCTTATTTTCAATTTTTCTCCCATCCCAATTTCGCTGTTTCCAATTCACCCCTCCCCTGTCTTGAACGTTGCTTGCATATGCCCCCCACTTGTCTCTGCTGTGCAGGCGTCGCCCAACCGACCTGTAGGAGTCGCTGTCCACAACGTCCAGATTTACCACCCATCGACTTCCACCCGCTGACTCTGCCAATATAGCCAGTATGACGGCCGGCCCAAGCCGGAGGCAACGCCAACAGCCGGATTCGAACCCGGTGTCTCTTGCGTTGGTGACGAGGGCAATGTCCGCTGCGCCACCCAGCCGCCCCCCTCCCGTTGACTTGTTGTACACAATTTGTAAGTCGCTTTGGATAAAAGCGTCAGCTAAATGCCTAAATGAAAATAGTTATGGTTATTATATTAGCTACAAGCTACATAAAGGCCCCCTGTCCCGACATGCCAACAGTCCCATTTACACAGATTCCAGGGCTACCCCATCCCGGCAATGTGACTACCTCTGCTGGGGGCTTAATTCCGGGACAACAAAGTTATGATGTGATGATGGTATATACATGGTCTAAACCAGGGGTCGGAAATTAAGTTTGGCCTCGGGCCACATTTTTTCCAAGCCAGAACCAAAAACAATGGCTAATTTAATAAATTGATAGTGAAAATTGTTTTACTCTGTGACGGACCACCTTATAACTAAGACATACATTTGTGGCAGAGGCAGAAAATGGATCAAAATAAACTAGCTGCATAGGTGGTGTAGTATATTTCTACAGAATCCTACAATAATCTAAGGTTATTGTACAGTACAACGAGATTGCTATCTGGAAGGAGGAGAAAGGGATCATACGTGATAGAATTGTTGGTATCCTCATCTGACTTAAGCAGATGAAGAATAAACGTGTACGCCAGACAACCAGAACTGTAGTTCAACTCAACTGATTTATTTGAGCCAGGGCCAAGATTGAATAAAAGGTTGCCCTTCACATACAAGGATTATCAGAAAACATTAACATGTCTGCTGTGTACAGGAATCAACAAGGTTTGCATCTCAAACCCCAACAGGTACATAAAACAGTCATTTGTTAACATAATTTGAACATACATTGACAATACTGTAAGCCCTTTTTGCAAGATGGCGCCGCTATGCCCGGCCGCCTGTCTGTGCGCTCCGTCGAGATTGTGCTTACTTTTGTTAATATTTATAGTTTTAAGAGTTTTGTCTGTACCAACAGTAGGTGCATTTAATGTGTATGACCGTCAGTCACTTATAGACATCGGATTACGGGAAATTTACTGACTAGATTACTCCCTGGATCAGCTTTCTGAACCGCAGCAATGGCCTGTTGAGATCCTGAGAACACCAGGACCAGGTCTTGACCCAAGGAACAAAGGAATCATCAGACGGCGTGGGAAGAGAGCTGGGATCCGTAACAGACTGAGAACCAGACGACACCGAACGCCACTACCCAGTATATTGCTAGCCAATGTACAATCAATTGACAATAAACTGGACGACATCCGAGCAAGGATTCAATTCCAGAGAGACGTTAGAGACTGCAATGTTCTCTGCTTCATTGAAACGTGGCTGTCGCCAGGAACCCCAGATCACGCCATCCAACCGGCCGATCACTTCTTCATCCACCGCAAGGATAGTTCAGCAGAGTCCGGCAAACAGCGTGGAGGAGGTATCGCCTTCATGTTTAACAACAATTGGAGCGATCCAGCCAACGTGAAGGAATTATCTAACCACTGCTGCCCAGACCTGGAATATATAACCATCAAGTGTCATCCTTTCTTCCTCCCGAGGGAGTTAACGGCGATCGTCCTGGTCGGAGTGTATATTCCACCGCAAGCCAGCAATAGTGTTGCGCTCTCCAGACTCCACGATGAGGTAAATAGAATCCAAGCAGCAAACGTTAACGCCGCCATTATAGTAGTGGGTGATTTCAATAGCGCCAAACTGAGAAAGGTTTTGCCTGACTTCTATCAGCATGTGACTTGTAACACCAGAGGCGGTAACATCCTA
Source organism: Notolepis coatsorum (assembly GCF_963971535.1). Lineage (NCBI taxonomy): Eukaryota > Metazoa > Chordata > Actinopteri > Aulopiformes > Paralepididae > Notolepis > Notolepis coatsorum. Next base: position 108,607,277 of record NC_140166.1, read on the forward strand.
GATCACTGTTACACGCAATTCAAGGGTGGCTACAAGGCTCATTCTGCTAGTGGCTTTGGTAAGTCTGATCACGCGGCCATTTTCCTTTCACCAAAGTACAAACAGAGAATCAAGAGCACTCCTGTAGTCTCGCGAGAGATGAAGAAATGGGATTTGACGTCAGAGGAGACGCTCCAGGCTGCGTTTGAGTGCACAGACTGGAGCGTGTTCCGCGACACAGATAACATTAATGTCTACACGGAGACAGTGCTGGACTATGTTCGTACTTTGGTGGAAGAAACAATCCCCACTACCACAATTAGAGTTTACCCAAATCAAAAACCCTGGGTAGACAAATCCGTCCGTGAAGCTCTGAAAGCGCGCACCAAAGCATACAACGACGGCCTAGTGGCAGGCAACATGAATGACCACAAGGTGGCGCGATACAACGTAAGGAGGACAGTGACAGAGGCCAAACGGCGCTACAGGGATAAAATTTAACTCCAGTTTGAACAGGCTGACTCCAGAGCTATGTGGCAGGGGCTCAAAACGATGACAGACTACAAAGGCACCTCCCTCAAACTGAACAGTGACATCTCCTTAGCAAATGACCTCAATACCTTCTATGCGAGGTTTGATGCTGGTAATAACAACACCAGCCCACAAGCCACGGCAATGGGGGGGGGGGGGTCTGCTGCTGATGGAGACTCAGTGTTCAGGGTAACAGAGCATGAGGTGAGGCGGACCTTTAAAAAAGTGAATATCAGGAAGGCAGCAGGACCGGCATCCCCGGCCGCGTCCTAAAAGTCTGTGCCGACCAACTGGCCCCGGTATTCACTGACATATTTAACCTGTCCTTAGAACAGGCTGTCATCCCCACCTGCCTGAAGAAGTCCACTATTATCCCTGTACCCAAAAAATCCAAACCTGCTTGCCTCAACGACTACCGCCCTGTAGCTCTCACCTCCATAGCCATGAAGTGCTTTGAGAAGCTAGTAAAGGGCTACATCTGCTCCTCCCTCCCCATCAACATGGACCCCCTGCAATTTACATACCGCCCCAACAGGTCCACGGAGGACGCCATAGCCCATGTGCTGCACACAGCAGCATCACACCTGGACAAGAGGAAGGGGAACTATGTGAGAATGCTATTCATCGACTACAGCTCGGCATTCAATACCATAGTCCCCTCCATACTCATAGCCAAGCTCAGGGACCTGGGCTTGAACTATGACCTCTGCCAGTGGGTCTTGGACTTCCTGACGGGCAGACCCCAGGTGGTGAGAGCAGGCAACTGCACCTCCTCATCCATCACCCTCAACATAGGGGCCCCCCAGGGCTGTGTTCTGAGTCCCCTCCTCTACTCCCTGTACACACACGACTGTGTGGCTCAGCGGAGTAGCAACACAATCATCAAATTTGCTGACGACACAGTGGTGGTGGGCCTGATCTCTGCCAACGACGAGAGGGCCTACCTGGAAGAGGTCAAGGTCCTGGCGGGATGGTGCCAGGAAAACAGCCTCTCCCTGAACGTCAGCAAAACAAAGGAGATGATTGCAGACTTCAGGAGGTCGGGGGTCAAGGACTACAGTCCCCTCAGCATCGACGGGGCACCGGTTGAGAGAGTCAACAGCTTTAAGTACCTCGGAGCCTACATATCCGAGGACTTGACATGGACCACACACATTGACAGTGTTGTGAAGAAGGCACGACAACGCCTCTACTTCCTCAGGCGCCTAAGGAAGTTCCAAGTCAGTCAGAAGATCCTTAAGAACTTCTACTCATGTACAATAGAGAGCATCCTGACTGGCAACATCACCTCCTGGTTTGGGAATAGCACTGCACAAGACCGAAGCAGACTACAAAGAGTGACACGTTCAGCCGAACGCACAATTGGAGGGGGGCTCCCCACCCTCCAGAACATTTACAACAAGCGGTGCAGGGGCAAGGCTAAGAGAATTATTAAAGACTCCAGTCACCCGAACAACTGCCTCTTTGAACTGCTGCGGTCAGGCAAGCGATACCGGAGTCTCAAGGCGAGCACAGAAAGACTCAGAAGAAGCTTCTATCCCCAGGCCATCAGGCTGCTAAACAAACAATGAACACTACACAACAACAACCATCAAACGCACATAGCACACACATCCACACGCACACACTCACTTTAAACAAACACACTGTAGCACCCACTCCACACACTTTATAGCACACACTCACTTTAAACAAACACACTGTAGCACCCACTCCCCACACTTTATATTTATTGATGAAGGATTGCACTACAACTCGTACACCTTACTGTAAATTGTACCTAAATTGTACCTCATCCCATTTTTGCTTTGCACTATATAGTATTGTACATTAGTACACTGCATAGTATTGTATATTATATGGTAACTCAGTTACGTCTATTCTGCATCGAACATTGTACATATGTCTATACTGAACACTGTGACCTCATTTTCTACTTCTAATTTACATGCTATACTATGTTATTTGATACTATCTTGTCTAGCACAGTCTCTGGAGCGTAACAGTAAGAAGCATTTTGTATGAAAGTATTCTGTACTTCTGTAAGACAACTATTAAAGAAACTTGAAACTATAAGTAAGCCTGGTTTCTAAGCTAAGTTACATTCTATTCTAACCAAACATATGGGTTCCATCCGGCTTACTTACATCAAAAAGCAGTAGTCTCTCTGGTCGGGAGGGGTGGAGCCGCAGACCTGGGTTGGGTTGGTCTGGGCTCCTGAACTACCAATATGTTCGCTCTTATATACTATAATTTCTGGCCACTAATAGCACATTTTACTAATACAGTTGGTCCAATCAGGCGTCTTCTGTGGGGGGTTGGTTCTTGTCCCCGGGTGGGTTGGTGTCGTCTTCCCTCAGTGAACAGAAGGGGGGGTCTTGATGGCCCCCCCCTCATTGGTGTGGTCTTTTGCTGCGTACAGAGGGGTTCTGCTGATGGCCCCCGTCATGGTCTTCCTGTTGGGGACAGAAGGGGGGTCTTGATGGCCCCCCCTCCTTGGTGTGGCCAAATCTCCTCTAAATGAATCTATATGGCTATAGATGTCTAATATCATCCAAGTACAGTCAGTGCTTTCTCAGACTGATAAAAGACATCCTATGAAACCCCACAACCTTTATTCACCAGACTGACACGCTGTCTATCTGTGATAGATATACCAGGCTTCCATAACAAGAGTGTAATACCACTTGTTCCTCTGCTATTTAAAGTGAGCCTGTTTACTGTGGGGTGTGACTTCCCCTGTGGCCTTTTATGACCGGCAACTGTCGTTCTCTCCACTCCAGTCTTCCCCCTGATCGGGGGTTTGTTTGGACTGCACTTTTGGCTAAGCCCTGTTTTACATTATGGATTCATTTATTTTATTCACACATATTAGTTATGGAATTCAAGATCAATATTTACCACATTTCCCAACTTTGACAATTCACATTGTCATATACTGTATATTGACTTGATTTTCTATACATACTAACCATACAATATAATAATAAAAATCATTTTTTCAAATTTCTAATTTTTTTCTTTTTTCTCACATTTCTTTTTCCATTATTCTTTGGTACATATCATCAATGAGTTTTTTCTTCTTAAGGCTCATTAGCCAGAGGCCCACCTTTTAAACAACAACTTGTGGGTTTGTTGAAAACAATAAAACAATTCAATCTAATCATTATATCTTAAAATAAAACAAATTTTTTTAAAAACCCATTTTTCTTAAGTTACAGAACTTTTGGTTCCACATTCCTTTATAAGATCTGGGGGAGACAACATACATTAGTATTCATTTTTACATTCATTTGTTTTTTCTCCTGTTAATTCCTTTTCTAAGACAGCATAATCACATCTGCATAATCCTTCAATTGGTCTTCTCAGTCTTCTCATCTATCCACCCCCCTTATGACCATATCATGGTCATAAAACCTTACCAACTCGTCGTCACTGCACAGTCGGGCAGGGAAGGCGGAGAATCACTCAAGGAGAGAAAAAATTGGCCATAATCTATGTCTAATATTCCACCTATGTGAATGCGTCTAAGCTTCTTACCCCGCGTTGTGTCTTACTCTATATCAGTTGCTACCGTTCAGTTACCTCCCGTCCTCCATACCAATCAAATTTCACATTCCATAGAGGCCCTCGCTCATCTTTCTTGCACAGTCCCCGACCGGCTTCGCCTCCCCCTTCTCCCCATACTGGCCAGACTCAGCTGTAGCCACTGTTTGTAGGCCTATGATCCTGTCATATTCTGACCTATGACCTTCCTTCCTTGGATTTACAGACGACACTCTCAGTCTGGACGTTTTCCCAAACGTCCAGGCCAAAGGCCTGTTTTGGCCTCTGCTCTCGGGGATGAAGGAGGGGCCAGTGTCCACAAGCGACCTCTTTTCACAACCTAATAATTTCCCACAGGAGACAACTGAACAGGTCCACTCCTCTGTGTCGTAATCTACTGAAATGTATTCATACCCATCCTCCATGACTCCTCTACATGTGACGGTCCGCTTCCCCCCCTCGACTGAATCTGTGAGGGAAAAAACACAAATCAAATCCTTTTCACATAATATGTCAAATATTTTCAAGAGAAGCCAAATGTTAACCATATGCAAACGTGATAGGCCACTTAGCTTTTGTTGACATTCCGCCCTGACGCCACTTCCTTCAGCCACCAGCTCTCTCCACTCACACCCAGACCATAAAAAAACAGATGAGAAATAAGAAACAAAAGGCAAATAATTAAAAAATATCCCAATAGACCACATCTTTCAACCACTTGTTCTGCACCGTTTACATGTGAAATTACCATTCATACCTAAAACAGTAAATCAATAAAAACAACAAGCTCCAAACTCCACACCAAAGGTTATTAGAAAGGAAAGAAAAACCAAAAATAAACAACACATTCTCCTATCACCCCTATGGCAGACCACTTGTGAGCACAGTCCCCCTACAGGCTCCATTCAAACACATTCAGTCCACACAATAAAAAATTTAAATAGACACATATACCGACAAACCATTCTAAAAGAAACAATATCAAATGAAAGCAATAAAATAAAACTCCTTCCCTCCAATATCTCTGGATATGGTAACTTAGGTGAATAAAATCACCTTAACTCTTATTGCTCTGCAAATTACTATGTGTATCTTTAATTCTAACATTTCCTTCTATGTGTAGCTTTATTTATTCCTATCTGAGAAAGCCTAAAAATATATCTCTCGCTCACATTTCAAGCACCCACTGAAATCAAGACATCCAGACATGCACTCACATTATCAGATAACCACCCAAAGACAAAGTCATTCACGCCCTGCTTCACTCCTGCATCAAAAACCTTTCATACAACATACTCACTCAAACACACAAAATAATCAACACTCTCTCAATTATTCACAGCCACTCTGATCATTCCAACCATCGCTTTGACCCTTTTAACCTCCTTCCAGTTAAGAGTACCCTCCTCCCGTTCGGATGCACTCCTTGCCCTACTTAGATGCACCTCTCCCCAAACAAGTTTAGGAGGTGCAAAGTGTGGGGAAACCGGCTTCTCAGGGCCGCATTGCCTCCTACACCGGACCCCCTCTCACCCAACAGGGATACAGGCCTCCACTTCCAGGCTAAGGTCTCCTCTCATGAACAGAAGAAGTCCCCTTATTTTACCTTCAGGTGCAGTTTAAGGCTGGGTCCCTTTCCAATCTTAGGAGAGACAATCCAGATTCCTCTGAATTGACACCCCTCATCCCTCTGCTTCCCAGCATTTTCTTTTCAAAAACACTCATCACAGAAGCACAGCTCGCCAACTAACCCTGTATCGGCTAGTAAGGTTACTGTGGCCTGACTGTACATTGAGCCAAGTGCATTTATGCCCATACTGTCCAGTCACTCACAGTCCCACTTCCTGCGTTTCTGTGACTATAAGCAGGGGTCATAACGCTCTCCTGACCGGCTGGCGACCCAGTCGATAGCGACCTCATAGTCCGTCATCAAGTCAGGACCCCAAGCGGCTGATGTCCGTAGTACCTATCAGCCACTCAGTTTAGAAACCGACGGTCTTGTCCCCATCCCGCTTGCTCTGGGCATGGAAATATTGACCGTTTTCGCCAGCCTAGCCTGTTCATGGCAGGAGCTGTGCCCCCTCCGGTGCACCGCCCTGTTCCTAGGTGTGGACTGTCGTCCACGTACCACCCAGTGCCCACACCAACTTACGTGCGACGTTTCCTGGGCCGACTAGACGGTACCACAGTGGTATGTTGATTCATACCTCGTTACGCACGGAGGCCTTCAGTAACTCCTCAGCACTAGTATGTGTTTAACGTGCGCCCAGACTCTTGCGAGCCCACTGCCGCCTGTTGAGGACTAGAGGTTCGGGGCGCCTACCCCCTCCCTAGTCCTCTCCAACATACATCACTCATATTATAAACAAATACTTTCAACCTGCTCCCACACTTGTTAATCAACCAACACACAGACACACAAGGTTAGTTTGTTCCTCCCTCTTCTGCTCTCAACGTTCCTGCTCTCAACTTCAGGCTAATCTAATATTTCACTCAGACCCCTACAGTCTCCTTACTGTAGTGTATACCTACACTCAGAAGAAAACTAGAATTTCCTCCTCAATTCAAAACATACCAATGCCTTCTAGTGCATCGACAGCTTCAAATTATTCCTTCAACCACCAGCTCATCATTCAAAAGTCATAAACCAATTGAATGATTACCTTAATGATTCTTATCGCTCGCCCCCCAGCTGTTTCCCTGAATTAGCCCTTTCCTGTCTCATCTCTCCTCTCTCACTTCCTGCTGCCTTTGATCCTGGTTCACGGCCCCTTACAACCACTTCCTGTGCCCCTGTTGTAAAAATAGCCGGTCATCTGTTATCACACTCTGACCCCCGCTCCCTTATTCCCACCAGCTGTGACCTCTCTCCTGTTGCATCTAATCTGCTGCCCCTTCTTGACCCCCCTTGGGCCGTTCCTAAATTGCTTAGTAAAGATAGCCTGGGTCACTCCCGTGAGTTCCCGTGACCTTTCCTAAATCGCTTTACACAAATCATTTATAAAAACTGCTAAAACACAATCATACATCCAAGCAGCACCTAAACAAGTCCACTGTCACTAAATTATCCTATTGTGACCCAAGGATTTGCAATCAATCTTAATATAAAACATCAGCCTATGTAAACCAATGGCATTAAAGATTTAACAATCTAAAACAAGCTAAACAGTATTTTAACATAGCCACGCAACCAAATAATATGCCAACAAGCCTACATCCTTAAATTATCACCCCCCATGATCTAAAGACTTGCAGCAACATTAATTCAACAGCGTATTAAAATCTGACATCTTAACATCAATGCATTCTATACAGATTTTAAAATCACCTATTTGCACAACACTAATCATGCATAACACAAATATAAGCATTTCTATCAACCACCACTCATTAGAAATTAAACATTATTATTAGTTAAGTTCCAATCATGCTAAGACTCAAAACTGTAAACAGGATATTCTGGGAACGTTAGCCCTGTATATAGGTGACATGTGATCATAATGTAGATGTATTAATCAAATATAACGCAAGCGATATGTCTTTTTCAGTGTAGAGTGCTTTCCCAACCCAGCTCTCAAACCCCACTTGGTCAAGACTCCCCTTGTGTAACATATTATTGCCCATTGTTACAGGTTCGATGTGTAGCTGGTTTATGAATCCCAGTTTAGTTATGGGCATGTATATTAAATCATCTACTCTTTGTTTGATAGGCTCACTGCATTGCTTGCAGCCCAAGTAAACCTCTCATTGACCATCTTCCCCTGTCTAATCATCACCTGCTGCACCTACTCTCCCCTTTTTTGCTACCCAAACTTGTAGTAACACAACCAAAACCACTCCCAGAACATCGTTTACAACCCAAAGAATGCACAACATACAAACACAACCATTTTACACAATGCAAAATATTCCCTTACCCTGGTATTCATCCTCTGAGCGAATTAATATGAATGCAGTGATCCGCGTTGTACCGCGCCTGCGCAGTAGCGCAAACGCCGCACACAGAACGATGTATCGCGACAAAGCATAACTAATATCATAAAACACTCCGTTTCAACTCAACACAATGCCACGACAACCACCGCGTCCTCTAACACTTTCTAACCATCACTTTCAAAACCCGAACCATAACATACGTCGCCCGCAAACTCACAAAACAACCACATGCAAGCTAACTAGCCTAGCCAGCCCCGACGCCATGTCCAATGTGCCACCGGGCGCCGCGCGCTATGTGCTGTTCGAGATCCGTACATTCATTCAATCCGCTCAGTACCAATCCAACTCTAAACAACTTACACATGTCCAAACAACAACCTACTTTAAAAGAAAATAATTTACTAAAAAAACATTCTCCCATACCAACGCCGCATACACAGATCAACACGAATCATTTCTCCTACCCTTCTCCTCGCCCGGCTCACGCACAGCGGACGTTTCACACTATCCATTCAACACCATGACGTCATCAAGCAGCGACTTCTTCCTTCACCATAATAACGTACACAATTGTTACCGCATTAAATATAACCCTCAAAACGGCCACAATCACATCAACCTATGCCTCGATTCGCTTCTTAACAACAATTACCGCCACAGTGTTCAGTCAAATCTCCTACCTCGCCACCTTAACGTCCCTAGATTACCGCAGCTCTTCCACAGAGCTAAGCTAGTTAGCCCCAACTCCAATATGACTCGCTCCAGACCCGTATACCACCCTGATCCACGTTAAAACTACACAACACCCCGGCCAAGGCTGCTCTGCATATCCTAACCATAGCAGTCACTTTAAACATACATATCATTGCCACACCTAACCACAAATAAAAACACAAACATCCATTCAGATTTACATACTATTGTTATTAGAACGTCCGCGCGGCCACTTTAAAAAATGCACATTTCGTTTTACTTTATTCAATAACTTCCGCGCGACTATTAAAAACGAGATCAAGTGCAATCGTTCACTTTAACTATACTGAATGTTTAAGATAACAACCAGTCTTTCAACCGAATTGCTACCAAGTACTATATCAGTCTTTCAACCAAATTGCTACCAAGTACCATTGTTCACCGATTACACGGCGGACGTGCCTCGTAATATGTACCGGAGAATCACGCACTAAAAAAGTATCTCCCTAGACTTTGGGGTTTGTGTAATCCACAAACTCAATTTGTAGACAACCCCTTCGTCGTCTTGATCTATTTGAACCACACCCTAAAGCGGGCATAATCTTCATTTAGTTCGGTCGATATTAAATGCAGAGAGCACGATTCGTCGAATTGAAACAGAAACGGCTGTCTCAGCTTTAACACGTTACAACCTACGTATATCTCCAGCTAGGACCTAACCTATCATATTACGCCATGGCTCGCTTATTTCCCCGTGATCCATAACAAGCCCCCTGTATCATATCGATCGCCTCCGCACTTACATCCTCTGATTTACATGATCCAAACAATGTTGAATTAGTGTATTAACGACCCTATGTCCCGCCGATGGATCAGTCCCCCGCCGTTTGCCGTTTGAGTTACGGTTCTAGGCCGGACTCCGTTCCATCTCGCCAGCATAGACACACAACTCACCCATTGTCCCGACACGTAAAAAAAATTACCAACTTCGCTGCGTCCGGTTCTGAGTTAAATGATTAGGTCTTCATTCCCCAGAATACGCCCTGTCGAATCTTGCCAACAACAGTTTACCGAGTCCACGATTCAATGGACCTTCCAACTCGATGTAGTCCGACGCCTCGACCCGCACTATGAATACAGTAGTTATGCCCCCCCAACGCCTCAACCCCCTGAGCTATTACTTATTCTAACCTAAACTAACCTAAACACCGCTCCCCCATTCCTGTACGCAAAAGGCCATATTCACCGTGGGTCCCACCTAGTGGCGTACACAATCAGCCTTCATCCTGTCCTTCTGTCCTCCATCCAGACAGCAAAACCCTGTACTGCACCCCTTATTGAAACGCAACAACCCCCGGCTCTTCTCCTGCATGTCCCCAACAACCAAGCAAGGTTATGGCTCTGAGCAGCCTGCCACATAGAGACCCCACCGCACATCTTCAGGGGGGGGGGGGGCACAACAGGGCGGGTGGAAAGGCACCACTTCTGTAGTATATTTCTACAGAATCCTACAATAATCTAAGGTTATTGTACAGTACAACGAGATTGCTATCTGGAAGGAGGAGAAAGGGATCATACGTGATAGAATTGTTGGTCTCCTCATCTGACATAAGCAGATGAAGAATAAACGTGTACGCCAGACAACCAGAACTGTAGTTCAACTCAACTGATTTATTTGAGCCAGGGCCAAGAGTGAATAAAAGGTTGCCCTTCACATACAAGGATTATCAGAAAACATTAACATGTCTGCTGTGTACAGGAATCAACAAGGTTTGCATCTCAAACCCCAACAGGTACATAAAACAGTCATTTGTTAACATAATTTGAACATACATTGACAATACTGTAAGCCCTTTTTGCATATAAGTAAGCCTGGTTTCTAAGCTAAGTTACATTCTATTCTAACCAAACATACAGGTTCCATCCGGCTTACTTACATCAAAAAGCAGTTGTCTCTCTGGTCGGGAGGGGTGGAGCCGCAGACCTGGGTTGGGTTGGTCTGGGCTCCTGAACTACCAATATGTTCGCTCTTATATACTATAATTTCTGGCCACTAATAGCACATTTTACTAATACAGTTGGTCCAATCAGGCGTCTTCTGTGGGGGGTTGGTTCTTGTCCCCGGGTGGGTTGGTGTCGTCTTCCCTCAGTGAACAGAAGGGGGGGTCTTGATGGCCCCCCCCTCATTGGTGTGGTCTTTTGCTGCGTACAGAGGGGTTCTGCTGATGGCCCCCGTCATGGTCTTCCTGTTGGGGACAGAAGGGGGGTCTTGATGGCCCCCCCTCCTTGGTGTGGCCAAATCTCCTCTAAATGAATCTATATGGCTATAGATGTCTAATATCATCCAAGTACAGTCAGTGCTTTCTCAGACTGATAAAAGACATCCTATGAAACCCCACAACCTTTATTCACCAGACTGACACGCTGTCTATCTGTGATAGATATACCAGGCTTCCATAACAAGAGTGTAATACCACTTGTTCCTCTGCTATTTAAAGTGAGCCTGTTTACTGTGGGGTGTGACTTCCCCTGTGGCCTTTTATGACCGGCAACTGTCGTTCTCTCCACTCCAGTCTTCCCCCTGATCGGGGGTTTGTTTGGACTGCACTTTTGGCTAAGCCCTGTTTTACATTATGGATTCATTTATTCACACATATTAGTTATGGAATTCAAGATCAATATTTACCACAGTGGCATAATAAACTAAACTAGCAGTTTTTTCTACTTTCCATTATAATAAATGTTTGCACTGAACATTTTACCTTTGTCTTTTTGCCATTTTATTATAAAACCAGAGACAAGCGCCTCTCTGTATTGGCCTATCTCCTACATTAAGCGCAACCAGTGCATCTATCTGGCGGCCCGTTCTGTGGAGCGGACTTAACCTTGTTCCCAGTTTTAGCTCCTCTGTGAGATAAAGCCTGGTAAATAACTACTGCCAAAAGTGTGTATGGGGTAGAATTTCCGGTGTATGTACTTCCCCTGGAAGCTGCCTCTGAACGGACCAAACTTTTCCCGAATCCTGTCGGCAAACAAGCTAGAACGTCCCGGTAAATTCTTCAGGCAAAGCCGTTGCAGTGGCTTAAACAAGGAAATATTGTGCACTTCACACGTTTCTATAATTGTTTTGTCGAAACCGGAAAGCCTGTAGCCTGTACTTCCTGTACTTCTGTTTACACACTTTAGGAGGCATATCTTTACCAGCCTAGAGCGGACTGGACTTTTGAGAAACAATAGGAATTTTCCTTTGGTTCTCCCAGTCCACATGACCATTTCTAGCATTTCCATTGGCTATAGACAGACATAGATATATGATCAATAAATAGATAGAGCAGATTAGATGCAGTCCAGATAAAACAACCAATCTAGATATTTCAAGATTCTATTCTTTACTTCTGCGCACTGACGGAGAGATACACTAAATGTTGAGATGGCAATCTAAGCGAGTCTTTATCACAAACAAATCCAAAGATATTTAATGTTTTGCAAAACATGTCTAGTGTTATGCCCGGCTTTAGAGGGTTAAAAGCCAAATTGTATTTTTAATTGAGTTAAAGAATGTCTCGTTGTAATTCGTGTTACGTTCTGGACACCGACCTCGGTCGGTGACCACCCACATTCCTGGCATATGTCACTGGGCTTGTCACCTGTCATTTCCCTGTCAATTAGTGCTGTCACTTAGGGGTGGTTCCTGATTGGCTGTCACGGGGGTGTGTGTGGAATGTTGGTATTTGGTCTCTATTTAACATACCTCTCTTCTGCTTGTCCATTGTCAGGTCTTCACTAATTGCGTTCGGGGATAACGCGGACGGTTCTACTGTGGACCTCCAATAAGCTCCCATTTACCTTATCTTACACTTGTGCTTTTAGCACTTGTTCTCTCTTAGAATTTACTCTGTGTTCTTACTATTAAAGTCGAACCTGTTCAAGAGTAAACACTCTCTGTCTCTGTGATTGCCTTCAACCATTGGAATTCACCTACCTGCATTCTGACAGAAGACCTGACCATCAGAATTCCATGGAGGCCATCATGGAGATGCTCCGGACGCAGGGAGCAGCCCAGACACGGATGGAGGAACATCAGCAGCTGGTCAGCGCCGAGTTAATCCGACTCAATGGGGTCGTCGGATCATCCCAAGCGGTGGCGCAGTCGGCGTTGGCCACAGCTCGACAAGCCCAAGAAGGAGTGGCTGGTGTGCAGTCGGCGGCGGGGGAAGCAGCGCTCCACGCAGAGGAAAGTCGGGGAGGGTTCGGGGTCCAGGAGCGGTCCCGCGAACCACATCTGCAGGCGCCCGCTCGCTATGACGGATCACCGGATGGTTGTCGGGAATTCATCACCCAGTGTCTACTCGTTTTCCGGCTGCAACCACGATCATTTCCATCGGAGACAGCGCAGGTAGCGTATATTATCACACTGCTCACCGGCGAAGCTCTCTCCTGGGCTACGGCGGAATTAGAGGCAGGGGCGATAATCTGCGACAGTCTGGACGCCTTTACCCGGGAATTGAGAAGAGTATTCGATACTTCCCGGGTACTCTCGATCTTCGAGGCTGGTGGTCGTCTTCTCGACTGCCGGCAGGGCCTCCGCACTGTCGCAGCTTATGCTATCAAATTTAGGATCTTGGCTCGGGAGACAGCTTGGGCGGAGAACGTCTGCGTGGTTCTGTTCGTCAGGGGACTCTCAGCGCGGATGCGAGATGCTCTCTCCGCGCGTGAGATCCCCGAGCAGCTGGAAGTGCTGATCAATACCACCATCAAGATGGATAATCGGCACCGGGAGAGGGAGAAGGAGCATGTCAACAACACCCAGCCCCAGGTATGTTTTCCTTCTTCTCCTGGTGTTGATAATTCCATGCATTACACGAGTAGGCCACTGGGTGATGAATCCATGCAGCTTGGAGCGCTGTCGCTCTCGGACGACGAGAGGCAGCGCTTCATCAAAGAGCGACGCTGCTTCCGGTGCGGCCGCACCGGTCACCGCTTCGGCAGCTGTCGGGTCCAGGCTGTATCGGCTCGGCGCCAATCGGGGATGGAAGGTGCGCCGTCGGGCCTCGAGAGGGCGCCAGCAGGTGGGCTCATTCCTGCCAAGACCACGGATTCTCGCACATTTTTTGAGGTGGCGATCAACTGTGGGGGTGACATTAGGGGAACTAAGGCTCTCATTGACTCAGGGGCGGCGGGCAATTTTATTCACGTGGGATTGGTGAAGGAGTGGGGAACCCCGGTGGAGGACTTAGGGGTTCCCTTACCAGTCTATGCCCTGGACGGTCGGCCCCTGGGCAGTGGGAGCGTCACCCAGCGCACAGTTCCCTTACACATCCGGGTGGAGGGTGGGGAGTGGGAATGGGTTACTTTTTTTGTCATCTTTTCCCCCTATTCTGTCATGGTGTTGGGTCATCCCTGGTTGTCATCATGTGTTCGTGTCATTAATTGGAGCACGGGCGAACTCTCAACGGCGGCCGACGTCAAGTCGATCGTCAGCGGGAGTTTGCCCAAACCCTTGTCCCCCCCCCCCTCTTCTCTTTTGTCTCCTCCCTCTTTCTCCAGGATGGTGGGGAGCGTGGCAGATTCTGATCTACCCTCTAATCCCGATTTAATAGGGGTGCCTGAGATCTATTGGGACCTGGCGGACGTTTTTAGCAAAACGCGTGCTAAAGCACTTCCGCCTCATAGATCATACGACTGTCCCATTAATCTTCTACCCGGTACCTCCCCGCCTCGCGGGCGAATGTTCTCTCTCTCACGCCCCGAAACCTTGGCCATGAACACCTACATAGAGGAGGCATTGCTTGCGGGGCACATACGCCCTTCCACTTCCCCTGCCGGCGCTGGCTTCTTTTTTGTTGATAAAAAGGATGGGGATCAGCGCCCATGCATTGATTATAGGGGATTGAATGACGTTTCCATCAAGAACCGATATCCTTTACCCCTCATGGACACGGCCTTTGAGTGCTTACAGGGGGCACAGGTCTTTTCTAAACTTGACTTACGTAATGCATACAACCTGGTCAGGATTAGAGAGGGAGACGAGTGGAAGACTGCATTTAACACACCCAATGGGCACTATGAGTATTTGGTCATGCCCTTTGGTTTGGCTAATGCTCCGGCAGTCTTCCAAGCCCTGGTTAACGACGTGCTGCGAGACTTGATTGGGGTGTCGGTGTTTGTCTACTTAGATGATATCCTGATTTTTTCTCGCGATATGGTGCAACACCAAATGCACGTTCGGGAGGTGCTAGACCGTCTCCTCAAGCATCAACTATTCGTTAAGGCTGAGAAGTGTGTGTTTCACACGGACACCGTGTCCTTCCTGGGCTTTGTGTTGACGAAGGGCGATCTGCGCATGGATCCAGCCAAGGTGAGTGCAGTTTTGGACTGGCCACGGCCTTCGTCGCTCAAGGGGTTACAACGGTTTTTGGGCTTTGCAAATTTTTACAGGCGCTTTATTCGCAATTTTAGCGCCTTAGCCAATCCCTTAACAGCTCTCACTAAAGCCTCTCTCCCTGGCTTTGAATGGTCGCCTAGGGCTGAGTCGGCCTTCTGCGATCTTAAACGTCGTTTTACATCCGCTCCTGTATTGATCCGCCATGACGCGGAGGTTCCGTTCATTGTGGAGGTGGATGCCTCTGACGTCGCGGTGGGGGGGGGTGCTCTCTCAGAGATGCTTAAAGGATGGGAAAGTGCACCCGTGTGCTTTTTTTTCTCGCCGTCTGTCACCAGCCGAGCGTAATTACGACGTGGGTAATCGGGAGTTATTGGCGATCAAATTGGCACTGGAGGAGTGGAGACATTGGTTGGAGGGGGCGGCACATCCTTTCATTATTTGGACTGACCATAAGAACTTGGCTTACATCCAAGGGGCTAAACGCCTTAACGCTCGCCAGGCCAGGTGGACGTTGTTCTTCACACGATTTCGATATACCATCTCCTATAGACCCGGCTCCAAGAATATCAAACCTGACGCGTTGTCGCGCCAGTTTGATCTTCCTGGGCGGGAGGAGCAGCCCCATCCCATTATTCCACCGGCCTTGATTTTGGCACCCGTGTCTTGGGGCATAGAGAAGGTGGTAAGGTCGGCGCTAACGCGGGAGCCCGATCCTGGTGGGGGTCCTCCGGGACGGTCGTATGTTCCCAAGGTGGCGCGCTCACGCTTGCTACAGTGGGCACATGCGTCATCCCTCACCAGCCACCCAGGGGCAACCAGGACCCTGGAATTTATCCGTAGGAGGTTCTGGTGGCCGACAGTGGAGGGGGATACGCGTTCCTTTGTGGCGGCCTGTCCGGTGTGCGCACGTAGTAAGACCTCTCGACGGGCACCGGCGGGTCTCCTCCGACCACTTCCTATTCCTAAACGACCCTGGTCACACATATCTCTGGACTTTATTTCTGGTCTTCCCCTTTCGGACGGGTTCACCACCATTTTGGTGGTGGTGGATCGGTTCTCTAAGGCGGCTCACTTTGTCCCTCTCCCCAAGCTTCCTTCGGCCCGGGAGACTGCTGATTTAATTATACAGCATGTCTTTCGGGTCCACGGGCTGCCAGTAGATATCGTGTCGGACCGGGGTCCTCAGTTCGCCTCCAGGTTCTGGAAGGCGTTTGCCGCCGGCCTCTGCGCCTCTGTCAGTCTGTCGTCTGGGTTCCATCCACAGTCAAACGGACAGACGGAGAGGGTCAACCAGGATTTGGAGGGGGTCTTGAGGTGTTACGTTGCCGGTAGTCCGGCAACGTGGAGTAGGAGGTTGGCTTGGGCTGAGTACGCGCATAATACCCTTCTCTCCTCTTCTACCGGTATGTCTCCCTTTCAGTGCCAGTATGGTTTTCAACCTCCTCTGTTTCCCGAGCAGGAGCAGGAGGCGGAGGTGCCCTCGGCCCAGGCACATGTGGCTCGCTGTCGCAGGACGTGGAAACAGGTTCGGAAGGCGCTACAGAAGGTTTCGGTTAGTACCCAACGGCAGGCTAACCGTAAGCGTCGTCCGGCTCCAGTTTACCGTCCAGGGCAGCGGGTTTGGCTTTCCACCCGGGATCTCCCTCTCCGGGTGGAATCCAAGAAGCTGGCTCCTCGCTTTATAGGACCATTTAAAGTGATTCATCGGGTTAATCCAGTGGCTTACAAGTTACGACTTCCGAGCTCTATGAGGGTTCATCCGACGTTTCATGTGTCCCTGTTGAAGCCATTCCTCTCATCGCCCTTGGCCCCGCCACTGCCTGTGGTTCCTCCGCCCCGGTTTATTGGCGGTCAACCCTTTTACACGGTGCGGAGGATACTGGGTTGTAGGCGGAGGGGTAGGGGGTTTCAGTTCTTGGTGGATTGGGAGGGGTACGGGATAGAAGAGCGTTCTTGGGTGCCTCAAAGGGATATTTTAGATCCCAGCCTGATCGTTGATTTCCGGCGGCTGAATCCCGAGGCTCCTAGGTGAACGTCTGGTGCCGTTCGTCGGGGGAGGGTACTGTTACGTTCTGGACACCGACCTCGGTCGGTGACCACCCACATTCCTGGCATATGTCACTGGGCTTGTCACCTGTCATTTCCCTGTCAATTAGTGCTGTCACTTAGGGGTGGTTCCTGATTGGCTGTCACGGGGGTGTGTGTGGAATGTTGGTATTTGGTCTCTATTTAACATACCTCTCTTCTGCTTGTCCATTGTCAGGTCTTCACTAATTGCGTTCGGGGATAACGCGGACGGTTCTACTGTGGACCTCCAATAAGCTCCCATTTACCTTATCTTACACTTGTGCTTTTAGCACTTGTTCTCTCTTAGAATTTACTCTGTGTTCTTACTATTAAAGTCGAACCTGTTCAAGAGTAAACACTCTCTGTCTCTGTGATTGCCTTCAACCATTGGAATTCACCTACCTGCATTCTGACAAATTCGTATATACCTAATGTATCATGTCTTCTTGAAGCAGATTCAGCTTTTTTTGCTCCGATTTGACATCAGTTTAATTGCATTGTTACTGTTCACATGTGTGGTGCCGTCACAGTCATATTATATAAGGAAGGATAAAGTTTGAATGACTTACGGAACTGGCATTTTAATTTCATACCACACTGCTTGTTTGCCGCATGTCGTGGCACTTTGCTCTCTGTCTGTCTGTCGGCTCCGGGCTGCATTTTTCGCCGATCATCCAATACATTGTTTGAAAGTAGAATTTGCTGCCTTTCGATCATCACCACACTCAACCTATTGCGTGCTTCGGGTCTCGAGTTACAAGACGGAATATCCGGTGAGCTTAATTTGAGAAACTGTTCTGACGAGTGACCATGTTTCAGGGCCAGGCGCTGTCCACTGACTTTATTCATGTTGAGCAAGCACTACATTGCACCTCGCTGCCTATACCCGTTATTCACTCTCAACATGGATAAATCAAAGTATAATAAGCATTATTTAGGTGGTGGTAGTTTCTCTGTTTGGACATTGTAGCTTAAATATATAGCCTAGCCTATATAGACGGTCTGATATATAAAAAAAAATTCTCAAAATAATCTGACGGGCCAGATATTATTGCTGGCGGACCAATTTCGTCCCGCGGGCCACCTATTGCCGACCACTCTAAACCATAGTAACACACTGCACCAGAGTCCATGCAGTGTTTATTATGAAAAGGGACATGCATTGCTATTCCTAGCACTATTTGGGCAACTTTACACAATTCCTGTGAGTCTATTGAACACATCTGTAAGCTTTTTTTCAAAAAAATTCATTGTTTTATATTTCTAATCAAGTACTCAAAAGCCAAATTTTTCTCACTTTGGATTTCAGGCTGTGTTGGCCTGGCTCCCCCCATAAGCACTTTGAGTGACAGTCATCCACACAGTCTGCGACTGACACAGAGAGAGATAGAGAAAAACTGAGGGGGATACTAATTAATTTCGCCGTGGGGGGGCATAATCCCATGGGACAATGCATTGGTAACTTGTTTCAAATGACAATATATACCCCTGTGAATATTATTGTACGGATCGGAATACAGGCGTGCGCGTGGGAGCATGCGCAAAGATATTACAGTGATATGCTGCATGGTGCTCCCGACTGCGAGGGAGAGCAAGAGATAGAGAGGGAGAGAGGGAGAGAGAGACAGAGAGAGAGAGAGAGGGACACACGGAGGCACGGAGCACTGTGTAAATGCTGCTGTGTGTGAGAGAAGACGGGTCCATCTCTCTCTCTCTCCATCTCTCTCTCTCCCTCTCTCTCGCTCATTTGAGGAAGTGTCGGGTTACACTATGCGCTCTCTGCCTCGCTCTGTTTGAGGAAGTGAAGGTATTTCCACTCGCTCTGCTGTCGCTGTCAACCATAGAGGGGGCAAATCAGTGCTATATTCACATCAGCAAAACTCTCAAATCAGAACAGCTTAGTTGAGTGAGGGAGGATCTCGTGAACTCGAGACTAGACTGATGAGTCAATATGATAATTAACGACACAGACCACATTGATACAATCCCCAATTGCTAGGAAAACATGCTAAACACTGGAAAAGGCAATTTATAATGCATGTTCCCTTTAAGAGTGGGATAGTCCTCAGTTCTCAAGTTCACCAGCCGTTACCTCTCCAGCAATTGGCAGCAGTCCGTGCCCATGGTTGTATAGCCTGATGGTTACTGGCACAAAGGACTGGCCGAGGCGGTTTGTGGTCTGTCGTGGGGGGATACGTCTATGGCTGAACGTGCTCCTCATCTTCGCTAGCTCCTCATAGAGGGGATGGGAGGGGTTTACAGTATAGCATCCAGCTTTTTTCCTCGTCCTCTCTGCATGCTGTGTAAAAGGGGCTCATCACTCTTGCTCCATCTCTACATCTCTCTCCCTCTCTTGCTCAATCTCTACCCCTCTCTCTCTCTGTCTCTCTCTTGCTCCCTTTCTACCCCCTCTCTCTCTGTCTCTCTCTTGCTACCTCCCTATCCCCCTCTCTCTCTCTTTATCTGTCTCTCTCTTGCTGCCTCTCTACCCCCTCTATCTCTGTCTCTCTTGCTTCCTCCTCACCCCCCCCCCCCCCTCACCTCTGTTAGCCTGGAGGCTAGCCATCACTATGTGTCTGGACCAGCCCCCCTCACACATGGGGATGAAAGGCAGTGTTGATGGGAGGTGGTGGGGGTTGGTAGTGAGGTTGCTATGTGTATATAGCAATGATCTCTGTCTGTCTCTCTGTCTCTCTCTCCTGTTTCAGTTGGATGAAATTGTCTCATGTTTTAAAATAAGACATTTCTCTTGAGATTGCATGTGGCTGTGTGTGTGAGGTTTGGTTCGTTCCCCGCCACACGCTCTCCTGAGGTACGGTGCTGATTGGTGCATTCCCCGCCACACGCTTTTTGAGCGATTGCCACTTTCATCATGCAGCTGTCATAGTTTGTGATTAGCGTCCCAGAGGGCTTTATGTACCTGGACCTTCCTTCTATCGTTGTCGGGTCGTTCTGGAATACAACTGCATTTGCCTGCTTTTTCCCCGTTGCTGTTCCTGGTCTACTTTCTCTCCAGGACCTTTCTGTGGAGAACCACTGTTGAGAACCTTGTTCCCCGTTTGGAGCTGCGCCTCGTTTTACCCGCTTTACGCGTTGCGCTTTGGTGAGTGGAACCAAACCCCTCTGGATTATTCTGATTGTGTGTTTTAGAAGAGACACTGAAGATTTCGTTAACCCCTCTGGATTATTCTGATTGTGTGTTTTAGAAGAGACACTGAAGATTTCGTTAACCCCTCTGGATTATTCTGATTGTGTGTTTTAGAAGAGACACTGAAGATTTCGTTAACCCCTCTGGATTATTCTGATTGTGTGTTTTAGAAGAGACACTGAAGATTTCGTTTTGTTTGCACTGACTCAGCTAATTTGTGTGTTGTGGGGAACACTGAAGACTGTCACTGTCAATTGGTTCTGGACACAGCTAAGGGAGGAGGGAACCACACTGCCTCTGTGTTTCGTTGGACTGTTTCTGATACCTCCCTCTCTCTCCGTTTTCCACCTTGAGTAAAAGCTGGGAGTATCTGCAGAGCCGCTACAACGTCACATGCCAATTCCCCACCGCTATCACCAGAAGGATTCTGCAGAGCCGCAGATGACTCTGCCGAAGGCAGTCTCCCTGTTTGTTTGATAATTGTACTTTACCCTTTTTTTGACTCTGTAAATAAATACGCCCTAGTATTTGGCTAACTCTGAACTACCTGTCTGTGCCGTTGCGTTTGAGGTCGGTTACAAACCATAACAGTGTGAGGGTTACATCTAGGTAAATGTGTCAGGCATAGCAGATATATCTTCTATACCCATGCTGTTCCCCATACTAGCTCCAGATAGTCTGGATAGCCACAAACCAGTGCAAAGTCAATGGGGTCAAGCTGACTGAGGCTCGCTGAAATATACTCCACAGTGCACACAGAGTAAGATTTCAAAGACCTCAACCCCATTGACTTTGCATTGGTTTGTGGCTAACTATCAGGAGTTGGTGTGAGGGACATCATGAACACAGTCAATGGTGAAGATGACACATTTGAATGACATCATGAACACTTTGTGTCTTTGTTGGGGATATGAGTGCATGGTCTGTATTATACTGTTATTATACTGTACTATACTGTATTATAGTGTTATTATACTGTACCATACTGTATTATACTGTACTATATTGTATTATACTGTTATTATACTGTACTATACTGTTATTATATTGTTATTATACTGTAATATACTGTTATTATACTGTACTATACTTTTATTATACTGTACTATACTGTTATTAATAATAATAATAATAATAACTTTATTTGTATAGCACTTTTCATACAGAGGTTGCAGTTCAAAGTGCTTCACAACAGTAAAAAATACAGGCATAAGCGAGCATAAAAAGATAGACAGGTAGAATCACAGTGTTTCACATTAGGATCTAGCATCCCAATAGGCTCTCCGCTTACAGTTTTCAGTAACACAAATAGTAAAAATAGTTTAAAATGATTCAGTTTAAAAATAGTAAAAAAAATTATAAAATAGAACGGACATAAAAGATATGGCAAATCACAGTGTTTCACATTAGGATCTAGCATCCTAATAGGCTCTCTATTTAGTAATACTCCTGTAATTCCCAACATACTTCTCAGTACATATTGCTGTAACTTTAGTGATATTAGATCACAGGGACACGAACCCACACTGTAACTTTAGTGATACTAGATCACAGGGACTCAAACCCACACTGTAACTTTAGTTATACTAGATCACAGGGACTCGAACCCACACTGTAACTTTAGTGATACTAGATCACAGGGACTCGAACCCACACTGTAACTTTAGTGATACTAGATCACAGGGACTCGAACCCACACTGTAACTTTAGTGATACTAGATCACAGGGACTCGAACCCACACTGTAACTTTAGTGATACTAGATCACAGGGACTCGAACCCACACTGTAACTTTAGTGATACTAGATCACAGGGACTCAAACCCACACTGTAACTTTAGTGATATTAGATCACAGGGACTCGAACCCATACTAAATAGTGGGACTTATTGCATGAACAAATAATCACAGTGTTTCACATTTGGATCTAGCAAATAATAAAAATAGTTTAAAATGATTCAGTTTAAAAATAGTCATCAGTAAGAAGTAAAAAGTGCAATAACCGACACATGAATTTGATAGGCAGTGTATAAGAGTAGGCAGGGTAAGAATAGTGCAATAGTACTATACTGTTATTATACTGTACTATACTGTACTACTGTACTGTATTACACCGTACCTGCCAGATGTAACAAAGACATGAAGATGAGTTGGATGTAAAAGCACTCAGTCCACAAAATCTATAAGTAACTCTCGATGACAACTGGGATATACGATTCTTGGCCCTGGGCTCTAGCTTTAGGAGACGTTGTTTAGTTGTTTGATTTATTAATTTATTAATTTAACCAATAACCTGATCTATGATCCCAGGAATACAGTGGGGAATGAAAACACGAGTGAACAAGATTTGTGTTTTGATATACTGTTTGTCAGGATGGAGGTAGGTGAGTTCCAGTTGTGGTATGCAATCAAGGAGACGGAGAGGGTGTACTCTTAAGTAGGTTCGATTTAATAGTAAAGAACACAAAGAGTAATACTAGGATACATTGCCAAGTGGCAGGAAAGAAAGAGGGAATATATAAATGAAGCTTAATGGTGGTCCAGAAACCGGAACCGCCCACGTTATCTCCAAACGTTATAATGAAGACCTGACGAAGAGCAAACAAAAGATAGAAGGGTTAACCACATTCCAACATTCCACACACACCCCCGTGACAGCCAATCAGGACCCATACACTAAGTGACAGCACTAAGTGACAAGGGAGACAGGTGACAGTAGCCAAGTGACAGATGACAGAATGGTGGGTGGTTCACAGACAGCAGTCAGCGAACCAGAACGTAACAGGACCCTCCCCCGACGAACGGCACCAGACGTTCACCTAGGGGCCTCGGGATTCAGCCGCCGGAAATCAACGATCAGGCTGGGATCTAAAATGTCCCTTTGAGGCACCTATAGTGGCTATTAACAAACAATTTTGTCTTTCGTATTTGCCACTTCCACTCCGGGGATAGCTTTAGTCTACGCGCACATAATAAAGATTCTGATCCATCCGTTTGGCTGTCACAATGAATCAATCATTTATTTCCAATAAGCAAAACAAACAAAACTCGTATATCTAATACATGCATCCGTTGCGTGCAGTGCGTGCGTTCGTGCGTTCGTGCGGTACAAAAACTGTTTGCCTTCCCGGTCCACGTCTCCCACGCAAGCCACCACCCCTTATCAAGGTAAACCACACAGGTGGATAGCTCAGGTAGGTCTCTTTAAAGGGAAAGTGCACATAGTTTCAAATCATAAGAATAGTTACAATAAGATAATCAGTGTAAATAATATCATGACTTGTCAATCAAATTATCAGTTTTCGTTTTCATATTTCGTAATCCATAAAACATTTTCATAATTCAAATAATTGCATGATACAAACTCAAAGATTAAATAACTCAAGAATGGCTCCTACAGCACCCAAGAACACTCTTCTATCCCGTACCCCTCCCAATCCACCAAGAACTGAAACCCCCTACCCCTCCGCCTACAACCCAGTATCCTCCGCACCGTGTAAATGGGCTGTGGTTAGCCTGCCGCTGGGTTCTAACAGAAACCTTCTGCAGCGCCGTTCGGACCCGCTTCCACGTCCTGCGGCAGCGAGCCATGTGCCTGGGCCGAGGGCACCTCCGCCTCCTGCTCCTGCTCGGGAAACAGAGGAGGTTGAAAACCATATTGACACTGAAAGGGAGACATACCGGTAGAGGAGGAGAGAAGGGTATTATGCGCATACTCAGCCCAGGCCAACCTCCTACTCCTGCCCGGCAACGTAACACCTCAAAGACCCCCTCCAGGTCCTGGTTGACGCGCTCCGTCTGCCCGTTCGACTGCGGATGGAACCCAGACGAAAGGCTGACGGAGGCGCCGAGGCCGGCGGCAAGCGCCTTCCAGAACCTGGAGGCGAACTGAGGACCCCGGTCCGACACGATATCCACTGGAAGCCCGTGGACCCGAAAGACATGCTGTATCACCAGATCAGCCGTCTCTCGGGCCGAGGGAAGCTTGGGAAGAGGAATAAAGTGGGCTGCCTTAGAGAACCGGTCCACCACCACCAAAATGGTGGTGAACCCGTCTGAAAGGGGGAGGCCAGAAATAAAGTCCAGGGATATGTGCGACCAGGGCCGCTTAGGAATAGGAAGCGGCCGGAGGAGACCCGCCGGTGCACGGCGAGAGGTCTTACTGCGCGCGCACACCGGACAGGCTGCCACAAAGGAATGCGTATCACCCTCCACTGTCGACCACCAGAACCTCCTACGGATAAATTCCAGGGTCCTGGTGGCCCCAGGGTGGCTGGTGAGGGATGAGGCATGTGCCCACTGCAGCAAACGTGAGCGTGCCGCCTTGGGCACATACGACCGCCTCGGAGGGACCCCACCAGGATCGGGCTCCCGTGTCAGCGCCGATCTTACCACCTTATCTATGCCCCAAGACAGGGGTGCCAAAATCAAGGCCGGTGGAATAATGGGATGGGGCTTCTCCTCCCGACCAGGAAGATCAAACTGGCGCGATAACGCGTCAGGTTTGATGTTCTTGGAACCGGGCCTATAGGAGATGGAAAATCGAAATCGTGTGAAGAATAACGCCCACCTGGCCTGGCGAGCGTTAAGGCGTTTAGCCCCTTGGATGTAAGCCAAGTTCTTATGATCAGTCCAAACAATGAAAGGATGTGCCGCCCCCTCTAACCAATGTCTCCATTCCTCCAGTGCCAACTTGATTGCCAACAACTCCCGATTACCCACGTCGTAGTTACGCTCGGCCGACGACAGACGGCGAGAAAAAAAAGCGCACAGGTGCACTTTCCCATTCTTTAAGCATCTCTGAGAGAGCACCCCCTTCCACCGCAATGTCAGAAGCATCCACCTCCACAATGAACGAAACCTCTGCATCGTGGCGGACCAATACAGGAGCGGAGGTAAACCGACGTTTGAGATCGCAGAAGGCAGACTCCACCCTAGGCGACCATTCAAAGCCAGGGAGAGAGGACGGTAGCACTTTATAATAACACCCTGTTATAATACATTTATAAGGTATTTGTAGATAATGAACTAATCATGAACAAACCATTTATATACATTCATAAATGATTATTAAATCATTTATAACTATATTTGTATAACGTTTACAGATTAGTTCTACATTATTTATAACTCATTATCAACATTGTTTGTACTTGATTTGTTCATCATTAAATAATGTTGTTTAATGTGTAGTAACACATTTGTAGATGCTTTGAAAAATGGATATGAAAAAACTACTATAGTGTATCTCCATTTATTTTTCATGTTCAACAAAGTATTAGGGCATGACCAAATACTCATAGTGACCATTAGGCGTATTAAATGCAGTCTTCCACTCATCTCCTTCTCTAATCCTGACCAGATTGTATGCATTACGTAAGTCAAGTTTATAAAAGACCTGCGCCCCCTGTAAGCACTCAAAGGCAGTGTCCATGAGAGGTAACGGATATCGGTTCTTGATGGAAACGTCATTCAATCCCCTATAATCAATGCACGGACGCTGACCCCCATCGTTTTTACCAACAAAAAAGAAGCCAGCGCCGGCAGGAGATGTGGAAGGACGTATGTGCCCCGCAAGCAATGCCTCCTCAATGTAGGTGTTCATGGCCACGGTCTCGGGGCGTGAGAGAGAGAACATACGCCCACGGGGTGGGGAGGTACCGGGTAGGAGATTAATGGGACAGTCGTATGATCTATGAGGCGGTAGTGCTTTAGCACGCGTTTTGCTAAAAACGTCCGCAAGGTCCCAATAGATCTTAGGAACCCCTATCAAATCGGGATTAGAGGGTATGACAGAATCTGCGACGCTCCCCACCATCCTGGAGAGAGAAGCAGGAGACAAAAGAGAAGAGGGGGGGGGGGGAATGGACAAACTCTCGCCGAAGACAGACTTCACATTGTCCTCGCCCATGACCCAGTTAATATGACGTTTGCAAGAAGCCAACCAGGGATGACCCAACACCACAACAGAATAGGGGGAGACAATAACAAACAATTGTACCCACTCCAACCCACCACCCGCCACTCGGATGTGAACAGGAACAGTACGTTGAGTGATGCTCCCACTGCCCAGGGGCTGACCGTCCAGGGCGTAGATGGGGACAGGAACCCCCAACTCCTCGACCGGGATCCCCCACTCCCTCACCAACCCCAAGTGTATAAAATTGCCCGCCGCCCCTGAGTCAATGAGAGCCTTAGTTCCCCTAATGCTACCCCCACAGTTAACCGCCACCTCCAAAAAAGTGTGTGTGTCAGTAGGTAGTGCTGAGGTGAGCCTACCTGCTAGCGCCTTCTCAGGGCCCAGCGGGGCACCTCCCCTTCCCGACTGGCGCCGAGTCGAGCCGGCCTGGTCCCGACAGCTGCCGAACCGATGACCGGTGCGGCCGCTCCGGAAGCAGTGTCTCTCTTCTACGAAGCGGCGCCGCTCCTCGTCCGAGAGCGACAGCGCCCCAAGCTGCATGGATTCATCACCCAGTGGCCCACTCGTGTAATGCAGGAAGCTGTCAACACCGGGAGGAGAAGGGACACGTACCTGGGTAGTAGTTTCACACTCCCGTTCTCTCTCCCGATGTCGGTTGTCCATACGAATGGCCGTGTTGATGAGCACTTCCAGCTGCTCCGGGATCTCACCCACGGAAAGCTCGTCCCTCATCCGTGCGGAGAGCCCCTGGACAAACAAGACAACACAGGGAATCTCCGGCCAAGCTGTTTCCCGAGCCACGATCCGGAAATCAATGGCGTAATCTGAGACAGTGCGGAGGCCCTGCCGGCAGGCAAGAAGCCGCCCACCGGCCTCGAAGATCGAGAGTACTCGGGAAGTGTCGAAGACTCTTCTCAACTCCCCGGTAAAGGCGCCCACACTGTTGCAGATTAACGACCCAGTAGCCCAGGAGAGTGCTCGACCGGTGAGAAGGGTAATGATATATGTGACCTGGGATCTGGAAGAGGGGAATGAACGTGGCTGCAGCTGGAACACAAGTGAACACTGGGTGATGAACTCTCTGCCAATCTCCGGTGATCCCGCTTATCGGCCCGGTGGAGATAGCCGTGGCTCCTGGGCCCGCTCCTGGTGCCCAAAAGCTCCCCGACCCTCTTCGCCGCAGAGCGCCGCTTCTCCCGGCACCGCCTCTGTCTCCGTTGATCTTACTCCTGCCACCTCGACTTGCGCCCTCTGGGCCGTGAGCAACGCCGAATGTGCTGTATCCTGCGACGTGATGACGAGCCCGTCCAGCCGAACCAGCTCAGTGTTGACGAGTTGTTGATGTCCGTCCATTCGCTCCAGCGCACTCTTTTGTGCCTGGAGCATCTCCATGATTGCATCCATGGAACTCTGATGATGGTCAGGTCTTCTGTCAGGATGGAGGTAGGTGAGTTCCAGTTGTGGTATGCAATCAAGGAGACGGAGAGGGTGTACTCTTAAGTAGGTTCGATTTAATAGTAAAGAACACAAAGAGTAATACTAGGATACATTGCCGAGTGGCAGGAAAGAAAGAGGGAATATATAAATTAAGCTTAATGGTGGTCCAGAAACCGGAACCGCCCACGTTATCTCCGAACGTTATAATGAAGACCTGACGAAGAGCAAACAAAAGATAGAAGGGTTAAGTAGCGACCACATTCCAACATTCCACACACCCCCCCGTGACAGCCAATCAGGACCCATACACTAAGTGACAGCACTAAGTTACAAGGGAGACAGGTGACAGTAGCCAAGTGACAGATTACAGAATGGTGGGTGGTTCACAGACAGCAGTCAGCGAACCAGAACGTAACAACTGTTCACAGTTCTTTGTGTTTTACATGATTGTTTGCTCTTAACTAGGAAAAACTGCGTACGATCATGTGTGGGATTTATCAAAATGAACGTGTGCTTGAGATTGTGCGTATATCTACGCACAGCTCAGACCGCACGTACATGTCACCAAGCGGTAGAATATGAAGACTGCAGACGGACAGAATAAGCTTTCATCAGTTTCATTAGTTTCAACACTGACATGTTCTGTATGACCCGTAATTCATTATAGTTAATTGTAAAATAGCGACCTTATTGTAATTATTTGGAATAGGTCTTTCCGAATGAATGCACCAAGGTTTATTGTTGCATTTGGCTGATACGTCATTGCCAGTGGCCAGGTGGAACGCACAACCCAGGCCTAATTTTATTTAATTAAATTGTAATGTTATTACTGGGGTATCTGTAATTAAAATATCACTTAAATGCAGGTGATCTGGGTTATCCACTGAATCCATAATGACTCTGACCATAACCAACGGGCTCATGTGCGCACAATAGGCATTGTAGAGCGCAGTTGGCCTGCTAAAAGCAGCAATTCAGTCAAGAGGATCATACAGCAGTTTTAAGTAAGTCTACCCTTGCAGGGTCTTAATCTAACTTGAAAAAACCTCAACGAAAAAAGGCCTTTATTTTGCAGTATATGGTATATGGCAAACGCAAGCGCAAAATAGTGGTTACGAGTTTGTATTCTCCATTGGGTTGCACAGGTATAGCAATGTGCTTCAGCGACTCGTTCATTTCAGGCATTACAGTGCAAAATGTCAGGTCAGCTTGTCATTTATTTCTGTCAATGTGCTGGTTCTGTAGGACTGGGTCAGTCAACATTCTTGGCTCCCGGTGAACCGAAGATATAGTCTGCATGCTCCCTCCTCCTCAGCGGAGTTGTCTGTGAAATTGACAACATCATTGGATTTATTTATTCTCTAAAAATAAAACACTATTATTCTGTGTGTCATGTTTCCAAATAAGATTCTTAACAACGGAAAATGCTGTATACGTTAAATTGGTTGGTTAGACCTCCGTGATCAATCTAGCTCTCAGTGAAGTTTCTCATAGTTTGCTCGGCTTCCATTATTTCACATTCAATGAGGGTGTTTCATTACCATACGGTTAATTATGGGCGGTTCTGTATGCAAATGCTTACAATCATACACAAGCATAGACAGTAAGAACAATGGTATTTATCAACATGGAGTGTGCGTATGACATATGGATGCACGGTTGATAAATCCCGATTTTTCTGTGCATAGTAGAGACATTCTAAATACCTTGCTTAGGAACGAAAATAGAACACTTTCTACGCATTATTGATAAATGAGTACCCTGGAATGCCCTCCAACTGACTCTGAAGCTGAAGATTCTTCCTTCTTGTGCTCCAACCACTGTGTCGACTTGTAACTGTCTTAGCTGATTTTCTTTTTTATTGTTTATTCTTATTTATTGTGTCTATATGTGTGAAATTGCTGATAAACTGTGGCTCGTTTTGTAAAATCGCTGTCGCTGTCAATTAGGATAACCTCAGTGTTTTACGAGTTGAAATAAAGGTGAAATATATACATGTATATATTTCTTTCTTCATTATATAGTTACACTGGGCATTCAGCAGAATACATGTACAGATCAGGGCTGTATTGAAATAGCTAAAGAGGAGAGTGTGGGGTGGGTGGGGGTTATTATTATAATTAGCATTTGTAGATGCAGATTATAGCCTATGGCGATGTCATCTGACCTATTTTGGTGGAAGTAGGGCAGCCTCCCAACTGTCTTTTCACAGCCATAGGTGTCCTGCTGGGACAGTCTTTCTCTAGACCTCTGCAGGGTGGTCGCTGTCTCTCTTTTCTGTAAAAAGATCACTGTTATAGCCCAATTTACACAAGGTAATATGTAATCCGAATGTCTTTGTCCACATACCCCTCCTACGCACGCACGCATGCACACACACACACACACACACGCACACACACACACACACACACACACACACACACACACACACACACACACACACACACACACACACAGTCCTCTACACAGTCCTCTACACATACACATGTCCCCATAGAGGTCAGAGCACAGGATCACCTGCAGGGTAGCACGCCTGGAGTTGGGGTTCAATGCCTCGCTCAAGGGCACCTCTGCAGCGATACAGTATATGCAACACTAGCCACCCTACAGTCACTACCCCATAGCTGAAATATACATCCTCTGGTTACACTCTACCAGTCCCCCTTGTCCTCCTCTCTATTGGGTCTCTATATCCTCCTCTCCATTGGTCGCTCTATATCCTCCTCTCTATTGGTCCCTCTTTGTCCTCCTCTCTATTGGTTTCTCTATATCCACCTCTCTATGTCCCCCCCATCCTGAGAAAAAGATGTCCACTCCAATATATCACTGTACAAACATAACTATGTAATTCAATAGAATAAATAATATGCAATGAAAGAACTTGTGCTGATTATAGACACTTAATAGCGAGTTTGTAAATTTCCAAAGATTGCGACCCAATGGTTTTATCAACTGCCTCCCAGTGGTGCATGATGCAGGTAGGCTACGGTGCGGGTGTGGGAATATCACTGTGACGAGTCTGTCATTGGTCACAGACCTTTCCAGTAAGTTGTTCAAACAAAGGATATGTTAGACATGTCTTTACTTCTACCACTCAATACAATAAAACACATTTAGTATAATCACCACCTTCTCTTCATTTTCGCTGCATTGAATTAGAGGTCACTCTTTATGTTAGCTAGCGGTTAGCTGACGTTGCTAGCTGCTAGTAACATCAACCAGTGTTTGACTAGCTAGCTACCTGGTAGATCGAAGCCCATTATGGAATAATAGAAGATAATATGATAGAAGCCCATCTCCTACTGTAAATAACCTGGACACTGTGTGTGTGTGTCTGTGTGTGTCTAGCCAGCCAGTCAGGTAGAACATGGCAGAAAAAAGACCGACATCAGAGCATATTGCAGTACACCAAAACGCAAAGTAATAACCCTAGTAGCCTAATATCTCAAAGACTGACTACAGAGGTTGAAAAATTTTCATACGAAAGAGGTGAAATGCTCAAATCATTTGATAATGATGTCATTAGGCAGAGCAGGCAAGAAATGGTACACAGACACTGACAGCAGAGCTGGGGACAGACAGTATAGGCAGGAACAGACTGGCAGAGACAGGGAGTCTCAGGTATGTTTGTTGAGTTTTTGTTTGGCAACATTATGAAATGTTCTCTATTTTTTAGACTTGTAAAATATGGACATATTTTTTTTAAATGTTTATTTAACCTTTATTTACACAGGCAAGCAATTAAGAATAAATTCTTAACATTTATTTGAACATAATTGGACAATGCCATCATTGCCATGGATTGTTGCCACTCTCAAACTTAAACTGGTGACTGAACCACGATTTGTTGAAACAGTCAACATAACATATCAAAGTGCTTGACTTAAACATAAAAGTCTCTTCTAACATACAAAATAACTCTGTTCCTCAATATACATTTAACATATTACAACGTAGGCTATGTGTTACAGCACTACTTTTGGTGAACCCCCAGGAATTGCTCTTGAGAAAATGTAATGTAATTCTCCCCCCCCAAAGTTGATATAAGATTTTCGCCCCTGCCTCCTCTCTATTGGTCCCTCTTTGTCCTCCTCTCTATTGGTCCCGCTATATCCTTCTCTATATTGGTCCCTCTATCTATAGGGAGGTGTAGTGGTTACGTCATTGCCGTTTTTCGTGTTCCACCTTCTGTCCAACGCAATGTATTTCCCCATTTTCCATTTCTAAATCTTTTTGTGCTTATTCATCCACAATTTATAGCTCAACATGAAAATATTCGCAATTAATCCTAAAAAAATCGCCAAATTTTATTTCAACCAAAAATGCTTAAACAATAATGTTAGTGATAGAAGGGAACAAATTTTGTGCAAAAAGGGAAAACTTTTCAATTTACATACGGCAGAATTGTTACAATAGCCGATAATCCATTTTCCCAATGATAAATCCCTATACGGGTGGAACAACCAGTGACGTCAGACTATACCTCCTCCTCTATATTGGTCACTCTATGTCCCCCTCTATATTGGGCACTCTAGGTATTCCTCTCTACCGAACCTCTGGATCCGCCTCTCTACCGGTGCCTCTGGATCCTCTTCTCTACCGGTTCCTCTGGATCCGCCTCTCTACCGGTTCCTCTGGATCCGCCTCTCTACCCTTTCCTCTGGATCCTCCTCTCTACCGGTTCCTCTGGATCTGCCTCTCTACCGGTTCCTCTGGATCCTCCTCTCTACCGTTCCTCTGGATCCTCCTCTCTACCGTTCCGTCTGGATCCTCCTCTCTACTGGGCCCTCTAGGTCCTTCTCTCTACTGATCCCTCTGTGCATGCAGTAGGAGTAGGAAGACGTGCACCGTTAGCCTAGCTTAGCGTCAGTCACTGAAAGTAGGTGTCGTATAATCCTATCCAAATCTAAGGTTAATTGTACAGTACAATGAGATTGCTATCTGGAAGGAGGAAAGAAGGGTCATAAGTGATAGAATTTGGTCTCCTCATCTGACTTCCAATATAGCCAGCAAGGAATAAACGTGCAGTCCAGACGGGAGAGTTCGAATTCAAACTCATGTATTTATTTGTCTCGGCGGCCCAGAGTGAATTAAAAGGTTGCTTTTCACATACAAGGATTATCAGAATACATTAACATGTCTGTTTTGTACAAAGGATCAACAAGGTTTGCATCTCAAAACCCCAACATGTACATACAACAGTCATTGTTAACATCGATGAAAATAGAGAATTTACTGTAAGCCCCTTTTCATATGAGTAAGCCTGGTTTCTAAGATAAGTATCTTTCCATTCTATTCTAACCAACCATGGGACCATCCAGCTTACTTACATGAAAATCAGCCGACAGCATTCTCTGGGGGCGGTCTGGGCTCCTGAATTAATACTGTTTTGCTCTTAAATACTATAATTTCCCACCAATAGTAGCACATTTTAATAATATGTTTGGTCCAATCCGGTTGGTTCTTCTGTGGGGGCTGTCCCCAAATCGATCTCCTGTGTGGGTCTTCCTTCAGTAAACAGAAGGGGGGGGCTGCCGATGGCCCCCGTCGGTGTGGTCCCTTGATGAGTACAGAGGAGGGCGTTTTTGATGACCCCCCTCCTTGGCTGCTCAAGTCTCCTCTGAATGCATCAACATTCCTTCGTATAACTGTGATAACTATACCAGGATTCTTAATTCTAAATATCTATATAGTTGTTTTTATTGATTTCTTTATAGAGTTGTCAATCCAATCAAAGCCAATCAAGTATCATGCTTTTTCATTTAACTTTGAACCATGTCCTTGTTGATTAATGATTTTTAGTCCTGTCTTATACTTATCAGAGCCAGTTATCTGGTCTCTGCTGTCGGCTGACATCTGCTAACATTTGAGTGTGACTTTTCAGTTCCTTTGTTAGTGTTGCTAGTGGGGGTTGAAATAACTGTTCCTGCTGTTATCTGATGCAACTGTCTCTAGAATCGTTCCTCATTTTAGCCCTGCAGCCTCTCTGCTGCTAAAAAGTATACAAGGCATAATGTTATGGTTTTCTAATTATTCACACATATTAGTTATGGAATTCAAGGTCAATATTACCACATTCCTCACTTTGGCAATTATTATTGTCATAAACAGTATATTGACTTGATTTTCTATACATACTAACCATACAACATAATAACAAAAATCATAATTTTTTCAAAACTTTCTCAATTTTTCTTTTTTCTCAATTTTTTTTTCATTATTCTTTGGTACATATCATCAATGAGTTTTTGCTCCTCAAGGCTCATTAGCCAGAGGCCCACCTTTTAAACAACAACTTTTGGGTTTGTTGAAAACAATAAAACAATTCCTTTTAATCTACAAATTAAACATTAAATTTAAAACCCAATTTCCTTAATCTATATGAAAGTTTGTTTCCACACTCCTTTACATGATCTGGTTTGAGAGAAAACATACATTAGTTATCACAATATTTTCACTTTACATTCATTTTCTCTTCTCCTGTTAATTCTTTTCTTCACCAATTAGTTCAACCACATTTCTGCATAATTCATCGACTGGCTCTCCCATCCATCCTCCCCCCTTTATGACACATGTAATGGTCATAACCTTACCACCTTGGTTTCCACAGCCCAGTCCGGTAGAGGAAAGCAGATTTTCAACGAAAAATTTCTTTCACTACCCATCCCTACTCTGACCGTAACCTACCTATGTGTATGCTTCTAATCATCCCTGCGTTGTGTCCTAATCTATCCGCCCTTTGTTTGTGCGTCCTACCAAATCTCATGTGCACAAAACAAAGTCCATCAGTATCCGACCAGTAACCCCATGTCCCCCACAGTCCAGTCCAGACTCTTCCCCACATTTTTCAGCTCAGCCCTCAGGCCGGCTCCGCACACCAGGCCAGGCATGCCCCCAGGTCCAGTCATCCATCCTGCCATGACAACCTGGTCGTCAGATGAGTCTTTTAGCCTGGAAATTTGTCCCAAAACCCCATCTGTTCAGTTATTACAACCTGGCCCCACCCGTAGAGACGGGTGCGAATGCATACAAGAATTCTCCCACCACAATTTGGTAACTGATCACCGCTGGACTGCCGAGAAACAGGGAAGCTGAAATCCTACATTACTGTGTTAATGTAATGTATTCATGTGTCCCCCCGAGTTGATCTGCAATCCCCCCTCGACTGAGCTGTTGAAGAAACAAAAGCACAAAGCAAATCCTATTACACAATATGTCAACATACTTTTAAGGGAAGCCATTGATAATTCATATGCAAATGTGATGGAACCACTTAGCTTTTGTCGTCATCCTGTCCTGACGCTCTTACTCCTGCCACCAGCTCTCTCCCCTCACACCCAGACCATGAAAAGCAGTTGAGAAATAAAACAAAAGACAAATAATTAACAAAATATCCCAATAAACACATCCTTCAACCACATGTTTTGCATCTCCATGTGTGAAATCACCATTCATACCTAAAACAGCAAAGCAATAAAAATAACAAGCACCAAACATTAAAATGAAAGGTTTCTAGAAAGGAAAGAAAAACCCAAAATAAACCAAACACATCCTCCTATCACACACGTGGCAGACCACTTGTGAACGCTCCATGCATACCAAGAAAACATTAAAGGAATAAAAACAACAACCTTCAAACTTCACATGCACACATCCTTTTCACTCCTGATGACCCACATGCACTCGTTTCACACTCATCATCATCACACAACTGTTCCAAACATGTCCTTGTGACTTGACAGCTCCACAGGCTCCATACAAACACATTCAGTCCAGAAAAGTACAGATTAAAAAATAGAAAATAAAATGATATGATCTAAATCCAATCACCCATCCACACACAACAGTGGCTGTCAACTTCTAAGACATTCAAAAGAAATAAACTTGAATGAAAGCAGTGATTCAAATTAAAACACCGCTATGGCTTATACCAAAAGTGGTCAGTTGGCTCACCACAAGACCTAACATCCTGTCTATTGTTAGGCCTAACTAGATAACAGACTCGGTCTACTATCTGTCATCCCCAGCCTCAATCATTCACTAAAAAGAAAAAACATTGACAATAACAGCGCTTTGACCCTTTTAACCTCCTTCCAGTTAAGAGTACCCTCCTCCCGTTCGGATAACTTCAGTAACTCCTCAGCACTATATGATGTGTTTAACGTGCGCCCAGACTCTTGCGAGCCCACTGCCGCCTGTTTGTGGCTAGATGTTCGGGGTGCCTACCCCCTCCCTAACCACACACATCATTCACAGTCACTCAGATCATTTCAACCACCATCTCTTCCCAACATATATTACACATCTCATAAACAAATACTTTCAACCTGTTAATCAACCACAGACAAGACACTTGGACAAGACACTGGTTAGTTGTTCCCTTCCTGCTCCTACTCTCAGCTCTCTCTGTACGCAACCTCAGGCTAACACAATCTACACCAACCTCCACACTCCTACCCACACTTCAAAGATGGACTGGACCCATCTTAAATCTAGAACCATCCATGCCGTCCAGTGCACAGACAGTTCCAAATTATTCCCTTACCAAATAGTCTCCATTCAAAAGTCATAAACCAATTGAATGATTACCTTATTGATTTTTATCGCTCGCCCTCCAGCTGTTTTCTGTATTAGCCCCCCTTTCTCCACCTCCTGTTCCCCTCATGCTGTCACCTTATCTTCCTGTCTCCCTCATGCTGCCTTTGATCCTGTATTGACCTCTTACAACCACGTCCTGTGCCTTTGTTGTAAAAATAGCTGTCATCTGTTATCACACACTGACCCTCGCTCCTTATCTTCACCAGCTGCAACCTCTCTCCTGTTGTAAAGATAGGCGTCATCTGTTATCTCACTCTGCAACTGTGCCCTCCAATCTTCACCTCCGACCTGACTCCCTGTTGTAAAGATAGGCTAGCTCCCTTTTGTGAGTGTAACAGTGACCATAACCAACAGGTTTTAGCAACCCCTGCGGCTTCCCGTGACCTGTCTCAAAGCATTCCTACCCCCCTGGGCAACATAATCTTCTCAACTTTTGTCCCTCTGCCTACTGGCACCTGGTGCAAGCCCCTGCACCCCCATTGTCCCCTGGCATATGCAGGCCCCCATGTAACTCCATCAAAAGGTTAACCATTACACACATTCTACCCTGGGGGCAAATCAACACATCCCTGCCTGACCCTAACAGCCAAACACAGAAAATGTACAAACTAAACAGTAAAACATTTAAAAATAACTGCAAAAAACACAATCATACTGTCATAAAAAACAGCCCATACACAAGTCTCCATCATTAAATTATCCTGCTGTGACTCAAGGACTTGCAATCAATCTTAATATAAAACAACAGCCTATGTAATCCAATGGCATTAAAGACTTCAACAATCTAAAACAAACATAAACCATCTCAATTCTCTACACACGTGCACAACCTAAACAATTTCCAACATTGCAATGTAACAAAACCTCAACAGTGTGACTCTAATTAAGTTAACAATGTTATTAAAATGTTTAACAAAAAGTACACAAGCATAAACTGACTGCATATCACAAATATAAGCATCACACATGTGGTTAGACATCATTAGTGGTTAGTTCCCATATGCTAAGACAAAAAAACTGTAAAGCGGTCGTTCTGGGAACGTTAACTCGGCACATATGTGACATATGATTCTAATGTAGATGTATCAATTGAATATAATGCAAGCAATATGTCATTTTCAGTGTAGAGTAGTTTACCAAATTCAGCCCATTGCTACTCACAAACTACTGTCTATCTGTATATCATGTACGTCATAAATGTTATGATGAATTGAAAATGGGGGGACCCTGTCTCTGGCCTGCATCCCCTTAACAATTGTATGTATTTAGCTGTACTGTCTTCCAATCAATCAATCAATCAATCAAACCCCCCTTGGTTAAAAATATACCCTTGTGCCTAATGTGTATATGTTCCTATCCATTCATTACTGATCCACTCACTGCATTGTGTGCAGTCTAAGTAAACCGTGACCTCCTCCCATAATCTAATCATCATAAATTTCACATCTCTTCCCCTTGTTACACAAACATACAATATCAATATACAAATACAAACATTTTAACATAATGCCAAATATTTCCTCACCCGTTATCCATCCCAAGAGCGAATTAAATGAAAAAACAGCGATCCGCGTTGTAACGCGCATGCGCAGAAGCGCAAACGCACAGCAACCGATGTACACCGCGACAACGTACAACTATTATCACAAAACACTCCGTTTCGTCCTAATACAATGCCACGACATCCACCGCGTCCTCTAATACTTCCTGTTGGAGCCAAAAAGCCTTTCTGTTTATTTCATTTTATTTGTACTCACGGTGCAGAGGTGTGGCATTTTCAGTCACCATGGCAACCACCACAGGGGTTGGTTACCCATTTATACTGATCAGTGGGTGACGAGCGGCAGGTGTGCAAGGGGATAGCCAAACAGTTTTTGACCGTGTTCGTGTTGATGTGCCGTATAGGTCGGCGTTCAGTGTTATTAGTAAAAAGAGTTTTTGTATATATTTTTTGGTTGATAATGGTCAATAAAAGGATTGGCATATCGAAAATGATATGAGCTCTCTGGACATTGAATTCTTCAAGCACGCGTCTAACTCAAGCCAACCCACTTGCCCCTCGCAGT
This sequence comes from Notolepis coatsorum, assembly GCF_963971535.1. Taxonomy (NCBI): domain Eukaryota; kingdom Metazoa; phylum Chordata; class Actinopteri; order Aulopiformes; family Paralepididae; genus Notolepis; species Notolepis coatsorum. The sequence goes on from NC_140166.1 coordinate 108,645,584, forward strand.
AGGCTTATAGGTAAAGGAGTCTACATTAGTCAAAAACTAAGGCTCTTCGTTTGAAATGGACATTATTGGAAGACGAGGATAATCGCGCTGGGCGCTCAAGATTCATTCAACAGCTGATCAGCGAGACAGCGCGCTCTGCGCTCATGATTCAACAGCTGATCAGCGAGACAGTGTTTTGATTTCTGAGGCCGCTGAAAGACATTAGTGACAACTGTTTGGTTCACCGTTTCGCTTGGAATTGCGCGGAACGTGGACAATTTGGACCAAGATACGCCAGCACCGTCAGGACGAGCGGACGGATCTCCAGCTGCCCCAGCACCATTTGGGCGAGCGGACGGATCGGGAGCTGTCCACGGTACCACCGTCAAGGAGCGGACGGCACCAGCTGCCCCAGCACCATTTGGGCGAGCGGACGGATCGGGAGCTGTCCTGCGCGCAAGCAGTTTATTGAATAACGCTCGGACAAGGAGTGCTGTTTGAAGTTGAATAGCGCTCTGACAAGGAGCGCTGTTTGAAGACTTTTCGAAGTTCAAAGAATAAAGTCAAATGGCCCCGACAGCGCTGCGCAACGAACAGGTGTGTAGCACGCTACCAGGTATATCTTATATGGCCATATAAAAAACAAATGTGTGCACACAGGGTCAATTGAGAAAAAAATTCCAATGCATTGGTGGTATATGGTTGTGCAACCCGTTCGTCTGTGTGTGTCAAGGTTTGGTTAGAACGTCATGTGATGATTAACTGTGGGTTTTGTTTATTGTGATTTAACCAAAGGTACCGTTTCATATTGAATCTGTTGGTCACAGCCCACACCCACAGTGGCTAAAACACAGTCCGAGGTGGACACAGGTCAAATCACACACAATGTTGATACCGATCAGCAGGTCACAAAACGCAAGAGCAAATTAACACCAAAAGCCCTATTGGATAAAATTGACACATTACATAAATTACATAAATCTAAATTTAACAAGGCTTCTAACTTGCAAAAAACGATTTTGGGGTTAATGCAAAGTGGATGCAAACAGGAGGTGCAATGCGCATTTATGCAATATCTCCACATATGCAAGGAAGCAGCAGCAAACCAGGAGGCTCTGTTGCCAATAGTACCTCCTGAGGAAAGGGGAAAACATGACATTAGGTTCAAAGCCAAAATGATCAATGTCAATGACTTTATTGATCACATGAATGCATGGACAAAAATTACAAAACCTGTGGAAAGAGGATGAGGATGAGGAGGATGTGCAAAATCTAATTAATCCAAATGACAGCATTTCTAATGTGGAAAGTGTTAATAAGGATGAGGAGGATGTGCAACATCTAATTAATCCAAATGACAGCATTTCTAATGTGGGAAGTAAAAAATCTGCTCACAAAGGTCACACAAGGTCTGGTACCAGCAGGTCCAGCAGGTCCAGCAGATCTTCTACCTCAGCAGCTCGCTTACAGGCCGAGGCAGATAGAGCTTCACTTGTGATTCGCGCTGCAGCGTTAAAGGATAAACACGCTCTGGAGGAGCAGGAACAAATGCTAAAAAAGGATAAACACGCTCGGGAAGAGCAGGAACAGATCCTGAAAAAGAAAAAGGAAACGATGGAGCTTGATGCACAACTGGCAGCTACCAACGCAAGAATAGCAGTATTACAATCCCCCAGTCACCAAGTTCTTTCACTCACACAGTCCGATGGAATGGACTCCTACTACAGGAAAGGAACAAGGTTAAAGGAACCCTCAGTCACTCTCAATCCTCATGCAAAAGAATATACATCACTACCACAGCAACCATCTATGCAACCACCAGAACTGCAGCAACCATCTGCACAGCAATCATATGTGCAACAACCATCACTATGGAAACCACAAGCTATGCAACAGCAACAAGCACCCATTCAACAACCACCACCCTGGCAAATACCACAAGCTATGCAACAGCAACAAGCACCCATTCAACAATCACCACCCTGGCAAATACCACAAGCTATGCAACAGCAACAAGCACTCATTCAACAACCACCACCCTGGCAAATACAACAACCTATGCACTTGATGCAGCCAACACCCATTCAACCGCCCCCATTTTGGCAAAGACAACAATCTATGCTGTTACAGCCAACGCTCATTCAAACACAACCGCCATCTTTACAAAGACAACATGTGTCTTGGGATGGAGAACAGGACAATACAACTCACATGAACCCTCCTGTGCAGCTAACGACCCCAACTGTAATTTCACCTCAAAGCAATGAAACCTCAGTTGTATGCAACCTATTAAAAAGACAAAATTAGATAACAGCAATGCTAGTGGAGCAGCAAACCACTCACTTACTGCCACCAAGAGAGATTCCATATTTTGATGGGGATCCTCTGCAGTACAGAACCTTTGTCAGAGCCTTTGTTCATTGTGTGGAGAAGAACACGAGAAACAGAGGTGATTGTTTGTACTTCTTGGAGAAGTACACCAGGGGTCAGCCTAAAGAGCTTGTGCGTAGCTGTCAACACATGGCTCCAGACAGAGGCTATGATATGGCTAAGTACCTACTTGAACAACACTTTGGAGATGAATATAAAATCACAGCAGCTTACATGGAGAAGATGCTCAACTGGCCGCTAGTGAAGGCTGAAGACATAAAATCTCTTCAAGCCTATGCTATTTTCCTTCGGGAGTGCTGTAATGCTATGGAGAATGTCCAGTATATGAGGGAACTCGATATGCCAGCGAACATGAAAGTATTGATTTCAAAGCTTCCATACAAGCTCAGAGAGAATTGGAGAGTCTCTGTATGTTCGATAATGGAAAAACACCATCGCAGACCACAATTCATGGATATTGTCACATTCATTGAGCGCCAGGTAAAGATTGTCTCAGACCCAGTCTTCGGAGACATTCAAAATACACCACCAAATACAGGAAGTAGACCTATGAACATGAACAGAACAAATTAAACCCAAATTAAAAGGAGACAGTTTTGCAACCACAGTTACTACCATCGAAACCCCTGCAAAGCAAAGAAATGCATCTGCTCACAACACCAACACTTGTGTATGTTGCTCTAAAAATCACACTCTGGATCAATGTCCTCAGATGGAGGAGAAGACACACAGGGACAAGATTACTTTTATAAGGCAAAAAGGAATCTGTTTTGGCTGCCTTCGCATTGGACATCTTAGCAGGAATTGCGAGAAGCGCTTGACTTGCAAGGTGTGCAGCCAAAACCATCCCAGTGTTCTTCATATTAATCAGAAGGAGAGAGCAAGCAACACAAACCAGCCAAATAAACCTTCGGTGAGTAACGCACAGATCTCTTTGCAAACATGTGGACAAACAGGGGCCGGAAGCAGCAATGGGACTCTGTCAATCTTGCCTGTACAGGTGAAATCCAGCAAGGGAGACAAAATCATCACAACATATGCATTTTTAGATCCAGGCAGCACTGACACATTTTGTTCAGAATCCCTAATGAGAAGGCTGAACCTTACAGGAAGGAAAACACAAATCAGCTTACATACCATGGGCCCAAAGGCATCTTTGTCCAGCTACATACTGACAGACTTGGAGATCTCCAGTCTCACTGGGAAACAGTTCTATGACCTGCGCAAGGTCTACACCCAGAAGAGGATGCCCGTAACCACAAGTAACATCATTAGCCAAGAGGAGTTGGCTAAGTGGCCATACTTAGATGGGGTTGCCCTTCCTCGGATTCAAGCTGATGTGGAGTTATTGATAGGTAGCAATGCCTCCAAATTGCTTGAACCTTGGGAAGTTGTGAATAGTCATGGCAATGGGCCATATGCCATTAAGACCCTATTGGGGTGGGTCATTAATGGTCCCCTATCAGGCTACAGTGAGCAGCGGAGTGAGAGTGTCAACCCAGCTGCTATTGTTAATAGGATCTCTATAACAAATCTGGAGGAGTTGCTGAACAATCAGTACAACCATGATTTTAATGAAAGGTCATCAGAAGACAAAGAGGAAATGTCGAGGGATGATATGAAGTTCATGGAAATCATGACTGATTCATGCAAACTTCAAGACGGACATTACACCTTGGAGCTTCCCTTTAAAAGGAAATAAGTGTCTCTGCCAAACAATCAGTTTGTTGCTAGGCAACGCATCCTTGGACTGAAAAGGAGGTTTGGGAGAGATGAGAAGTTCCACCGAGAATACACCAACTTTCTCGACGACGTAATCAGTAAAGGATATGCTGAACGTGTTCCTGAACATCAAGTGGAACGGTGTGATGGAAAAGTGTGGTACATTCCACACCATGGAGTGTACCATCCCAGGAAGGGCAATCTGCGTGTCGTATTTGACTGTGGAGCAGAGTATAGAGGAAAATCTCTCAATAAGGAGCTTCTACAAGGCCCTTACCTCACCAGCACCTTGTTAGGAGTCCTCACACGTTTCCGGCAAGAACCTGTAGCCTTAATGACTGATGTTAAAGCGATGTTCCATCAAGTCAATGTGGCACAGAAAGACAGAGATTTTCTTAGGTTCTTGTGGTGGCCTGACGGCGACGTATCCCAAGAACTGGTAGAATATAGGATGACTGTGCATCTCTTTGGGGCAGTGTCTTCTCCTAGCTGTGCTTGTCATGCCCTCCGAAAGACAGCAGAAGATAACCACAGTTTCCCTGCTGAGTTACTTGACACGGTCAACAGAAACTTCTACATGGATGACTGTTTTAAGAGCTTGCCATCAGAAGAGGAGGCTGTTAAAATGGTCAAGGATTTGACAGATGTTTGTCAAAAAGGAGGCTTCCATTTGACAAAATGGATTAGCAATAACCGTGGACTGCTGCTATCCATTCCAGAGGAAGACCGATCCAAGAATTTGCTTGACTTGGATCTCGACAGAGACCAACTGCCAGTGGAGAGGGCCCTTGGACTTCATTGGTGTGTTGATACAGACACTTTTAAGTTCAAGTTGGCACTCAAAGAACAGCCTCATACTTGACGTGGAATTCTATCGATGGTCAGCTCAATCTATGATCCTTTAGGATTTCTTGCCCCACTCACACTTCCAGCCAAGCTCATACTGCAAGATATGTGTAGGAGGAACTATGGATGGGATGATCAAATTCACCCAATTCTCCAACAGCAGTGGACGAAGTGGTTGAGAGACCTGAAAAGAGTGATGGCATTTAAAGTTGAAAGATGCCTCAAGCCGGCAGATTTTGGAGAAACCATTCGTGGTCAGTTACATCACTTATCTGATGCCAGCGAAAGTGGATATGGCTCTGTGACCTATCTGAAGATATGGAACAACAGCAACAGGTGTCATGTCTCTTTCCTGTTAGGTAAAGCCAGAGTTTGCCCACTAAAGCAAGTCACCATTCCACGCTTGGAACTCACTGCAGCTGTTCTTGCTGTTCGTGTGGACACCATGCTCAGAGCCGAAATTCAGCTTTGCCTTGAGAAATCTTGTTTCTGGACTGACAGTACTTCAGTTTTAAAGTACATCAGAAATGAAGACAAGAGATTTCACACCTTTGTGGCAAATAGGATTTCTACCATCCGAAGAACATCTGAAGTCACGCAGTGGAGGTACATTCATACCACTCAGAACCCTGCTGACAAAGCCTCAAGGGGAGTTACGGTGGATGATTTGCTGACCAACAGAAGTTGGATTGAAGGCCCTGAGTTTCTTTGGAAACCAGAGGAAGAGTGGCCAGATAGTATCTTGGAGTACAACATTGCTGCTGATGACCCTGAGGTCAAAAAGGATCTCACCATCAACGCAGTAATTGTCGATGCACCAAGTGCCACACACCAACTGATCACCTACTTTTCTGACTGGAAAAGGTTGAAAAGGTCAGTTGCTTGGATCCTGAAATTACGAAAGACTCTATTGGAGATGAGTCATAAAAGAAACCAGCTGAGTCATGAAGATGCAGACAAAGTGGAACAGGAAATGCAACAAAGTAGAGCTGCATTGGGAAACCAGAACTTAACACCAGATGATCTTTCTACAGCTGAGTCTGCCATCATTCGCTTCACTCAACAGCAAAGGTTCCCTGATGAACTTGCTGTGTTGACATCTGGAAAGGGTGAAGTAAAGAAAGACAGTCCCATCTATAAACTGGACCCCATTCTGGAGGATGGCTTGCTTAGAGTTGGAGGGAGGTTGAGTAGGGCAGCAATGTCTGAGGAATCTAAACATCCTGTTATCCTCTCGAAAGACCTCCATGTATCGACTCTCATACTAAAGCACATCCACGAACAGATGGGTCATGGTGGGAGAAACCATGTTCTCTCCAGATTGCGCCGAAAATATTGGATCACTAGTGCCAATGCAGCAACAAGAAAGGTCCTGTCTGACTGTGTCTTCTGCAAACGCCATAGAGGAAAGTTGGGTGAGCAGAAGATGTCAGACTTGCCTCTAGAGCCAATCGTTGCTGATCTTCCTCCATTTACCAATGTTGGAGTTGATTATTTCGGCCCGATTGAGGTCAAGAGGGGACGTTCCTTTGAAAAGCGCTATGGGGTCATTTTCACCTGTATGGCATGTAGAGCAGTCCATTTGGAAGTCGCTTATTCATTGGATACGGACTCCTGTATAAATGCTCTACGCAGGTTTGTTTGTAGAAGAGGACCCATCTCTCATTTAAGATCGGACAATGGAACCAATTTTGTTGGTGCTAAAAGAGAGTTGAGGGAAGCTCTCGCTGCTTTAAACCACAGCAAAATACAATCAGCTTTTCTGGAAGAAGGAATTCAGTGGAGCTTCAACCCACGAACAGCCTCTCATCATGGAGGTGCATGGGAGCGCATCATACGGATGATTCGACGAATACTAACATCAGTTCTACACCAGCAAACCTTGAATGACAAAGGATTTCATACAGTGCTGTGTGAAGTCGAAGCCATTCTTAATGATCGCCCCATAACTAAGTTGTCTGGAGATCCCAACGATCTGGAAGCTCTCACTCCCAATCACATTCTCACAATGAAAAGAATGCCAATCTTGCCACCTGGATTGTTTGAGAAGTCCGACCTCTACCTCAAAAGGAGATGGAGACAAGTCCAATACATCTCAGACCTTTTTTGGAAACGCTGGCTGAGAGAATACTTACCTTTGCTACAGGAGCGGCAGAGGTGGAGTAAGGAGAGATGAAGTCTTGTCCCTGGAGACATTGTATTGATCGCAGACGCTACAGCTCCACGTGGTTCCTGGTTACTTGGAAGAGTCCTGGAGACCTATCCCGACAGGAAAGGACTGGTGCGTTCTGCACGAGTGAAGACAAAAATGAGCACACTGGATAGACCAGTAACTAAACTTTGCTTGCTTCAAGAAGCTGCAATTTAAAGCTTCTAATTCAAATAATTGTTTTTTGAGTTATTTTTTATGAATATATTGGCTCCATTACGTAAATATTATTTTGAATTGTTCCTGGCCTCCTGCCATTCTCAATTAGGGGCTGGAGTGTTGGAGCCGAAAAGCCTTTCTGTTTATTTCATTTTATTTGTACTCACGGTGCAGAGGTGTGGCATTTTCAGTCACCATGGCAACCACCACAGGGGTTGGTTACCCATTTATACTGATCAGTGGGTGACGAGCGGCAGGTGTGCAAGGGGATAGCCAAACAGTTTTTGACCGTGTTCGTGTTGATGTGCCGTATAGGTTGGTGTTATTAGTAAAAAGAGTTTTTGTATATATTTTTTGGTTGATAATGGTCAATAAAAGGATTGGCATATCGAAAATGATACGAGCTCTCTGGACATTGAATTCTTCAAGCACGCGTCTAACTCAAGCCAGCCCACTTGCCCCTCGCAGTAGGCTTATAGGTAAAGGAGTCTACACTTCCTAACCATCATTTTCAAAACTCTAATCATAACACATGTCGCCCGCAAACTCACAAAACAGTCGCACGCAAGCTAACAGCCTAGCCAGCCTCATGCTCCCCTTCCTAGGTCCCACAATATGAGGTCATCAACCTGCGACTGCTTCTCCATAAGAACATCGTTGTACACATTGAATACCGCATTAAATATAACCATTAATACGGCCATAATCACATCAACCAACCACTCGATTCGCTTCTTAACAACAATTTCTCCCACAGTGTTTCGTCAAATCTCTCACCTCGCCGCCTTAACATCCCTAGATCACCGCGGCTCTTCCACAGAGCTAGGCTAGTTAGCCCCAACTTCCAATATGACTCCAGTGCTTGCACATTGTATCTACCGCTTGTTACATTACTTCTTTCAATAGTTTCACCGCACTAATTTTCACCGCGCTTAAGAGCATTAGTACACAATTCATGCAATGAACATTTACATTGTAAATCGTTTTAATGAAACAATCTGTTGCTAAGCGCTATTGTCCCCGTTTTGCCGCGACGAACGTGTCGAAATAGAATGCCGAAGCTAAACACGTTCTAATCGGATCTGCTGCGGCTTTTGCTTTCTGTAATCAACGTCTCACGAGTTGACAAGCAAACCCCACATCCTCCTAACCAACCCTAATGTCGGATCGATTATAGTTAGATCGGCTGATCTTCCAGAAAAAATCCCCTCCCCGTTAAAATTTTCGAGGTGACTGGCTAATCTGAGTAATATTTTAAACAGCCTACGCATTATGCTCCGAAAGGCCCCCATCTACCTATTTCACCATACCACGTTTATAATCTCGTGACCCGTGACGACCACAATCATATTAGCGCCCTCTTACATACAACCTGATTCCGCGGATCTGTTTCAGCGTTGGATTTAGAGCCTGTAAATTCCATCCGCATCGTTTGCCGACGTTTAAAAACCTCCGTTCCCCGCCGCTTGAGAGGCGCCAACGAACGGAAGTCCTGCGTTGCCCAGCAATTCGTACACCCGGTCCACCCACTGCTCAGATTCACGAAAAAATAACCATCACATTTTTACGCTCCCTGGAAAGACACGGCCTGTCTTGTATCCCAAGGCGTATTCCTATCGTACTTCCTAACGCAAAAACGAATGTGGCCACGATCAGGAACCACACGCTAACGCGCAGTACAACACCATCAGCTACCGAGTGACCGGCCGGGACATCCCCGCTCTAAACTGACATTCCTGCCCTATATGATCTATGATCGCCACGCATACCCTGCCTAACACATTATCTCCCTCCCCGACGGCTGCTCCATCCTGGTGAGAATCCCATGAGGCAATCTCTGTTCCCTGTACTCTGTACTCTGTAACTCTGTCTACACACTCATCACACTTTTTACCTATAATCTTCTCTTTAAGATCTGACTACTCTGCATTTTCCATCCACGTTCTATCGCTCCTTGCCGTGTCCCCTCAAGTATTTTACCTAAACTATCCTAAGTGCTTTGGATCCCCGTAAGCTATTACTTTCAACAAAAATAAAAAAAAAAGTACCATCCCCCTGTCCGCAAGGGCCTGGCACCAAATACGCTGCCCGTACTTATTGCCATAAACCTCAAGCGAACAGGCCGGAAACGGCCTCCTGTGTCTAAATAACCACACAATACATCAAAAGCACATGATTGTATATTTACTGCACAACAAGCGCGATCCCTTTACCGTTGGACAGTCTAACTAAATCACCGCTCCACCATTCCTGTATGCAAAGACCATATTCACCCCGGGCCCCAACTAGTGGCTTACACAACCAGCCTCCATCCCTCCCCTGGTCCTCCATCCAGACAGCAAAACCCTGCACTGCAAACCCCTTAATGAAACGCATCAACCCCCGGCTCTTTTCCTGGATGTCCCCAACGTGCAAGCAGGGCCGTGGCTCCGAGCAGCCAGCCATACAAACCTCACCGCACATCTTCAGGGGGGGCACAACAGGGCGGGTCAGACAGGCACCATTTCTGTCGTATAATCCTATCCAAATCTAAGGTTAATTGTACAGTACAATGAGATTGCTATCTGGAAGGAGGAATAAGATCATAAGTGATAGAATTTGGTCTCCTCATCTGACTTCCAATATAGCCAGCAAGGAATAAACGTGCAGTCCAGACGGGAGAGTTCAAATTCAAACTCATGTATTTATTTGTCTCGGTGGCCCAGAGTGAATTAAAAGGTTGCTTTTCACATACAAGGATTATCAGAATACATTAACATGTCTGTTTTGTACAAAGGATCAACAAGGTTTGCATCTCAAAACCCCAACATGTACATACAACAGTCATTGTTAACATCGATGAAAATAGAGAATTTACTGTAAGCCCCTTTTCATATGAGTAAGCCTGGTTTCTAAGATAAGTATCTTTCCATTCTATTCTAACCAACCATGGGACCATCCAACTTACTTACATGAAAATCAGCCGACAGCATTCTCTGGGTTGGGAGCGGGGAGCCGCAGACCTGGGGGCGGTCTGGGCTCCTGAATTAACACTGTTTTGCTCTTAAATACTATAATTTCCCACCAATAGTAGCACATTTTAATAATACGTTTGGTCCAATCCGGTTGGTTCTTCTGTGGGGGCTGTCCCCAAATCGATCTCCTGTGTGGGTCTTCCTTCAGTAAACAGAAAGGGGGGGCCGCCGATGGCCCCCGTCTGTGTGGTCCCTTGATGAGTACAGAGGAGGGCGCTTTTGATGACCCCCCTCCTTGGCTGCTCAAGTCTCCTCTGAATGCATCAACATTCCTTCGTATAACTGTGATAACTATACCAGGATTCTTAATTCTAAATATCTATATAGTTGTTTTTATTGATTTCTTTATAGAGTTGTCAATCCAATCAAAGCCAATCAAGTATCATGCTTTTTCATTTAACGTTGAACCATGTCCTTGTTGATTAATGATCTTTAGTCCTGTCTTATACTTATCAGAGCCAGTTATCTGGTCTCTGCTGTCGGCTGACATCTGCTAACATTTGAGTGTGACTTTTCAGTTCCTTTGTTAGTGTTGCTAGTGGGGGTTGAAATAACTGTTCCTGCTGTTATCTGATGCAACTGTCTCTAGAATCGTTCCTCATTTTAGCCCTGCAGCCTCTCTGCTGCTAAAAAGTATACAAGGCATAATGTTATGGTTTTCTAATTATTCACACATATTAGTTATGGAATTCAAGGTCAATATTACCACATAGGTTCCTCCATTAGCCTAGTTCCCAACGTCTGCCTACTCCTACTGCATGCACAGAGAATAAAAAGGTATCTTCTTGTCTAACTCCAGGGTAGGCAACTTCTGAGAGATGTGCAAGAGTGAGTTTACCTGCCCAGCTGAAATAGAGCAAGCTCTGCGTCACTTTTCAAGCTGATGCACGTGCAACAAAAGGTTTTCCATGTATTTATTTATTTTAATTTAGCTTAAAGCAGCTGGTGTCTCTGGGAGTCTGTAGAAAACCTTTGTTGCACATGCATGGGCTCGAAAAGCGAGGCAGAGCTTGCTCTAATTGTGCTGGGCAGGTAAACTCAATCAGACAGTGCCTACTGCAGCTTCATTCATTTGAGCTTTTTCATTTTTTACATGCAGTTAAACTTAAGTGAAATTCAATGTAAAATATCTGGTGTAATGTCCGATATTATCGGCCTACCGATATTATCGGCCGATATCGGCATTAAAATGTGATATCGGTTGATATCGGTATCGGAAATTAAGAGTTGGACAATATCGGTATATCGGTATCGGTAAAAAAGCCAATATCGAGCATCCCTAGGTGTAACCGGTAACACCAGAGTTGTCGTGCCTAGTTTAAAGTAACTAGTAACTGATGGTTCAGATAAATGTAATGGAGTAAAAACTGCAATGTTCCCTTCTGTAATGTAGTGGAGTAAAAGTAAAAAGTTCCCTAAAATGGAAATGTTTACCTATAAATGTTACTTACGTACAATACTTCTACTATGTATATTTTGTATCCAGACAGAGTGTCTGGTGACACACTTCAACCAGACATGTTATTCGTTTATGCATATGATTGTGTAAGAGTTCTATCTATGCTGCTCTTTGTTTCACAGACGTGGTTCAGGGAGAGGCTAAGCAGAGGTCTTAGCATGGGAGGCAGCGCTAAGTGCTTTCTCTTACATTATTCTGTTGTGTTGTCTGTCTGTCAATTTGTCTGTCTATCTGTCCGTCTGTCTTTCTGTCTGTCCCTAATGACTGTTTCAGTTGGATGAAATTGTCTCACATTTTATAACAAGACATTTCTCTGGAGATTGCATACAGCTGTGTGAGGGTTACATCTAGGTAAATGTGTCAGGCATAGCAGTGTTGGCAGACATGTCTTCTGTTTCTCCTTCTCTCCTTCTCTCCAGGAGAGAGAGAGACTCATTATCCTCTGGAGAAGTAGTCTTGCTCTCAATCCCGAACTCCCACGCACTCATCACTCAAAAGACAGACACACACAGAAACATACGCTATAGCGTTCACACAAACACGCGCACACACACACACGCGCACACACACACATGCGCACACACACACACACACACACACACATTATATCATGGTTTATATGGTTTATATTCAGTAATATGTATATCATGGTTTATATTCAGTAAAATATCATGGTTTATATTCAGTATTATATCATGAGAATGCCTGTGTTAGACCTACAGTATAATACTGCCAGCTGCTATAACAAAACCAAAAACGATCGGTATCAGCAGTGTATCGGCCGATATGGCTCATAGACGATCGGTGATCGGTATCGGTGGAAAAAAACGTGATCGGGGCATCCCCAATTCTGATGAATAGATTCTAGTGGTAAGATATATTCTGATGAATAGAGCTGATGGTAAGATAGATTCAGATGAATAGAGGGGCGACAGTGGCTCAGGAGGTAGAGCAGTCGTCTGGCAATCTGTAGGTTCGCAGCGTTCGCAATCTGCAGCGTGTCGAAGTGTCCTTGAGCAAGACACTTAAAGGCCAATACTTTATTTTGTTCAATAAACAATGTGACTAGGGCAACTGTGACTTTCATGAAGAGGGGAAAAAAAATTTTCGAAATTGACCCAGTTTTAGCGTTTTTATCAAACATTTTGTCGACCAAACCACAACCTCCACGCACATGCATATTTTAATCCATAGTTTCATAACGTGCGTGTGTCATCTTAATGATGACGTCACACTGGGTACAGGGCAGCAGGGGCTCTGAGACTCACAGGCAGACGGCAGGAAGCAGAGAGCCTTCTTGTTACTACTAGCCGAGGAGCTAGTCTCTGTTTCACCTAACACTATTGCTCCGTGATCATAGCCATTCATCTCTAAAGCGAACCACTATTTGTAAAAGCCACAACCACGTTACCATATTTGTAATGATGTAAATCATTGTGTCGTTGTACATATTGTGTTTATAACATTAGTAGCTAAGTTAGCTAGCTTGGTAGCCAGCATTCTCGAAACTCCTAACATCACCCGATTTAAAATGGTAAAATTTAATTTAAAATTAAAGTATTCTGCCAGGGAACTTATGGACACGACAATAGTAGTAGTTATAAGGTGTTTGAGCTTGTAACCTTAACGTTAGCTAATAGCTATCGTGGTAGCCCCTTTCGTGACTGATGCACCGAGTGCTATCCGAGGGGGCTACAATCGTATCAACATGCCGCAACGTGTAGCTTGCTAGCCGGCATGAATGCCCGATTTAAAATGGTTCTCTCCTCTTTGTATACCTTTGTCCTCACAAGTATTCTGCCAGGGAACTTATGGACACGACAATAGTAGTAGTTATAAGATGTTTGAGCTTGTAACATTACCGTTAGCTAATAGCTATCGTGGTAGCCCCTTTCGTGACTGATGCACCGAGTGCTATCCGAGGGGGCTGCTATCGTATCAACATGCCGCGACGTGTAGCTTGCTAGCCGGCATGATGCGTGTGCAGTGCTTTGCACCACAGGTCTGAGAAGAGGACCTGCACATTTTACTCGTTCCCCAAACTCCTCTACATGCCCCGATCTAAAATGGTTCACGACAGTAGCCATAATGCTAACGTTAGCGGGGTAACGTTAGCCAGAGCCATAGCCAGTAGTACTATGACCCGGACGGGCATAAGGCATAAGTTGCCTCGAGTGACGTCACGGCCCTGCTAGCGTCTGATAAGCGTTTAGATTTGCTCCGTGCATGTTATTTGTGCGTGGACCTTTTTAACCCTTTCTGAGTGGCATTTCCGGCTTCAAATGGAAAAAAATAAATAATGAAATTAGATACCAATGATGTAAACTACCCATAACTGAAGAGTAGGGTTTAACCTGCAAGTTGGCCTTTAACCCATAATTTCTCCCCATGAGCAGGTTGGCACCTTGCATGATTGCCTCCGCTATCGGTGTGTGAGTGTTACGTGTGGGGTGTGTTTGTACCCTGATCAGGTGTTCCCAGTGTGATGTGTAATGTCTAGTTGTAGTCCCCTGTCCTGGTCTTGTAGTTCGTTTCCCTCCCAGGTGTATCCATTTGTAACCAGCCCAGGTGTGTCTTCTCTCATCATCCCCTCGTGTATAATTGTTCTGTTCTCCCCTGTGTGAGATGCTGATCCTGTTTGTACTGTCCTGTACTGTCCTGTGTTTTGTTTGTCGTTATTTTATGTTATTCCTTTATTCACAAAACCCATGGTAAATATAATTAAACATATTTTTTTGTTACTCTGGCTATCGTTTCCAATTATGTTACATTGACAAGACGACGAGCACTCTTTTAGTCAATGGTAACGTAATATGGGGGCTTGTGCCAAACAAATTTGAACAAATTTGGTATCCACATTTCTAAATATGGTTGACAATGTTGTGTGTGTAGCCCATGTTTTAGACCCTTCTTGCTAAATAAGTCTCCAATAAGGAGTGTTTCCAACCAGCAAGGGCAGCTGGGTTACTTTTTATGGACCCTTCCTTCGCCCGGTAGGCACACCAGATGCTGGTCGGGGTGTTAGAAGCCCCTGTCAGGAGCCGTCTCCTAGGCCGGCGTGTGTCAGTGGTAGTTATATAGGAGGGTACATAGTGAGGGATGGAAACATTAAAGGGATGGGCTCGAGGTTTGTAGTAAAACACATGATATTTGTTAATTGGTTGTGAATATTTTGGAATGTGGATGCTTAGGAAGGTTGTACCAATGTTTCTTTGTTACTTAGGGAGTGTGCAGTTGTAGTTGTTTAGTGATTGAGGTTGAGTGGGTGTTCCACTGAAGATCCTAAACATTACAGTAGTGAAGCGGTGGCCAGTGTTAAAGTTAGAGGTTCTATGTAGGATTGCAAGTAACTGTCTAACTGTATTTAACTGTTTCCACTGGCTGTACATAACTGTTTCCACTAGAGGGCGCTATATGCGGAGCCACTAATGCTACCACCAGGTGGAGAGTATTTAAAGAGATGTCTCCTCCCCCTCTACCTCTTTCCCACCTGCCTCTCACGGAGAGGAGAACTCATGTGCTGCTGCTTTACCATGCAAATAATAAACCACGCTGATTAATAGCTGAAGGTAGAAACCATGCCTCTTGACCACATTATTGTCGCCCCATAGCCAGACTCTGTCAACAGCCAGAGTCGTTAAAAGCAGGCTGTGCAGACGGTTATGGTGAAGCCGTTTATTTAAAAAAAAAAATATTTATATATATTATTTGTTTTGTCTCATATGGTCTAGCAGCCAGTATTCCTGGTTGTTACTCGAATTCGGTTAAATTGTCATAATTACTATTAGGATTAGTTTTTCCCTATTTTTCTGAGTTGTGCAACTATACTATAGTGTTAAAATTGTCCCGAGTATGAGTTCAAGTTCAAGTTTCAAGTTTCTAGTTTCTTTAATAGTTGTCATACAGAAGTACAGAATACTTTTGTACAAAATGCTTCTTACTGTTACGCTCCAGAGACTGTGCTAGACAAGATAAGTATCAAATAACATAGTATAGCATGTAAATTAGAAGTAGAAAATGTGGTCACAATGTTCAGTATAGACATATGTACAATGTTCGATGCAGAATAGACGTAACTGAGTTACCATATAATATACAATATACTATGCAGTGTACTAATATAC
Organism: Notolepis coatsorum; assembly: GCF_963971535.1. Classification (NCBI taxonomy): domain Eukaryota; kingdom Metazoa; phylum Chordata; class Actinopteri; order Aulopiformes; family Paralepididae; genus Notolepis; species Notolepis coatsorum. The sequence goes on from NC_140166.1 coordinate 108,661,487, forward strand.
AATACTATATAGTGCAAAGCAGAAATGGGATGAGGTACAATTTAGGTACAATTTACAGTAAGGTGTACGAGTTGTAGTGCAAATCCTTTATCAATAAATATAAAGTGTGGGGAGTGGGTGCTACAGTGTGTTTGTTTAAAGTGAGTGTGTGCGTGTGGATGTGTGTGCTATGTGCGTTTGATGGTTGTTGTGTAGTGTTCATTGTTCGTTGAGCAGCCTGATGGCCTGGGGATAGAAGCTTCTTCTGAGGAAGCAACAACAACAATTGGAGCTGGTTGAGGCTTTAACTAGCAAAGACATTTTTGAGTCTTCTGTTTGTGACCCTTTAGAGTATGAGGAAGTCACAGGTGACCCCGTTTCTGCTAATCAGTTGGCTCTCAGGAGATTGGAGCTAGAGTTTGAGTTTGAGAATAGGAAATTGGAACACGAGGCTCGTGAGGCAGAGCGTGTGGGCGCAGAGGCAGAGCGTGAACGCGTGCATGAGCTTGAAATTAGAAGAATGGGGGGGTAGGAGTGCGCACAGAGCGACATGAAGATAGGTTTGATGTTACCAGGCACTTGCGTTTGGTTCCCCAATTCTTAGAGAAGGATGTTGATAAATATTTCTCTATGTTTGAAAACGTGGCAGTGACTCTGCAATGGCCTAATGATTACTGGACTCTACTTCTCCAGAGTGTACTTACTGGGAAGGCACAACATGTTTACGCATCACTTTGTCCAAATAACCAGGATTACAGCGTGGTGAAGGCTGCTATTCTCAGAGCGCACAAGCTGGTGCCGGAGGTATATAAGCAAAAGTTCTGTGCATTTAGAAAAAACAATTCACAGACCTACGTGGAATTTGCGTATGAGAAGGAGCTGCTATTTGACCGGTGGTGTGCGTCCGAGAAAGTTGACAGTTTGGCAGGGATGCAAGATCTCATTCCTCTTGAGGAGTTTAAAGCTTATTGTTTGCTGATTGATTGATTGATTGATTGATTGATTGATTGATTGATTGATTGATTGATTGATTGATTGATTGATTGATTGATTGATTGAAAACTTTATTAACAGATTGCAGAATGGGTACAATACAGTACAGCTCAATACACACAATTGTTAAGGGGATGCAGACCAGAGAAAGACTTTCATCTTGTTTACATCAGGGTCCCCCATTTTCAATTAATCAGGACATATATGACATACATGACATACAGATAGACAGTACTGCTACATCTATACATTTATGACATACCAGATTTGCAAATACAGTACTGTTTGTGATACAAAAAGAGTCCAGAAAAGGGAGTATATACATTTGACGTAAAAACTGTACATTGGAGGAGGTTGGGTGGGGTTGTGTGGGGGGGGGGGGGAGCGGTTGGGGGGGGGGGGGAACACTGTACAACTGTACAAGCAAAACTGTACATTGGGATATTGACAACCATTCTAGGTAATTTACATTGGAGATCGTTGGGGGGGGGGAAACACTGTACAAACAAGCAAAACTGTACATTGGAATATTGACAACCATACTAGGTAAATTACTGTACATTGGATGGGGTTGGGTTAGGACATTTACAGGGGCCAGTTTCGAATTGCAGTCTCCCGTAGGTGTTCCTTGAGAGTGGTTTTTAAAGTGGGTAGTGATTCACATTCCTTTACAGCTTTGGGTAGGGCGTTCCACATTGATGTCGCATAATTGCGAAATGTGTTTAGTCCCTTGTTTGAGCCGAATCTGGATTTAACATGATTTGTGGAGCTCCCTCTGGTGTTGTGATCGTGGTATTCACTGACCTTTGGGAAGTATTTTGACATGTACATGGGTACCTTGGTCGTGTAGTGTATCTTGTAGACCAGGCCCATTGCAAGTTGCTGTACTCTGTCATCTACTCTAAGCCATCCTAGGATGTCAAAGTGGGCAGGGGTGAGGTGGGTTCTAGGAGTAAGGTCAAGCAGTAGTCTGACCAGTTTGTTTTGAGATGTTTGTAATTTTGTTTTTAGCGCCTTTGAGGTGCTTTGGTACCATGAGGTGCAAGCATAGTCGTAGTACCCTTGAATGAGTGCTCCTGCCAGAGTCTTCAGGGTATTCTTGTTTACCAGAGAGGAGATCCGGTACAAGAATCGAGTTTGTTGATTGACTTTTTTTATTACATTGGATGCCATTTTGTCACAGGAGAGATTAGCCTCTAGGATGGAACCCAGGTAGGTAATTTCATCTTTCCTTGTGACAATATTGTCACCCACTGTAACTGAGAAGCCATCGGTCTTGCTGAGTTTGTTATTTGAACCAAAGAGAATGGACTCTGTTTTGCCCATGTGTAATGATAGTTTGTTATCAGCGAGCCATATGCAGATTTTGCCTAGTTCCGAGCTGAGGGTTTTTTCAACCTGTAACTTGTTCTTGTCAGAGACCAGCAGGGTATAAATATTTTTATTTATTTGATTTTATCCCCCATCCCCTTTCCCCTAGGGGGCTTTTTACCCCCAAATAGGCCGTTATTGAAAATAAGAACTTGTTCTTAATTAACCTGCCTATTCAAATAAAGGTTTGATGATGATGATGAGTTACAGTCACAAGCTGACGACATGCCATTTGCATAAATTAGGAACAGTAGCGGTCCTAGTATGCTTCCTTGTGGAACACCACAGCTCATTGTGAGGGTGGGGGGGATAGGGTACCGTTTACCTCCACCATCTGTTCCCTCCCCTCAAGGTAGGATTGCATCCAGCTCACTGATAGACTATCAAAACCAATTGCTTTTAGCTTGTCAATCAGAATGGAGTGATTGACAGTGTCGAAGGCCTTTTGTAGTTCCAGCATGACCATGCCGCAGTATTTGCCCGCGTCCACCTCTTGTTTGATGTGGTCGTTCAAATAGAGAAGGCATGTGTATTGCCTGATAATATTGCGATGTATATCAATGAACAAAAGGTGACTGCAGGTCTCGCGGATGAGTTTGTATTAACACACAAGGTGCTTTTTGATAAACATAGCTACCCCATGCGTGATGTAGAGGGCAGGCCGAAATGGAGCTTAATGGACAAGCCCATAGCCTCTGGCAGCAGCGACGTGGGCGATGGTGGTGAGAAAGGGATGAGGAGAGACATTCGTGAGTGTTTCCACTGTGGGAAGAAAGGGCACATAAAGGATAACTGCTATGCATTGTTATGCCGATGATACTCAACTCTTCCTCTCCTTCCCTCCCTCAGATATCCACGTCTCTGAGCGGATCTCGGCCTGTCTGTCTGACATCTTCGCCTGGATGATGACCAACCACTGCAAACTGAACCTAAGCAAAACAGAATTGCTGCACTTACCGTCCAAATCCTCCCCCCTGACCGACCTTTCCATCACAGTCGAGAATTCAGCTGTGACCGCATCCCCGACCGCCAAGAACTTTGGTGTTGTCCTCGACGACCAGTTGAACTTCTCTGCTCACATCGCAGCGATAACCAGAACCTGCAGATTCCTCCTGAGCAACATCAGAAGGATCCGCCCCTTCCTGACAAAAGAAGCCACCCAACTCCTCGTCCAATCAACAGTCATCTCCCGCCTCGACTACTGCAATGCACTGCTCGCTGGCCTCCCGGCCACTGCCACCAAGCCTCTTCAACTCATTCAGAACGCAGCGGCCCGCCTAATCTCAAACCTACCGAAGTCGGCCCATGTCACCCCACTTCTTAGGGACCTGCACTGGCTCTCCATTGCTGCACGTATCCGCTTCAAGGCCCTCGATCTAGCATACCGTGCGGCAAAGGGAACCGCTCCCGCCTACCTCCGGTCAATGGTCTCTAACTACACACCCTCAAGACCCCTACGCGCTGCATCTTCTGGCCGCCTCAGATCTACTCCTATCCAAGCCCCGGGAGGGTCATCAAAGAGAAGCCGCCTATTCTCAGTCCTTGCCCCACAATGGTGGAATGAACTACCCACCCCAGTTAGGACAGCCGAAACCCGTCCAATCTTCCGCCGTCGACTAAAGACGCACTTCTTCAACCATTATCTGAAATAATAATATTAAAAAAAAAAGTTAAAAAAAAGTTACGAAAAATCGAACCCTAACTAACGTTACTGTCATGCACTTGTCCTAATAAACGAACCTACACTGTAACACGCAACACTTTGATGAACATTGTTACTCAGCTGATAGAGTTGTACCCTTCCTGATGACTTGTCGTACAGAACTTGTAAGTCGCTTTGGATAAAAGCGTCAGCTAAATGACTAGATGTAAATGTAAATGTATGCCCTTCACAATGATAACCGTCCTAATAAGCAGATATCGTTGGTTGTGACACCCACTTCTCTGGCTAAAGGTATGAAAACCTATTTACCATTCATCAGTAAAGGGTTGGTATCCTTGTCCAAGGGGGGTAGGAAGATTCCTGTGACTATATTGAGGGACACTGCTGCGTCTCAGTCAATTATCCGTAGGAATGTGCTGCCCTTCGATAACAGGTCTAAGGTAGATGCTGGGATAATGGTCAGATCTTTTGGTATGCATGTCATGAAAGTTCCGCTACATCAGTGGAGGCTGCTGACCAAATTTGTAGGTGAAGCACAAATTATTATATTATATTATATATTAAATTATATTTTTTAAACATCCCCAACGCTGCAACACCCCCATTCCTCCCAGGTGTCAGGCTCCTCATTTGCTTCCATTCATTTTGGGGACCATGTTTAAATATCATAGTTGTCATACTGAAGTATAAACAAACTATACTGCTGTGACGATTTCAATAACACAGACCATTCTGAGTCAATGGTATGCAAAACTGTACATTGGAATATCTAACATGTATTTACCACCTTCCTCTGCACGAGGCCACAGATGGGTTTTATGTAACACAAGGACAATGAATGAATGAATGAATGAATGAATGAATGAATGAATGCATGCATGAATGAATGAATGAATGAGAGAGAGAGACAGAGAGAGACCACAGCGGGTTTATATTAACACAACAGAACTGAATGAGAGAGAGAGACAGAGAGAGACCATGGTGGGTTTATATTAACACAACAGAACTGAATGAGAGAGAGAGAGAGAGAGAGAGTGTGTGAATGAATGAAAACTTTATTAACAGATTGCAGAATGGGTACAATACAGTACGGCTCAATACACACAATTGTTAAGGGGATGCAAACCTGAGAAAGACGTTTGTCTTGTTTCCATCAGGGTCCCCCATTTTCAATTCATATAGACATTTATGACATACACAACATACATGACATTTATGGCATAGGGACATATAGGTATTTAGTACTGATACAGTGTGTGTGTGTGTGTGTGTGTGTGTGTGTGTGTGTGTGTGTGTGTGTGTGTGTGTGTGTGTGTGTGTGTGTGTGTGTGTGTGTGTGTGTGTGTGTGTGTGTGTGTGTGTGTGTAATAACAAGCATACTATAATCACAGGTGTATTATGGTGCAGTGCAGGGTCCATGTGTGTGGCTTGTGTCCAATAACAATAGTCCATGTATCTTTTGTGTGTGCGTGTGTTTAAGACTGTGGTATTTGATAATGAGAATGTTATAGTTCTTCTTTCTACACATGAATGAATGAATGAATGAATGAATGAATGAATGAATGAATGAATGAATGAATGAATGGATGAATGGATGGATGAATGAATGAATGAATGAATGAATGAATGAATGAATGAATGAATGAATGAATGAATGAATAAATGAATGAATGAATGAATGATGAATGAATGAATGATGAATGAATGAAAACTGTATTTAACAGATTGCAGAATGGGTACAATACAGTACGGCTCAATACACACAATTGTTAAGGGGATGCAGACCAGAGAAAGACTTTCGTCTTGTTTACATCAATTCAGTGCCACATACACACAGTCCTCATATCCTAGTTACACACAGTCATCATTATCCCTCCCATACAATACGCACAACACAACAGACTAACTCGTCTTGCTCAATACTTGTTTATGAGTTTTAAGAGACAGCACTGTAATCTCTCTCAACCAAAGCTCTACTAGTTAACAAAGATCTCCACCTTGCTATCTGAAACACTGACACCATTATCAACCTAATAATATCAACCTGATAATATTGAAACATTATCAATATAACGTTAGCTACCAACTTTAGCAGGGCTCCTAATAACACAAGATACATTTCACTATGAATTGAAAATGGGGGACCCTGATGTAAACAAGACGAAAGTCTTTATCTGGTCTGCATCTCCTTAATAATTATGTGTATTGAGCCGTACTGTATATTGTACCCATTCTGCAATCTGTTAAATAAAGTTTTCATTCATTCATGCCTTTTGAAAAGTGACATGGTCGATGTAGGAGTTATGATGCGGTTTCAATTCGGTTACAGTAACATTACACAAACTGACATTCTAAAGCCAAGAAGCCACTTACCCATAAAGACGGTATCTCGATCGATCTCATCTATCGTTGAATAGTGCAGCTTCTCCATGTGACGAGTCCGACTCGAGCCGCGTGCATTAATCCCATGGGAAATGTAAACAATAGTGCATCGCGAGCCAGCTTGTTGCATCAAATTGATGTTTGGCTTTTGTCTCCTGAGTGAAGTTAAACTACTACACTTCGGCTGGTCCAGTCTAAGCACTGCAGGCTTTCGTTTTACAACAACTGAGATAAAAAAAAAATATATATATATCATCAAACAGCAGTCTTTTGTGATCTAATCGATCCTTCATTTGCGTGAGGATGCTGTCGAAATCCACTATTCTGTTGATGCGTGACACACGTTCCATTTCTGCAATCATGTTGTCATCCTCCTGGACAGATAGACTTGTTAAATCATAATATCCACAGGTGTGTTGTGCTGGTCCTCAGTAAATGTCCCGCCGCGAAAAATAAGTTGCTATTAAAGTGCTAAATGTTAGATATGAACGTGGCTGCTCTCAGTGCTCTGTTAATAAAATGTTCAATCAATCAATCAATCCCGCAAGGGGAGAAACAGCTGTGTAGCTACAGAGCTGCAGACGTAGGAGCCATACTCTGATTGGATTTTGAAGGTTGTCAATCATTCAACCTCCGTGTATTGGATGTCAAGGGCTGTCAATCAATCAATCCTCCATTCAATGGCAAGCGTTAAACTGCACAGACCGTGCTTAGATGACATTAATAGCCTATTTTGATTGGCTGTTATTTATTATTTATTTAACCCTGGTCAACCTGTGCAGAAATTCTGCAAGAATAATTACTGCAGTGCAGGCCTGCTCAGAGCGGTCAATTTTGGCCATTTTTGAAGAAGAAAAAATGCACTGGCATTTTTTTTTACAGAGGAAAACATTTAAAATAAAAATGTTTAAATAATAATAATAGAAAAAAATATATATGTAGTTTATATATATATATATATATATATATATATATATATATATATATATATATATATATATATATATATATATATATATATATATATATATATATATATATATATATATATATATATATATATAGGTATATGTAAATTAATAATAATTATGAATTATGAGTGAATTTGTGTTTCACGTGTTGTCATAGAGAAACCTCCACTGCGCTACATACTATTAATTTCTTTTTGTATTCACTTTTTCTCCTTATTTTTCCATTTTTCTCCCATCCCAATTTCGTGTCGCCAATTCTCCCCTTCAATTCTTCCCTCCCCTGTCTTGAACGTTGCTAGACTATGCCTCCCACTGGTCGGCTGTAGTGAGGATAGAAGCCTTGCATCACGTGTCCCCTCCGGTACACGAGGAGGCAGCCTGTCGCATCTTTTCACCAGACAGCGCAGTCTCTCAGTGGCGAGGAGTAACGTATGGGAGGCTCACGCTGCCCCCGATACTTCCTGACTCTACTGTACAGGCGTCACCAAACCGACCTGTAGGAGTCTCTGGCCACAACGTCCAATCCCCACCCATCGACTTTCCAACCGCTACCTCTGCCAATTGAGATAGTATGACGACTGGCCCAAGCCGCAGGCAATGCTGACTCCGGGAGTCGAGACCGCAGCCTCTTGCATTGGTGACGAGCGCAATCTCTGCTACGCCACTCAGTCGCCATATACTATTCATTTAGAATCTGAACTGATGTCGGGACCGGTGGTGATTGGGGTAGACAGCCGTTTCCCTATCGATGAGGTTTCATTAATCCTTGGGAACGATCTGGCAGGAGGAAAGGTGCTGGTGAAGCCAGATGTCACTTGTGTTCCAGCAGAGCCTGTTGTTGTGGAAGCTCTGGCGCATGAGTATACAGGAGTATTTTCATCATACGCGGGCCGTGGCTAGTAGGGCTCTTGCTGAGGAGAAGGAGGAAGTGGACTTGTTTGATACAATTGTATCCGTTAATGACGTGGTGCCCGAATGTCGTAACGTAATAGTGAGTGAATGGGTAAAATGTGAGGAACAAATTGTAAAGGGATTTGGATAAAAGCGCTATATAAATGCAGCCATTTACCATTTACCATTTGATGGTAAGATATGTGATGAATAGAGCTGATGGTAAGATGTGATGAATTGTGCTGCAAGGTGGAAAGATCTCAGGCCGGATTCCTTCTCTCTCTTCAATCCTCTGGTCTTTGTGCCAAGTCCTTTTCTCTTTCATAACAGCTTTTCTATTTATTTCAGAGGTGTGTTTGTCATGTCAGTGTCAGACCCTCCCCTCCCTGAACTTCCACGACCTCATGATGTCACACTATAGCCCCAAATGACCCTTGACCCCAAGGCTCTCAGTTCATCAACCCGCTGACCAGTGGGAAAGCGTAGGGGACAACACACACACTTGCATGCACATGACCACACACACACACACACACACACACACACACACACACACACACACACACACACACACACACACACACACACACACACACACACACACACACACACACACACACACACACACACACACACACACACACACACACACACACACACACACACACACACACCTGCACTAAGTACACCAACGTATAGGTTGGTGTTATTAGTAAAAAGAGTTTTTGTATATATTTTTTGGTTGATAATGGTCAATAAAAGGATTGGCATATCGAAAATGATACGAGCTCTCTGGACATTGAATTCTTCAAGCACGCGTCTAACTCAAGCCAGCCCACTTGCCCCTCGCAGTAGGCTTATAGGTAAAGGAGTCTACACTTCCTAACCATCATTTTCAAAACTCTAATCATAACACATGTCGCCCGCAAACTCACAAAACAGTCGCACGCAAGCTAACAGCCTAGCCAGCCTCATGCTCCCCTTCCTAGGTCCCACAATATGAGGTCATCAACCTGCGACTGCTTCTCCATAAGAACATCGTTGTACACATTGAATACCGCATTAAATATAACCATTAATACGGCCATAATCACATCAACCAACCACTCGATTCGCTTCTTAACAACAATTTCTCCCACAGTGTTTCGTCAAATCTCTCACCTCGCCGCCTTAACATCCCTAGATCACCGCGGCTCTTCCACAGAGCTAGGCTAGTTAGCCCCAACTTCCAATATGACTCCAGTGCTTGCACATTGTATCTACCGCTTGTTACATTACTTCTTTCAATAGTTTCACCGCACTAATTTTCACCGCGCTTAAGAGCATTAGTACACAATTCATGCAATGAACATTTACATTGTAAATCGTTTTAATGAAACAATCTGTTGCTAAGCGCTATTGTCCCCGTTTTGCCGCGACGAACGTGTCGAAATAGAATGCCGAAGCTAAACACGTTCTAATCGGATCTGCTGCGGCTTTTGCTTTCTGTAATCAACGTCTCACGAGTTGACAAGCAAACCCCACATCCTCCTAACCAACCCTAATGTCGGATCGATTATAGTTAGATCGGCTGATCTTCCAGAAAAAATCCCCTCCCCGTTAAAATTTTCGAGGTGACTGGCTAATCTGAGTAATATTTTAAACAGCCTACGCATTATGCTCCGAAAGGCCCCCATCTACCTATTTCACCATACCACGTTTATAATCTCGTGACCCGTGACGACCACAATCATATTAGCGCCCTCTTACATACAACCTGATTCCGCGGATCTGTTTCAGCGTTGGATTTAGAGCCTGTAAATTCCATCCGCATCGTTTGCCGACGTTTAAAAACCTCCGTTCCCCGCCGCTTGAGAGGCGCCAACGAACGGAAGTCCTGCGTTGCCCAGCAATTCGTACACCCGGTCCACCCACTGCTCAGATTCACGAAAAAATAACCATCACATTTTTACGCTCCCTGGAAAGACACGGCCTGTCTTGTATCCCAAGGCGTATTCCTATCGTACTTCCTAACGCAAAAACGAATGTGGCCACGATCAGGAACCACACGCTAACGCGCAGTACAACACCATCAGCTACCGAGTGACCGGCCGGGACATCCCCGCTCTAAACTGACATTCCTGCCCTATATGATCTATGATCGCCACGCATACCCTGCCTAACACATTATCTCCCTCCCCGACGGCTGCTCCATCCTGGTGAGAATCCCATGAGGCAATCTCTGTTCCCTGTACTCTGTACTCTGTACTCTGTAACTCTGTCTACACACTCATCACACTTTTTACCTATAATCTTCTCTTTAAGATCTGACTACTCTGCATTTTCCATCCACGTTCTATCGCTCCTTGCCGTGTCCCCTCAAGTATTTTACCTAAACTATCCTAAGTGCTTTGGATCCCCGTAAGCTATTACTTTCAACAAAAATAAAAAAAAAAGTACCATCCCCCTGTCCGCAAGGGCCTGGCACCAAATACGCTGCCCGTACTTATTGCCATAAACCTCAAGCGAACAGGCCGGAAACGGCCTCCTGTGTCTAAATAACCACACAATACATCAAAAGCACATGATTGTATATTTACTGCACAACAAGCGCGATCCCTTTACCGTTGGACAGTCTAACTAAATCACCGCTCCACCATTCCTGTATGCAAAGACCATATTCACCCCGGGCCCCAACTAGTGGCTTACACAACCAGCCTCCATCCCTCCCCTGGTCCTCCATCCAGACAGCAAAACCCTGCACTGCAAACCCCTTAATGAAACGCATCAACCCCCGGCTCTTTTCCTGGATGTCCCCAACGTGCAAGCAGGGCCGTGGCTCCGAGCAGCCAGCCATACAAACCTCACCGCACATCTTCAGGGGGGGCACAACAGGGCGGGTCAGACAGGCACCATTTCTGTCGTATAATCCTATCCAAATCTAAGGTTAATTGTACAGTACAATGAGATTGCTATCTGGAAGGAGGAATAAGATCATAAGTGATAGAATTTGGTCTCCTCATCTGACTTCCAATATAGCCAGCAAGGAATAAACGTGCAGTCCAGACGGGAGAGTTCAAATTCAAACTCATGTATTTATTTGTCTCGGTGGCCCAGAGTGAATTAAAAGGTTGCTTTTCACATACAAGGATTATCAGAATACATTAACATGTCTGTTTTGTACAAAGGATCAACAAGGTTTGCATCTCAAAACCCCAACATGTACATACAACAGTCATTGTTAACATCGATGAAAATAGAGAATTTACTGTAAGCCCCTTTTCATATGAGTAAGCCTGGTTTCTAAGATAAGTATCTTTCCATTCTATTCTAACCAACCATGGGACCATCCAACTTACTTACATGAAAATCAGCCGACAGCATTCTCTGGGTTGGGAGCGGGGAGCCGCAGACCTGGGGGCGGTCTGGGCTCCTGAATTAACACTGTTTTGCTCTTAAATACTATAATTTCCCACCAATAGTAGCACATTTTAATAATACGTTTGGTCCAATCCGGTTGGTTCTTCTGTGGGGGCTGTCCCCAAATCGATCTCCTGTGTGGGTCTTCCTTCAGTAAACAGAAAGGGGGGGCCGCCGATGGCCCCCGTCTGTGTGGTCCCTTGATGAGTACAGAGGAGGGCGCTTTTGATGACCCCCCTCCTTGGCTGCTCAAGTCTCCTCTGAATGCATCAACATTCCTTCGTATAACTGTGATAACTATACCAGGATTCTTAATTCTAAATATCTATATAGTTGTTTTTATTGATTTCTTTATAGAGTTGTCAATCCAATCAAAGCCAATCAAGTATCATGCTTTTTCATTTAACGTTGAACCATGTCCTTGTTGATTAATGATCTTTAGTCCTGTCTTATACTTATCAGAGCCAGTTATCTGGTCTCTGCTGTCGGCTGACATCTGCTAACATTTGAGTGTGACTTTTCAGTTCCTTTGTTAGTGTTGCTAGTGGGGGTTGAAATAACTGTTCCTGCTGTTATCTGATGCAACTGTCTCTAGAATCGTTCCTCATTTTAGCCCTGCAGCCTCTCTGCTGCTAAAAAGTATACAAGGCATAATGTTATGGTTTTCTAATTATTCACACATATTAGTTATGGAATTCAAGGTCAATATTACCACATAGGTTCCTCCATTAGCCTAGTTCCCAACGTCTGCCTACTCCTACTGCATGCACAGAGAATAAAAAGGTATCTTCTTGTCTAACTCCAGGGTAGGCAACTTCTGAGAGATGTGCAAGAGTGAGTTTACCTGCCCAGCTGAAATAGAGCAAGCTCTGCGTCACTTTTCAAGCTGATGCACGTGCAACAAAAGGTTTTCCATGTATTTATTTATTTTAATTTAGCTTAAAGCAGCTGGTGTCTCTGGGAGTCTGTAGAAAACCTTTGTTGCACATGCATGGGCTCGAAAAGCGAGGCAGAGCTTGCTCTAATTGTGCTGGGCAGGTAAACTCAATCAGACAGTGCCTACTGCAGCTTCATTCATTTGAGCTTTTTCATTTTTTACATGCAGTTAAACTTAAGTGAAATTCAATGTAAAATATCTGGTGTAATGTCCGATATTATCGGCCTACCGATATTATCGGCCGATATCGGCATTAAAATGTGATATCGGTTGATATCGGTATCGGAAATTAAGAGTTGGACAATATCGGTATATCGGTATCGGTAAAAAAGCCAATATCGAGCATCCCTAGGTGTAACCGGTAACACCAGAGTTGTCGTGCCTAGTTTAAAGTAACTAGTAACTGATGGTTCAGATAAATGTAATGGAGTAAAAACTGCAATGTTCCCTTCTGTAATGTAGTGGAGTAAAAGTAAAAAGTTCCCTAAAATGGAAATGTTTACCTATAAATGTTACTTACGTACAATACTTCTACTATGTATATTTTGTATCCAGACAGAGTGTCTGGTGACACACTTCAACCAGACATGTTATTCGTTTATGCATATGATTGTGTAAGAGTTCTATCTATGCTGCTCTTTGTTTCACAGACGTGGTTCAGGGAGAGGCTAAGCAGAGGTCTTAGCATGGGAGGCAGCGCTAAGTGCTTTCTCTTACATTATTCTGTTGTGTTGTCTGTCTGTCAATTTGTCTGTCTATCTGTCCGTCTGTCTTTCTGTCTGTCCCTAATGACTGTTTCAGTTGGATGAAATTGTCTCACATTTTATAACAAGACATTTCTCTGGAGATTGCATACAGCTGTGTGAGGGTTACATCTAGGTAAATGTGTCAGGCATAGCAGTGTTGGCAGACATGTCTTCTGTTTCTCCTTCTCTCCTTCTCTCCAGGAGAGAGAGAGACTCATTATCCTCTGGAGAAGTAGTCTTGCTCTCAATCCCGAACTCCCACGCACTCATCACTCAAAAGACAGACACACACAGAAACATACGCTATAGCGTTCACACAAACACGCGCACACACACACACGCGCACACACACACATGCGCACACACACACACACACACACACACATTATATCATGGTTTATATGGTTTATATTCAGTAATATGTATATCATGGTTTATATTCAGTAAAATATCATGGTTTATATTCAGTATTATATCATGAGAATGCCTGTGTTAGACCTACAGTATAATACTGCCAGCTGCTATAACAAAACCAAAAACGATCGGTATCAGCAGTGTATCGGCCGATATGGCTCATAGACGATCGGTGATCGGTATCGGTGGAAAAAAACGTGATCGGGGCATCCCCAATTCTGATGAATAGATTCTAGTGGTAAGATATATTCTGATGAATAGAGCTGATGGTAAGATAGATTCAGATGAATAGAGGGGCGACAGTGGCTCAGGAGGTAGAGCAGTCGTCTGGCAATCTGTAGGTTCGCAGCGTTCGCAATCTGCAGCGTGTCGAAGTGTCCTTGAGCAAGACACTTAAAGGCCAATACTTTATTTTGTTCAATAAACAATGTGACTAGGGCAACTGTGACTTTCATGAAGAGGGGAAAAAAAAATTTCGAAATTGACCCAGTTTTAGCGTTTTTATCAAACATTTTGTCGACCAAACCACAACCTCCACGCACATGCATATTTTAATCCATAGTTTCATAACGTGCGTGTGTCATCTTAATGATGACGTCACACTGGGTACAGGGCAGCAGGGGCTCTGAGACTCACAGGCAGACGGCAGGAAGCAGAGAGCCTTCTTGTTACTACTAGCCGAGGAGCTAGTCTCTGTTTCACCTAACACTATTGCTCCGTGATCATAGCCATTCATCTCTAAAGCGAACCACTATTTGTAAAAGCCACAACCACGTTACCATATTTGTAATGATGTAAATCATTGTGTCGTTGTACATATTGTGTTTATAACATTAGTAGCTAAGTTAGCTAGCTTGGTAGCCAGCATTCTCGAAACTCCTAACATCACCCGATTTAAAATGGTAAAATTTAATTTAAAATTAAAGTATTCTGCCAGGGAACTTATGGACACGACAATAGTAGTAGTTATAAGGTGTTTGAGCTTGTAACCTTAACGTTAGCTAATAGCTATCGTGGTAGCCCCTTTCGTGACTGATGCACCGAGTGCTATCCGAGGGGGCTACAATCGTATCAACATGCCGCAACGTGTAGCTTGCTAGCCGGCATGAATGCCCGATTTAAAATGGTTCTCTCCTCTTTGTATACCTTTGTCCTCACAAGTATTCTGCCAGGGAACTTATGGACACGACAATAGTAGTAGTTATAAGATGTTTGAGCTTGTAACATTACCGTTAGCTAATAGCTATCGTGGTAGCCCCTTTCGTGACTGATGCACCGAGTGCTATCCGAGGGGGCTGCTATCGTATCAACATGCCGCGACGTGTAGCTTGCTAGCCGGCATGATGCGTGTGCAGTGCTTTGCACCACAGGTCTGAGAAGAGGACCTGCACATTTTACTCGTTCCCCAAACTCCTCTACATGCCCCGATCTAAAATGGTTCACGACAGTAGCCATAATGCTAACGTTAGCGGGGTAACGTTAGCCAGAGCCATAGCCAGTAGTACTATGACCCGGACGGGCATAAGGCATAAGTTGCCTCGAGTGACGTCACGGCCCTGCTAGCGTCTGATAAGCGTTTAGATTTGCTCCGTGCATGTTATTTGTGCGTGGACCTTTTTAACCCTTTCTGAGTGGCATTTCCGGCTTCAAATGGAAAAAAATAAATAATGAAATTAGATACCAATGATGTAAACTACCCATAACTGAAGAGTAGGGTTTAACCTGCAAGTTGGCCTTTAACCCATAATTTCTCCCCATGAGCAGGTTGGCACCTTGCATGATTGCCTCCGCTATCGGTGTGTGAGTGTTACGTGTGGGGTGTGTTTGTACCCTGATCAGGTGTTCCCAGTGTGATGTGTAATGTCTAGTTGTAGTCCCCTGTCCTGGTCTTGTAGTTCGTTTCCCTCCCAGGTGTATCCATTTGTAACCAGCCCAGGTGTGTCTTCTCTCATCATCCCCTCGTGTATAATTGTTCTGTTCTCCCCTGTGTGAGATGCTGATCCTGTTTGTACTGTCCTGTACTGTCCTGTGTTTTGTTTGTCGTTATTTTATGTTATTCCTTTATTCACAAAACCCATGGTAAATATAATTAAACATATTTTTTTGTTACTCTGGCTATCGTTTCCAATTATGTTACATTGACAAGACGACGAGCACTCTTTTAGTCAATGGTAACGTAATATGGGGGCTTGTGCCAAACAAATTTGAACAAATTTGGTATCCACATTTCTAAATATGGTTGACAATGTTGTGTGTGTAGCCCATGTTTTAGACCCTTCTTGCTAAATAAGTCTCCAATAAGGAGTGTTTCCAACCAGCAAGGGCAGCTGGGTTACTTTTTATGGACCCTTCCTTCGCCCGGTAGGCACACCAGATGCTGGTCGGGGTGTTAGAAGCCCCTGTCAGGAGCCGTCTCCTAGGCCGGCGTGTGTCAGTGGTAGTTATATAGGAGGGTACATAGTGAGGGATGGAAACATTAAAGGGATGGGCTCGAGGTTTGTAGTAAAACACATGATATTTGTTAATTGGTTGTGAATATTTTGGAATGTGGATGCTTAGGAAGGTTGTACCAATGTTTCTTTGTTACTTAGGGAGTGTGCAGTTGTAGTTGTTTAGTGATTGAGGTTGAGTGGGTGTTCCACTGAAGATCCTAAACATTACAGTAGTGAAGCGGTGGCCAGTGTTAAAGTTAGAGGTTCTATGTAGGATTGCAAGTAACTGTCTAACTGTATTTAACTGTTTCCACTGGCTGTACATAACTGTTTCCACTAGAGGGCGCTATATGCGGAGCCACTAATGCTACCACCAGGTGGAGAGTATTTAAAGAGATGTCTCCTCCCCCTCTACCTCTTTCCCACCTGCCTCTCACGGAGAGGAGAACTCATGTGCTGCTGCTTTACCATGCAAATAATAAACCACGCTGATTAATAGCTGAAGGTAGAAACCATGCCTCTTGACCACATTATTGTCGCCCCATAGCCAGACTCTGTCAACAGCCAGAGTCGTTAAAAGCAGGCTGTGCAGACGGTTATGGTGAAGCCGTTTATTTAAAAAAAAAAATATTTATATATATTATTTGTTTTGTCTCATATGGTCTAGCAGCCAGTATTCCTGGTTGTTACTCGAATTCGGTTAAATTGTCATAATTACTATTAGGATTAGTTTTTCCCTATTTTTCTGAGTTGTGCAACTATACTATAGTGTTAAAATTGTCCCGAGTATGAGTTCAAGTTCAAGTTTCAAGTTTCTAGTTTCTTTAATAGTTGTCATACAGAAGTACAGAATACTTTTGTACAAAATGCTTCTTACTGTTACGCTCCAGAGACTGTGCTAGACAAGATAAGTATCAAATAACATAGTATAGCATGTAAATTAGAAGTAGAAAATGTGGTCACAATGTTCAGTATAGACATATGTACAATGTTCGATGCAGAATAGACGTAACTGAGTTACCATATAATATACAATATACTATGCAGTGTACTAATATACAATACTATATAGTGCAAAGCAGAAATGGGATGAGGTACAATTTAGGTACAATTTACAGTAAGGTGTACGAGTTGTAGTGCAAATCCTTTATCAATAAATATAAAGTGTGGGGAGTGGGTGCTACAGTGTGTTTGTTTAAAGTGAGTGTGTGCGTGTGGATGTGTGTGCTATGTGCGTTTGATGGTTGTTGTGTAGTGTTCATTGTTCGTTGAGCAGCCTGATGGCCTGGGGATAGAAGCTTCTTCTGAGGAAGCAACAACAACAATTGGAGCTGGTTGAGGCTTTAACTAGCAAAGACATTTTTGAGTCTTCTGTTTGTGACCCTTTAGAGTATGAGGAAGTCACAGGTGACCCCGTTTCTGCTAATCAGTTGGCTCTCAGGAGATTGGAGCTAGAGTTTGAGTTTGAGAATAGGAAATTGGAACACGAGGCTCGTGAGGCAGAGCGTGTGGGCGCAGAGGCAGAGCGTGAACGCGTGCATGAGCTTGAAATTAGAAGAATGGGGGGGTAGGAGTGCGCACAGAGCGACATGAAGATAGGTTTGATGTTACCAGGCACTTGCGTTTGGTTCCCCAATTCTTAGAGAAGGATGTTGATAAATATTTCTCTATGTTTGAAAACGTGGCAGTGACTCTGCAATGGCCTAATGATTACTGGACTCTACTTCTCCAGAGTGTACTTACTGGGAAGGCACAACATGTTTACGCATCACTTTGTCCAAATAACCAGGATTACAGCGTGGTGAAGGCTGCTATTCTCAGAGCGCACAAGCTGGTGCCGGAGGTATATAAGCAAAAGTTCTGTGCATTTAGAAAAAACAATTCACAGACCTACGTGGAATTTGCGTATGAGAAGGAGCTGCTATTTGACCGGTGGTGTGCGTCCGAGAAAGTTGACAGTTTGGCAGGGATGCAAGATCTCATTCCTCTTGAGGAGTTTAAAGCTTATTGTTTGCTGATTGATTGATTGATTGATTGATTGATTGATTGATTGATTGATTGATTGATTGATTGATTGATTGATTGATTGATTGATTGATTGAAAACTTTATTAACAGATTGCAGAATGGGTACAATACAGTACAGCTCAATACACACAATTGTTAAGGGGATGCAGACCAGAGAAAGACTTTCATCTTGTTTACATCAGGGTCCCCCATTTTCAATTAATCAGGACATATATGACATACATGACATACAGATAGACAGTACTGCTACATCTATACATTTATGACATACCAGATTTGCAAATACAGTACTGTTTGTGATACAAAAAGAGTCCAGAAAAGGGAGTATATACATTTGACGTAAAAACTGTACATTGGAGGAGGTTGGGTGGGGTTGTGTGGGGGGGGGGGGAGCGGTTGGGGGGGGGGGGGAACACTGTACAACTGTACAAGCAAAACTGTACATTGGGATATTGACAACCATTCTAGGTAATTTACATTGGAGATCGTTGGGGGGGGGAAACACTGTACAAACAAGCAAAACTGTACATTGGAATATTGACAACCATACTAGGTAAATTACTGTACATTGGATGGGGTTGGGTTAGGACATTTACAGGGGCCAGTTTCGAATTGCAGTCTCCCGTAGGTGTTCCTTGAGAGTGGTTTTTAAAGTGGGTAGTGATTCACATTCCTTTACAGCTTTGGGTAGGGCGTTCCACATTGATGTCGCATAATTGCGAAATGTGTTTAGTCCCTTGTTTGAGCCGAATCTGGATTTAACATGATTTGTGGAGCTCCCTCTGGTGTTGTGATCGTGGTATTCACTGACCTTTGGGAAGTATTTTGACATGTACATGGGTACCTTGGTCGTGTAGTGTATCTTGTAGACCAGGCCCATTGCAAGTTGCTGTACTCTGTCATCTACTCTAAGCCATCCTAGGATGTCAAAGTGGGCAGGGGTGAGGTGGGTTCTAGGAGTAAGGTCAAGCAGTAGTCTGACCAGTTTGTTTTGAGATGTTTGTAATTTTGTTTTTAGCGCCTTTGAGGTGCTTTGGTACCATGAGGTGCAAGCATAGTCGTAGTACCCTTGAATGAGTGCTCCTGCCAGAGTCTTCAGGGTATTCTTGTTTACCAGAGAGGAGATCCGGTACAAGAATCGAGTTTGTTGATTGACTTTTTTTATTACATTGGATGCCATTTTGTCACAGGAGAGATTAGCCTCTAGGATGGAACCCAGGTAGGTAATTTCATCTTTCCTTGTGACAATATTGTCACCCACTGTAACTGAGAAGCCATCGGTCTTGCTGAGTTTGTTATTTGAACCAAAGAGAATGGACTCTGTTTTGCCCATGTGTAATGATAGTTTGTTATCAGCGAGCCATATGCAGATTTTGCCTAGTTCCGAGCTGAGGGTTTTTTCAACCTGTAACTTGTTCTTGTCAGAGACCAGCAGGGTATAAATATTTTTATTTATTTGATTTTATCCCCCATCCCCTTTCCCCTAGGGGGCTTTTTACCCCCAAATAGGCCGTTATTGAAAATAAGAACTTGTTCTTAATTAACCTGCCTATTCAAATAAAGGTTTGATGATGATGATGAGTTGCAGTCACAAGCTGACGACATGCCATTTGCATAAATTAGGAACAGTAGCGGTCCTAGTATGCTTCCTTGTGGAACACCACAGCTCATTGTGAGGGTGGGGGGGATAGGGTACCGTTTACCTCCACCATCTGTTCCCTCCCCTCAAGGTAGGATTGCATCCAGCTCACTGATAGACTATCAAAACCAATTGCTTTTAGCTTGTCAATCAGAATGGAGTGATTGACAGTGTCGAAGGCCTTTTGTAGTTCCAGCATGACCATGCCGCAGTATTTGCCCGCGTCCACCTCTTGTTTGATGTGGTCGTTCAAATAGAGAAGGCATGTGTATTGCCTGATAATATTGCGATGTATATCAATGAACAAAAGGTGACTGCAGGTCTCGCGGATGAGTTTGTATTAACACACAAGGTGCTTTTTGATAAACATAGCTACCCCATGCGTGATGTAGAGGGCAGGCCGAAATGGAGCTTAATGGACAAGCCCATAGCCTCTGGCAGCAGCGACGTGGGCGATGGTGGTGAGAAAGGGATGAGGAGAGACATTCGTGAGTGTTTCCACTGTGGGAAGAAAGGGCACATAAAGGATAACTGCTATGCATTGTTATGCCGATGATACTCAACTCTTCCTCTCCTTCCCTCCCTCAGATATCCACGTCTCTGAGCGGATCTCGGCCTGTCTGTCTGACATCTTCGCCTGGATGATGACCAACCACTGCAAACTGAACCTAAGCAAAACAGAATTGCTGCACTTACCGTCCAAATCCTCCCCCCTGACCGACCTTTCCATCACAGTCGAGAATTCAGCTGTGACCGCATCCCCGACCGCCAAGAACTTTGGTGTTGTCCTCGACGACCAGTTGAACTTCTCTGCTCACATCGCAGCGATAACCAGAACCTGCAGATTCCTCCTGAGCAACATCAGAAGGATCCGCCCCTTCCTGACAAAAGAAGCCACCCAACTCCTCGTCCAATCAACAGTCATCTCCCGCCTCGACTACTGCAATGCACTGCTCGCTGGCCTCCCGGCCACTGCCACCAAGCCTCTTCAACTCATTCAGAACGCAGCGGCCCGCCTAATCTCAAACCTACCGAAGTCGGCCCATGTCACCCCACTTCTTAGGGACCTGCACTGGCTCTCCATTGCTGCACGTATCCGCTTCAAGGCCCTCGATCTAGCATACCGTGCGGCAAAGGGAACCGCTCCCGCCTACCTCCGGTCAATGGTCTCTAACTACACACCCTCAAGACCCCTACGCGCTGCATCTTCTGGCCGCCTCAGATCTACTCCTATCCAAGCCCCGGGAGGGTCATCAAAGAGAAGCCGCCTATTCTCAGTCCTTGCCCCACAATGGTGGAATGAACTACCCACCCCAGTTAGGACAGCCGAAACCCGTCCAATCTTCCGCCGTCGACTAAAGACGCACTTCTTCAACCATTATCTGAAATAATAATATTAAAAAAAAAAGTTAAAAAAAAGTTACGAAAAATCGAACCCTAACTAACGTTACTGTCATGCACTTGTCCTAATAAACGAACCTACACTGTAACACGCAACACTTTGATGAACATTGTTACTCAGCTGATAGAGTTGTACCCTTCCTGATGACTTGTCGTACAGAACTTGTAAGTCGCTTTGGATAAAAGCGTCAGCTAAATGACTAGATGTAAATGTAAATGTATGCCCTTCACAATGATAACCGTCCTAATAAGCAGATATCGTTGGTTGTGACACCCACTTCTCTGGCTAAAGGTATGAAAACCTATTTACCATTCATCAGTAAAGGGTTGGTATCCTTGTCCAAGGGGGGTAGGAAGATTCCTGTGACTATATTGAGGGACACTGCTGCGTCTCAGTCAATTATCCGTAGGAATGTGCTGCCCTTCGATAACAGGTCTAAGGTAGATGCTGGGATAATGGTCAGATCTTTTGGTATGCATGTCATGAAAGTTCCGCTACATCAGTGGAGGCTGCTGACCAAATTTGTAGGTGAAGCACAAATTATTATATTATATTATATATTAAATTATATTTTTTAAACATCCCCAACGCTGCAACACCCCCATTCCTCCCAGGTGTCAGGCTCCTCATTTGCTTCCATTCATTTTGGGGACCATGTTTAAATATCATAGTTGTCATACTGAAGTATAAACAAACTATACTGCTGTGACGATTTCAATAACACAGACCATTCTGAGTCAATGGTATGCAAAACTGTACATTGGAATATCTAACATGTATTTACCACCTTCCTCTGCACGAGGCCACAGATGGGTTTTATGTAACACAAGGACAATGAATGAATGAATGAATGAATGAATGAATGAATGAATGCATGCATGAATGAATGAATGAATGAGAGAGAGAGACAGAGAGAGACCACAGCGGGTTTATATTAACACAACAGAACTGAATGAGAGAGAGAGACAGAGAGAGACCATGGTGGGTTTATATTAACACAACAGAACTGAATGAGAGAGAGAGAGAGAGAGAGAGTGTGTGAATGAATGAAAACTTTATTAACAGATTGCAGAATGGGTACAATACAGTACGGCTCAATACACACAATTGTTAAGGGGATGCAAACCTGAGAAAGACGTTTGTCTTGTTTCCATCAGGGTCCCCCATTTTCAATTCATATAGACATTTATGACATACACAACATACATGACATTTATGGCATAGGGACATATAGGTATTTAGTACTGATACAGTGTGTGTGTGTGTGTGTGTGTGTGTGTGTGTGTGTGTGTGTGTGTGTGTGTGTGTGTGTGTGTGTGTGTGTGTGTGTGTGTGTGTGTGTGTGTGTGTGTGTGTAATAACAAGCATACTATAATCACAGGTGTATTATGGTGCAGTGCAGGGTCCATGTGTGTGGCTTGTGTCCAATAACAATAGTCCATGTATCTTTTGTGTGTGCGTGTGTTTAAGACTGTGGTATTTGATAATGAGAATGTTATAGTTCTTCTTTCTACACATGAATGAATGAATGAATGAATGAATGAATGAATGAATGAATGAATGAATGAATGGATGAATGGATGGATGGATGAATGAATGAATGAATGAATGAATGAATGAATGAATGAATGAATGAATGAATGAATGAATAAATGAATGAATGAATGAATGATGAATGAATGAATGATGAATGAATGAAAACTGTATTTAACAGATTGCAGAATGGGTACAATACAGTACGGCTCAATACACACAATTGTTAAGGGGATGCAGACCAGAGAAAGACTTTCGTCTTGTTTACATCAATTCAGTGCCACATACACACAGTCCTCATATCCTAGTTACACACAGTCATCATTATCCCTCCCATACAATACGCACAACACAACAGACTAACTCGTCTTGCTCAATACTTGTTTATGAGTTTTAAGAGACAGCACTGTAATCTCTCTCAACCAAAGCTCTACTAGTTAACAAAGATCTCCACCTTGCTATCTGAAACACTGACACCATTATCAACCTAATAATATCAACCTGATAATATTGAAACATTATCAATATAACGTTAGCTACCAACTTTAGCAGGGCTCCTAATAACACAAGATACATTTCACTATGAATTGAAAATGGGGGACCCTGATGTAAACAAGACGAAAGTCTTTATCTGGTCTGCATCTCCTTAATAATTATGTGTATTGAGCCGTACTGTATATTGTACCCATTCTGCAATCTGTTAAATAAAGTTTTCATTCATTCATGCCTTTTGAAAAGTGACATGGTCGATGTAGGAGTTATGATGCGGTTTCAATTCGGTTACAGTAACATTACACAAACTGACATTCTAAAGCCAAGAAGCCACTTACCCATAAAGACGGTATCTCGATCGATCTCATCTATCGTTGAATAGTGCAGCTTCTCCATGTGACGAGTCCGACTCGAGCCGCGTGCATTAATCCCATGGGAAATGTAAACAATAGTGCATCGCGAGCCAGCTTGTTGCATCAAATTGATGTTTGGCTTTTGTCTCCTGAGTGAAGTTAAACTACTACACTTCGGCTGGTCCAGTCTAAGCACTGCAGGCTTTCGTTTTACAACAACTGAGATAAAAAAAAAATATATATATATCATCAAACAGCAGTCTTTTGTGATCTAATCGATCCTTCATTTGCGTGAGGATGCTGTCGAAATCCACTATTCTGTTGATGCGTGACACACGTTCCATTTCTGCAATCATGTTGTCATCCTCCTGGACAGATAGACTTGTTAAATCATAATATCCACAGGTGTGTTGTGCTGGTCCTCAGTAAATGTCCCGCCGCGAAAAATAAGTTGCTATTAAAGTGCTAAATGTTAGATATGAACGTGGCTGCTCTCAGTGCTCTGTTAATAAAATGTTCAATCAATCAATCAATCCCGCAAGGGGAGAAACAGCTGTGTAGCTACAGAGCTGCAGACGTAGGAGCCATACTCTGATTGGATTTTGAAGGTTGTCAATCATTCAACCTCCGTGTATTGGATGTCAAGGGCTGTCAATCAATCAATCCTCCATTCAATGGCAAGCGTTAAACTGCACAGACCGTGCTTAGATGACATTAATAGCCTATTTTGATTGGCTGTTATTTATTATTTATTTAACCCTGGTCAACCTGTGCAGAAATTCTGCAAGAATAATTACTGCAGTGCAGGCCTGCTCAGAGCGGTCAATTTTGGCCATTTTTGAAGAAGAAAAAATGCACTGGCATTTTTTTTTACAGAGGAAAACATTTAAAATAAAAATGTTTAAATAATAATAATAGAAAAAAATATATATGTAGTTTATATATATATATATATATATATATATATATATATATATATATATATATATATATATATATATATATATATATATATATATATATATATATATATATATATATATATATATATATATATATATATATATATATATATATATATATATATATATATATAGGTATATGTAAATTAATAATAATTATGAATTATGAGTGAATTTGTGTTTCACGTGTTGTCATAGAGAAACCTCCACTGCGCTACATACTATTAATTTCTTTTTGTATTCACTTTTTCTCCTTATTTTTCCATTTTTCTCCCATCCCAATTTCGTGTCGCCAATTCTCCCCTTCAATTCTTCCCTCCCCTGTCTTGAACGTTGCTAGACTATGCCTCCCACTGGTCGGCTGTAGTGAGGATAGAAGCCTTGCATCACGTGTCCCCTCCGGTACACGAGGAGGCAGCCTGTCGCATCTTTTCACCAGACAGCGCAGTCTCTCAGTGGCGAGGAGTAACGTATGGGAGGCTCACGCTGCCCCCGATACTTCCTGACTCTACTGTACAGGCGTCACCAAACCGACCTGTAGGAGTCTCTGGCCACAACGTCCAATCCCCACCCATCGACTTTCCAACCGCTACCTCTGCCAATTGAGATAGTATGACGACTGGCCCAAGCCGCAGGCAATGCTGACTCCGGGAGTCGAGACCGCAGCCTCTTGCATTGGTGACGAGCGCAATCTCTGCTACGCCACTCAGTCGCCATATACTATTCATTTAGAATCTGAACTGATGTCGGGACCGGTGGTGATTGGGGTAGACAGCCGTTTCCCTATCGATGAGGTTTCATTAATCCTTGGGAACGATCTGGCAGGAGGAAAGGTGCTGGTGAAGCCAGATGTCACTTGTGTTCCAGCAGAGCCTGTTGTTGTGGAAGCTCTGGCGCATGAGTATACAGGAGTATTTTCATCATACGCGGGCCGTGGCTAGTAGGGCTCTTGCTGAGGAGAAGGAGGAAGTGGACTTGTTTGATACAATTGTATCCGTTAATGACGTGGTGCCCGAATGTCGTAACGTAATAGTGAGTGAATGGGTAAAATGTGAGGAACAAATTGTAAAGGGATTTGGATAAAAGCGCTATATAAATGCAGCCATTTACCATTTACCATTTGATGGTAAGATATGTGATGAATAGAGCTGATGGTAAGATGTGATGAATTGTGCTGCAAGGTGGAAAGATCTCAGGCCGGATTCC
Organism: Notolepis coatsorum; assembly: GCF_963971535.1. Taxonomy (NCBI): domain Eukaryota; kingdom Metazoa; phylum Chordata; class Actinopteri; order Aulopiformes; family Paralepididae; genus Notolepis; species Notolepis coatsorum. Next base: position 108,687,279 of record NC_140166.1, read on the forward strand.
TTCTCTCTCTTCAATCCTCTGGTCTTTGTGCCAAGTCCTTTTCTCTTTCATAACAGCTTTTCTATTTATTTCAGAGGTGTGTTTGTCATGTCAGTGTCAGACCCTCCCCTCCCTGAACTTCCACGACCTCATGATGTCACACTATAGCCCCAAATGACCCTTGACCCCAAGGCTCTCAGTTCATCAACCCGCTGACCAGTGGGAAAGCGTAGGGGACAACACACACACTTGCATGCACATGACCACACACACACACACACACACACACACACACACACACACACACACACACACACACACACACACACACACACACACACACACACACACACACACACACACACACACACACACACACACACACACACACACACACACACACACACACACACACCTGCACTAAGTACACATGCACAAACATAAAAGCATGCATACAAACGCATACATGTACAGAAACACAGAAACACGCATTTACACTACACACACATGCACGCAAAGGCATACATACACATGCACACACACACACGCACATATACACACACACACACACACACACACACACACACACACACACACACACACACACACACACACACACACAAAGCGAAAGACAAATTGTCAATAATGCCATCCAATGGAATATCCAATCAAGTGCAGAGCTTAGTGTCAATCAATTTGTCCCTGGAAGAGAGATCTCTACTAGTTGTCTTCTAAGCTCGGCTATTGAATTTAGCCTTGTGTTCACATGACATGCATGATAAATGGACTGCATCTATATAAAGCTTTTATCCAAAGTGCTCTACAACTTATACCTCACAGAGTTAAGTGTTGCTCAAGGACACTTCCGATACGCTGCCGGGAGCAGCCGGAATCGAACCGGGAACCTTCCGATTACCAGATGAACGCTCTACCCCCTGAGCCACTGTCGCTGATCAAAATCTGTATCCCAGTCAGTGTTTGTGTTTTTAACCAGCAGCTAGGAAGTGGGAGGAGCTATTCAGAGTTATACAGCCTTCAGTCAAACTGCCCTTCTCTCTCTCTCTCTCTCTCTCTCTCTCTCTCTCTCTCTCTCTCTCTCTCTCTCTCTCTCTCTCTCTCTCTCTCTCTCTCTCTCTCTCTCTCTCTCTCTCTCTCTCTCTCTCTCTCTCTCTCTCTCTCTCTCTCTCTCTCTCTCTCTCTCTCTCTCTCTCTCTCTCTGATATGTCTTGTAGTATCAGGGTATTGGAGTCATCTGGTTCAGAAAGTGTTGTGTTGTGTGGTTGTGGTTTGGTTCAGCTGAATGGAAACACTGAGCGATGGATAGGTTGACAGAGACATGCCTCCCACCACACACACACACACACACACACACACACACACACACACACACACACACACACACACACATGCACACACATGCACAAACATAAATACATGCATGCATACAAACACGCATACACGTACAGAAAACATGCATGCACACAAACATGCACGCACAAAGGCACACATACACACACAAACACACACACAAACTAAAAGGCACCTGTTTTTAGCACATCCTAGTTTTGAATCCATATATTGATTGTTTTACACCATCTGGCAGCCCTCAGGATCCATCACCTCATCCCGCTTGGCAAAGTTTTGACTGTTAAGAGGTTTGCACTGGATTTGAACAGACATTTCACTTTTGTAGAACCGCCTCACTTCTACATGACCTTGATCACAGCTACAGCAGCCTTCGACACAATCAACCATCAGATCCTCCTTGCATCCGTTGCAGGAATGGGAGTTGTAGGTTTTCCGCTGGCATGGCTGTCATCCTACCTCAATGACCGCTCCTATCAAGTTTCATGAAGAGGCATGCTATTGGACCCCTGCCCCCTACAGACGGGTGTCCCCCAGGGCCCATCCTCTTCTATCTCTACACCAATCTCTGGGTAACATTATCACTTATCATGCCTTCTCATACCACTGCTATGCTGATGACACTCAACTCTTCCTCTCCTTTCCTCCCACCTAGGTGTGGTCCTTGATGACTGGCTGGATTTCTCTGCTCAGATTGCTTCAACAACCAGAACCTTCAGATTCTTCCTGAGAATCAATGTGAGAAGGATTTACATTTAGTCATTTAGCTGACGCTTTTATCCAAAGCGATTTACAAGTTCTGTACGACAAGTCATCAGGAAGGGCACAACTCTATCAGCTGAGTAACAATGTTCATCAAAGTGTTGAGTGCTACAGTGTAGGTTAGTTTATTAGGACAAGTGCATGACAGTAAGGGCTTGCGTCCTTTTACTGCATTTTTCCAGCTGAAAAACGCTGGCAGAGCGCTGGGTAGTGTTGGGATGAAGTGCTTGCGGCGAGAAAAGTTCAGAAGTTTTCAACTTTAAACGCAGGGTGCGGCCGCGCAAAAAAGCTGAAACGCACTGAAAAAAGAAGCCGACCGCATTTCCTATAGGCGGCCGCATACGCTCCCTCCTCATTGGGAACAATTGAAAAAAGACGCTTGCGCCCAGAAAAATGCGGTAAATGGACGCAAGCCCTAAGGTTAGTTAGGGTTTGATTTTTTTTATTTAAAAAAATATATATATTTCAGATAATCGTTGAAGAGGTGCGTCTTTAGTCGACTGCGAAAGATTGGATGGGTTTCAGCTGTCCTAACTGGGGTGGGTAGTTCATTCAACCATTGTGGGGCAAGGACTGAGAAAAGGCAGGTCCTCCTTGATGACTCTCCCGGAGCTCGGATAGGAGTGGGTCTGAGACGGCCAGAAGATGCAGAGCATAGGGGTCTTGAGGGTGTGTAGTTAGAGACCATTGACCGGAGGTAGGCAGGAGCGGTTCCCTTTGCCGTACGGTATGCCAGGTCGAGGGCCTTGAAACATATACGTGCAGCAATAGGGAGCCAGTGCAGGTCCCTAAGAAGTGGGGTGACATGGGCCGACTTCGGTAGGTTTGAGATCAGGCGGGCCGCTGCGTTCTGAATCAGTTGAAGAGGCTTGGTGGCAGTGGCCGGGAGGCCAGCAAGCAGGAAGAGGGAGGATTCACCTCTTCCTGACCAAAGAAGCCACCCAACTCCTCTTGGAACCAACAGTCATGTATATTGCAACTATTACACTGCACTGCTAGCTGGTTTACTGGCTTGCGCCACCAAGGGGATTCAATCAATATCTAAAATAAATCTATAAAAAAAAACTCAAAACAAACCTTCTTACTATCCTCTACTACTATGTACTATGCTACTATGCCTGTACTACTACTACCTACTATGCTAATAGGTCTATACGACTATTTACTCAGAGTGAAACACTCAAGTTCGGTACTGCTAGAGGAACAATGCCACTTACCCTTAGCCACCAGAGCTGTACCCCTCCTGCTTTGGATAAAAGTGTCAGCTACTGTAAATTACTGATAAATGTAAATGTAACACACACACACACACACACACACACACACACACACACACACACGTTTGTGTCTGAGAAGGAAGGGAGTGAGAGGATGAGAGATAAACTGAGAAAAGAGAAGGATTTGAGTGAAAGAAAGAGAGGAAGAATAATTTGGAAAGAAGACAATGGAGGAGAGAGAAGAGCAGAAGAGAGAGGAGAGATAAGAGAGAAGATGGGGAGAGGGATGGAGGGAGAGAAGAGGGAGGGATATAGAGAAAAGAGGGAGAGAGATATTAAGAACAGAGGGATAGAGAAAAGAGAAGGATAAAGAGAGAAGAGAGAAGGAGAGATGAGAGAGGGAGACAGAAAAGAGAAGGAGAGAGAGAAGATGGGGAGATATAGATGAAGGGATGGAGATAAAAGAGGGAGATAGAGATAAAGAACAGAGGGATATAGAAAAGAGAAGGATACATACAGTAGATAAGAGAGAGCAAGGAGAAGGAGAGAGGGAGACCGAAAAGAGAAGGAGAGAAAGAAGATGCGGAGATAGAGATGAAGGGAGAGATAAAAGAGAAGGAGAGATAAGAGAGAAGGAGAGAGAAGAGGAGGGAGATAGAGAAGAAGGGAGAGAGAAAAGAGGAGAGAGAAGAGAGGGAGAGAGAAAGGAGAAGGAGAGAGAGAAAAGAGAAGGAGAGAGAGAAACCATTTAGAAGAGGGAGGGAGATAGAGAAGAAGGGAGAGAGAAAATAGCAGGAGAGAGAAGAGAGAGAGAAGAGATAGAGAAAAGAAGGAGGGAGAGAGAAATGATAGAAAGAGAGAGAAGGAGGGAGATAAGAGAGAGAAAATATGGATGAGAGTGAGAAGAGAGAGAGAGAGAGAGAGAGAGAGAGAGAGAGAGAGAGAGAGAGAGAGAGTGTTGTAGTAGAGATATTTCTCCAGTGAGAATGCAGCAGTCACCTCATTTGACTCAGCTGAACCGCGAGCAAGGTAAGGTAAACACTCAGCTGACCAGAAAGGCAAAGTAAGGGCCCCACTTCAAGAACAATCTGCAAGCTCTCCAAAGTGAGGATGTTAACGTCCATAACTGCCTTCAGCCATTCTCTTCTTTTGTCTTCCCTATTGTTAAGAGATGACATCCGCCACAACAGAACCTTGTTGAATGACATCAGCAAGGCTCCTGGTCCCTGTAGAGATTTAAACTTACTGAAAGGGTACGTTCAGAAGTTTGGGGCGGTTTTTCTTACTCACCAATGATGTCATCGATCCACAGAGTCTTTTCTCAGCACAATCCATGCTGTTTGTCATACTGGATACCCGCAGCTCCAGTTTGTTAGCCACAAAACCAACACAAAGTCAATGAGGACACACTCCAGTCAGCAAGGAAAGGACTCTAGGGATTAGTAGGAAATACAGCCATGGAGTTCCCTTTGAATTGAACTTCCTGCTTAACTGCAGACGTTGATGCGTTAAAGTAGAGCAAAACATATATGATGTACAAAATGTATGCAAATTATCATATATAAATATAGGAAGTACAAGACACACCACTAACCGCCTCAGCCAGTCCTTCATGCCCGTGGCCATCAGGCGTCACAATCAGGGGAAGGACTGCTGCTAGCAGCTAGAGAACTAACGGCTGCAGAACTTGAGAACTAGAATTAGGAATGTCTGACCCCTGACCACTATGGGCGGGATCCACAAAGAATGGATTGCATGGTCCTAATTGCACCCTTACTTACAATTCATTTTGAATTGAAAATGGGGGACCCTGATGTAAACAAGACGAAAGTCTTTCTCTGGTCTGCATCCCCTTAACAATTGTGTGTATTGAGCCATACTGTATTGTACCCATTCTGCAATCTGTTAATAAAATGTTCAATCAATCAATCACCTGCACGATGATTGATTGATTGAACATTTTATTTAAATTGTATTTGACTGTATGTCCGATAAGGACCCTCTCCTGCACCTTGTGTATACTGTTTACTTTTACTCATAGCATATATTCAGATTCAATCATTTTTGTATTGCCTATATGTATGATTGATCCTCATATGCATCTTTGTTTATACTGTTTATTATTAAAGGAATATATTATCTTAACTGGAAAATGATGCAGGAAACTTTCAGACTAGATGTTGCAGATCAAATATTACTCAAGATAAAGTGCATCAAAAAGTATATATATTTTCCCCCACCAAGCCAACTCCCCCTTTCAGTAGTTTCACACGTTAGGCTCCTCTCCCCCAGGAGGACAGTGTGAACAAGGAAAAGCAGATCGTAAGGCTCCTCTCCCCAGGAGGACAGTGTGAACCAGGAGGAGCAGATCTAAAGTGAGAATGGGCTGTTAAAGTGACGTTGAAACCGCTCGGCTGTGTAGTTGATATTATTTCTCCTGTGAGAATGCAGCAGTCACCCCATTTTGACTCAGCTGTAAAAACATGTTCAGCCAAACCGAAAGCACTGGACATTACTGTTCTTCTATACTCCCTGTTGTTGGTAGAAAGAAATACACCAACAGCCAGGGGTGTAGCAAGGGGGGGGGGGGGCTGACTACCCAGGGCCCCAGGCTGTATGAGGGCCCTCAGAAAGTCTGGACTAAAAAGCTATATTTTAAAAGTTCAAAAAGGTGGGATTTTCTGTGCCTGTTGAGGCTTTAACTTGTCATCCTATAACAGAATGAGGCTATTTCTGAAGGCAATTAGTGCTGCCCCTACTCCACTATGGATGTGGATATGTAACCATTAAGTCAATTAATTTGTTAGATTGTCTGGAGGTGAGTTGAGGTCTGTGTGTGATGGAGTTGAGGTCTGTGTGTGATGGAGCTGAGGACCATGTGTGATGGAGTTGAGGGATATGTGTGATGGAGTTGAGGTATATGTGTGATGGAGCTGAGGACTATGTGCGATGGAGTTGAGGACCATGTGTGATGGAGCTGAGGTCTGTGTGTGATGGAGCTGAGGTCTGTGTGTGATGGAGCTGAGGTCTGTGTGTGATGGAGCTGAGGTCTGTGTGTGATGGAGTTGAGGTATATGCAGGGCCGGATTAACGACCGGGCAGTCCGGGCCGCGGCCCGTGGGCCTCTAGTGACGAGGGGCCTCAAAAAAAATTAAATAAAAAATAAAAAAAAAAGTATTTTTAATTTACATTTTTTTGGCAGCCCCTCGTCACTAGAGGCCCCAAATTAATATTTTTATTTTTTATTTTTTATTTTTTTTGGAGGCCCCTCGTCACTAGAGGCCCCAAATATTTGTTTATTTTTTTGTAACTTTTATTTAAAAGATTTTTGAAGGCCCCTCGTCACTAGAGGCCCCACATTTTATTTTATTTTTTGGCACTGAAATGAAAACATATTTCATCAACTAAAATATTTAGTCAACAAAAATATTTCATCAACTAAAATATACAGTACGTCACACTTAGCAAGTGGCTAATCTTGAGTATTTTTTCTCCTCTTCACAAGAGTTTTCCGTTTGAGGTAAAAACAGCAATAAAAAGTCAAAACTTTCATCTCCACATCCCAGCCCCGACGCCTGAACACTTTTACCAACGGATTTCCAGTTCCGCGTTCGCGTTTTGCGCTCTGATTGGCCACTGACGTTTCTGGTAGCGCCAATCGTGTGACGCCTCTTTCTGATTGGCCACTGACGTTTCTTAGGCAACTCTTTCGAAGTTGGTTAAGGTTAGAGTTTGTCTTAGAGCAGGGCGATAGAACACCAGCCCTGATTCCATACTCTAACCTTAACCAACTTCGAAAGAGTTTACTAAGAAACGTCAGTGGCCAATCAGATCGCAGAACGCGAACGCGGAACTGGAAATCCGTTGGTAAAAGAATAGATACAGCCCCGACACGAATAAGGCAGATTGGGATCATTATTCATGACAGACAGCAGAGACCCGCCGGTGCTGATAGCGGATATCATCGAGCTCCCCCTGGTGACTAGGGGGCGTTATTTCTAAACCTAGCCGCATTTCTGACAGACGCTCTCTGATTGGCACTGACTGACGCTCTCTGATTGGCCACTGACATGTTTGCCCAATCGCGTGACGAGCTGTGTCTTTGCCCATTTCCGCGTCGAACAGCCTGCAAACTACCTGGCGTTCTATCGCCATGCTCTAAGACAAACTCTAACCTTAACCAACTTCGAAAGAGTGCCTAAGCATAACCGTCAAAAGAACTTGCCGTCACGCTCTAAGACAAACTCTAACCTTAACCAACTTCGAAAGAGTGCCTAAGCTTAACCAGTGTAGAAACAGGCGTCAGCCAATCAGAGAGCGTCTTGCCAGAAATGCAGCTAGGTTTAGAAATAACGCGACTAGGGGCCTCCACTACACACTAGTAAAAAAAATAAAAGATACGAAAAAAAAATATATATAATCAGATCCTCATCCAGCGTTTACTTTCACAGCATCTATAGTGAGTGACTACTAGTTTCATCTCATCTCTTCTCTATCTATTTTTATAAAAAAATTTGTATTGCAAATAAAAATATGATTGATTGTTTGATAATGAGGGGTGAGAGACGTTGAGTCTACGTGACACTGATGTCCAGGTCCAGGGGTCACTGTCAGGTCAGGTCAGGTGACCACTGATCGCGAGAATTGCACTTGCAAGTTGATCAAGTAGGCTAAGACTTGAGTAGTACTGTATGATCATATGACACTCAAAAAACATGGATAAAAAAGTTAAACGGTGGGAAAGCGGAGCTGCTAAGTTAAAATCTAAACAGGAAAGGGACAGAAAGAGCGCGTTACTTCGGCAAAGCATACCAACTATCTCTACTTTTTTCACCCCGTCAGGTAAGACTAAGGAGGACCTGGAGGAGGATAGCCCCCTTCCCCTGGCTAGCACTAGTAGTAGCAGCAACGTTGTTAAAGCCCAACTTGCAGGTTAAACCCTACTCTTCAATTATGGGTAGTTTACATCATTGGTATCTAATTGAATTATTTATTTTTTTCCATTTGACGCCGGAAATGCCACTCTGAAAGGGGTAAAAAGGTCCATGCACGAATAACATGCACGCGCGAATCAAAAAAGCTTATCAGAGCTATCAGGGACATGACGTCACGTCGGGTATCTTTCCCCTACTTCTGATCCACTACAAGGAGTTTTGACGAGTGCAGAAAGCTATTTCCTTGATCCAAATGGACGCCTTATTTAATCGTCGGGAGACTTTGATGGACCAGCTATAACTGGTTGAAACAAGGTAGTTATATTGTTTTTAATGTCGTAAAAAAAGAACTACATTTACCACTAGGCAGCCTGTTGTTCAGTACAGCAGCGCTACTGGTCTGTGGGCTGTCGCCTTATCCCCGGGTCATAATACCAAGCTGGTGTGGTAGTTTTTGAACATAGATCATAACGGGAATTCAAATCAAACTAATGTGTAATAGTCTTGTAGAAACATGCCAATCAAAAAGGTTCTAAGCCAACATAAGATGTAGTCAAAACAGCTGTCTTATTCAGTCAGTACACGGGCCAAGTTAGCGCAGGAGGAAGTAATCAACAGCTTGGAAGGTGACAGAACCGGTTTCCTTCAAGACAATAGAGCAACTGTTTACAAGGGGGGTGGGTAAACAGCTAACACAATGAGATGATCAGATCACATACAGTTGGTATCGGCTGGCCCGCGGCCTAGGGACAACACAGGTGTAGCCAACCGGTCTGAGTAGTATGAAAAGTCTCAAATAGGAATTATAGTTAAATAACTTAAATGTGTGTTTAAAGAGATAGGAGGTTTACTATGACATACCTGCATAGATGACTGTTAGGCTGGACTGATGAGGCTGAATAGAGTAGTGTGATAATATGATGTGATTATACTAGCTCAGAGACAATCACTCAACACAATGTGAAATAACTTCAAATGTCTGGTAAAACACTTAGATTAGTTTGATATGAAGTACAATTAGGCCTGTTTACATTGTGGTAATAATTCTGAATTCATATTAAACTGTATAAAAGCATATTATTAATGAACGCTAGAGTATAAACTTAAATCCCCTACAGAATAAGATTAGTTTTCACTTAAGGTGAAAATAGGCTTAATGATAAGAAATGTGTTTAAGTATGATATCTCTGGGTTCATGTAATTAAGGGTAATTCAAATATAGATAGTATGAAATGAATAAATGCAATGTATTAGGTTGTTAGATGGTGGTTGTTCTTTGACTTAAACAAAGGAAAGGATAGAGTTGGCTGTGTAAGGACAGCCCCCTGTTTCAAATCCAAACGGAGCTGGCCTGGGATTGGATGAAAGGATTTGATGATGTCATTTTTTATGACATCACGCAGAAGGCTCTAGGTTTGGGATATAATGGGATGTTGTGATGGGGAGAAGGGACTCTGAAACCAACTCACCGACCAAGGAGGAACCACACCCCAAGATCTACACACCGACACGGGCAGAGGAGCAGAAGAACAAAGAACAGAACTTTGGAGGGAGAATAGACTGCTTTGTTCACAAGCCAAGAGAACAAAGCCATCAACAATTTATCAACTATCATTCATTAATCTGATTTCTTAGATAGGGCGAGAGCGGCATAGTGATCCGGTACCTTGAATCTTTTATAGCATTCTTTATTGTAATTTGTATACAACTCTTAACTTTGATTAAACAGCTGCTGTTAACTACCCTCTTCTCCTAATTCCTCCTGCTGCGCCGCTGAGCGTCATAACAAAGACCCTCGAGTCTTTGTTTAAAGTATTTTCCAGGGCTTTAAAGTTTTTGAATCACAACGCAGAGCAGATCAGAGCCGGTTCTGATACAGAGCAGAACCATTTAGCTTGGGAAAATACTACACTGGCTATATGGCTCTGGCTAACGTTACCCCACTAACGTTAGCATTATGGCTACTGTCGTGCATGTAAAAGAGTTTTGGGAACGAGTAAAATGTGTAGGTCCTCTTCTCAGACCTGTGAGGCAAAGCACTGCTGCACACACATCCTGCCGGCTAGCTATGCGCCCCGGCATGTTGATACGATAGTAGCCCCTTTAGCTGCACTGTTGTAGCCACCGGGTAAATCGCAATTTTTTATTGGATTGTCATGACAAACCAATTCTCTAATCCAACATATATGTAAAGAAACAACATACTCCAGTTAACGGTATATTTTTTTAATGATTCGTTACGGCGTAATCAATACTTAATTGCGTTCGGGACATCCATATTTTGGGGGTATTCATCAGAAAACTCGGATCCGGGATTCGGCTCCCATCAGTGGGGCAAGAACTGTGGATTTTCAGCCCCGCTCTCTGGAGCTTAAACGGAGTTTCGATTCCTTGCTAGAGGAGCGCGTCGCGGCTCATGCGCATGCGCGCGCTCTGCCAATCAGAGCGCAAAACGCCAATGCGGAAGCACTCTTCGGCTGCCTTTAATATAGACGCGGCCAGGAGGGGGGAGGGGTGAATTAGAAAGGGGGGGGGGGGGGGGGGGGGGTGGTATTGTTAGAAAGGGGAGGGGGGGGGGGGTGGTATCAGGTGATAGACAAAGGTGGATGAATGGGGGAGGGTTAGAACATGACTCGGAGATTGTTTGAGGGGGGGGAAGATCGTTATCCCACAGATGTCTAGGAAGGAAACAAGGAAACTTGTCCATTCTGACATGAATATGATCAGGGGTGCGTTGCTCATGGGACGGGGTTGCACGCCGAGCAACCGGCTCTGTGAGCAGAAGCACGTGCACGCACATGCACGTGCGTGCACACAGGGATGCGCTGCACTCGACTGATGCGCCAACTCGCCAAGTACCCACCTGGCTACTTTGCATAACAACAGCGCAGGTCGTCAGGTGTGTTCAAATACGTTCTCAGATACATTCACACAAAACTTGTGAATGAAATGTGTTACATTCCATTCCTAGAGGCAATTAGGCATTGCCTTTAGTCTGTGCGCACGCAAGGGAACATTTATGCGCATGCGCGGGAGTGCGCGCACACGCCCGGGAGCGCGTGTGCACGTGGCATCATTAAAACACAGTGTAACCAGCTTTGAAATCACCAACGCACCCTTGAATATGATATACCAATCTTCCAATGATATATCCAATCTATCAGCCTTAGTCTACACGAGGAAGTAGTATCAGACGATGTCTTCGGCTCCTTTTTTCTGCTCACACATCTTACTGGCCACACATTTGTATTGCGTAGTTGGTTAGTTCAAACAGTGCACGATAATAATAATAAAAATAATAATAATAATAATAATAATAATAATAATAATAATAATAATAATAATAATAATAATAATAATAATACATTTTATTTGGAGGCGCCTTTCAAAACACCCAAGGTCACCTTACAGGGCATAAAAACAGAACAGTCTAGAGTAAAACAATGATCTTGGCAAAAGTGTCAGTGGAGTTAAAAACAAGACAAACAATGTAAACGTATGAAATATAAAACAGTGGCACACAGGGTGCAGTTATAGTGAGTATGCCCAGTAAGCAAGGCAGTTAAAAGACAAGGTTAAGAAAAGAATAAGATATGGGGTGCTCCAGTAGCACACCATGTTACCGCGCTGCGTCGCGGGACTCCGTGCTGCGTCACGGATCTGGTTGACTCCGAGTTCGATTCCCGGGCTCGCCGTCATTTGCCGAATGTCTCCCCCTGCTCTCTCTCCCGTTTCACCCTACAACTGTCGGTCATGCTTGACCAGAAAAGCGATAAACGCTAAAAAATAAAGTTTAAAAAAAAAAAAAAAAAAAGAAAAGAATAAGATAAACAACAAGAAGTATAAAAAACGTATGGTTATGTATATAACCATAGTTATATGAGTGTAGTGACGCTCTGCGTCATACTGCAATACTCTTCCATATCAGTATTAGCACTGAATAAATGTTCACATGTACCTTTACATAAGCAGGGGTGTGGCCATACTATCAGCTCCTTCCCAAGTCTTTCACCACAAATGCAAGACCACGGGTTCCTCAGTGAGTCCGACGCAGAGCGTCACTACACTCATATATACATAACCGTACGTTATATTATCGTGTAGCTCCGCTCTGCGTCATACTGCAATACAGGAGCTGAGCAGAGCGGAGCTCGACAAATGTACCCGCTGAGGCCCCCCACAACCATCAGAACCGGGGAGGACCCGAGCCCCCGGACCCGCCTAGTGGAGGACGGGAGGGTATCGGATCCGACTGTGCGAAGAGGAGTCTTTAGCAACTCAATGCACAAGGTGAGCAGACCGTGGGGCTTACCCACGACTACACAAACGCGCAACCCGCATGCCACTAGGGAACGAACGGAAAGGAACAAACCCCGTTACCACCCCTAATATCACGGAGTCAAGAGCAAAAGCCCAACCCCGTGGCAAGGCCGTAGCAGCGGAGCGCGAAGGAGGACCCAGACCCAGGAAGGGACTGGACCCCCCCGGGAAAAAAGGGGGCCTGGAGAGGCCAATGATGCCGTAGCATCGAGACCCCACCAGGCGGTCACTAGTGACACCACCCCCCACATTGCCAGCGTATTCGGACAGGGCCCATCCAAGAGCAGGCCCTTCCCCCTTACAGCACGCCGCCTAGCTTACTGAACCTGGTATTCCCAGGCAGTCTCCCATCCAAGTACTAACCAGGCCTGAACCTACTCAGCTTCCGAGATCAGACGAGATCGGGCATGTTCAGGTAGGTATGGCTGTAAGCCTGAAGCACTCAAGAGGCTACACCCACAGTGGGAGCAGGCAGCGCACCGGGGAGACAACCCCCCAGTCGATCCCTCAATCCAGGCAACAGGCCACTCGACCTGAGCCTGGAGCACTGCGGACTAGACAGGCGCCAAAGGGGTCTGCTGAAACAGCACCCCGGCGGAAGGGGCGTATGCTGGCATTGTTGTGCACCATGTCACAGCCTCCACAAAAACCCCTCAACTCTCTAGAGGGGCCGAGGCAGAGAAGGCTGACATGATTGGCAGACGTCATGAAAGGTGTGGGGGCACACTCACAGGTAGACGGGGCCAAACCCGGCCTACCCCGAGAGTTGACTCCGCTACCAACACACCAGGGAACCAACCACCCCCTTGGTTCTAACATGAGGCGGTTGTTCCTATATCCCCCCAAGAAAAAACTCCAAAACACAACTGCGGGTATACACTGGCTATACTGCAGTACAAGTGTTTCAGTTTTCAAAAAGGGGTTAACCCAGGCCAAAACAATGTCGAACCCGGGCCCGGCGGACCGTGACGTAAACAGGGATGCCAGAGGAGTTTCACAAGAACCACCTCAACAGCCCCCTCCCAGCCCACAACCACGAACATCTCCATAACGTCAAACCCTGCAACGCCCGGGCCGATCCGGCGTTTTCCCCCCCGAAAAAAGCACAAGTCCCTCAGGGTACCAGAACAGCAGATCTGCGCCCCGGCGGACAACGGGTTAACTGACCTGGACCGGCTCGAACAGAATCAGTCCCGTGCCCTAATCACGCCACCATCCCCAGTCCCAGGAGGGGGGTAGGTACGCGTGTCGATCCAAAACATTATAGAGGGCACCACCCAGGTGGTCCCCTTCGTACCACGCCCGGTGGCCCACCCCAAGGGCGTGAGACCCCTCTACCAATGCTTTGATCTATTCTGTTAACATCCCCCAGATATGAACGAGAATTCATCGAGACAAGCCTAGTACACTGGCGCTCAGAAGAGACAAACTCCATCCCAGTTGCCCCATAAAAACGCTGTTTCAATGATGAGCAACCAAGGCGCGCAAGCCCATGCGTGGTTCCTATCAGAAGCACCCAGGTCCAGCACTATGTACGCGTCGAGACCCAAAACATATCAATGGACATTCTAACAAGAACCCAGATACCGTTCCTCCAAGCTGCCTGGGAGAACGACAAGAAGCCGTTTTTTTCACAGAAAAAATTACGGACATGGGTCCCATACGACGCGGCTGAGGGAAAAACAACACCCCGTCAACCATGCTCCATAAAAGAGGGGACGGGGAGCGACCGGAGTCTTAAGGCGAGCACAGAAAGACTCAGAAGAAGCTTCTATCCCCAGGCCATCAGGCTGCTAAACGAACAATAAACACTATGCAACAACCATCAAATGCACACAGCACACACACACACCCACACGCACACACTCACTTAAACAAACAACACACTGCAGCATCCACTCTCCACACTTTAGATCACACAAACACACTTTATATTTATTGATAAAGGATTTGCACTACAACTCGTACACCTACTGTAAATTGTACCTAAATTGCACCTCATCCTATTTCTGCCTTGCACTATATAGTATTGTATATTAGTACACTACACAGTATTGTATATTATATGGTAACTCAGTTACGTCTACTCTGCATCGAACATTGTACATATGTCTATACTGAACACTGTGACCTAATTTTTTTACTTCTAATTTACATGCTATACTATGTTATTTTATTTCATACTTATCTTGTCTTGCACAGTCTCTGGAGCGTAACAGTAAGAAGCATTTTGTATAAAAGTATTCTGTACTTCTGTATGACAACTATTAAAGAAACTTGAGAAACTTGACGTACCCTATGACGGGGGGAAACCATTGACTCAACAGACCATTACAGGCGAGGAGTCAAGGAAATCCCTAAACAATACCCTGTCAACCTGCTCCATAAAGGAGGGGACGGGGAACCCCCAGAGAGACTTCCCACGTGAGCAATAATTGAAAAGTTTATGTAACATTGAGCCACGTGATCAAAGGCTCAAGATACATATATACCGAGTGTAGCAGAACTCTTGAGTTCCTATGCACCGCAACACCAACTTGACAATAACAGAGAACCTCACATGGGGCATGTAAAGAACTCACGGAAGTCTGCAACCAATAGAAACGCGCCCAGTGACGTATTCAAAGGGCGGGGGGAATCCCATGACTCAACCGACCATGACAGGCGAGGAGTCAGGGAATTCCCTACCCCCCCCCCCCCTTCTCTCTACCCCGTGCTGCACTGACCAATCAGCGCGGTAGGACCGAATGATAGAGGGCCCGACCCCCCGACCAATCAGAAAAGAGGGAAGGAGGGGTTTATCCGGTTACCCCCTCATGATCCCAAACCCTGTATACGATAGTAAACAAGCCATGATGATACCTATGTAGCCAGCATGCTAATGAAACAGCGTATATCCTAACAGGATAAGCTAACCCAACGCACGCTAGCCACAGACGACAACATATCTGCGAACAGGGTTTATAACAAGGCCAAGGTTTATGTGTGAACACGAGACCTGTGTTTTATGTTTCAAGAAAAAAACACAGAAGATCGAGAGAGAGGTCTATAAGACCGTGGTACAAGCTACACACACACAAGTACTTCTGCAGGCCAACACTACAGTGTTGTGGCTCAATGCCTCTGTTTCAAACCTAACAGAACACACAACCCCCTCATACAACGGTAAATCTTTACAAGGAAAGAAAAAAGCCTTTTGACCGAGTGTTAGCTACAGGCCTTGCTAAGCACATATATATATATGTAGCGACCAGCTAAAGACTAATAAGTCCAGCTCTCCTATCAATCCCACAACTAGGCGAGGGTTCTACACATCGTATCCCCAACATATGCAGTGAATAAACACACAGTTTGTACCAAAAAATAGTCCCTCCTAGGAGGGACCTTTTATTAATGTATCAAAAATCATATTTGGGGCGGGGAAAGGAACAGGGGGAAACAGGGGGGGAAAGTCACTTAGCGGCACCTGCCGCGAACAGCTTGGTGTTTGCCCCCACAGGGAGCAGGCCCGGAGGGACGGTACTGGGGTGCCTGGCCACGATGATCCCTACCATCACCTCCGGGCGTGGGTCGGCTGACTGCGGCGGTCGAGGCACCCTCTCTCCTCCTGGCCTTCTTGGCCGAAAGTCCAGCAGTGGCGGTGTTGGTGGCGACGGTCGCGGGTCCTCGACGACGTGGCCTCCGTCGAACCTCACCGGCGACATCGGGTGGGGGGAAATGGGGCTGGAGCACTGCACGCTCCTCCTCCATGTCCCTGCAAGCCGCCGTCATCAGCTGCATTGCCGACCCGAAGAGCCCAGCATCGGAGAGGGGGGCCGTGAGCAAAGGAAATCTTTTCCGCTCCGGCACCCGCGCCTGCTCCAGCCAAAGGTGGCGCTGAGTTAGAGTGGCCAGGGCGCGTATCTTCCCGGCGGCGATTGCCTGCAGCTGTATCAGCTGCAGGATGGCTCCAGCCGCCTGGGCGTGGAAGAACTGATGGTGTTCGTCCAGCACCGTACCGCCCGCCATCATCCCTGACATGAAGCGTGCTAGCTGCGCAATGTTGGACGTCGCAGCTAGGCTCTGAGTCGAGGCGATGAATGACTGGTCACTCCAGTTGGTCAACTGCCTAGCGATTTCCCTTGGGGAACCGGCTTCCGCAACGGCTCCCACACCACCTCAGGACAAAGGAGAGACGCCATCGGCCTATCAAGCCGAGGCACCCTGTGACTTGCACGTAGGCGGGGGTAAGGCCGGTGATGCGGGAGATTACCTGTCCCTGACGCACGTAGGCCTCTATTGAGGGGAAGAATGGGCAGACAAGCCCGTCTCCCTCACAGGACGACATTGCCATAGATGACCTATCAAGTCATCGGGGACAGGTGCAGGCAGTGGCTGCGGCAGCGGCACGCCATTAGCGGCTGCGGCTGCCGCCATGAGCTCCGGGAACAAGGCACGTAATTCCCCATGCGCACCGTCCTAGCAGGGCACCCCGTCGCCGAGTCGGAGGTTCTAACCCAACACCGGAGTACGAGGGACCCCAAAGAGACATACCACCCCCTGCCACACCCTGAGGGGGAGAGTGATGCGTCCCCACCGGGGCGTCAAACAAGAGCACCTCCGCTTCCACCATAAAATCCTCTGTTTCTATCGGACACGGAGAAGCAGAAGCACCCTCGTTTGGCTCCAGCAGCTCACCAAAACCAGGCCGTTCGCCCCTGCAGGCCACCCTCCTACGACGGGAACGAGCAGAGGCGAAGAGCTTGCGTCTCAGATCCTCCACTACCAGAGGAGCCGTCAGCCTATCGAGAGAGAGCTAGACTAGGCCATCTCACAGGAGACGGCCTTGGTTCACCAGCTCCTCGGAGAGGCAAACTCTCCACCGGACGCCGATCGGGTACGGCTGACTGCCACGACCGCGGAGTCAGCGCAGCCCCACGACGCACGGCGGAGGCGGCAATGGTAAACCTTTGGTGAAGAGTGACGTTGCTAGCGCTCGAACCCCCCGAAGAAGACATTATAACTTAGATTTTTTCTTAAATTGTGAGAGAGAGAAAAAAACAAGAAATAATGTCAACACAGCTCCAATTCCCTTCTTCAATATTCCAGCAATCTCAAAGTGTGGTACATGCAGGCACTTGACGTGGTGAAAACCAAAGAAGGAGCTGATAGAATGGCCACACCCCTGCTTATGTAGAGGAGCGGATGGGGGTGTGGCCAGACAGATGAGGTATGTAAAGGTGCATGTGAAAATGTATTCAGTGCTAAAACTGATATGGAAGAGTATTGCAGTATGACGCAGAGCGGAGCTACACGATAATATAACTGTGAAGTTAAAATAACAGAAAAAAACAGCAGGGGGTATTGGGCAGTGATGGAGGTTATAGTGAATATGCAAGTCTGAACAGATGGGTTTTCAATTGTGATCTTTCAAAGGGCTGTTTCGGTACTGTGTTGTGGGCGGAAACCGGATTGAAAGGGTTCGTGGAGATTGTTTGTGTCGAGGTGGGATTGCAGCTGTGCGGCAACCACCCTCTCAAGGGTTTTTGAGATGAAGGGAAGGTTGGAGATGGGCCTATAATTATTTACGTCGGCTGTGTCAGCACCAGGTTTTTGCGTATGGGGTGATTGCAGCCAGTTTGAGAGTGGGGGGTACGATTCCAGAGGCGAGGGATGAATTTATTATGTCCGTGATCATGGGTGAGATTGATGACAGGCAGGCTGTGACGATGGTGGTGGGAAGAGGATCGAGCTGACAGGTGGTGGTTTGGGCTTTACGAATGAGCTCTGAGATGGTGTATTCTGATGCTGGGGTGAAGTTGGAGAGGGAGCTGATAAAAAGATGACCAGTGGTGATCATCCAGGGTGGATCACATGGGGAAGTGCATGATGAGGCCAGCTGTAGGTGAATGGTATTGATTTTGGAAAAAAAAAATGCTGAAATGCAGTGCACTGCTCAGTGGAGATTTCTGGAGGGAGGGTTCGAGGGGGGATAGGCAGTTGTTATAGTGATTCACCAGGTCAGCAGGGGATGGGGATGGGGGAGGGCTGGGGTAGGAATTGATCAGGGTGGTGAGATCTGTGGGTTTAATATTTTTAATATTTCTGAAGGAGATGCGCCGTTGTTCTTTGGTTTTGGAAAGGGGGGCCTGAATGTCGAAGAGCACAGCTTTGTGGTCAGAGATGGGGAACTCAGTGACAGCCAGGTTAGTGGGAGTGATACCAGTGCAGCAGAGTAAGTCCAGTATGTGACCTTTGTTGATACACCCATGACAAAATGCATTTTTCTCCTCACTCTACCTTCCCTCACGTTGTCTAGTCATGTTTAACTGGCCCTTTTCCCCAGAATGGAACGGTGTCAGCAGGTGACATCAGATTTCAAGTGAAAGAGTTGCCGTTAGAGCGACACTAAAATCCATCCTGGCGTGCCCTTGGCAATTTTCCGTGGTCTGTGTGGTTTCCATTATGCCCAGCTGTTGCCCTGTTGTCAGGAGATGACGACCACGCCAGCCTCCGCAACACAGGATGACATCAGCATTCCTCTGGTGGTGTCTCCTGGGCACCTGTTCCACAGGCCTGCACCAACAACTCAAATCAATCAACTGAAAAGTTGACCACTTGACCACTGAGATTGATAACTCGTAAGGATGTTTTCTTATATTTCTCATGAAACTGAAACCAAACACATTGAAACTGAAATCAAAACATCTATCCTAGCAAATCTATTAGTTACATCAATATTTATCTGTAAAAAATATTTGTAATATATCTATTTATCTGCCAGGAAATGCTAAGAAAACTCACAACATAAATGGTACCTATCAGGATTCTGGACCTGTAGGACCACTTGACTAGCTGAGCTTGATAAGTTATATGGATGTTTTCTTATATTTAAAACTTAAATGCCTTGAAACTGAAATTAAAACATGTATCCCAGCAACTCTCTTAGTTATCAATTATGTGCTGCGAAAACCCCAAGAGTTTCATGAGTTTATTTTTGTTTAGTTTTTTGTTTTTTTACTGAGAGTACATTTGGACAACCCTCACTGATTGATTTATCAATTGATTGATTGATTGATTGATTGATTGAGTTATCTTCATATCTTACAATGAGCTGAACAAGTCTGAACATAAGACAAAATCACTTGCGAGTTTCACATTTCTTGCAGCATAGGTCTGAGCCTGTCTGCTGAACAACCCCAGAAATGTCAGGTCCTTATTCATTCACACCCGCAGAACTTCTTACAACTGTCAATTAAAAACCCTAATGTAGAGGCAGACTAATCCGTCATAATTACTGATTGTTTTAAGTCTAAATGTGAGGCTTTCGTGTATCAGCATTGTTTTCCGAAAGCACTGCGTCAGGCTGGTGGGAGGAAGTTGCCATTTACACAATTAGAGCATAGATATTGGGAATTTAATTAGATTCAGGTTGAGTGTGTAGAGCAGTGAACTGAGACTGGTTTAATTAGCAGCAATTATAATTCAGTTCATTAGAGTGACTGGCAGAGGAATTAGGGCAGTAAAGCTACTGCTGTTGAGTCTGAGTCCCAAAACCTGCTGCTACCGTCCTCCACTCGACTGGACCGGACCGGAGTGTGTGTGTGTGTGTGTTTGTACACCAGTGCACGTGAGTGGCGCAGCGCGTGAGCGGCGCGGGGAGCGGAGCGGGCGGTTTTGATGTGAGCGAGGAGTGGGTTTTAAAATGGGTCGGCGCGACGTCCGGAGCGAGAGTTCTCCTCCGCTCAAATCCACTCCATCCACAATGCCAAAGCAACAGATGGCGATGTACAAACATGAAGGCCATTTTCAACCAATGAGAAGGGTGAACCTGTGATATCCTGTTCAGGCTTTGTCACTCACATCCTGTTAGAAAAAGTTTTGACGCCATTGTTGTTGTCGTTAGCTTACATGCTAACGTTAATGGCAGCGACCATAGCATTGTGGCTAGGCTAGCTATCATCGCTTAATAGAGCTAGTGAATGGATAAACAACGTTATTTAACATTGCAGAATGGGTACAATTACAATGCGGCTCAATAGAAACAATTGTTAAGGGGCCCAGGGGGTGTAGACTGTTGTAGTTTGAGCTAATTTACACCATGCTCCAAATTTATTTTTTAAATCTGCCGAGCGATGTGGCGCGGGGAGCGCTCGATTCAAGGTGAGCGAGCGGAGAGCGACTTGGGGGCGGGGTCAACATGAGCGATTAGCGGAGCGGACCAAGCTTTAAAGAGCGAAGAGCGGATTTCTTGCCCGCGCCGATCATTGCACTCGGGGTTGTAGGTGATATACCGCCGAGCAGGGGCGGGGCTAGGGGGTGTCTACTTGGGCTCAAGCCTGAAAAGCACGCTAAGAAAGGTGATGGAGAAGGATGGGAAGAATTGGGATCAGTTGTTGCCCTTTCTGATGTTCTCTGTGCGTGAGGTCCCACAGGCTTCCACTGGCTTCTCGCCGTTTGAGCTGCTCTACACCCGTAAGCCGCGGGGTCTCCTGGACATCGCAAAAGAGATTTGGGAGGAACAGCCGTCGCCCCACCGATCTCTCATAGAGCATGAGCAGGTGATGAGAGACAGGATGAAGGCGCTCTGGCCGGTGGTGAGAGAATATATGCAACGGGCCCAAGACGCACAGAAGCGCATTCATGACCGGGGCGCACAGCCACGGGAGTTTAATGTGGGGGACGGGGTCCTCGTACTGGTTCCGACAGCGGAGTGTAAATTCCTAGCAAAATGGCAGGGACCTTACAACATAATCGAAAAAGTGGGTCCCATCAACTACAAGGTCCACCAGCCCGACCGTAGGAAGCATCGACAGCTATACCATGTTAACCTGTTAAAGAAATGGCATGCCCGGGATGTGTTGCTCTTGCCCTCACCCCCCCCCCCCCCCCCCCCTCTCCCCCCTTTGGCGCAGCAGGTGACAGAGGCGGCCGATGTTCCCATCGGGGAACAATTGTCCCCGACCCAACGGCAGGAGCTTCGGGAGCTGGTCCAACAGAACCGGGACATGTTTTCGGCCACGCCGGGCCGCACCACATTGGCCCAGCACCATATTATTACCAGCCCGGGAGACAAGGTAAAGCTGAAGCCCTATCGTATCCCAGAGGCAAAAAGAGAGGCCGTAAGAAGAGAAGTGCAGGTCATGCTGGAGATGGGAGTGATTGAAGAGTCTCATAGCGGGTGGTCTAGTCCTATTGTTTTAGTGCCGAAACCCGACTCAACAACCAGGTTCTGTAACGATTTCAGGAAGCTTGATGACATTTCGAAGTTTGACGCATATCCCATGCCTAGAGTGGATGAGCTCATTGATAGACTGGGCCAGGCAGGTTCATCACAACACTAGATTTAACGAAAGGTTATTGGCAAGTCCCTCTGTCCCCAGCCTCGAGGGAGAAGACAGCTTTCTCCACCCCAGACGGGCTGTTTCACTACAAAGTTCTCCCGTTTGGCCTCCATGGGGTGCCATCTACCTTCCAGAGGCTGATGGACAGAGTGCTACGACCCCATCAGGACTATGCAGCCCAGTGGAGGCTGCTGACCAAATTTTTTGGTGAAGAACAAATTATTATATTATATTATATATTAAATTATATTTTTAAAACATCCCCCACTGTGTGTCAGTGGTCAGTGGACACAGATGAAAACATATTAACATTAGGTGACAGCGGACCTGACCAGATGAAAACATATTATGTGACAGCGCACCTGACCAGATGAAATCATATTAGGTGACAGCGCACCTGACCAGATGAAATCATATTAGGTGACAGCGCACCTGACCAGATCAAAACATATTAGGTGACAGCACACCTGATCA
This sequence comes from Notolepis coatsorum, assembly GCF_963971535.1. Taxonomy (NCBI): domain Eukaryota; kingdom Metazoa; phylum Chordata; class Actinopteri; order Aulopiformes; family Paralepididae; genus Notolepis; species Notolepis coatsorum. The sequence continues at coordinate 108,709,653 of NC_140166.1, forward strand.
GATCAAAACATTGTAGGTGACAGCGCACCTGACCAGATCAAAACATATTAGGTGAAGGTGACAAGGAAGCCACAGACTCAGGCTTTTTTTTTTTTTTTCTTTTTTTTCATACAGTCAACATATTCTTAAATAATAGCGCTGCCCAAGGCGGGGCATGATACAGTCAACATATAGCAAAAGAGAGAGCGAGAGAGAGCTCCCGTTCTACAGTCAATATACAGTGTACAGAGAGAGAGAGAGAGAGAGAGAGAGAGAGAGACACATTGGAAAGAAATTGAAATGCTATTTGGCCCTAAACAGAGAGTACACAGTGGCAGAATACCTGAGCACTGTGACTGAAGATCCTTGACTATACAGACTCAGCGAGCACAGCCTAGCCATCGAGAAAGGCCGCCATAGGCAGACTGTGTGTTAGAAAGAGAGAGAGAGAGAGAGAGAGCATGTGTGTTAGAGAGAGAGCATGTATGAGAGAGAGAGAGAGAGAGAGAGAGAGAGAGAGAGAGAGAGAGAGAGAGAGAGAGCATGTGTGTGTGTTAGAGAGAGAGCATGTATGAGAGATCAAAAAGGACAAAGATCAACACTTAAATCCAAAGAGAAGAGGGTCTATAGAGAAACCAAAGCAGCAAGGAGCCAATGGCCGACATCAGCTAAATAAGCTAGCCAGGTACTGTGACACACACAGCTTTGGCCAACGGCCCAACGCTACCCAAGCTACACAAACGACCAAGACATTCACACACAGCACATGTCGTATCTCCAAATGTTGTGAAGTAGCATATGTTTTGCCTGGAAAAAAACATCGTTATTAACAAAACATTCGGGAGGGGAAGGAAGGAAGAGTGGGGTAATGTCATGACATTTTCCTTAATCTTACCTGCACCAAGGAACGCAGGGCGAAAGGCCGTAACACAGGTCTCCACGTTGACGAAAGGCCTCTCGCTGTCGGGACAAAAATAAGCTGCTGCCAGAGCCTTGTCATGGTGCAGGCCCGACTACATCTTCTGTCAAAGATGATGTCGTAGTCAGAGTGCCAGAACCCCCTGCTATTCTCACGGCTAATGTCAATGGTCGTAGCACAAGCTAACAGCTAACTCAAGGCTAACTGATAGCATCAAACGAACGTTCCCAGCCGAGCGCAGCCGGCAGTTAACGTCGAAGCTAAACAGCTAACTGGCTAACAGTTAGCTCAATCAGGCTATCGCTAACCATTAGCTAACGCAGAAGCAAGCTATGCGGCTACATACAGCCAGGTGCTGACACCAGGCACACACCGTTAGCTACTAGTAGTACTATTAGCTAGTCGACCAGTTTGGCTCCAGAGAGAGAGAGAGAGAGATAGGTCCACGGCGGGAATATAATAATAGTTGACTCACCATAACGCAGTATCAATGCGGCGCCAATGGTAAAGTTGGAAGGAGACTTTCTTGGCCCACGGTGTAATTTCTTCTGATCCATGTTGCTTTTGAAAAGACATCCACTGGCTCCTCTGAATAGCGCTGAATTAGATCATCCCTCTACCTCATGTTAGTCGTGTGTCTTCTTCTTCTTCTTCTTCTTCTTCTTCTTCTTCTTCTTCTTCTATTTTGTGTATTACGGCGGACGGGAGAAGGGCCCGGAAACACTATCCTAAAATCTGTAGAGCAGCAAAGCCGCAGAAACCGGAAAACTGCAGTCTGCAGAGCCGCAGAGGCAGGAACAAGTCAGACACATTCTACAAACGTGTCTAATGTGAAATATATAAGCATACAAGCAAAACTAGATTTTAGGTCTGTGATGAAAAAGGGCCTCGCGGGAAGGGGGGCCTCGCAAAAAAAAAAAGGAAAAAAGAAAAAAATTATTTTGCGAGACCCCCCTTCCCGCGAGGCCCTGTGCGACCGCACTGCTCGCACACCCCCTGAGGCGGCCCTGCCCCCCCGGACACTCAACTAACCGCCTCGGACAGTCCTTCATACCAGTGGCCATCAGGCTCCACAACAGTGGGCAGGGACTGCTGCCAGACATCGACCTAGAACTAATAGGAACCCAATAGGACAATAACACTACCTTATGCATACTGCACCTGTGATACTGTGAATAATGAATAATGTATATTTCAGTTAGTTAGATAGTAAATTATAACACTACCTTATGCATACTGCACCTTATGTGACACTGTGAAAATATATTTCAGTTAGTTAGATAGTAAATTATATTGACCTATTTGTTTACACTGCTTGTGTTGTTTTCACTACCTGTACCCCCCCCCCCCCTTCCCCCATGCTGCTATGATGCCTGAATTTCCCCAAGGGGATCAATATAGGAATATCTTATCTTATCTTAAAAGGAAAGATGAAATTACCTACCTGGGTTCCATCCTATAGAGGCAAATCTTTCCTGTGACAAAATGGGATCCAATGTAATAAAACTAAGTCAACCAACAAACTAGATTACTGTACCGGATCTCCTCTCTGGTAAACAAGAATACCTTGAAGACTCTAACAGGAGCACTCATTCAACTCACAAGGGGATTACAGAATGCATGTAAAAAGAAAAATACACTATATAGAGAATTTATAAAACATAGAACTAAAGAGGCAGAAAATAAATATAAGAAATATAAAAACAAGTTGACTAATATTATGAGAAGATGTAAGAAGGATCATTATAGTAGAATATTAGATAACAACAAATATAATATTAAAGGTGTTTGGAAAATATTAAATGGTATTATCAGGAATGGATCAAGACAAATAAACTATCCTCAGTATTTTATGGAAAAGGATCAAACTATTAGCAATATGGATGATGTGGTTAACAACTTTAATAAATTTTTTGTAAATATTGGACCAGAATTAGCGGGAAAAATCCCAGATCCAGTGACTCCTGAAGACATAAAAGACAATTACATTGAAAGAAATCCTAGTTCAATGTTTCTGGAAGCGGTAGATGAAAATGAAATTATAGAAACTACTAATAAATGTAAAAACAAGACATCTACAGACAGTAATGAAATAGATATGAAAATAGTAAAAAATGTCATTAGTGGGATTTCAAAACCACTCACCAATCATTCAAAACTGGTCTATTTCCGAATAAAATGAAAATAGCAAAAGTCATACCTCTGTTCAAAACTGGAGATAAACACCACTTCACAAATTATAGGCCTGTTTCTCTACTTCCTCAGTTTTCAAAAATATTAGAAAAACACTTCAACAACAGATTAGATAAATTCATTGATAAACATAATTTACTCACCGATAGCCAGTATGGATTCAGAACACACCGGTCAACATCACTAGCGTTAATAGAACTCATTGAAAAAATCACAAAATCCATAGATAAAAAAAACATGTAGCTGGAGTATTCATTGACCTAAAAAAAGCATTTGATACTATTAATCATGATATATTAATCAGGAAATTGGAGAGATATGGGATCAGGGGGGTAGTATTGGACTGGGTGAGAAGCTATCTAAATAAAAGACAACAATTTGTGACAATGAGAGATTATAAATCTGAATGTTTGGACATTGCTTGTGGTGTCCCCCAGGGGTCAGTGTTGGGTCCAAAACTGTTCATCTTGTACATTAACGAGATATGTAAAGTATCCAATATATTTAAATGTATTTTATTTGCGGATGACACTAATCTTTTTTTTCTGGTGAGAATGTCCAGCAGCTTTTAGAGGTCATCACATCTGAAATGAAGAAATTGAAGGAATGGTTTGATAGAAACAAATTATCATTGAACTTGAGCAAAACTAAAATTATGTTGTTTGGAAACTGTAGATTGGATACTCAGGTACAAGTTAAAATAAATGATGTGATTATTGAAAGAGTTTATGAAAATAAATTCCTAGGTGTAATAATAGACCATAAAATCTGTTGGAAACCTCACATAAAACATGTCCAATCTAAACTCTCACGAAGCATTTCAGTCATGAGTAAAGTAAAGCACATCCTGGATAGAAAATCACTCTACATTCTCTACTGTTCACTAGTTTTACCATATTAAAATTACTGTGCTGAAGTCTGGGGAAACAATTATAAGTCTACACTACAACCACTTTTTATACTCCAAAAAGGGGCCATAAGGATAGTTCACATTGCAGGTTATCGTGATCACACTAACATATTGTTTCTGGAGTCAAAGACATTGAAGTTAAATGATCTTGTGGAATTTAAAACGGCACAATTAATGTATAAAGCAAAAAGTCATGCACTTCCAAGAAACATTCAAGAATTGTTCTTTGATAGGGAGGGGGGTTATAATCTGAGGGGAGAACACAATTTAAAGGTGCTAAACGTACGCACTACCATGAGAAAACACTGCATCTCAATATGTGGAGTGAAACTGTGGAACAGTCTAAATGTGGTGCTAAAGCAATGTCCAAACATGAGACAATTCAAACTGATGTATAAGGAAATTATGTTCACGAGGTACAGGGATGAGGAAGGGACTTGATATTCACGGGTGTTTACATTTTTATTTTGTTTTCTATTTTATTTTATTTTATACATATATAGTTTTTTGTTTTGCATATATATATATATTTTTTTTCTTTTCTTTTTATGTTTAAAATAGTACACTCATTTGAGTAGTGGAAAAGGGGTATGATTAAATAAGTGTATACTTCTTCCTACTCCTTTTCGAACATGCAGATTGAGTTGTTTTTCTTTTTTTGTTATTGTTTGTTGTATTCATTGCATGTTCGAAATAAAGACTTCAAATCTAAATCAAATCAAGGGTACTACGACTATGCTTGCACCTCATGGTACCAAAGCACCTCAAAGGCACTAAAAACAAGATTACAAACATCACAAAACAAACTGGTCAGACTACTGCTTGACCTTACTCCTAAAACCCACCTCACCCCTGCCCACTTTGACAACCTAGGATGGCTTAGAGTAGACGACAGAGTACAGCAACTTGCAATGGGCCTGGTCTACACCACTAAGATACCCATGTGCATGTCGAAATACTTCCCAAAGGTCAGTGAATAAATACCACAACCACAACACCAGAGGGAGTTCCACAAAGCATGTTCAACCCAGATAAAATAATTTAAAAAGTAAAAAAAATATATTAAAAAAAACCTTTTAGCAGCTTTTAGAGGTCATCACATCTGAAATGAAGAAATTGAAGGAATGGTTTGATAGAAACAAATTATCATTGAACTTGAGCAAAACTAAAATTATGTTGTTTGGAAACTGTAGATTGGATACTCAGGTACAAGTTAAAATAAATGATGTGATTATTGAAAGAGTTTATGAAAATAAATTCCTAGGTTTAATAATAGACCATAAAATCTGTTGGAAACCTCACATAAAACATGTCCAATCTAAACTCTCACGAAGCATTTCAGTCATGAGTAAAGTAAAGCACATTCTGGATAGAAAATCACTCTACATTCTCTACTGTTCACTAGTTTTACCATATTTAAATTACTGTGCTGAAGTCTGGGGAAACAATTATAAGTCTACACTACAACCACTTTTTATACTCCAAAAAAGGGCCATAAGGATAGTTCACATTGCAGGTTATCGTGATCACACTAACATATTGTTTTTGGAGTCAAAGACATTGAAGTTAAATGATCTTGTGGAATTAAAAACGGCACAATTAATGTATAAAGCAAAAAGTCATGCACTTCCAAGTAACATTCAAGAATTGTTCTTTGATAGGGAGGGGGGTTATAATCTGAGGGGAGAACACAATTTAAAGGTGCTAAACGTACGCACTACCATGAGAAAACACTGCATCTCGATATGTGGAGTGAAACTGTGGAACAGTCTAAATGTGGTGCTAAAGCAATGTCCAAACATGAGACAATTCAAACTGATGTATAAGGAAATTATGTTCACAAGGTACAGGGATTAGGAAGGGACTTGATATTCACGGGTGTTTACATTTTTATTTTGTTTTCTATTTTATTTTATTTTATACATATATAGTTTTTGTTTTTTGTTTTGCATATATATATTTTTTTTCTTTTCTTTTTTATGTTTAAAATAGTACACTCATTTGAGTAGTGGAAAAGGGGTAGGATTAAATAAGTGTATACTTCTTCCTACTCTTTTTCGAACATGCAGATTGAGTTGTTTTGCTTTTTGTTATTGTTTGTTGTATTCATTGCATGTTCGAAATAAAGACTTCAAATCAAATCAAAAAACATTTAGGCTAAGCTGGCTAGCTACTGTTAGCACTGTAGCCTACTTACTTTTTCATCCAAAACTTTTTTTCTGATCCAGATACATAAGTCCACTTCTTCATGTTGATCAGTTGCTGGTTTATACTTCGGTCCTAATGTTGGCGCAAAGTTTAATTTAGCCTGACTTGACTTGTTATAGCTGTACAGCTTACTAACTACTGAACAACAACTAAACTACTAGCTTGCTCTTTCACACAGTCAAAACGGGTCCAGCTGCAGGTCCGGAGGTTAGGGTTAGCTCGGGCCAATCTCAAGTTTCTCAAGTTTCTTTATTAGTTGTCATACAGAAGTACAGAATACTTTTATACAAAATGCTTCTTTCTGTTACATTTTGTATAAAAGTATTCTGTACTTCTGTATGACAACTAATAAAGAAAGTTGAGAAACTTGAGATTGGCCCGAGCTAAACCTAACCTCCGGACCTGCAGCTGGACCCGTTTTGACTTTGCAATGCAGCTATCTCTGATTGGATTTTCAAGGCTGCCAATCATATTCAACCTCCGTGTATTGGATGTCAAGGGCTGTCAATCATTCAATCCCCCATTCAATGGCAAGAGTTTAACTGCACAGACCGTGCTTAGATGACGTTAATAGCCTATTTTGATTGGCTATTATTTATTATTTATTTAAGTCTGGGTCAACCTGTGCAGCCAACTGCACAAATATACTGCAGTCATTATTGCAGTGCAGGCCTGCTCAGAGCTGTCAATTTTGGCCATTTTTGAAGAAAAAAAAATTCACTGGAATTCTTTTTACAGAGGAAAACATTTCTAAATAAAATAAAAATAATAATAATAAGAAAAAAAAATATATATATGTAAATTAATAATAATTATGAATTATGAGTGAATTTGTGTTTCACGTGTTGTCATAGAGAAACCTCCACTGATGCAGCCGCATATCTCGACGACATAATCATTCATTCGTCAGATTGGGACTCCCACCTCCAAAAGGTGAGAGCAGTGTTAGGTGCACTCCGGGAGGCGGGTCTCACCGCCAACACAAAGAAATGCAGGCTGGGACTGGAAGAGGCAGAGTACCTGGGGTTCACGATAGGCCGGGGCAATGTAAAACCGCAGAAGAGGAAAATGTATGCAATAAGGTAGTGGCCTCGCCCTTTAACTAAGAAGCAGGTCAGGAGATTTAATGGGCTAGCGAGCTATTATAGGAGATTTATCCCTAACTTTGCTGCTCGCGCTGCTCCCCTCACAGATCTGACCCAGGCGCGGCGGCCGTTCACGGTGAAGTGGACACTGGAGGCGGAGGCGGCGTTCGAGGACCTCAAGACGGTACTCTGTTCGGGACCGGTGCTGGTCTCCCCGAACTTCGATAAGGAGATGACGGTACAAACAGATGCATCAGAGGTGGGACTGGGGGCGGTCCTCTCCCAGCAGCTGGAGGGTGAGGAACATCCAATCTTATATGTGAGCAGGAAGCTACTGCCACACGAGCGCAACTATTCTGCGGTGGAGCGCGAAGATCTGGCAATTAAGTGGGCACTGGAGACGCTCCGTTATTATCTGCTGGGGAGGCGCTTCACGCTGGTGACGGATCACGCTCCCCTCGTCTGGATGGCCAAAGCAAAGGGGACCAATGCCAGGGTGACTCGATGGTTTCTGGAATTGCAGTCATTTAACTTTTCTGTCATCCACAGGTCCGGGGTGGCTCATGGCAACGCAGATGCCCTCTCCAGGAAGGATGCCTGTTGGGCGTTGGATGCTCTTCCCCGATGGTCGGAGCTGGAAGGGGGGTACTGTGGCAACCCCAAGCCACCACTGGGCTTGGTGATTGAAGGACGCTACGTATTTGGGCGTCCGCTTCCGGACGCACCTGTCGCTAGAAGATCATCAAGAGCGATTATCGAATCACGGCGCTGTGCGCCTGTTGAGGAGGGGGAACTTAATGGAGCCGAGGAGCACCCTCTCACTCTCTCCCGTAGCAGCGCAAGGCGACAGGCCACAGAGCGGAGACGCCGCCCGGCCGACAGATTAATGCTATATAGCCATTATTGTTTATTAGAAAATAAAGAGTATGATTTTGGGAACTGCAACCTGTCTGTGTGTTGTTTATTCTGCCACCCCTACACCTGGAATTGCCACAGTATGTATGTAGTGTGTATGTAGCCTATAGCTGTGTGTATGTGTGTAGTGTGTATGGTAGTGTGTATGTATGTAGTATGTATGTATAGCTGTGTGTATGTGTGTAGTGTGTATGGTAGTGTGTGTACGTAGTGTGTATCTGTAGCATATTTCCATGTGGTGCTGAGACATGGCTGAGCTCAGATATAAGGATGTCGTCTTAGTCTGATGACAGAAGAGTGAGAGAGAGAGAGATAGAGAGTGAGATAGAGAGAGAGAGAGAGAGAGAGAGAGAGAGAGAGAGAGAGAGAGAGAGAGAGAGAGAGAGAGAGAGAGAGAGAGAGAGAGAGAGAGAGAGAGAGAGAGAGGGGGGGAAGAGAGGGGGGGGAGAGAGAGCTTCATGAAGACACAAGTGGAATGGATAGAAATTGCTTTTAGATAGAGACGAATGGAGATAAGAAGAGGAGGAGAGAGAGAATGGGAGAGAGAAGAGAGAAGTGGAAAGGAGAGGAGGGGAGAGGAGGGGGGAAGATAGGAGATGGGGAGTAAAGAGAGATGGGGAGAGAGAGGTGAGAAGAGGGGGAGGAGGGGAGAGTGGAGAGGTTATATGACAGAGAAGGAAGGAGAGAGAGGAGAGGTTATATGAGAGAGAAGGAGACAGAGAGAGCGGTCACACACTCAGTTGATAATTCCATGTCATTCTCCTTCTCTTTGTCTGTGGTGATTTTCTATCAGAGCAGAGTTCTTCTGTCAACCAGTGATAACTCTCCCACACGCTGCCTCCCTGAGCACAGCCTAGACACACACACTGCCTCCTTGAGCACAACCTAGAAACACTCTCTCTCACACACACACACACACACACACACACACACACACACACACACACACACACACACACACACACACACACACACACACACACACACACACACACACACACACACACACACACACACACACACACACACACACACACACACACACACACACACGGTTTATGCATACAATTCTAATATTACATGCTGTTATGGACACGTTAAAAACACATATAGTACACACACACATACTGAGAGAATTGTCAGTATATCTGGCTGTACGTAATTGCCAATTTATTATGCAGCTTTACCAAAGCTCCTTTGTAGCAAATTGCCTTTGAACCAGACCACTAACAAACACAGGTTAACAGAGGCCAGCAGGCACGCGGGAAGTGAGTCAGACTTGGACTGGTGTTACAGGAACAGCCATTCTCAACCCCCACTAGCAAACAATAGAACAAAGAAACTGAAAAGTCACACCCAAATGATAGCAGATATCAGCACCGACAGCAGAGACCAGATAACTGGCTCTGATAAGTATAAGACAGGACTAATCAATAAAGACATGGTTTAAAGCTAAATGAAAAAGCATGATACTTGATTGGCTTTGATTGGATAAAGAAATCAATAAAAACATCTATATAGCTATTTAGAATTAAGAGTCCTGGTATAGTTAATACAGCTATATGATTTGGTCAATAATGGTACACAAAGGAATGTTTATTCAGTCAGAGGAGATTTGAGCAGCCAAGGAGGGGGGTCATCAAAAGCGCCCTCCTCTGTACTCATCAAAGGAACCACACCGACGGGGGGCCATCGGCGGCCCCCTCTGTTTACTGAGCCAAGACCCACACAGGAGATCGAGGAGGTGGGGGCAGCCAGCCCCCACAGAAGAAACCAGGGGGAGGGGCGGACCGCCCTTCCAGAAGAACCAACCGGATTGGACAAAACGTATTAGCAAAATGTGCTATTATTGGTGGGAATTATAGTATTTAAGAGCAAAACATAGTGTTATTCAGGAGCCCAGACCGCCCCCAGGTCTGTGGCTCCCCCGCTCCCCACCCAGAGAATGCTGTTGGCTGATTTTCATGTAAGTAAGCTGGATGGTCCCAATGGTTGGTTAGACTAGAATGTAACTTATCTTAGAAACCAGGCTTGCTCATATGAAAAGGGGCTTACAGTAAATTCTCTATTTTCATTGATGTTGACAATGACTGTTGTATGTACATGTTGGGGTTTTGAGATGCAAACCTTGTTGATGCTTTGTACAAAACAGACATGTTAATGTATTCTGATAATCCTTGTATGTGAAAAGCAACCTTTTTATTCACTCTGGGCCGCCGAGACAAATAAATCCATGAGTTTGAATTCGAACTCGCCTGTCTGAACTGCACGTTTATTCCTTGCTGGCTATATTGGAAGTCAGATGAGGAGACCAAATTCTATCACTTATGACCCTTCCTTCCTCCTTCCAGTTAGCGATCTCATTGTACTGTACAATAACCTTAGATATTGATAGTATTCTACTACAGAAATGGTGCCTGTCTGACCCGCCCTGTTGTGCCCCCCCTGAAGATGTGCGGTGATGTTTGTGTGGCTGGCTGCTCAGAGCCACGGCCCTGCTTGCACGTTGGGGACATCCAGGAAAAGAGCCGGGGGTTGATGCGTTTCATTAAGGAGTTTGCAGTGCAGGGTTTTGCTGTCTGGATGGAGGACCAGGGGAAGGATGGAGGCTGGTTGTGTAAGCCGTTAGTTGGGGCGATGTTTAGGTTAGACTGTCCAACGGTAAAGGGATCGCGCTTGTTGTGCAGTGAATATACAATCATGAGCTTTTGATGTATTGTGTGGTTATTTAGACACAGGAGGCCGTTCCCGGCCTGTTCGCTTGAGGTTTATGGCAATAAGTACGGGCAGCGTATTTGGTGCCAGGCCCTTGCGGACAGGGGGATAGTATTTATTTTTTTTTATTTTTGTTGAAAGTAATAGCTTACGGGGATCCAAAGCACATAGGTTAGGGATAGGTAAGTTACTTGAAGGCGAAGGCGAGGAGCGGTAGGACGTGGATTATAGTTACAGAAATGCAGGAAGTGGGACTGTGAGGTGACTATGGACCGCGATGGACAATGCAGAGTAGTCAGATCTTAAAGAGAAGATTATAGGGTGAGGTAAAGAGTGTGATAAAACAGAGTACAGGGAATATGAGCCCTGATACCACAGAGTGATGAACAGAGTACAGGGAACATGAGCCCTGATACCACAGAGTGATGAACAGAGTACAGGGAATATGAGCCCTGATACCACAGAGTGATGAACAGAGTACAGGGAATATGAGCCCTGATACCACAGAGTGATGAACAGAGTACAGGGAACATGAGCCCTGATACCACAGAGTTACAGAGTATAGAGTACAATGAGACAGAGTGCAGAGAACAGAGAACTGTGAGGTTTGGTTGGTTCCCCGCCACACGCTCTCCTGAGGTATGGTGCTGATTGGTGCATTCCCCGCCGCACGCTTTTTGAACGATTGCCACTTTCATCACGCAGCTGTCATAGTTTGTGATTAGCGCCCCAGAGGGCTTTATATACCGGGACCTTCCTTCTATCGTTGGCGGGTCGTTCTGGAATACAACTGCATTTGCCTGTTTTTTCCCCATTGCTGTTCCTGGTCTACTTTCTCTCCAGGACCTTTCTGTGGAGAACCGCTGTTGAGAACCTTGTTCCCCGTTTGGAGCTGCACCTCGTTTTGCCCGCTTTACGCGTTGCGCTTGGGTGAGTGGAACCAAACCCCTCTGGATTATTCTGATTGTGTGTATTGAAGAAACACTGAAGACTGTCACTATCGTTTGGTTATAGATTATTCTGATTGTGTGTATTGAAGAAACACTGAAGACTGTCACTATCGTTTGGTTCTGGATTATTCTGATTGTGTGTATTGAAGAAACACTGAAGACTGTCACTATCAATTGGTTCTGGATTATTCTGATTGTGTGTATAGAAGAAACACTGAAGACTGTCACTATCAATTGGTTCTGGATTATTCTAAATTGTGTGTTGTGGGGAACACTGAAGACCGTCACTGTCAAGTGGTTCTGGACCCAGCTAGGGAGGAGGGAACCACACTGCCTCTGTGTTTCATTGGACTGTTTCTGATATCTCTCTCTCTCTGTTTTCCACCTTGAGCGAAAGCTGGGAGTATCTGCAGAGCCGCTACAACGTCACATGCCAATTCCCCACCACTATCTGCTGGGAGTATCTGCAGAGCCGCTACAACGTTACATGCCAATTCCCCACCACTATCACCAGGAGGATTCTGCAGAGCGGCAGATGACTCTGCCGAAGGCAGTCTCCCTATTTGTTTGATTATTGTACTTATCCTTCTTTTGACTCTGTAAATAAATACGCCCTAGCATTTGGCTAACTCTGAACTTCCTGTCTGTGCCGTTGCATTTGAGGTCGGTTACAAACCATAACAAGAACAGAGTACAGATAACATAGAAACAGAGAACAGAGTGATGATAAAATTATGATAGCGTTGCGCCATGTAATCGATGTCTCGTACGGGGGGTCGGTTTGTTTGTATTTATGTATTTATGTATTTGTGTAACAATGTATGATCATAGCAAACTCGGCCGGGTTGTTGTGTTGTTTAACGTGGATCGGGACGATACGGGTCTGAAGAGAGTCATATTGGGAGTTGGGGCTAACTAGCTTAGCTCTGTGGAAGAGCCGCGGTAAATCTAGGGACGTTAAGGCGGCGAGGTGAGAGTTTGACGAAACACTGTGGAAGGAATTGTTGTTAAGAAGCGAGTCGAGTGGTTCGTGGATGTGATTATGGCCGTATTAATGGTTATATTTAATGCAGTATTCAATGTGGACAACGATGTTGTTATGGAGGAGCAGTCGCAGGTTGATGACGTCATAATGTGGAGAGGAGTTTTTGAACGTCCTGGATATTGAGCCGGGCGGAGAAAGGGTAGGAGAATTGGTTTAAGATTCGTGTTGATCTGTGTAACGGCGTTGGTATATGAGAATGTTTTAAATTCTCTTACAATAGTTTGTTCTTTTAAAATAGTTTGTTGTTTAAAAACGTGTAGGTTGTTTGGAGATATTATTAGTACCGAGCGGACTGAATGAAATGTGCGGATCCCGGAAGCGTGTGGGGACACCACATAACGCGTGGATCTTGGAGTGTTGAACCATCGCATCAGGCTGGCTAGGCTGTTAGCTTGCGTGCGGCTGTTTTGTGAGTTTGCGGGCGACATGTGAAATGATTAGAGTTTTGAAAATGATGGTTAGGAAGTATTAGAGGACGCGGTGGATGTCGTGGCATTATATTGGGACGAAACGGAGTGGTTTGTAGTGATAGTTGTACTTTGTCGCGATACATCATTTTGCTGTGGGCGCCGTTTGCGCTAGTGCGCATGCGCGAACCGCTGTTTTTAATTTAGTTCGCTCGAGGGGAAGCGGGTGAGTTTGTATTTAGCTTTGTGCTATATATTTGTATATTGTACATTGTATGTTTGTGTAACAAGGGGAAGAGATGTGAAATGTATGATGATTGGATTATGGGAGGAGGTCACGGGTTACTTAGACTGCACACAATGCAGTGAGTGGATCAGTAATGAATGGATAGGAACATATTAGGCACAAGGGTATATTTTTAACCAAGGGGGGATTGAGAGATTGATTGATTAAAAACAGTACAGCTAAATACATACAATTGTTAAGGGGATGCAGGCCAGAGACAGGGTCCCCCCGTTTTCAATTCATCATAACATTTATGACATACATAATATACAGATAGACAGTAGTTTGGGAGTAGCAATGGGCTGGATTTGGTGAACTGCTCTACGCTGGAAATGACATATTTCTTGCATTGTATTTAATGGATACATCTACATTAGAATCATATGTCACCTATGTACCGAGTTAACGTTCCCAGAACATCTGGTTTACAGTTTTTTGAGTCTTAGCATGGGGGAACTAACCACTAAGGATGTCTAACCACATGTGTGATACTTATATTTGTGAGATGCAGTCTGTTTATGCTTGTGTATTTTTTGTAAACATTTTTGATAACATTGTTAACTTAATTAGTGTCACACTGTTGAGTTGATAGTTTCTAGTTTAGATCACGGGGAAACTGTTTAGGTTGTGCACGTGTGTAGAGAATTGATATGGTGTTTATGTTTGTTTTAGGTTGTGAAATCTTTAATGCCATTGGTTTACATAGGCTGTGTTTATATTAAGATTGATTGCAAGTCCTTGGGTCACAGCAGGATAATTTAATGATGGGGACTTGTGTATAGGCTGGTTTTTAATGGTTATGATTGTGTTTACAGTACTTGAAGTGATTGTTTTTATTCCATAGTTATCTGTACTTAGGACACTGTCTGTGACTAGGTGAAATTGCAAATAGGTGCTAATTAACCTCTGGGGGGAGGGTGATTAACCTTCCCCTGGGAGCAGTAGGAATGTGTGTTTTATTCAAACCTAGGGGGCGGCTTGCCTCTGGGGGGATGATGAGATGTTTTGATTAACTTTTTAATGATTTACGGGGGCCTATATTCAAGGAGTGAGGAGATAGGGTCTTTGTGTCAAAAGCCTTTATGCTCAGGGGAGACTGTATGCATAGATCACAAAAGGGGGTTTATGCTGGATGGAGGCGGTATGCAGAGGACCGCGGAGGGCAGTGCAGAATGGGGTTTTATTACAGGAGGCCCTGCATAGGTCACGGGAAGCCACGGGGGTTGCTAAAACCTGTTGTTTATGATCGCTGTTACACTCACGAGAGGGACCTAGAATATCTTTACAGCAGGGAGTTGATAACGTTATATGCCCGAGGGGGTCAAGCGGGGCAGCTGTTGCTTACAGTGGCTGTTTTATGACAGGATGATGGAGCAGGCCTGGTCAGATTAGATGCGCCAGGAGGGAGGTCGCAGCTGGTGAAGATAGGGGGGAATGGTCTGGAGGTGATAACAGATGACAGATATTTTTACAACGGGGACACAGGACGTGGTTTTAAGGGGGCAATACAGGATCAAAGGTAGCATGAGGGAGACAGGAAGTGACAGGAGGATGAGACAGGGGGCTAATTCAGGAAACAGCTGAGAAGGGCGAGCGATAAAAATCAATAAGATAATCATTCAATTGGATTATGACTTTTGAATGATAGCTGGTTGATGAGGGAATAATTTGAAGCTGTCGGTGCACTAGAAGGCATTGATATGTTTTGAATTGAGGAGGACATTCTAGTTTTCTTCTGAGTGTAGGTATACAGTAAGGAGACTGTAGGAGTCTAAGTGGGGTGTATTGATTTAGCCTGAGGTTGAGTACAGGGAGAGCTGAGAACAGGAAGGGAGGAACAGCTAACAAACTGGATGAATGATTAATGAGTTATGTGTGTTAAATGAGAGTGTTTTGATGCATGAGTGAGACAGGCGTGAATGGCTTTGTCTTTGAGTGGTTACCTGGTAATGTGAGGATGAATTGAGTGGCGTGTGAGTGCATGTCTGAGTATCGTTTGATTTCAGTGGGTGCTTGAGGCTGTGAGATATTGAATGAAAGAGTGTATTTTGTATTTTTTAAAGAGAAAGATTTTAAAAGCGGTAGTGGTTTTGATACACTGCTTTCATTCAAGTTTATTTCTTTTGAATGTCTTAGAAGTTAACAGCCACTGTTGTGTGTGGATGAGCGTTTGGATGATGAGTGGAAAGGTTGTGTGCATGTGAAGTTTGAAGCTTGTTGTTTTTATTCCCTTAATATTTTCTTGGTATGCATGGAGCATTCACAAGTGGTCTGCCACGGGTGTAATAGGGGGATTTATTTTGGGTTTTTCTTTTCTTTTTAAAAAACCTTTCATTTTAATGTTTGGTGCTTGTTATTTTTATTGCTTTACTGTTGTATGCAAAACTTGTGGTTGAAGGATGTGTTTATTGGGAGATTTTGTTAATTATTTGTCTTTTGTTTTTATCTCTAATCTGCTTTTCATGGTCTGGGTGAGAGAGGAGAGAGCTGGTAGCAGGAGTAATTGTTATGGTTTGACACCGACCCCAAACGCAAACGGCACAGAGAGAGTAGTTTCAGAGTTAGCCAAAATCTAGGGCTTGTTTATTTTACTGAATAACAGAAAGAACTTGGTTGAGAACAGAAACAAACTGGGATACAAGCATTTGAGGAATGTTGCTGCTCTGCAGCTTCTCCCGGGGGGGTTACGTCTGAGGAATCTGTCCGTGACGTCAGAGCCGCTCTGCAGAATCCTCCCGGCAGTACTCCGAGGTGGTAGCGGAACAGGGAGAGAGAGAGAGCGGGTTAGCTCAGTGAACAGTTGGGAACAGACAGGTGACAGGTTAAGTGACTTGTCCCAAACAGATAATCCAAGTGACAGAATCTTCGGTGTGAATACACACAGTGAGCAATGTCCCAACAATAAATCCAAGTGATAGAATCTTCGGTGTGAGACACACAGTGAGCAAAGTCCAAACAATAATGAATCCCAATGAATATCCAAAACCGGCAAAAAGGGTGAGAGACAGTCTGAACGAAAAGCAGGATCTCTTCAGTGTTTACACACACGAAAAATGATTGAGTCCAAAGACTGTCTTGCAAAAACTCACCAGAGCGCTGTGCGTGAAGCGAGCAGATCAAACAGGGCGAGCGCTTCGTAACGGGGAACGGGTTGTCCAAACGGAATACTCCTCGAGTGTCCTGGGAGGCAAAGCACAGGGAAAAGCAGGCGACGGAAGGAACGGCAAATGCAGTGAATATATCAGAACGATCCAACAACACCTAATGGGGAATCAGGGTATATATAAGCAAAAGGAATGCTTAATGACAAGCTGTGACAGCTGCGGGATGAGATTGACAAGTGTGTGGTTGGGGGAGCACCAATCAAACGGCGTCTACAGGAAGAAGCGTGTGAAGAGGAGAATGCAATTAATTAACCGAAATCTTAAAGGAACAGAGCGAGTAGGTGAGCAGCGGACAAAAACCTCACAGTAATGGCGTCAGGACAGAATGTCAACAAAAGCTAAGTGGTTCCATCACATTTTCATATGAGTTATCATTGGTGTCATGTACCAAGGTCTAATGACCACATAGAATAGAAACTGAAGCAGGCTGCACATGAATAAAAACAAGCCCCTCAGTAGATGCTTTTAAAGCACGGTCCCGGCAGATAGGAAAACAACACAAACGCGCGTTCAAAAGATAAAATTATATTTATTAGCTGTGGCAGGAATTCAAACCTCCACCTGTAATATGAATATATAACAAAGGGAAAAAACAACCCACAAACAATTAACAAACAGGGAGAAGGGTAAGGGGAGAACACACAAGATAATTATAATTAAGTTGAGCACCAAAGCACTAACAGTGTCGCAGGACACCAGCCAACTAGGTTGGCACTGGGAACCACCCAGCCATCAAACAATACAGATATATACTTCCACTTAAGAAGTGGCAAGTGGCTCTGAGGCCCACAACAATAGTATATATTCTTACTTAGGTGTGGCAAAAATAGGCAGAAGGCCCAATACATAGATATATATATTAATTCCACACAAGCAGTGGCAAAAAGGCAAGAGGCCACAATATATATATATATATATACTCACCTGGTAGCTGCACCAACACAAATACAATGCCTACCAGGTAAGTGGTGTGAACAACATGAACACACAATAAATCAGTCCCACACAACAGTGGACAGTGTTATAATAACGGTTCCACACAAACAACAGTGGACAGTGTTATAATAACCATTCCACACAAACAGTGGTAAACAATGGCAACCTCCAACTCTATGGTCACTGGCAAATGACTCCATGAGGCGCCCGGACGAGTGTGTGCTGTCAGGTATTCTCGAGGTGATTGCCATCAGCTGTCACCCATTAGGCAATCAGCACTCTTCAGTGTAGGGACGGGCGGCACCTGACAAGAGAAAAAGAGACAGCATTAGCTATCATGCACACACACACATCACATCCAAAACATAACATATTTACATATACTAATCTGATGTTCAGATGGTGTCATAAATACAGTAATAATGGTAATGACCAACCCACGTACCCATGTACGTCACACCTCCCCCCATAAGAGCGAACCTGCAGGGTTAGCAAAACATTATTACCTATTACCCAACATGAGGTTAGTACCACATACCAGGGAGAACAGAAACAACAAAAATAATTCTCCCTCCACAAAATCACCCACCAAATGGGCTACATCAGCACCACACAGGCCCCGCTCTGGGCCCACACGGTCGACCACCACCTCACCCAAAACACACACAATGCCCCTAGGCACATCACCCAACACCAGACGCATCAGCCGTCGGAACGTGGCCGGTGCATTCCTTATCCAGAAGGCCATAACGGGAACAAGTCAGGCACCATCATTACGTTCACCCTCCTGCAGTACAGAAAACGGAGAGACACATTAGCACTGGGAGCCAGAAGGCAAGGAGAGCCCCAGGGACCATGGCTAGGCTCAGCTAGCCCCTTGTCCAGGGTGCACAGAGCCTCTCCTCTCACTACCTCCCTCATCGCCACCGGACACTGATATGCGTATTGCTTAAAGGGAGTTCGCACCCCCAACACGAACACCGTGCCCCAGGATGGTCATTCTGGAAGACACAGACAACATAACAAATGAACAAATGAAACATGCACAACATGTACAACGACATATGTACAATAGACGTGCAGTGACGTCACCCACATGCAGCGGGTCTATTAGGCCATTAGGGTCTAACTCCTACCCAAAATATTATGCTGGGAATCCTGAAAAGCATACATAATCCAAATCCCAGCCCACCGATGCAGCAAACACCAGCGCACTATATTGAGTCAAACTTCAAAAAGAAAAATGGACCCACAGCACTTCCCCAAGGCATATAAACAAAGTAACTTAGAAACCGCACCGGGCCGTCCCTGGGCATAACCACAGGATCACCGGAGGCTATATGTTACCTCATCTTGGCAAACAAGGCCTGCATGATGAAAAGCTGAGTTCATCAAACCGTGAAAACTGTATGTAGTACATACTGGCTACTGTATGCACACTGTTTTCAAAACATGGTGAGATCTAACCATCTCACCATCTAACTCACAAATAATCATAAGTGCCATAAGACACAACCAAGCTCACCTGGATAAACAAAGAAACACCACTCTAACCATGTAGCTCACAGTGTAGGATGAACACCACTTTAACCCTAATGCTTAGAGTGTAGGATGAATCACTACTCTAACCATATAGCTCACAGTGTAGGATGAATCTAAAGTGGCCAACAATATATATATATTTGGTCCACGCAGGCCGGTAAAGCTCTCAACACCATCAAGATCCGACATACCAATATCCTGATCACAAACCTCCATAGCTCTACTCTCTACCACAGAATACAGTTATGAAAGAAAGTACACTCCTGTAGCAACACACAATACTACCCAACCAATCAGACTTCAATAAGCCCTACAAAATAGCCACTCACCTATAGTACTCAACAATGTCCCTGTGCAACACTTAACAGCCACATTATGCAGTATGACAACCTGACCAATTCGATTTAATGTCCACATCTAACATTCATAAAAATAATAAATGTTGGTTCTAACCACCTAACTAGGATCACACTGGGTAACACTAACTACCCCGTCGAAACTACTTCCCTAGCGGAATGAGGACTACACATATCTTCAGTCGCTTACCGATTTCATTGCGCACTCCACCGGAATAGACGACGCGTGCCCCCCTCCCCCTAACCAAGCAGGTGATCCACCCTTTACCTATGTGGAAAAAAATAGAATGGTTAAGAGCATAACTCACAACGGTTTACAACAGTCAAGTGTGCAGCACGACAATATGGATATATAATAATACAACTTACCAAATGAAAAGACGCAACCTACCTGACACGCTCCAATCGACAAGTCCACATGTCCCATAACAACAAGGAACTATACAATTGAGCCAACTAGCGAGCTCCCATGTCACAAGGACATGAAAGAACGGAATAGAGCCCCCATGTCATGTACCAAGGTCTAATGACCACATAGAATAGAAACTGAAGCAGGCTGCACATGAACAAAAACAACCCCCTCAGTAGATGCTTTTAAAGCACGGTCCCGGCAGATAGGAAAACAACACAAACGCGCGTTCAAAAGGTAAATTATATTTATTAGCTGTGGCAGGAATTCAAACCTCCACCTGTAATATGAATATATAACAAAGGGAAAAAACAACCCACAAACAATTAACAAACAGGGAGAAGGGTAAGGGGAGAACACACAAGATAATTATAATTAAGTTGAGCACCAAAGCACTAACAGTGTTGCAGGACACCAGCCAACTAGGTTGGCACTGGGAACCACCCAGCCATCAAACAATACAGATATATATACTTCCACTTAAGAAGTGGCAAGTGGCTCTGAGGCCCACAACAATAGTATATATTCTTACTTAGGTGTGGCAAAAATAGGCAGAAGGCCCAATACATAGATATATATATTAATTCCACACAAGCAGTGGCAAAAAGGCAAGAGGCCACAATATATATATATTAGAGCTGGGCCGTTAACGGCGTTAATGTGCTGCGTTAACGCTATACTAGTATCGCGCGATAATACAATTAACGCATTAATCTAAATTTTTCTTTTTTTTCTTTTTTTACGTTTTTTTTTTTTACCTTTATTTACCCAGGGTAGGTTCGCTGAGCACAGATACTCTTTTTCAAGAACGCCCTGCTTCACATTCACACAGTTCCATTCACACCTGGAAGATGCCCAGTACAACCACAGTTGACGCCATTGGCCACTGAGCAACTCCACTGGAGCAGTTGATTCAAGCCATGTCACATAGTTCAAGTTTGAAATGATTCTTTCTGTTTTGCTCCTGAGAGTGTGCTAGATACTGTACTGTACTGGTAATATTATTTATTTGTGTTAACTTCTGAATAAAACAACTTATTAAACACAAGTACATCTTATTGAACATTATTTTGATATTTCATTACCAATTATCATAGCAAAACAGCTTTTTCAAACAGTCTGTAATGCATTTTGGAAACGGGAGATGGGCTCATGGTGTAATGGGCCACCTGGCCTGAGAAACATAAGGAGGAAAGAAAAAGTAAGGACTTACTTCTGGTCATTATTTGGGTAGAACACACATATTTGAATGCCTTCGGCAGGTTATTTCTTTTTTTGAGCCATTTTAATCTAGATTAATCTAGATTAAATCCAGGATTGCAGATAGATTAATCTAGATTAATAAAATTAATCTATGCCCACCACTTATATATATATATATATATATATATATATATATATATATATATATATATATATATATATATATATATATATATATATATATATATATATATATATATATATATACTCACCTGGTAGCTGCACCAACACAAATACAATGCCTACCAGGTAAGTGGTGTGAACAACATGAACACACAATAAATCAGTCCCACACTACAGTGGACAGTGTTATAATAGGAAAGAAAGGAATGAGCAGGAGAAGAAAAAATGAATGTAAAATGAATATTGTGATACTAATGTATGTTTCTCTCAACCAGATCATCTAAAAGAGTGTGGAAACAGACTTTCATATAGATTAAGGAAATTGGGTTTTAAATTTGTGATTTATTATATTTTAATGTATAATTTGTAGATTAAAAGAAATTGTTTTATTGTTTTCAACAAGCCCAAAATTTGTTGTTTAAAAGGTGGGCCTCTGGCGAATGAGCCTTGGGGAGCAAAAACTCATTGATGATATGTACCAAAGAATAATGAAAAAAGAAAATGTGAGAAAAAAGAAAAATTGAGAAATTTGAAAAAAATTATGATTTTGTTATTATGTTGTATGGTTAGTATAGAAAATCAAGTCAATATACAGTTTATGACAATAATAATTGCCAAAGTGAGGAATTTCGTGATATTGACTTTGAATTTCATAATCAAATATGTGTGTATAATCAGAAAACCATAATGCAAAAAGCCAGGTGTACCCTTTCAACAGCAGAGTGTGTTTTCAGTGGTAAAGTAAGGAGTGATACTGGTGTTACAGGAACAGCCATTCTCAACCCCCACTAGCAAACAATAGAACAAAGAAACTGAAAAGTCACACCCAAATGATAGCAGATATCAGCACCGACAGCAGAGACCAGATAACTGGCTCTGATAAGTATAAGACAGGACTAATCAATAAAGACATGGTTTAAAGCTAAATGAAAAAGCATGATACTTGATTGGCTTTGATTGGATAAAGAAATCAATAAAAACATCTATATAGCTATTTAGAATTAAGAGTCCTGGTATAGTTATCACAGCTATATGATCTGGTCAATAATGGTACACAAAGGAATGTTTATTCAGTCAGAGGAGATTTGAGCAGCCAAGGAGGGGGGTCATCAAAAGCGCCCTCCTCTGTACTCATCAAAGGAACCACACCGACGGGGGGCCATCGGCGGCCCCCTCTATTTACTGAGCTAAGACCCACACAGGAGATCGAGGAGGTGGGGGCAGCCAGCCCCCACAGAAGAAACCAGGGGGAGGGGCGGACCGCCCTTCCAGAAGAACCAACCGGATTGGACAAAACGTATTAGCAAAATGTGCTATTATTGGTGGGAAATTATAGTATTTAAGAGCAAAACATAGTGTTATTCAGGAGCCCAGACCGCCCCCAGGTCTGTGGCTCCCCCGCTCCCCACCCAGAGAATGCTGTTGGCTGATTTTCATGTAAGTAAGCTGGATGGTCCCAATGGTTGGTTAGACTAGAATGTAACTTATCTTAGAAACCAGGCTTGCTCATATGAAAAGGGGCTTACAGTAAATTCTCTATTTTCATTGATGTTGACAATGACTGTGACTCTCATTGTACTGTACAATAACCATAGATATTGATAGGATTCTACTACAGCATCATTCGTGATTTTCCATTCATTTGAAAGATCAATATTATACACTACAACAGACAAAGTTGAACACCAACATGTGGACAGTTCACACACGAAATGCAGCAGTTTCATTTTTCGCACACCGCACAGGATCTGTGTGTGTGTGTGTGTGTGTGTGTGTGTGTGTGTGTGTGTGTGTGTGTGTGTGTGTGTGTGTGTGTGTGTGTGTGTGTGTGTGTGTGTGTGTGTGTGTGTGTGTGTGTGTGTGTGTGTGTCACTGACTGTCACAACAACAATCCCTGCAGGAGTGATAATAAACACACATTACCTATTCCGGAGACGGTAGAACACTGATGGTGGTCTTGCATTCAGGAGTGGTGGAAATAAACTCCTTCATGACAACATGAATGTCCAGTGAGTCCAGAATATCCTGATGTATATGCAGCAAGTCCAGGTTATTATTATTAAAGAAATCAGATATTCGTTTTTGAGACATTTCTTTTCTGAGACACAAGTAAACACACTCTCCACTTCAGTCAGTCCTCCCTCTCTGCAATTCGTTCCCGCATACAACATCGCCCACAGATATATTCCTTTATTGCGAATTGTCCCAAAAACTATTCCAGGCCACTATTTCTTTTACCAACGGATTTCCAGTTCCGCGTTGACGCTTCCAGGCTTCCAGGCCGCGTCTATTCGAATCCCAACTGGTTCATGCGTCGGCTACACGCTTGCGGCTTCTTTAATAACACTGCATTATCGAGACAGCACCCCTATGAGGATCTGGCAATGAATTCCAAGAGTAGGGTAAATCTGCAGTGCCGCTCGCTCAGTGACATTGAGTAGCCTCGGTATTACAATGGAATAAAGGCCAAAACAACCTTGCAGTTGCAGTTACACTCCCCACCAGCAGGGGGTGCTGCATCCCCCGCCGCACCCCCCCTTGCCGCATCCTTGGAGGCCAGACCTTTCAGTGTTCCTCCAGCTATACATATTACAGTCTGTTACAATGACTTTATGCAACAGTGTAACCAACAACAGTTTACTTACACATTACTTTACACATTACTCCCTGGGGAAAGTCATTAGTTACACAAGTCATTACATTACTTTTTTGTTACTTAAAACTGCCTCTGATGCATTCTCACCAACGAGTTCTATACTGTATCTCACTCAATGGTTCAGGGTGCACTGCAATGGTTTGTTGCACCAGGTGAAGAGAGCAGACACTTGGCACTAATCTGTGGCCTTGATGTGTTTCTACCAGGTGAAGAGAGGGGTCACTTGGCACTCATCTGTGTCCTTGATGTGTTTCTCCTCTTCTCCACTTGCAGGAGAACTTTCAACTTCAGTTGAATGAAAACAAGCAGGAAACTAGGGGAATGTTTAGATTCACTATTTGCTAATGTCAATAAAGAGGGAGTAACATTTCTACTCTCAAACGCCGGCATTAGCAAACAGAGAGAGACGTGATGAGAATAAGCGGTAAGAATTTTTCACAAGGTTTATATGCAATAGAGGGGTAACATTTCTCTTTCTCTCTCTCTCTATCTAATGTATACTCTCTCAGCCAGTGTGCATATTTGAACAAGCAGTAAACTAGGGGGGATTTTTCCAAAGGTACATTTATTCAACTTTGCATGCTGTAATTTCAATAGCATTATTACAGATTAGACTTAGCTTTTTCTTTTTTTTTATCAGATTTCTGTAATATAATGGTAAATGGTGCTTTACAGTTTATGCCTCCCATTCACCCATTCACTCACACATTCACACACCAACGCGGATGCAACAATGCAAGGTACCAACCTGCTCATCAGGAGCAGTTAAGGGTTACAGTAAGTGTCTTGCTAAAGGACACTTTGACACACTGCCGGGAGCAGCCGGAATCTAACTGGGAACCTTCCCATTACCAGACGACCGCCCTACCTCATGATCCACTGTCACACCCAAAAACGAGTTACATTGTGTAATCTGTTACTTTGTACCACTGAATATACATAGTTCCAGGGAGGTGCCAGACTGTTGTGGCTGTGTATGGTTCTTCCACATGCTACTGAGGCTTTGACTGTTTTATTAAATTAATAAATTGTAAAATTGCCAATATGTCTCGTTTCTTGCTTATTTTATTTATTATTATTTTATTTGTTTATATTTAGTTTTATTATAGTATAGTTGTACTATAATAAATGAATAAGGTCTTATAAACTATGATTAGTGACTTCTCTCTTTCGCTCTCTGTCTCTCCGAGAGGGGACTTGGAGAGAAAAGTATTTTTTCCCTCTCTCAGACATGGGATTCAGGGGGAGAGAGAGAGAGGAGGAGAGGAATGTGGTGCCTCGCATGCTTGCCAAGAAAACGCTGTGCTGCGTTGGGAGGAGATGGAGCGGTCTGAGAGTGACACCAAGTGGTTGAATTGGAGCATTACATTTATATTCTATTTTGTATCAGCACAATTTAAGCGAGCCTGGTAAGATAGTAGGGAGTTGCTATATACAGGGAAATTTAAGAGAAGAGAAGAGTAAAGGGAAGTCTGAGGAAGGTTGAGGAAGGTTGAGGAAGCGAAGTGGTAGAAAGGACTCTAGAAGAGGAGTGGTACAGGGACGAGAGTCCATAGGTTTTGTGACTAGGTCACACAGAGGATAATATTGGGGAATTGGGGAAGTAAAAATCCAATTGTATGCAAATGAGACTAAAGGAGTACATTGAATATTGAACATTTGATTAACCACTGTTTGTGTCTGTTTTCAGGAAAAAGGGAGCATCACTAACACATTGTTTTCATCACAATTTGAGGGGCCTAGTAATAGACACGGTGTATTGTGACACTGTGAGTACGTTCCCTGGGGTCATGGATGTCCCTAGATACCAAGAAGATGCAAATGGACCTCGTAGGAAGTGGAACAATATTCCATTTGCCAATATGTATATATATATTATATATATATGTATATATATTGTATATATATATTTTAGGCGGTTTTTTCAGAAAATTTTCCATAGGTGGAAGAAGTGGAAGGTAATGAACAGATGATTTGTCATTTGATCAAAGGGAGGAATACATAGAGAATAGGTAGAGAAGAGCAAGGACGACTGACAAGGACAACTGACCAGACATGAATGAGTATGGAGACGAGTGAATGGGTGCGCCATGGATGTTTAATCATCAACCTAAAGCGGACTAACTTGATATGATGTAATTGCATGGAAAAGCTAAACTAATAAAAAGTGCTAACGTAACACTGAGGCAAACAGGTCATTGCAGGCCAGCATCGCAGCTTAAAAGGTCCTGCATAGGACTTTTGCATGAGCCGCCTGTTGCAAACAGTGCGAAATAAGCATTTTGTCAAAAAGAGAGCATCCTTTGAAGGAGAGAGACCAGAGTGGGGCGAGCCAATCCAAGTCCGAGACAAGGAAGCATGACTCAGCATCACCTGGAGCGCAACACGAAGCACAGCACGAAACAAGGACAGTGTTTTTTATAAGATAGTGATAAACAGAAATGACCATGCGCAAGCCAGCAGATGGTATACGTTTTCTGTTCTGTATTCTTTTATCATAAATCCAAGTGGGACAGCAGAGGCTGGAGGATTTTTGTGATTTTTTTTGGGGCATAAGGAGAGCAAAAATAAGCCTCCATAGTTATATGTATATCCATATAATGTATGTCCATGACATGACCTTTGAAAATATAAAAAGAGGAGGCCAGATAATGAAATAGGATTATAGAGCCACAGTGTCCTCACATTTTAGCATTTCAATAGTCCTGGTGACTAAGTAAGTCATTAATATACTGTGGCAACCCCAGGCCACCCCTGGGCTTGGTGATTGATGGGCGTTACGTGGCGACCCAATGGCTGGGCGCTGCCCATGTTTGGGCGTCCGCTTCCGGACGCACCTGTCACTAGAGAACCATCAGGAGTGATTATCGAATCACGGCGCGGTGCGCCTGTTGGGGAGGGGGGACTTAACGGAGCCGAGGAGCCTCCTCTCAGTCCCCCATAGCAGCGCAAGGCGAGAGGCCACAGAGCAGAGACGCCGCCCGGCCGACAGATTAACGCCAGCAAGCGATCATTATTTAAATAGAAAATAAAGAGTATGATTTTGGGAACTGCAACCTGTCTGTGTGTTGTTTATTCTGCCACCCCTACACCTGGAATTGCAAAAGAGGTGTAATGACATACCAAGGGACCAGTATTGAAAACAAGCACTTGTGCTATAAATACGCAAAACAATACATCTGGTCTATTCATTGTGATTGATCCAATGTAGCTGTGGTGTCATTTTTTTTAAATGAAGATATCATACATTGAGGTGCCCCAGTTTGACGACCAACACGATAAAGAGTCATGATGGACGTGATGAATGTACCTGGAATGTGACAAAGTGATGTGAAATGTGAAATTCATATATTTGGGGTTAAGGCCTAAGGGATTCCTGTCTAGATTTGTGCCCGGGGAATGGGGACCTCTCGGTAATGAGAAAAAACTGGATCAAAGAAGAAGAAATCTATCTCTGCCGGGGGAGGGGGTCCCTATTTGAATACTGTGCAACTCGCAAGAGGTGGCTTGTGTTCAAGATGGGATCTACCTGGACCTGGTGGGGGGGTGTGTCCTAAGGGACAAAGAGGTGTACTCTACCAAAGGCAGGTCCTAAGGGACTGAGAGGGGAACCCTACACAATCAGGTTCTAAAGGTCAAAGTGGTGGTCAAAGTGAACCATACAAATTAAAGAGTCGTATTCATCATTTCTTTCAATGTATTATATAATTGGATATGGACTATGGACTAGATGATGGACGAAAGGTGGACAGTAAAGAGTGAATAATGATTAAAGTGTTACTAGATTTAGGCCATGACATGTTACATTACATGTTGGTTTTGTATTAAAGTGAAAATACGCATGAGAATATGATATTTTATTTGATGAAGAACTAAAGATTGAAGTGGAGCCGAATGTTGGAAAATGTAACGTTACTGGCTGTAAGTCACAATAGGTCACGGTTTTACCTTTCTTACAAATTTTGACAAAAGGGAGTTAATTTTTTCTCCTGTAAGGACGGAGGTTTACTGAAATATTGTGGGTCTTTTGGCAAAATGCCTCGAATGGACTTGCGGAATTAGTAGGTCTATGGATTAGATAAGCCTGAGCGGTGATTTTCACTGCTGGTCGACGTATTCTGCTTCTAGGCACAGTAACTGGGGGAGTTGATATATGTATACACTAAACACTAGTGCAGTGTCACAGTATAGATACGGGTGTATCTAAAGGGAGGATATGTTGAGATGGGAAACAGGTTAAACACAAAATGTGGAACAGTATGATGGTTGAATAAAGATTTTAAGTGGGGAGATGAGGTGTAAAATACACAGGAAAAAGGACGTACGAGGCACTGAACGAACAAAGTTGTGTGTCATATTATTTAACATTATTATCAAAATGTTTTCAGCATATAAAAGAAAAAGCTGTTAGATGATAGGTTGGTTTTTGCAAATATAGAAGGGAAAACTTCATACAATAATCTGCAATTTACTTGGTGGTGAATAAGTTACAAATAAGAAATGAATTTAATAGTAGTTTATGTTTTGAAAATGTTCAACTTGTGCATGCTGATGGTTTACAAAGACCAACAATAAGACACAGCATTTCAGGTGCCACTAAGGAACGACACTAGGATACAAGTTTTTTTCTGTAAACAAATCTGCGGTGTCAGGTTTTTTCCCTCTTGTTAATGAAGTGTTTCATTAATGAAAATGGATTAACAGTCATTATTACATATATCACTAGTACATATATGTGGCAGGTACATATAAGTAGTACATATTCATGGCATTGCCATGAAAGGGAGGATTGTGGTGGCAGAATGCCATATATGTAGTTCAAAAGTCATATATAATATAGAATCAACACCTAAGCGGTGGAGAACGGGCCATTTTCAGGTTCCATTGTTATTAATATGCAGAATAATTACAGCTGGATAAATACCTGTGTATTAAAAGACAGTATATCAATAGACATATATTAAGGTGTAGACAATATGAGATAGAATCATCCTTTTCAGTTAAATAGAACGGTGGGACTATGAGGACCAAAAGGAGAATTTCCAGTCCTTCCATGTTCAACAACAGCCCCAAAGAAGAAAGGTTACTTCAGTTGAAGTAACCTCAGATACCCTCACTGGGATAAGTTAATCTGAAATCCAGAATAAACCGGTTTGATGAAAAACAGTGAATAGCCAAAATGAAACGCAGTTTATAAAAGAAAGTTGGCGATAACAGAATTATTAGACACACCTATCTTGTACCAAAAACTTAACCAATTAGAAAGTGACCTGCCTTTATTGAAACATGCCAAGGAAGAAGACTATAAATATGCTTCAATACTATGACATGTTAGAACTTTGGTTTGTGATCTTGTGTGAAATAAAACAATCTCCTCCTATTCATCCGACCTGCCCTGCGTCTCTGTCTATGGTCCCTGATTCATTCTGTGGTCCCTGATTCATTCTATAGTGTGAGAAATCAGCATATCCACCACAGTTACTGATAGACTTTAATCATCCAATCCACCAAACAACACCAAACAAGAGACAATAGCAACTGCAGAATAAGCTGTTTGAATAAGATTTGTCACATTTTTCATGGGTGTAACCCACATACCACAAATGCATGTTCCTTACAAGTAACTGTGAACTTCAACAACAAATGCTTAAAGCATATACTGAACTTCAACAACAAATGCTTAAAGCAGACGCTGTACTTTAACAACAAATGCTTAAAGTAGACGTTGAATTTTGTATTTGTATCTTATGAATCATATTGCTGGTTGATTTAGCCTCAAATTACCCCCATGCTGTTACTCTGGACCTCTGGATTTTGGAGCCACAAATAACTGAAAGTCATCAGATTAAATTGCCTAGATTTAGTATTCCAGTGGATTGTATAAATTATGTTAAACAGGGAAATAATAATCTACCAGGTATTACATTTTAAAACAAACCTTCCTAATCCTGGTCATCAATGACAGAGGGGGTTGATGATGTGACTGTTGTGTAATGGCCCAGCTCAGGATTATTCACAATGGAGAGGCAGGAAGCAACAGACGTACTGTAGCCAGGCACTCATCTAACCTCATATCAAACTCACACTGACAGTGTTCTAAAGGTAGCTGGTTTCTCCCCAGAGCTGACTATCAGTGTCATCAGGAAGGGAAAACTGTCCCCAACACAGAGTGGCTGAGGCAGACAACCACAAACTATTCTAGACTGTTGGCTGCTGATGCATTTTGATCAATTATTGGTGGCAGTCTGGGCAGTGTATGTTCTGCTTAAAGCTGTCGGCTGTTTGTGTAACAATGCAACAGCATTATACAATGTTCAGGTGGTTAAACTGGGTACAAAATATACAAATGAGTACTACTGAGTGTAGTGCTAATAATATGTATGTACAGTATTATATAAATAGAGACAGTATGACTACTACTGGCCAGCAGCTTAACTAGTAAGAGTAGGATATGTACAGATATAGACTATGAGCAGGTAAGTACAGACAGGTGAGGATAGGTATATATGTGGTTGGAATACATATATATATGGTATACAGCATTATAGTACATGCTATCATACATAGCTAAGGGTTATGTGCAGGTGTACAAGCAAATATATTAATTAATTAATTGTGTATATACAGTACAGTAACTGGTTGGTATTTGGACAGTAAATGGTGTATGTCACTGGTTGGTATTGAGACAGTTCTATTTCATTCTGGTTTCCGCTCAGCGTCATTCTGCACTAACCTCACTTCGTGCCTAGCACTGAATAAAAAACTCCACAATGTACCTTTACATACCGACATCCGTCTGGCCACACCCCTATCCGCTTACCTTCATAAGCAGGTGTGTGGTCACCTACTCGCCTCCTTCTTCATTTTCACCACAAGGAAGTGCCTTGGTATATACCCACACTTGACGAGGTTGTTTATTCGAAGAAAGTTGGAAAACAGAAGAACGGGAAGATACGTTGACATTATATCTT
The DNA here is from genome assembly GCF_963971535.1 of Notolepis coatsorum. NCBI lineage: Eukaryota > Metazoa > Chordata > Actinopteri > Aulopiformes > Paralepididae > Notolepis > Notolepis coatsorum. Next base: position 108,740,685 of record NC_140166.1, read on the forward strand.
TATTTTCTCTCTCACTATTTTCGAGAAAATACGGCGATATTGTCTTCGTCACTGGAGTGTCTGGAAGATGATGATCATTCTGACCTCCACCTGCTTTTTCATATTAGGGGCTTGCGCCGCTGATATACTCCCCAACTGCAGTCCTCCTTGCTGCGGCTGGATGGGTATTGGCCCTCCGGTCATACAGCTGGACTGTGGGAGGCACCGGCTGTTGTGAGAAATCGTTTGCTTCCGTGTGGGGTGAGTACTGTTTTGCTTGCGAGCGCTGGTTGTCTGTTTATGCTATGGGGGTTAACTGACAATTTTACGAACGCCGACCCCGGACTGGGGTCCTCTGCTCGGCTTTTTTTTTTTTTTTAACTTTGACCAGTCAGCTGGTTCTTTTTAGCGTTTATCGCTTTTTCGTCGCATTCATACTTGGTCAAGTTCGACCGACAGAAGCAGGCTGAAAGGGTTCAGATGGGGGGAAAGACACTCTGGGAAAGGCACGGCTGCCGTCCGGGATTCGAACGTGCTCAGCCCCAGATCCGCGCAAGCGCGGTTGTCCACGGCGCTGAAATAGCACTCGCGGTACGTGGTGAGCTACTGGAGCTCCCCTCTGCTCGGCTTCTTAAGCGGCAGACGGAGGATCTTGGTCTGACGCCCATGATGGTCAACCTAGTGGGCCGCGACCGAGACCTGGTTAAAACCCAGGATTCTCTGGACGAGCGGATGCTTCTCTGTCCCGTGCAGGCCCCATCTTTCACATAAATGTGGAAGTACACCCTAACGAGGAAATGTGGGCATAGGATCTTCATTATCGGGAGTTCCATGCTCAAGTCGGCTGCAGCCCGGATGGGAAATTGTGCCGGCTCCGCTGTATGTCTGATAAATCACTGTTGAAAACTGTGTTTGACATTTCTTTTTCTCTTCCCTCTTAGGATGGGGAGGGACTTGGACAGCGGCCTGTCTGAAGTGTGGCTTGTTATGTCGTTGTGTACAGTTCAGGTGATAGCTGCTTAGCTGGCATGCTAGTTGTGGCCTACTGTGTTAGCCAGTCAGCTGTTAGCTGCGGCGCTAGCTCGTTGTGTTTACTAGGCTAGTAAACGTTAGCTTGTTGCTATCAGTCGGACGGCTGTTAGCTTAATTCTACACTGTTGAAACGTTACTGTGATTATAACATGCCTTAAACACTCTGACTACGACGTCATCTTTGACAGAGGATGTTAGTCGACCCTACACCCGGGTGCCAGTGCCAGCGAGGACTTCGTCAACATGGAGAACGGCGGCTGGGTGGCGTAGCGGACATACCCTCATCACCAACGCAGGAGATGCTGGGTTCGACTCAGTGTCCCGTTAACCAGTGTTGCAGTTCTCTCGGCCGGCGCTCAGGGTGAAGGTAGGAGTCCTGACCGGACTTTAAACACTTCTTCTTTTCTTCCCTCCTTTTTTTTTTGATTTTTTTCCCCCTACTTTTTCCTCCGATTTTCTCGCATCCCAATGTTAGTCGTTATGCCAATTCCCAATCCCCTTCCTGGTCGCTGCGCACTTACCCCCCACAGTCGGTCTGGGAGAGTGGAGGCTACCACGTGCTTCCTCCGACACACGTCCAGCCAATCAACCGCTTCTTTTTCACCTGGCAGCGCGGATTCTCACTGAGAGGGCGTAGCGTGTGGAAGGATCACACTATCCCACTTAGATTTTATCCGCGCTTAGCAGGCGCCCCGACCGAACTGTAGGAGTCGCTGTTTACAACAACCCGGACCCACCCCACCAGCTTCTCCCACCCTCTAATACTGCCAATTGTATTAGTGTGAACGGCCAGCCAAGCTGGTCACAACCCCGGAGCTGTGAGCTGGATTCGAACAGGCGAATCCAGCCGCTCCGGGGTTGGTGGCGAACGCAATCTCTGTTACGCCACCTGACCGCCCTTCTTTTCTTCCCTTCTAAATGTTTTGTAATAACGATGTTTCCAAAACATTTGTTGCTGCAATACATTGAGGATACGACGCGTGTTGTGTGTGAATTGTCTTGTCACTGGTATAGCTTTTCTCTCTGTAGTAAATCGGCGTTGTTTTGTGTAAAATGAACTGGTTTGGTTGTGATGAGAACATGTGTGTTCATGTAACATTGTACCGTGGGTGAACTCACAACTAAGAGGGTTAGTTAACCTGTGAAGCTATGCTTAGTGATATGTGATTGAGGAATGAATCTTTTTTCTCAGCCTGTGATGACAATGCACAGCATGTTCACACATTAACAGAGGTGCCTGTTCACCTTGGTCATATCAAGGGTAAGATAGGAGGGGTGACCCCCCGGTTTCCCTGGGGCTTCCCCCCTTCCTCTCAGACATGTTTGGTTACAATATATTGTGTCACTGTGTTTGTGGGGATACGATGTAACCCTCAGCTTAAGTTACTGGGGTTGTGCTTTCCGCTTGAGAAACAATTTGTACCTAAAAAAAAGGTTGTTTGGTCACTTATCATGTGTGCTTAGCAAGGTCTGTGGCCATTACATAATCGAGGACTTCTGTCTTCTCTCGTTATGAAAAACGGCGTTCCTCTGTAGTAAGAGTGTACTTTTGCCATTTTTTGTTGTGATGAAGGGTTGTGTGTGTGTCGTTGTGATCTACAACTGGGTTAGGTTTGGCCCAGAGAAGCACATGTGTAAGTCTGGACCGGGGCTCTTAAAGGGGCCCTCTCTGTTCTGTGTTTTTTCCTTAGTAAAACTCAGGTAGCAGGTTAGCACATGAGCTATGTGAAGCTGTTAGATGCTTCATGTAGCATGCTATGACTGTGTCATACTCTACTTGTCATTACATCGTATCAGGGGTGAGGGGTCGTAAAGGGGTGAACTGGTAATCCTTTCCTCCCCTTTTCTGATTGGTCAGGGGTTAAAACCCCCTGTCCTGCAAGGTTCCTGTCACATTACTGTTCGGCACGTTACAGGGTAAGGGGGGTCCCACGCCCTGAAAGATTGGGCGTGTGCACCGCGGAAATTCCCCCGCCATAGAGTACGTCACTAAGCGCGTCTATTGGTAAGACTTCCGTGGGTTGTTCAGGTCCATGTTATGGATCTGTTTCAGGGAGTTGTCAGAGCTCCTCCTCACGAAGCTCCTCCTCAGGGAGAAGTGCCTTCTGTGAGTTCGGACTCTCCTTCCCAGTGAGGGAGCCTCCTCAGAGTTTCAGAGCCTCCTCCTCAGATTGTCAAGGTGAGTAGAACTTCAAAAAAGGAGTTATGCTCTATTGTGTGTGTATTCGATTCAATTCGATTATTGAGTGTGTATTGGTTCAGTGCCTCCTCCTCGGAGAGCCCTAACCCAAGTGTTACATGGCTCAATGTTGCAATATTTCTTTTCAATCTATACAGCTCGCGTGGGAAGTCTCTCTGGGGATTCCCGTCTCCTCCCTGTGGCGAGGGTGGCGGGATGTAAAAATGAAAAAAAAATGTACCCTCAGCTGCATCACGTGGGATTCATGTCAGTCTGTGTTTCTTTCTTTTTTAAATAAAAAGAGGAAAGAACGTGAAGCACGACGGCTCCTTGTCGTTCTCCCAGGCGACTTGGAGGAACAATGTCTGGTGTCTTGTTAGACTATCCATTGATGTGTTTGGGTCTCGACGCGTACATAGTGCTGGCTCTGGGTGTTTCTGATAAGAATCACGCAGGGGGCTAGTACGCCTTGGTTGCTCGTTATTAAAACAGCGTTTTTATAGGGCAACTGGGATGGAGTTTGTCTCTTCCGAGCGCCAGTTTACTAGGTTGTCTCGATGAATTCTCGTTCATATCTGGGGGATGTTAATGGAATAGATCAGAACATAGGTAGACGGGTCTCACGCCCTTGGGGTGGGCCACTGAGCGCGGTACAAATGGGACCGTCTGGGTGGCGCCCTCTTTTCATGTTTTAGATCGACACGCATACCTACCCCCTCTCCTGGAGTGGGCATGTCGGCGTGGTTAGGGCACGGGACTGGTTCTGGTCGCGCTGGTCCAGGTCAGTTAACCCGTTGTCCGCCGGGGACGCAGATCTGCTGTTCTGGTACCCTGAGGGACTTGTGCTTTTTTCAGGGGGGAAAAATGCCGGGTCGGCCCGGGTGTCAGGGTTAGGCGTTATGGAGACCCTTTGTTGGGTACACATTGTACCTGGCACTATCATGAAGGGGCTGGTTCTCTTCTCCGCACCTCTCTCACGCATGGCGGAGAGAGGGCTGTTGGGGTGGTCTTCTGGACCTCCTCTGGTAACCCTGTGTGCTTCCCGAGCCGTCGGGCCCGGTCCGAAGTAAAGTTTCGTTGATACCGTAGACCTGGGATAACCCCTTTTTCTTGAGGGGTTATGCAGGGCTATTCAACTAAATTGTTCAGGGGGCCACATTGTCAGAAACCCAAGGGGCCAGGGGCCGGACTGCCACGGCACCTCCCTGTGCTGTGAATATATGTACACTTGACACAACACGCAACCACATTTTCACAACTTTTATTTAACTACATTGCAAAAGTAGTATACTTTTCAAAAAAAGTGCTTCATTTATGTGCCACATCTGCAACATCTCCTGCAGAAAGTGCTTCATTTATGACTGTGCAACAACTGCAACATCTCCTCTTCAACATTTCAATATAAAAATAAAATAAAAAACAAAGTGCAAGTGCATGATGTGCATCTGAACATTCTAACATCAACACTTGAACAAAAAAACACATTTATAGTGCAGCTGAGCTTATGAAAAAGTGCTTCATGTCTGTGCAACAACAGCAAATCACAGCATCTTATTAGCACTTATTGTCCACTCTTAACTCTCAAACATCAGGGGGGTGGGGGGCAGACAGGCCTAGCCTACATACACACATCTAATGAGAGCGATTGCACTTCTTTGACTGGGCAATGGCAGAGAAAGAGGGTTCATAGGAAGTGAGGGCTACCCGCAAACAGTGATGCAAATGCTCATTTGTCAAGGAGGCATGTTGCTTGTTTTAATGGCATTCATGTGAGAGAAACTGGATTCACAGTTGTATGTTGAGCCAAACATTGTTAGCACAGATATTGCCAGCGTTTTTATTTTGGGGAATGTCTTGACATGAATACACTTTATCCAAAATGTTGTGGTGGATTCATTCTCAAGTGCCTGCTTCAGAGCAGATGATGCTTGCATGTCAATTATTTCAAGTTGCAGGAGACCTTCATCAATGTGAAGTGATGCAAGGAACTCTTGTCCTTTTGTGGAAATAGCAGCTACATTGGCAAATGGGTTGCTCACAAAATGCATCAATTCTCTGGACATGTCAAATTCATCAAATCGACTTGCAAAGTTTTCCCTCAATTTATCAATGAAATCTGTCATTAATTGAGTGACTTTTGGCTCAATTGTGCGTGTTAATGTTGACATGAAAAGAAAAAAGTAAAAAAAATAAAAATAAAAAAAATAAAAAAAAAATTATCATGTAATCTTTGGCAGGCCGGTCAGAATCATCCCGCGGGCCGGATCTGGCCCGCGGGCCGCCAGTTGAATAGCCCTGGGTTATAGGAACAACCACCGCATATGGTAACGACAGGGTGGTTGATTCCCTGGTGTGTTGGAGCAGTGTCAACTCCCGGGTTGTCCGGTTGAGTGTGCCCCTGCACGTTCATGACGTCTGCCAATCATGTCAGCCTTCTCTGCCTTGACCCCTCTGGGTGGTTTTTTTTTGATGGAGGCTTCGTCATGGTGATCAACAACGCCAGCATCCGCCCCTTCCGCCGGGAGGGCTGTTTTCAGCTGACTCCTTTGGCGCCTGTCTCGTCCGCAGTGCTCCAGGCTTAGGTTACAGCCTGTTGCCTGGTTTCCCCGGTACGCTGCCTGCTTCCGTTGGTTAACCTTTTGAGTGCTTACGGCCATGCTGACTGCCTGTTCTGCAGGGTCAGTATGCCAGGCGGTGTGCTATTGGGGGGTAAGGGCCCGCTCTTGGAGGGGCCTGATCAAAATACGCTGGCGATGTGGGGGGCGGTGTCCACCTGGTGGGGTCTTGATGCCTGGCGTCATTGACCTCTCCGGGCCCCCTTTTTTCAGGAGATCCAGTCCCTTCAGTGGGTCTGGGTCTTCCTTTGCGCTCCGCTGCTACGGCCTTGCCACGGGGTTGGGTTTGCTCTTGACCCCGTGATTTTGGGGGCAGTAACGAGGTTGTTCCTTCGTTCGTTCCCGGGTGGCATGCGGGTTGTGCGTGTGTGTAGTCGTGGGGTCAAGCCACGGTCTGCTCACCCTGTGCGTTGGGTTGCTTGAGTGCCTCTTCGCACGGTCGGATCCATCGCCCTCCCGTGAACCTCCAATAGGGGGGGTATCCTCCATTAGGGAGGGTCGGGGGGGCTCGGTCCTCCCCGGTCTGATGGTTGTGGGGGGCCTCAGCAGGGTACATTTGTCGGGCTATGGCTCCCGCTCAGCCCCTGTTGCAGACAGGTGCTGAGCAAGCCATAACGACATAGAACGAAGGGTTATGTATATAACCCAGTTCTATGAGTTATGGTGCGCTCAGCACCTGGACGCCGCTGCAGCCCTTGATCTCGCCTTGTGGTGAAAGTTTGGGAAGGAGGCGAGTAGGTGACCACACACCTGCTTATGAAGGTAAGCGGAAGGGGGTGTGGTCAGACGGATGTTGGGATGTAAAGGTACATGGTGGAATTTTTTATTCAGTGCTCGTGCACGTACAGTGCAGACAGGTGCTGAGCGCACCATAACTCATAGAATTGGGTTATATACATAACCCTTCGTTAATGGTGTATGTAACTGGTTGGTATTGAAACAGTGAATGGTGTATGTAACTGGTTTGTATTGAGACAGTTAATACAAAGGATCAGATTAAACCGAATATATATATTTATTTATTGATATATATTGCATAGTATTTGTATATCGTTTGATATCCCTTGTATATTCCTTGTACATATACACGGAATATCCCTTTAGCCCAGACCATAATATTTCATTCTCCTATTGGACAGCGGTCCACCGGCGCCAGGGACCGGCCTCCGGAGTCAGGTTCAAAGTCACCGTCAAGACATGTCTGGACATGCCCGGCCTTGCCCAGGGATACGTGACAGAAATGAGATTGGCACTAGTTTGTTCACCGTGCATATAAATACGGCGCAGGTGAATACAGAAGTATGTTACCCAATAAGTTGAAGCCTCACCCACGATACAACGTGCGGTGAAGTATGGCCTGTTTGGCCCCAGAATATAGCATTGAGACCGCGTGCGAATTAATAACTGAATTGTCAGAGTTTGGCGCTATACCGTCGAGTGCGACATATTGCTATTAAGTCAATAATAGTCTATTTGTGTATAGTGTATCGTGCGGCTAAAGTTCTACAGTGACCAGCATCTCCAACGCTTCCTCGTATTAGCTAGAGTTCTTATCCAGGCTGGGCTGCTTTCATTGCGCTTTCACCCGAGGAGACCTAGACGAGAACCGTGTGGACATGTACACTGGATTAATCTACCCGACGACTACATAGCCCTTTGCGGCTGGAATATATTTGCTTTGGTCCTGTGATTTATGGAGCGGAGAATCGCCGACGCCTGCACGTGTTGGATTTACCCCGCGAGGAGTCAAGTCGAGTCGGCGCCTCAGAGAGCCTGAGGCCGACTAGCTTTCTTCACTGTGGAGCTACAGTCTACGGAGAACAGCTGTATTCGTCTGTGGATCAAGAGGCTATTGCACCGGCTCCTGTACCTGGAGTCTCCTTAGTCATCGTTGACCAGACTCTCTACTACCGACAGATCTTCTACCCCTGCTGGCTTACAACCAGGGGCACCCTTCCAGTATCTCCCGCTATATATATTACTAGTGTACCATAGATATAATTCCCTAAGATTCAGGTTGTATAATTACCTCCTGCGTGACCAGAGAATGGACATTCGTTGTTGATTTGCCTACGCACACTCCTGTGCCTTACAAGTGCATTCAAAGTATAATAGAAAGTATATTATGTACCTTTTGCTCCATTAAATACTTGATTATACCTTTGTGTGGAACCAATTTCATTGTGGGAAGTGTTCATCATATTCATATATCATGTACTGTATGGCCAGTAATTAAAGTACATAAAGCGGTAGTGGTTTAATGATACCATACTTATCAATACAGTCAGGGAATTGTACCCCTCAGTTACAATTGGTCCTTCGAGCCGGATGGTAACTAGTGTAATATTAATATAGCGGTATTAATATTGACATGGCCTATGATGAACACTCCACAAAACGGTTCTCCTAAAGTAGATCGCCCGCAGCGTAGACGGCAGACACCTCAGTACTTAGAGGATTACGTTGCCAATATACTACCTAGCCTTCTACAGACGGTAAACGCGGAAAAAGTAGATAGTAAAATTATGTCCGACCCTATCGCCCAGGCTACCCCGCCAATAGAGGCCCTAGTGGGTTCTAACGTAACTGACCAAGCTCACGGTAGGGACCAGGAGGGACCTGACACGACTTTACCCCCCGCCAAGACCGAAGAAGTAGTCCCCGGAGAGCTCCAGGATAAAGACAGCTCTCCAGGGATGGAACTCTACCCGCTACAAGAAGAGGAGAGCACCCCGGAGATGGATCTCCAGGACTCGCCACAGGAGAACAGATCTCCAACGAGTACTGCCAGGAGCGGATCACCTCAACCAGCGTCTTCCCCCAGCGAGGCGGACAAGATGCTGGCACAGGCATTCCTCGCCAGCCTAGCAGCCTCAACAGAGCGCGATCGACTCCAAGCACAGACGCTTAGTGAGCACGAACATTCTTCCATGGAAAGATAACGCCTTCAAGCGCAGCAACGGAGCGACGAAGATCGTATACGTCTAGAGATTAGACGCCTTCAGACGGAAGAGAATATGGTAAGAGACCGGGCCGAAGCAGAGCGCGCCGCCGCCGAAGCCCAGCGCGCCGCTGCCGGTGCCCAAAGAGAAGCAGAGCGCGCCGCCGCCGAAGCCCAGCGCGCCGCTGCCGGTGCCCAAAGAGAAGCAGAGCGCGACCTCGCTCTCACCAAGCGCGAAGCCGAGCGCGACCGATTACAAGCGCAGATAATGGAGCAGCTGATCGCCAGGGCAACACCCCCTCCCTCCGCACGGGGTTCCAGGGCCTCGTCAAGACAAGGGTCAAGGGCACCCTCCCCTACCCGATCAAGCGACCCTGAGCCCGACCACCAGAGAGAGCCTATACCCCCCTCCGAACTCCTTCCCCGACCGGTCCACGCGAGGACCAGCTACAAGGAAGAAACGGTCTACACCGCGGAGAGGCTAAATAGACGACTACAGGATCTAGAGGACCTGCCAGAGGAAGAAGAAGAGGGAGAGGAGGAGAGTCAAGCCCGACAGCAGCACAGTACTCCACAGGACCAGGAGGTCCAGTACAGCCCAGGCTCTACCCCCGCGGCTCTGCGCTACAGACCCCCGACTCAATTCACGGGTGAGCTTGACGCACGACCAGCCCAGAGGAATAGCACCTGGATACGCGGGCCATGGTACCCAGCAGGTACCAGCCCACCAAGAGGCGTAAGAGGAGACTCGCCTAGGAGGCCTCTCTTCCAACGCTCACCGATGTGCCAGCCATCCATGGCATCATACATTGGCACACCGACGTTTCCGGACTTCACCCACGAGAACAGAGCACAGTACACGGAGCTACGAATGTGCTTAGAGACAATGATGTCCGATGTAGCTGATGAACCGTACAAGTATGCTATCCTACTGAAGCACCTCAAGGTGCCCCGACGCACAATATAGCGCTGGCCTATGCCACCTCTACTACCCCATACACAGCGGCTCTAGCAGCACTCGACCAAAGATATGGACGCATATGGGACTACGTAATACAAGAGATAAGGCATATTGACCGCCTACCCCCAGCCACAGACAATCGCTCACTAGATGACCTGTCTATCAAGGTACAATCCCTGGTAGGGATGCTGGGGGCGCAAAGAGAAAAGGGTATGCACGAACTGTACGCAAACTCTAATGTCGAGAGGATTTTAGAGAAGCTTCCGCCCGCCCGACAAGAGCGCTTCAGGCGGCAAAGAGACCACCGTGATCCTAGCGGTCCCGAGCCATCCCTCCTAGACCTAGCCGACTTCCTGGCGAGAGAAGTCAACAGCCTACGGTTGGATACGTTCATGCGGAGCACCGCAAGCTCCAGAGAGGGACCTAGGAGAGCAAACGATGGCCGAAGATTGGTGACCGTCATGCACCAATCAGAATCAGTACCGAGCAGCAAGAACCACAGTACCCCCTCAATGAAAGAGAAGTGGAAGATGGTGTGCCCGTACTGCGAAAAGGAACACTGGTTGTCACAATGTGACACGTTCAAGAAGATGACCGCCGACGAGGTGAGTCAATGGATAAAGTCCAACCGACGCTGTTACCGATGTGCGCGCAGTCACATGGCAGCCGATTGCCGCTTAAAGAAGAGGTGTAGTCGGTGTGACGGAGCCCACCTAGACGTCCTACACGACAGTAACAGAAGAAAGCCTGCACCCTCAAGCAGCACAAAGGCAAGTGTTATGTACATTGACCCTGCCAGCAGCGGGGGCGCCCGAGTGCTCTTAAAGGTGGTCCGCGTAACACTGAGTTACCAAGACAAGGTCATGGACACTTACGCCGTCCTTGATGACGGGTCAGAGAAGACCCTTCTCCTCGCGTCCGCTGCGGCCCAGCTGGGGCTGCTGGGGAGCGAAAACCAGATGACGATTCGGACAATAAGAAGAGATCTAAAGACGATAAAGGGCGAGAATGTCTCCTTCACTATCGCAGCAAGCGGGCAGCCAGAGAGACGGTATAGGATTACTAATGCTTTCACCAGCCAAGAAATAGGCCTGTCGCAGTACACCTACCTCATCGCCAAGCTGATGGATAAATATGTGCACCTGCGTCAACTACCTATCCCGCTCATAGACGGTGCCACCCCGACCCTGCTGATAGGCTCCGACCATGCAGACCTCATAGTCCCGATAGACCGGGTCCACACAGGGCCCAGAGGCTGTCCTGCAGCAGTCGAGACCCGCCTAGGATGGACATTACAAGGCCCCCTCGCTAAGTCTCTTAACCGAACAGCAGCCACTAACAGCCTCCACTCCAGAGTGACAGAAGAAGACACCACCCTCCTACAGCATGTCGAGAGGCTATGGACACTAGAGACAATGCCCTTTACGAACGAAAAGAAAGACATTCGTTCCAAGGAAGACATTTACGCTATAGCACTCCTCGAGCAGGGGACAAAGAGAGTCAAAGTCAACGGAGTGATGAGATACGCAACTCCACTCCTGAGGCGAGAGGGTATGCCTACCTTCCACGGCCCAAAAGAAGCGACGGAGCGGTATCTATTGAACACAGAGCGGCGCCTAGCCAGAGACCCCGCTCAGGAGACTGTGTACCGCGCTGAGATTAACAAGCTAATCACAGCGGGACACATAAAGAAAATTGACATTAAAGAGGCCGATCAGACGACCGAATCATGGTACGTGCCGCACCACAAAGTCCACCACAACGGCAAGGATCGTATTGTGTTCAACTGCAGCTACCAGATCGGATCACAAAATCTGAATAAAGAGCTCTTGCCCGGCCCAACACTCGGCCCCTCCCTACTAGGCGTGTTACTACGTTTCCGCCAGGACAAGGTGGCCATCAGCGGCGACATCAAAGGGATGTTCCTGCAGGTGAGACTAGTGGAGGAGGACAAGCCCCTGCTGCGGTTCCTATGGAGAGAGAGGATCGGGGATGAGCAACCAGCCATCTATCAATGGGAAGTCCTCCCTTTCGGAACCACATGCAGCCCATGCTGTGCTACGTTTGCACTGCAAAAACACGTCGCAGAGGACCCAGCAGCTGATGAAGAGGTCCGACAAAGTGTAGGAAATAGTTTCTACGTGGACAACTGTCTGCAAAGCGTCTCGACGCCAGAAGAAGCCGAGGCCCTTCTACTCAAGCTCCGCGCCTCCCTGATCAAAGGCGGCTTTGATCTCAGGCAGTGGGCCAGCAGCGACCCGCAAGTATTGCGCAGCCTCTCCCCCGAGGACAAGGCAGCAAGCAGCGAGACCTGGATGGCGACCATCCCAGGAGAAGCCCAAGAAATGACATTAGGAATAGTCTGGCGCTTCAAAACAGACTCGCTCCATTATAAACACACACCCCTGACCAAGGAGCAGGGAAGGTCGACTGCACTACCGACCACCAGACGGAGTGTATACAGAACACTCGCCAGACAATATGACCCGTTGGGATGTATTCTACCATACACCACCAGGGCAAAGATGATTGTAAGAGCGTTATGGGACAAGGACCAGGGCTGGGACGACCCCATACCCGAACACCTTGCATCCACATGGAGAGAGTGGGAGACGGAACTCAGCTCACTCCCAGGTGTCAACATACGCCGCAGCTACTTCCCACCCACAGTGAGGCCGGAGACGTGCCAGATGGACCTGCACGTCTTCAGCGACGCCTCCGAAGTAGCCTACGGTTCGGTGGCCTACTTGCGTGCCCGAGAGGAGGGAGGAGAAATACATACTGCTTTCATCCTGGCTCGCTCAAGAATAGCCCCACGAAAGCAACAATCTATCCCGCGTCTAGAGCTCTGCGCAGCCCTAGCAGGAGCGCAACTCGCCACGTTAATCCAACGTGAACTCACCATTCCGGTGCAAAGAACAATCTTGTGGTCAGACTCCACAACAGTACTCACATGGATCCGGTCTGATTCGTGCAGATACAAGGTCTTCGTGGGAGTCAGAGTCACAGAGATTCAAGATTTAACAGAAGTAGCAAGCTGGAGGTATGTGGACACAAAACACAACCCAGCTGACGTCATCACCCGGGGAATGTCCCTGGATGACCTCACCCGTCACAACCTATACAGTGACGGGCCAGAGTTCCTCAAGCTCCCGGAAGAAGAGTGGCCTACACCCACCCCACGGGAAGCGAGTAAAGAGGAGGCCGAAAACAAGAAATCTATGTTCTGTGGATTGAACACACTCGTCTCCACAGACCCCGACATAGACGATTGCCTCACCCTAGAGAGTGCGCAGCTAAAGACATTCCTGTGGCACCACCCAGAGGTTCAGCTCACTACTGACATTACAGCAGCTGACTACGAAGAAGCAGAACTTCTTCTACTACAACGAGCCCAGAGAGACTCGTTCCCCGATGAGCTAGACTGTCTACAGGGAGCAAAGCCTGTCCCATCAGACAGCAGACTGCTCCACCTAGCCCCCGAGAGCGACGCCCATGGTCTCATCAGAGTGGGTGGTCGTCTGCGGAGAGCTCCAGACTTACCGGATGACGTCAAGTACCCGATAGTCTTAAACAGCCGACACAAGGTCACAGAGCTGATCATAAAGAAATACGATGAGGATGTGCATCACGCCGGGGCAGAGAGAGTCTTCGCGGAGATCAGACGTCGTTATTGGATACTGCAAGGGAGAGAAGCAGTGCGGCGCTTCCAGCGAACCTGTCTAGACTGTCGTAAGTGGCGAGCGCAGCCCAGTATACCCCGGATGGCTGACCTACCTCCCTGTCGCCTCCGACTCTGCGACAAGCCTTTTCACTCCACCGGTATGGACTGTTTCGGCCCGCTGTATATAAAGAAAGGAAGAGGAACCGAGAAGCGGTGGGGTATTGTATTCAAATGCATGACCACCCGAGCGATGCATATAGAACTCCTTCCAACCATGAGCACAGACTCATTCCTTATGGCCTTCCGAAGATTCACATCGCGGAAAGGCAAACCGTCTATATTATTGTCTGATCACGGGACAAACTTCAAAGGCGGAGAAAGAGAGCTGAGAGAGAGCTTCCAAGCTATGGGCCCAGAACTTAAGACCCACCTCGCTCCATCCCAGATTGACTTCCAGTTTAATCCCCCGAACGCACCTCACTTCGGTGGAACTTGGGAACGAGAAGTACGCTCAATAAAGACAGCCCTGTACGCCGTGCTTGGGGCCCAGACCGTGGCGGAAGAAGTCCTAATGACAGTCCTCACGGAGATCGAGGGAGTATTGAACTCAAAGCCCCTCGGTTACGTCTCAAGTGATGTAGCAGATGTCGACCCAGTCACCCCCAACACACTCTTGATGGGGCGGCTGGACCCCACGCTACCACAGACCATGTACAGGCCTGAAGAAGCGAACGGCCGAAGAATGTGGAGGTACAGTCAAGTATTGGCTGACAAGTTTTGGAACAGCTTCCTACTCCACTATCTACCATCTCTACAGACCCGCCAGAAATGGGTGAAAGAGAGAGACAATTTGACAGAAGGAACAGTCGTCATGATTATCGACCAGTCACTACCCCGAGCTATGTGGCCGGCTGGCCGCGTAAGCAAAGTGATCACCGGTGCCGACGGAAAGGTCCGAGCAGCCGAAGTGCTCGTCCAAGGGCGGATCTACACCCGACCCGTGGCGAGGCTAATAGAACTGCCAAGGCTCCCCGATACTATCGATGACGACCATGACCCCATGACTTTGTGAACTGACCGACCCCTCACAACAGACATTGAGTAGTGGACAGTGCGGTTGATCTGTCTCTGCTTAGCTAATTAGGTGGGACTAATTAGGGGGCGGCTGTTACAAAGGATCAGATTAAACCGAATATATATATTTATTTATTGATATATATTGCATAGTATTTGTATATCGTTTGATATCCCTTGTATATTCCTTGTACATATACACGGAATATCCCTTTAGCCCAGACCATAATATTTCATTCTCCTATTGGACAGCGGTCCACCGGCGCCAGGGACCGGCCTCCGGAGTCAGGTTCAAAGTCACCGTCAAGACATGTCTGGACATGCCCGGCCTTGCCCAGGGATACGCGACAGAAATGAGATTGGCACTAGTTTGTTCACCGTGCATATAAATACGGCGCAGGTGAATACAGAAGTATGTTACCCAATAAGTTGAAGCCTCACCCACGATACAACGTGCGGTGAAGTATGGCCTGTTTGGCCCCAGAATAGAGCATTGAGACCGCGTGCGAATTAATAACTGAATTGTCAGAGTTTGGCGCTATACCGTCGAGTGCGACATATTGCTATTAAGTCAATAATAGTCTATTTGTGTATAGTGTATCGTGCGGCTAAAGTTCTACAGTGACCAGCATCTCCAACGCTTCCTCGTATTAGCTAGAGTTCTTATCCAGGCTGGGCTGCTTTCATTGCGCTTTCACCCGAGGAGACCTAGACGAGAACCGTGTGGACATGTACACTGGATTAATCTACCCGACGACTACATAGCCCTTTGCGGCTGGAATATATTTGCTTTGGTCCTGTGATTTATGGAGCGGAGAATCGCCGACGCCTGCACGTGTTGGATTTACCCCGCGAGGAGTCAAGTCGAGTCGGCGCCTCAGAGAGCCTGAGGCCGACTAGCTTTCTTCACTGTGGAGCTACAGTCTACGGAGAACAGCTGTATTCGTCTGTGGATCAAGAGGCTATTGCACCGGCTCCTGTACCTGGAGTCTCCTTAGTCATCGTTGACCAGACTCTCTACTACCGACAGATCTTCTACCCCTGCTGGCTTACAACCAGGGGGACCCTTCCAGTATCTCCCGCTATATATATTACTAGTGTACCATAGATATAATTCCCTAAGATTCAGGTTGTATAATTACCTCCTGCGTGACCAGAGAATGGACATTCGTTGTTGATTTGCCTACGCACACTCCTGTGCCTTACAAGTGCATTCAAAGTATAATAGAAAGTATATTATGTACCTTTTGCTCCATTAAATACTTGATTATACCTTTGTGTGGAACCGATTTCATTGTGGGAAGTGTTCATCATATTCATATATCATGTACTGTATGGCCAGTAATTAAAGTACATAAAGCGGTAGTGGTTTAATGATACCATACTTATCAATACAGTCATGGAATTGTACCCCTCAGTTACAGTGTATGTAACTGGTTGGTATTGAAACAGTTAATGGTGTATGTAATTGGTTGTTATTGCGACAGTTAATGGTGTATGTAACTGGTTGCTATTGAAACAGTCAGTAGAGACATATTTCATATTTCCATATGTTTCCATCAAAGCTGGTCCGCCAGGCCAGATGGTTTATAGCTTTTCAGAAACACTCTGCCAGTGAGATCCAGTTGCACAGTCTAAAAATGACAGTTAAGGAAAGTAAATATTTCATTTGGCTAAACCGACAAAGCTCGCTCTGAGGAATGACATGAAAGCACTCGGTAGCTTGAATGAATGAATTATTTTATTTCGAATGTTTACAAATAAATAAACAAACAAATAATTTTTCAAACATTTTCACAAATAAACAAACGAAAAGGATTGGTTTGAAGCCGAAGGCTTATAAAGCAACCTACCCCTAACTCGGTAGCTTTGGAAGCAAGCCTTTCTCAACCTGCTGTTTCCTGGTATAGACTATTCACATTAATAGGTTTTTTATATAATTTATTCATACATTATTTTAGATACAACTACATTGAATCATGCTATTCCACCACTAGTATCACAATTATCACTATTATTTCTATGTTATATCTTCATTATATCACTATTATTACCTCTTATGCCTGTACCTCCCCTCCTCCATGTTGCTATTACACCTGGATTTCTCAGAGGGGATTAATAAAGGAACACTTGACTTGACTTAACTCTTCTTGACATCGGCTCTTACACAACATAGGCCATTTTCACACACCTGTCATAGCATGGTAAACACAGCTGCAGCTAATAGCATTAATAATGTGTCTGCTCGATTTGTGTCAGTGAGCCAGCATTGACAGTAGCATAAAAGCTGACACACTGGCACACCTAAATCAAGCTGACCTCTTAAATCAAACCTGGATTACCCTGCTGCTATGACATGTCTGTGAAGAGAGCGATAAAGAGAGACAGAGAGAGACAGAGAGATAGAGAGAGAGAGAGAGAGAGAGAGAGAGAGAGAGAGAGAGAGAGAGAGAGAGAGAGAGAGAGAGAGAGAGAGAGAGAGAGAGAGAGAGAGAGAGAGCGAGAGAGCGAGAGAGAGAGATGATGATCTGATACTGCTGCCTGCTGGGAAGAAACACTGAAGCAGTTGGGGGAAACACTGAAGCAGGTGGGGGTTCAGTGCCTTGCTCAAGGACACTTGAGCTGCAGTTATTAACAAAGAGGAGAGCATCACTCTCTCCCTCCACACAGATTGCTCTTCCGCTCAAGGGATTCAAACAGACAACCTTGTCATGCACCTCCAAGCCTCCAGGCTCCCCGTCCCCTGTACCCCGGTTTTCCCCTCACTCTATCCTTGCCTGTCTACTCTCTCTCTTTCCTAAATTACAGGCATTCGGTTCAGGGTTGTGGAAGCCAGAGGGGCAGCTGATCAACATCGGCCTGCTGTTTGCTCCAACTATTTAGACCTGGCTCAAATGCCATCATGCTGCTGGGATACTTGCACATTGCAGCACTTTACCCTCGTCTGCCGGCTCTGTGTTGCATTTTTTACCGTGCAACCAATACATTGTTGGAAAGTTGAATTTGCCGCCTTTTCGATCGTCACCACACTCAACCTATTGTGTGCTTCAGGTCTCGAGTTACATGACGAAATATCCGGTGAGCGTCATTTGACAAGCCGTTCGGACGAGTGACCATTTCCGGTTGTAAACGGTCCTGAAAAATACCTGTCTGTCAACCCTCCTTTTTTCTCCAGGTTTCTCCTGTATTTTATCCTTCTTTCCCGCCGTCCTCACGTTTCAATGACCTGCCGTGAAGACATGGCAGCAGTGTAGATTAGAATGTTATCTATAACTTGACAGGAAGACCGGAAGAAGAAGGACGGCAGCACCAAAAAGAGATTTGAAGATGGATGTAAGTTTATGTTTATGTTTATGTTTATTAAAGGATCCCCATTAGAGACACATGAAAGAGCCTCTAGTCTTCCTGGGGTCCTGGACAAAACAAATACAATACAAATGTACAACAAAAAATATGAATAAAAAATAAAACAAAACACAAATACAAATATACAAATTCACATTATAAAATCAAACATTCCAGTCAAACAAAAAAAAGAAATACACAGATAACAGTTACATACTTGACAAGTTTGCAAGATATCTCTTCATATATTTTTTTAAAGTAATTTTATTATGTATTGTGGATGAGATGTTTTTCAGCAGAGCATTCCAGAGTACTATTGACCTATATATAACA
Organism: Notolepis coatsorum; assembly: GCF_963971535.1. NCBI lineage: Eukaryota > Metazoa > Chordata > Actinopteri > Aulopiformes > Paralepididae > Notolepis > Notolepis coatsorum. The sequence goes on from NC_140166.1 coordinate 108,758,808, forward strand.
GTGAGTTTGAGAAAATTTGATTTTGGTGCTGTTTTTGTTCTGGTGTTACCAGAAGCGGCCCCTCTAGTGTTGAAACCATGTTCAGAAGTAATTTCTAACTGATGAGCCAAGCTAGATGGCTTACCAGTGCTAATAATGTTCCGCAGTAGCATTAGAAGACTCATCGATTTTTTATATTCAACCATCAGCCATGCCAGATGTTCATGCATAAAACCAATACTTTTGCCTTCTTGTCACTTGGGCCTTTTGTCGCTTGTGCTTTCAGCACAGACTTGATGCGCAGGATCCAAGCAACACCTTTCTTTAGGCGATGCCATTCAGAGTAGTGAGTGAGCAACTTGTTGACTGTGCTTTCACCATCCTTTCCAACAGTCCCATCCTTTCTTGCAGTAACCTGTACTGAGTACTTTCACCTCCGGGTCACCGACGGTCAGTGCCGTCTGGGAGAAATGCGAGGCCCTGTGCAAGATTTAAACGCAAGCCCCCCCCCCCCCCCCCCCCTAAAGGTAAAAATAATAATAATAATTTATATACATTTTTATTTTATTTGATTATTAATACATTTTTTTACTTTCTTTTTTGTGCATACAGTCAACGTATTTGTCATGTACAGAGGTCTATTGACCATACAAGATAGTAATCTGGGCAGGTGTTACATGAGCAAAAAAACAACCCCCTCATTAGAAAAATGCTTCTTAAACAGTCCCGGGTAGGCAGATAGTAAACAGAGACGTTTTCAAATGGCAAGTCAGATTTATTATGTGTGGGGCTTCCAACCCACGGCCTTTTCCCAAAGGGAAAAGGGGATGTTGTCAGTGGGGATTTCAACCCAGATCACACAAAGGGAAAAAGGTAAGGGGAGAACAAACACGGTACACATACAGACAAACAAACAATAAACAAGTGAACTGTGTGTCCTTCATAAAACACCACCACCATTTGGGGATCGATCCACAACCAGTGATCACTAATACTGCGCCACCACTATATCGCTTCCAACGTGACAGCTAAGAGAGAAGGCAGCCTCCTCACTCCACTCTGAGACGTGGCAGTGACTCCCAATGAGGCCCCCGTGTGTGTGCCATCTTCCAGGTTATATCCACTCATCCAACTGACTGCCCACAGGTGTAACCAAGCAGGTGCAATCAGCTCAATCAGGAGGATGAGAGGTATCTGGGAAAAGAGAAAAGAAACAGGATTAGAAGATGACACATCACACAACCAGGAATAACATAACCCATACTCATGATACTAATCTGATGTTCACATGGTCTTCCAAATACAGTAATAATGATAATGACCAACCCACGTACATCACAGTATTCTTAAATAATAGCGCTGCCCGAAGCTGGGCATACAGTCAACGTATTCTTAAATAATAGCGCTGCCCGAGGCTGGGCATATGATACAGTCAACATATTCTTAAATAATAGCGCTGCCCAAGGCTTAGTGGCAATGCACCTGTACAGTCGTACACCTGGCAGTAACAGGGAAAATGCATAAAACACCCCTGGAACCTGATAAACAAGCTTAAAGCCAGGTTAATTTTTCAAGCACGACATGTAGATTTGCAGTTTTGCCTTATTTGAATCGAACTCTATAAGCTTAGTACACACGTCACAAACTGCACAAGCACAGTGTGAAATGTTCCCAGAGAGCAACTTGTAAAGCTGCATGATGCAACACACCGAGTGAGAGAGAGAGAGAGACAGACAGAGAGAGACAGAGAGAGCGCACGAGAGAGAGAGAGAGAGAGAGAGCGTGCGAGAGAGAGAGAGAGAGCAAGAGAGAGAGAGTGCGAGAGAGAGCGCGAGAGAGCGAGAGCGAGAGAGAGAGAGCGAGAGAGAGAGAGAGAGAGAGAGAGAGAGAGAGAGATCCATGGCGGGAACAGAATAGATTGCATTAAAAACTCACCCTAACGCAGAGTCAGGTCCAAGAGGAAGGAGACGACCGTGGAGCTGACAAAGTTCACCAGTCCCATGATATTGTCCCCCCCGTTGGGATGAACTTGGGAGTCTGTTCCTAGTTTATCTGCCACACGTTAGCACTCGACGATAACGTAGCTAACGCTAGCTAGCTAGGTTAGCTAACGCTAGTTAGCTGTCCCTGCCTTTAGCTAAGCTAATAGCCGACATGGCTAGCCTGACTGAACGTTATAACACGCAACCACTTTCATCTTCAGTCCATCTGCCGAACGTCCTCTTCGTCTTGGCATAACCTAATCACTATACTTGGTATTGATAAGCTTACGGCACGCAGCGTTATTTCTTCTGCTCCGATGCTGCACATTTGGTTTTCAAAAGTAGGATGCTCTTGGCCAAGACATCCACTCGCTCCCGTGGATAGCGCAGAATAGACCCCGTACCTGTACCCCCTCCCCTCGTGGATAATACCGGTCTTCTTCACATCTCTCTACCGACTACCAGACCGACGCCAACCAGCTCCCCCTAGTGTTAGTCCTCCCACGATGATTTGCACAAAAGTAAACGTGTCATTGAATGACGTTTCTAATGTGAAATATATATGCATGTAAGTGAAACTAGATTTTAGGTCTGTGATGGAAAGTGATTGTTAACATTCTATTTATTTTTATTTTTATAAAAAAATAAAAAATTAAAATTAATTCTACTCTCTTCTCGCAATGCCCCCATTCTCGCGAGGCCCTGTGCAACCGCACTGCTCGCACGCCCCTAGCGGCGGCCCTGCTGATGGTGAGAGGTGGCAGAACCCTTGGCCATGATATCAGCCATGAAAACTTTGTAGTCTTCATAGAACTTCTTGTTCCTTTGAAACTTTCTCTTTAAGTTTAAAGCTCTTTGTTCCGCAACACCACGATTGTTGGGGAGCTCAAGTCGCTCTTCTCTCAGTGGGAGCCCAATAGTATAATGTCCGTCCACAAGTGTGACCGAGTTGGAGAATGACTCCAAAAACGTATGGTCTTCTCTGGACATTTCCTTCCTTTCCTCGTGCCCGTGTTCCGGGAAGTCGACCTTGACTTGCTGCTGTGTGGGAAAGACTGAAACAGCCTGGGGTAACATACTGAAACATGAGGAGACTAAATAACACATGGATACAGAAACAGGGGGAGAATACACTAGACTAGACAATGGGGCACAACAGATACACAGACAACAAACAAGTGAGCACCACAGATAACAAATTAATAAACATAGATAAACACAAATGCAGTGGTGTAATGTTCATGAGTGGTGCTGCAAGTCCAATGACCGCTCCATTAGGACCGGGGGGGGTGACAGTACCCCGCCCTCAAAGGTTGACTCCCAGGTGACCTAGCAGGCCCCCCGGGAACGGGAAGGGTGGGAGCAGCACCGGCGAAAAGGTGCGGGGGGAGGAAGGGGGGACGAGGGACGGGGGGAGGCCTAGCAGGCCCCCCGGGAACGGGGAGGGTGGGATGGAGGGTGGGAGGGATGGTAGCAGCGTCGGCGCAGAGGTGCGGGAGGAGGAAGGGGGGTCGAGGAACGGGGCTCCTGGGAACTGGGTCGGGGGGAGGGGACTGACGAGGAGGGCTGGAGCAGGGACGGATGGAGGGTAAAGGCAACGGCTCCGGAGTAGGACCTGGGGCTGGGGTCTCCTCTGCGGCGAGACCCACCGCCGAACCCCGAACCGGAGGCTCCCTGGCGGCAGGACGCGGTGCAGGTTCCCCGACCAGGGTCCCTCCGGCAGCGGAATTCGGCGTCGTCCTCCAGGTCTGCCATGGTGGTATCTCATCCTCCGTAACCTCTCAGGGCGGCGGAGACCTCGACCAGGCCGGCGAGGAAGACCTGCAGTCCTGGGAACCCCCTCCCCTGGGGCTGTGGTGTCGGGATCCGCGCCCCTTCCCCGACGCTCCCCTGCGGACCAGGCGACTCCCCACCCAGGGATCCAGCACAGCAGTGACCGCGGCGCAAGCACTCGTTGTCATCGGCGCCGCTGGCCCGGCCACTGCGTCCCATGGTGCCAGATCCCGAGCGGTCGCCTGGTCGGCACGCAGGACCGAAGCGCCCAGGATCCCGAGCGCAAAGCTTGCTCCGTCTCTCCTTTCTGCCGGGTTCAGGTGTGGCTCGATCATTCTGTTACGATTCCTGGAGCGTTTCGCTGGCATGTCGATTGTAGAGAGGAGTAGAACCCGGTATGCAGATTTAACACAAGGAGAGGTAGTGCAGGATGAAAATAGATGAAGCACGAGTCGTGGATGAAAGTACTAAGCACTTTACTTTAACGTGGCAAACAATACAAAACTGACTCACTGATAAGAACGGAGAAACAAAAGGTTGACAGCACACAGGACGAGGGTAACATGAACAATGATCGAGCACAGGAGGGCAGGGCAAACAACACTAATATACACAGACTAATGGACACATGAGGGTGATTGGAAACAAGACCCAGCTGTGTGGGAAAGACTGAAACAGCCTGGGGTAACATACTGAAACATGAGGAGACTAAATAACACATGGATACAGAAACAGGTGGAGAATACACTAGACTAGACAATGGGGCACAACAGATACACAGACAACAAACAATTGAGCACCACAGATAACAAATTAATAAACATAGATAAACACAAATGCAGTGGTGTAATGTTCATGAGTGGTGCTGCAAGTCCAATGACCGGTCCATTAGGACCGGGGGGGGTGACATCCTGATGTCTTCCCTCAGGTACGGCCATGAATTCACATCCTTTTGGGTGGGGATGTTATCTTTACGTACTGGAATCTCCTTCTGAGTGTACACATGTGGAAGCTGCACATACTCATCACTCTCCAGACCACATATTTCCAGGTCACATGCGACAGAGGTTTTAGTGGATTCCTCTTTGTTTAGTGTTTTCAACAATATTTCTGCCTTTCGGCCGGTTACTTGGAGCAGCTGTAAAAGTGCTTCAGTGCAAAAGGATGCGGTGCTCCCAGTGTCTAGGAACGCATAAGTCATTATTACCCTTCTGTGCTTTCACTTTTACAGGCACAATTGCTAGGATGCCTTCGGGCTCCCCGGCCCCAGTATCCTTCCATCCATCCTTACCCCTGTCCACCAAGTCCACACTGGAAGCAGCACTTGCTACGGCCTTTTCGGTTTGGTGTGGCCTTTTAGCGATGTGCAAGATTGTGGGGTGTTTTAGTTTGCACTCCTTACAGGTAAGCCTCTGAGTACAACCCTTACTCATGTGCCCTAGATCCAAACATCCAAAGCACAGCCCCTTAGTCTTCAGAAACTCCAGCCTGTCCTTGTGGGCTTTCTTGAGGATCTTAAGGCAGGTGGCAAGAGTGTGCTCTCCCTGACAAAACATGCAGCGGTTGGGCAGCCGATTAACCTTTTTGTCTTTTGGTCCCATTGCTGCTGGTGGTGTTGTTGTTTCAGTAGCTGCCTGTGGCGTTGTTACACTTGTGGCAAAACCACTCTTACTCTGTTTGGCCCTTAGGCTGGTTGTGCTGGATGCAGCAGGCGCAGGAGTATAAATGGTTTTGGCCGCTGTGGTGGCATGAGAATCTTTGAGGTTACCAAACACAGGGTGGGAAAGAAGAAAGAAGCCTTGACTGTTTATCTATGAACAGCACCAGGTCTTTAAGCTTGGCTCGTCTCTTCTCTCTTTCTTGTATGTCACAAGCTATAGCTTGCTATTTCTCTTTGAACTTATATGAGAGCTTGGAGAGAACAGCTTTTATATTAGTTGGGTGGTCCATTTCTTGCATGTAGTCCACCATATCCATTGTGTTCAGACAGCTGCTGAGAAATACTGAGAAGGCCTTTAAAGCTTCTGGGTCTTCGGCTTTGATAAACAACCAACCGAGAGCCTTGTTGACAATTTTTTTGCCTCTGTGTATCCTGTGTCAGGTTGCATGTATTGGCAACTACACACCAGCTCTCTTGGTTGGTTAACAGTGTATTGCTCCAAAAAATAAAGCCTGTCCTTACTGTCCTCGGTCTTCTTCTCAATACCATGTTCAAATGCTCTGATAAAGAACTGGTAATTTAAAGGATCTCCATCAAATGTCGGGATACTGAGTGGCGGTAATGAAGACAGTTTCTGTTGTTTAACGAGTGTTTCGGTTATCACATTTAGTTTTTCCATTATGTTTACCAGGTTGCTCATTTGATCTCCTCCAGAGCCGGAAGATGAGCTGCTGGATGGGGGCGGCGGCTGCCTTGGTTGGGCCTTTGTGACTTGTGCACTGGAGTTTGTGTTTTTTTGCACATTCTGTACAAGACTTTGGAAGTTGGAAGTAGCTCCAACTACATTGACGATGCTTGTGTTATCATTGGGGTTACCCACTCTGATAGCTGCTCTCTGTACAGTTGGGGGAGGCAGCTGAATGAACTCAGGTTCCAGGTTTGTGCTTGAAAATAGATCCTGACCATGCACATCCACAAGCCCATCAGTTTCTGCGTCAAGTAGTCCATGTTCCAGATAGTCATTCATCCAATCTTCTAAATGGGGCATGGCAAGATGTGGGAGCATGGCAGTGGCAGGTTGTACAACAGAATGCTCATATTTCCTTATGACACACAGTTTTGCAGCATTTGCTGCCATTTCCATTTCCAGTTCAAACTGCTCCCTTTTTGCCTTCAGCTTGGCTTCAAGCTTGGCTTCCTCCATTTCCATAACTTGTTGCCGTGCCAACCTGTCAGCTCTTGCCAATAGTTCCGCCCCCTTACATTCCAGAGTAACCTTAAGTGAACCAAGAGATGATCTGGTGGTGCTTGACCTCTGTGAAACTCTGTCACCTGGTTTTACAACATTTGATTCACTCTGAACGGAAGCAGTCCAATTTTTAACTGTTGCCTTGTACTCCAGAAGAGACTCCACTCTGGGGTCATACCAGTCATCTTGATCACTTTGCATCTCCTCTGTGGTCAGTAATTCACAAAGCAAGTCATTGCATGCACCCAGGTCACTACACAGTTGTGGAAGTTCATTTTCCAGTTTGGATCTCACCAATTCAACATTGCACACATTTTGCATTAATTGTGTTATTTCATTTTTCTTTTTGGTTATTAAACCCAATCTTGCACTTCTGGAAGCCTTTCAACATTTGAGCTTTTCTGCTTTACTTTCCAACTCTCTCTCTTCTTTTCTATACTTACATTTTGATTTACAAACAAACATCCACATACAACAATACAATTGGCGGTCAAAATTATAAACGACAGTACAATACAATTCGACAGATAAGAACTAAAAGATATAGCTGATAGTAGAAAATAATATCAAAATCGAATGAAGAGTTGACCTAAAATAAATTCACTAAAGGGAAAAGGGAAAACAAAACAAAAAACTAAAATAAAGAAAAGAGATACAAAATAAAAATAAAAAATAAAGTGACATGGGTTCTTTGGTACCTTGGTTTATTTTCATTTCGATTTCTCTTCTTGTCTCCTTTTCACTCGCCTGTGATGTTGTTTCTTTTCTTCCTATACTCTTCCCACTTCTCCCATTTTGACTCAAACTTCTCGTCTTGTAGCCTCAGCCTATGTGTGATTCTCTCCATTTCTTGTATCCTACCCACTATCTCTGTCCATTGTTCCCTTGTCGGTGCTTCTACTCTATACCACATTTTCGTCAATGCTTTCTTGGCTGCTACTAGTAATATCTTAATCAAGTATATGTCTTTCCCCTGAATTCCTTCCTGTGTTAAGTTCCCTAAATACAATACTTGGCCTGTCTGTTTCACTTATTATCCCTCCCAGTGGCGGCTGGCCACTGGGGGCGCTCGGGCGCCGACCCCCCTGTTAAAAGAGAGAGAAGAAAAAAATATATATATTTTTTTGTTTTTTGTTTTATAGCCCTATAAATAATATAAACATGTTTAAAATGAATAATATTTACTCATTTTAAGTATGTTTGTGTTTCCAATGCACAATATAACGTTAATATATCAAATAAAAAATAATCGTTTTCCTGAACAGGAAGTGACTCACTGCGCATAGCCGCATTTCTCCCTAGCTGTATTTCTCGCCTGGGCTAGACGCAACAGCGCTCTGAGTGCGTCATCGCTGTATCCGTCGCAGCCAATCAGTGCGTAACGCGCTGTGCGTTGAAATATGATGTATTATGTTGGAAGCCGGGCGCGATTTGAAGCGGTCTAGGCAAGCAGCCTTAGCAGTTTTTTTTATTTCCGTAGCCGCATTTCGCGGAGACGCTCTCTGATTGGCCGACGTCAGTTTTTTTTTCCGTAGCCGCATTTCGCGGAGACGCTCTCTGATTGGCCGACGACAGTTTTTACACTGGTTAAGCCACTCTTGACTTCGTTCGAAGTAGGTTAAGGACAACTTAGGTAACGTTAGAGTTTGTCTTAGAGCGTGACGGCAAGTTCTTTCGACGGTTAAGCTTAGGCACTCTTTCAAAGTTGGTTAAGGTTAGTGTAACTGAGGGGTTACAAAACCCTGACTGTATTAAAGATTGTTATAGATTAAACCACTGCTAGGTATGTACTTTAATTACTGGCCAGACAGTACATCGAATATAGATGGTGAACACTCACAAAAACGCGGCATTGACAAAGAAATAGTATTTGAGGGTATTTTATTATTATGCAACATTAGGTTACAGAATGAGAATTAAGGTCGCGCTTGTATGGCGAAGAATATGCATAAAGTCAGTCAGTAGCATGAGTCACTGGGAATAGCAGGATTCCTACGATGGGTCTAAGTTGATGCCACCGGTCGTATAATAGCAACTATAGAAGGCAACGCTGGTACCGCCTGGAGACACTGGGTTCCCTCCGGGGTTGTAAGGCCTAGAGGGTAGAGGAATGTTCGGATACTCAGTCTGATTCAATGAAGAATAAAGAGACTCCACGTACAGGAGTCGGTCCTTGTAAATCCCACGATCAGCAGCAAAGCAATAATTGTAATCCAAATGCTCGATAGCACCGATGACAGCTAGCCAGCCTCTGTCCATGAGGCCAGCCCGAGTTGTAATCCTCACGAGGTTGAATCCCAAACGATAGTTGTAACTGAGGGGTACAATTCCCTGACTGTATTGTTAGATATGATATTTAATACCACTACCTCATGTACTTTAACTTCTGGCCACCCAGTACAAGATATAAGTATGATGAACACTTTCCCACCTGATGAAACGAACCAACACAAATGTACCAAATCGAATATTTAATACAGCAAAAGGTGTATACAACATTCACTTAATTACATTTATGATTTGAAATATTGAATATGCACTTTTATGGCAAATGAGTATTCGTAGGTAAATCAACATTGAATGTCCAATCTCTGGTTGCGCAGGGAGTAAGTATACAACCTGGAATATTTAGGAAACGATAGCGATGGTACTTAAATGATTATAGCTGGATACACTAAGGGGGGGGGGGGGTCCCGCTGGTTGTAAGACAGTAGGAGGGGGGGGTTAGAGAAGCCGCTGGCGGTATCCCATCTGGCCGACGGTGTCTTGGGAGAATCCAAAGTCTTGGACACGGTGCCCACAGAACCTCGGGCCGCAGACGAATACAGCTGGACCCTCTGTGGAACGGTATCTGCCGGTCCACAACGGAGAGACGTGGTGCGACCTCACGTGTAGAGCGCCGCCTCACCTGGAGTCCTCTCCGGGGGGTAATTCCAACACTCGGCAGTGTTGGCCTTTATCCATGGAATAATCAAAGCACACAAAGCATAATCCAACAGCCGTGGAAGGCTCGCCGTTGTCGGGGTAGAGTAATCCAATATACAGGTCCAGTCGCTCTTGACCCGGAGCTCCTCGGATGCAATCACCACTAGGGGTCTGACCAGCCTGGTTAAGCGTCCAGATAACGTCAGGAACGATGGGGGTACTGATAACTGTAGGACTCTAACCGAACGATGCACCATACATAAATAGACTATTATTAGCTTAATAGAATACGTCCAACTCGACGGTATGGTGCCAAACTATGACCATTCAACTATTAATCTACACGATATCTCAATGCCTATTCTGGGCCAAGTAGGCCTTACTACACCGCACGTGCGTCGTGGGGAGGCTTTTGCGTCTGTCACTCTGTTGGAGGGTAAAGAACTGGACTAAAAGAAAGTTCTACTTTACGAGCGCCATATATATATGCGCTATGAACAAATAGTACCATTCGTATTTCGCCCGGCATATTACTGCGCGGAACCGGGGGTTGCCTCGACATGTTAGGCGGCACGATTGAACTTGGACCTAGGGGTATGGCAACCTGGCGCCAGGTTCTCGTCCAATGGTAGAATGAAACTATTATGGGCTGTTTAGTAGAAACGGGGATATTCAATGCATATTGTACAAGGAATATACAGGGGATATCAAACGATATACAAATACAATTAAATATATATATATAAATAAATATACATATTCGGTTTAATCTGATCCTTCACAACAGCCGCCCCCTAATTAGTCCCACCTAATTAGCTAAGCAGAGACAGATTAACCGCACTGTCTTCCACTCAAGGTCCGCTGTAAGGGTCAGTCAACTCACAAAGTCATAGGGTCATGGTCATCATCGATAGTATCTGGGAGTCGGGGCAGTTCTATGAGCCTCGCCACGGGACGTGTGTAGGTGCGCCCTTGGACGAGTACTTCAGCTGCTCGGACCTTGCCATCGGCACCGGTGATCACTTTGCTTACGCGGCCAGCCGGCCACATAGCTCTGGGGAGTGACTGGTCAATAATCATGACGACTGTTCCTTCTGTCAAATTGTCTCTCTCTTTTACCCACTTCTGGCGGGTCTGTAGAGACGGTAGGTAGTGAAGTAGGAAGCTGCTCCAAAACTTGTCAGCTAGTACTTGGCTGTACCTCCACATTCTTCGGCCGTTCGCTTCTTCAGGCCTGTACATTGTCTGGGGTAGCGCGGGGTCCAGCCGCCCCATTAGGAGTGTGTTGGGGGTGACTGGGTCGACATCTGCTACATCACTGGAGACGTAACCGAGGGGCTTTGAGTTCAATACTCCCTTGATCTCCGTGAGGACTGTCATTAGGACTTCCTCTGCCACAGTCTGGGCTCCGAGTACGGCATACAGGGCTGTCTTTATAGAACGTACTTCTCGTTCCCAGGTTCCACCGAAGTGGGGTGCGTTCGGGGGATTAAACTGGAAGTCAATCTGGGCTGGAGCGAGGTGGGTCTTAAGTTCTGGGCCCATAGCTTGGAAGCTCTCTCTCAGCTCTCTTTCTCCGCCTTTGAAGTTGGTCCCGTGATCAGACAACAATGTAGACGGTTGTCCTTTCCGTGATATGAATCTCCGGAAGGCCATAAGGAATGAGTCTGTGCTCATGGTCGGAAGGAGCTCGATATGTATCGCTCTGGTGGTCATGCATTTGAATACAATACCCCACCGCTTCTCGGTGCCTCTTCCTCTCTTTATATACAACGGGCCAAAACAGTCCATGCCTGTGGAGTGGAATGGCTTGTCGCCGATTCGGAGGCGACAGGGGGGTAGGTCAGCCATCCGTGGTATGCTGGGCTGCGCGCGCCACTTACGGCAGTCTAGACAGGTTCGCTGGAAGCGCCGTACTGCTTCTCTCCCTTGCAATATCCAATAACGACGTCTGATCTCCGCGAAGACTCTCTCTGCTCCTGCGTGGTGTACATCCTCGTCGTATTTCTTTATAATCAGCTCTGTGACCTTGTTTCGGCTGTTCAAGACGATCGGGTGCTTAATGTCATCTGGTAGATCGGGGGCTCTCCGCAGGCGACCACCCACTCTGATGAGATTATGTGCGTCACTCTCTGGTGCCAGGTGAATCAGTCTGCTGTCTGATGGGACGGGGTTTCCTCCCTGTAGACAGTCTAGCTCATCGGGGAACGAGTCTCTCTGGGCTCGTTGTAGTAGAAGAAGTTCTGCTTCTTCGTAGTCAGCTGCTGACATGTCAGTGGTGGACTGAATCTCTGGGTGGTGCCGCAGGAATGTTCTTTGTTGCGCACTCTCTAGGGTAATGCAGTCATCTATGTTGGGGTCTGTGGAGGCGATAGTGCTCAGTCCACAGAACATAGGCTTCTTGTTCTCAGCCTCCTCGTTACTTGCTTCCCTCGGGGTGGGCGTAGGCCAATCTCCTTCCGGGAGCTGGAGGAATGCTGGTCCGTCACTGTAGATGTTGCGACGGGTTAGGTCATCCAGGGACATTCCCCGGGTGATGACGTCAGCTGGGTTGTGTTTGGTATCCACATACCTCCAGCTTGCTTCTTCTGTTAATTCTTGAATCTCGGTGACTCTGACTCCCACGAAGACTTTGTATCTGCATGAATCAGACTTAATCCATGTGAATACTGTCGTGGAATCTGACCACAAGATTGTTCTATGCACCGGAATGGTGAGTTCACGTTGGATTAACGTGGCTAGATGCGCTCCTGCGAGGGCTGCGCAGAGCTCTAGACGTGGGATAGATTGTTGCTTACGTGGGGCTATTCTTGAGCGGGCCAGTATGAAAGCAGTGTGTATCTCTCCTCCCATCTCTTGGGCACGCAAATAGGCAACCGATCCGTAGGCTACTTCGGAGGCGTCGCTGAAGACGTGTAGCTCAATCTCGCATGTCTCTGGCCTCACTGTGGATGGGAAGTAGCTGCGGCGTATATTGACACCTGGGAGTGAGCGGAGTTCCGTCTCCCACTCTCTCCATGTTGAGGCAAGGTGTGCGGGTATTGGGTCGTCCCAGCCCTGGTCCTTGTCCCATAGTGCTCGTACAATCATCTTTGCCCTGGTGGTGTAAGGTAGAATACATCCCAACGGGTCATATTGTCTGGCGAGTGTTCTGTACACACTCCGTCTGGTGGTCGGTATCGCCGCCGACCTTCCTTGCTCTGGAGCCAAGGGTTTGTGTCTATAGTGGAGCGAGTCTGTTTTGAAGCGCCAGACTAATCCTAGTGTCATTTCTTGGGCTTCTCCTGGGATTGTCACCATCCAGGTCTCGCTGCTGGCAGCCTTGTCTGCGGAGGAGAGGCTGCGCAATACGTGCGGGTCACTGCTGGCCCACTGCCTGAGATCAAAGCCTCCTTTGATTAGGGAGGCGCGTAACTTGATTAGGAGAGCCTCGGCTTCTTCTTGAGTCGAGATGCTTTGTAGACAGTTGTCCACGTAGAAACTGTTCTTCACACTGTGTTGGACCTCTTCATCTGCTGCTGGGTCCTCTGTGACGTGTTTCTGTAGTGCAAAGGTAGCACAGCACGGGCTGCATGTGGTTCCGAAGGGGAGTACTTCCCACTGGTAGATGGATGGGTTCTCATCTCCGATCTTCTCTCTCCATAGGAACCGTAGCAGAGGCTTGTCCTCCTCTACTAGTCTCACCTGCAAGAACATCCCTTTGATATCCCCGCTTATAGCCACCTTGTCCTGGCGGAAGCGCAGTAGCACGCCTAGTAGGGAGGGGCCGAGTGTGGGGCCGGGCAAGAGCTCTTTATTCAGATTTTGGGATCCAATCTGGTAGCTGCAGTTAAACACAATGCGATCCTTGCCATTGTGATGGACCTTGTGATGTGGCACGTACCATGATTCGGTCGTCTGATCGGCCTCTTCAATGTCAATCTTTGTTACGTGTCCCGCTGTGATTAGCTTCTCGATCTCAGCTCGGTACACACTCTGTTGAGCGGGGTCTTTGGCTAGGCGCCGCTCTGTGTTCAGTAGATAGCGCTCCGTGGCGTCTTTCTTTGCGTGAAAGGTGGGCATTCCCTCTCGCCTCAGGAGTGGAGTTGCGTATCTCATCACTCCGCCGACTGTGACTCTCTTTGTCCCCTGCTCGAGTAGGTTGATGGCGTAAATGTCTTCTTTAGAGCGAATGTCTTTCTTTTCGTTCTTAAAGGGCATTGTCTCTAGGGTCCATAGCCTCTCTGTCGAGAGTGGTGTCTTCTTCTGTCGTTCTGGAGTGGAAGCAGCTAGTGGCTGCGGTTCGGTTGAGAGATTTAGCGAGGGGGCCTTGTAATGTCCATCCTAGGCGGGTCTCGACTGCTGCAGGACAGCCTCGGGGGCCTGTATGGACCCGGTCAATCGGGACTATGAGTTCTGCATGGTCGGAGCCTATCAACAGGGTCGGGGTAGCGCCGTCTATGAGCGGGATAGGTAATTGGCGCAGGTGCACATATTTATCCATCAACTTGGTGACAGGGTAGGTGTACTGCGAGAGTCCTATTTCTTGGCTGGTGAAAGCATTTGTGATCTTGTACCGTCGCTCTGGCTGCCCGTTGGCTGCGATAGTGAAGGAGACATTCTCGCCCTTTATCGTCTTTAAATCTCTTCTTATTGTCCGAATCGTCATTTCGTTCTTGCTCCCCCGCAGTCCCAGCTGGGTCGCAGCGGAGGCGAGCAGAAGGGTCTTCTCTGACCCGTCATCAAGGACGGCGTAAGTGTCCATGACTTTATCTTGGTAGCTCAATGTCACACGGACTACCTTTAAGAGCACTTGAGCTCCGTTGCTGCTGGCGGGGTCAATGTACATGACACTTGCCTTGGTGCCGCTCCGTGGTGCAGGTATAGGCCGTCTTCCGTTACTATCGCGTAGTATATCTAGATGGGCTCCATCGCACCGGCTGCACCTTTTCTTTAGGCGGCATTCGGCTGCCATGTGGGTCCGCGCACATCGATAACAGCGCCGGTTGGACTTTATCCATTGGCTCACTTCTTCTGCATTCATCTTTGTGAACGAGTCACATTGTGACAGCCAGTGTTCTTTCTCACAGTAGGGACACGCTATCTTCCACTTCTCCTTTCTCGAGGGGGTGCTGTGACTCTTACTGCTCGGTACTGACTCTGATTGGTGCATGACAGTCACCGATCTTCTTCCATCACTTATTCTCCTGGGTCCCTCTCTGGAGCTTGGCGTGCTCTGCCCGAAAGTGTCCAGTCGTAAGCTGCTGACCTCTCTCGCCAGGAAGTCGGCCAGATCAAGGAGGGATGGCTCGGGGCCGTCGGGATCTCGGTAGTCCCTCTGCCGCCGAAAGCGCTCCTGTCTTGTGGGTGGCAGCTTCTCCAAAATCCTCTCAACGTTAGAGTTGGCGTACAGCTCATGCCTGCCCTTCTCCCGTTGAGCTCCCAGCATCCCCACCAGGGACTGCACTTTGATTGACAGGTCGTCTAGTGAGCGATTGTCTGTGGCTGGGGGTAGGCGGTCAATATGCCTTATCTCCTGGATTACGTAATCCCATATACGTCCATATCTTTGATCCAGCGCTGCAAGGGCCGCTGTGTATGGGGTCGAGGAGGTAGCATAGGCTAGCGCTATATTGTGCGCTCGCGGTACTTTCAGGTGCTTCAATAATATTGCATACTTGTGGCGTTCATCAGCGACATCCACCATCATTGTCTCTAAGCACATCCGGAGCTCCGTGTACTGTGCTCGACTCTCATAGGCGAAGTCTGGGAATGACGGCGTGGCGTTGTATGACGCCGTGGATGGCTGATACATCGGCGAGCGTTGGGGGAGAGACCTCCTGGGCGAGTCCCCTCTTGCGCCTCGCTGTGGGCTGGTACTGGCAGGGTACCATGGCCCGCTGGTCCAGGTACTGTTCCTCGGGGCTGGTCGTGCGTCGTGCTCACCCGTGAATAGAGTCGGGGGTCTGTAGCGCAGCGCCGCGGGGGTATAGCCTGGACTGTATGGAACCTCCTGGTCCGGTGGAGTACTGTGCTGTCGTCGGGCTTGGTTCTCCTCTTCTCCCTCTTCTTCTTCTATCAAATCTTCCAGATCCTGTAATCGTTTATTTAGCTTCTCCGCAGTGTAGGCCGCTCCTTCCTTGTAGCTGGGTCTCGCTTGGACCGGTATGGGAAGGGGATCTGCGGGGGGTCTAGACTCGGTCTGTTGGTCAAGTTCAGGGTCGCTTGCTCGTTGCGGTGACGCTGCTCTTGACTGTTGTCTCGACGAGTTCCTTGAGCCCCTGGCGGAGGGAGAGGGAGTTGTCCTTTTGATCAGCTGCTCTATTAGTTCGCTTGTAGTCTGTCGCGCTCTGCGTCTCTTTGGGCACCGGCAGCGGCGCGCTGGGCGTCGGCGGCGGCGCGCTCTGTTTCTCTTTGGGCACCGGCAGCGGCGCGCTGGGCGTCGGCCCGGTCTCTTGCCATATTCTCTTCCATCTGGAAGCGTCTCATCTCCAGACTTGTGCGCTGTTCTTCGCTCCGTTGCTGTGCTTGGAGGTGTTCGCGCTCGCTGGTCGCCTGTGCTTGGAGACGTTCGCGCTCGCTAAGCGTCTGTGCTTGGAGCCGATCGCGTTCGGTAGAGGCTGTCAGGCTGACGAGGAACGCCTGTTGTAGTGTCCTCTCCGCTTCGCTGGGGGAAGGCGGTAGTGGAGGTGAGCCGCTCCTGCGTGAACCGATCCTGGGGGTACTCGTTGGGGAGTCCTGGAGCTCTAGTTCCTCGGCGCTCTCCTCCTCTTCTTCCGTGCAGAGTTCTCTCTCTGTAGGGTTGTCTTCCTCCCGGGGCTTGTCGGGGACTACTTCTTGAGTAGTGGCGGGGGGTAATGGCATGTCAATTCCCTCCTGGTCCCCACCGTGAGCTTGGTCAGTTACATTAGGACCTACTAGGGCCTCTGTGGTCGGGGAAACCTGGTCGTTAAGGTCAGACATAATTTTACTTTCTACTTTTACCACGTTTACCGTTTGTCGAAGGCTAGGTAGTTGACTGACAGTGTAAGCCTCTAAGTACTGAGGTGTCTGTCGTCTGCGCCGCGGGCGTTTTAGGTTAGGAGGATCGTTTCGTGGAGTGTTCATCATAGGCCATTTCGATATTAATAACACTATATTAATATTACACTAGTTACCATCCGGCTCGAAGGACCAATTGTAACTGAGGGGTACAATTCCCTGACTGTATTGTTAGATATGATATTTAATACCACTACCTCATGTACTTTAACTTCTGGCCACCCAGTACAAGATATAAGTATGATGAACACTTTCCCACCTGATGAAACGAACCAACACAAATGTACCAAATCGAATATTTAATACAGCAAAAGGTGTATACAACATTCACTTAATTACATTTATGATTTGAAATATTGAATATGCACTTTTATGGCAAATGAGTATTCGTAGGTAAATCAACATTGAATGTCCAATCTCTGGTTGCGCAGGGAGTAAGTATACAACCTGGAATATTTAGGAAACGATAGCGATGGTACTTAAATGATTATAGCTGGATACACTAAGGGGGGGGGGGGTCCCGCTGGTTGTAAGACAGTAGGAGGGGGGGGTTAGAGAAGCCGCTGGCGGTATCCCATCTGGCCGACGGTGTCTTGGGAGAATCCAAAGTCTTGGACACGGTGCCCACAGAACCTCGGTCCGCAGACGAATACAGCTGGACCCTCTGTGGAACGGTATCTGCCGGTCCACAACGGAGAGACGTGGTGCGACCTCACGTGTAGAGCGCCGCCTCACCTGGAGTCCTCTCCGGGGGGTAATTCCAACACTCGGCAGTGTTGGCCTTTATCCATGGAATAATCAAAGCACACAAAGCATAATCCAACAGCCGTGGAAGGCTCGCCGTTGTCGGGGTAGAGTAATCCAATATACAGGTCCAGTCGCTCTTGACCCGGAGCTCCTCGGATGCAATCACCACTAGGGGTCTGACCAGCCTGGTTAAGCGTCCAGATAACGTCAGGAACGATGGGGGTACTGATAACTGTAGGACTCTAACCGAACGATGCACCATACATAAATAGACTATTATTAGCTTAATAGAATACGTCCAACTCGACGGTATGGTGCCAAACTATGACCATTCAACTATTAATCTACACGATATCTCAATGCCTATTCTGGGCCAAGTAGGCCTTACTACACCGCACGTGCGTCGTGGGGAGGCTTTTGCTTCTGTCACTCTGTTGGAGGGTAAAGAACTGGACTAAAAGAAAGTTCTACTTTACGAGCGCCATATATATATGCGCTATGAACAAATAGTACCATTCGTATTTCGCCCGGCATATTACTGCGCGGAACCGGGGGTTGCCTCGACATGTTAGGCGGCACGATTGAACTTGGACCTAGGGGTATGGCAACCTGGCGCCAGGTTCTCGTCCAATGGTAGAATGAAACTATGATGGGCTGTTTAGTAGAAACGGGGATATTCAATGCATATTGTACAAGGAATATACAGGGGATATCAAACGATATACAAATACAATTAAATATATATATATAAATAAATATACATATTCGGTTTAATCTGATCCTTCACAACAATAGTGGAAATCAACGAGGCTCTTCTCCGGGTAACACGTTCCAAATCAATATAATCCAACCAGTAATGGTTCTGCAATCGCCGACGCTGGTTCTCCTGTGCACATGTCCAACGGTTCTCCAACTAGGCCTCCTCGGGTGCGGGTGACGTATTTAGGCCACACACCCTGGCTAAGGTACACTAGCTAAAACACGACGAACCGCTGGGTAATGCTACACACGAACGAACTGGGTTGCACGATACACAATAAATGAACGACTATTTACTTCACATTAGATTAGGTCGAACTTGACGTTACTGCATTAAACTCTGACACTTTACTATTCTATTCGCACATGTTCTCAACGCACGGTTGCCCACTTCACCACGATGAACTACGTTGGCTTGTTTAGATGGACTAAGGAGTTAATGTACTAATTGCTTGAAGATGCGTATGAAGATTGTAAAGCTGGAGGCTCGGGTTTCTACCCTGTACCAAATACAGCAGAATGAGCAATTCCTTGACTCTATGCTTGAAGCTACTACAAATATAGCCAACAATACCATGATTGAAACCTGGCCTATGCTAGCAGCTACAGAACAGCACCACCCAAAAGACGGTCCTTGGCACAACCAAGGAGCTAGACCAAAGCAGTGGATCACCGTCAAGGAAAAAAAGAGAAAAAAACGAACCAGGACCTCACCCCCGGTACCGCCAAGAAATAGTTTCAACCTACTCTCAGAAACATGCATATCAACACCCAAAGCAAAGAGACATAGAAGCGTGGCTAACAACGCTAACGAAGCAAACAGAGGGCGAAACGGAGCTCACGCTAACAACGCTAATAGCAAGAATACCGGAGCTCACGCTAACACTAGTGAAGCAAACAGCTGGCATGCCGGAGCTCACGCTAATGCTAGCGAAGCTAACAGCCGGCACATCGGAGCACACGCTAACGACGAGACGACGAGGAAAACAGAGCCACTAGCGACACGGCTAGCAAACACGACCCAGACCGAGCGAACGGCTAACAACAAAGAGACTATCATGCGCCGAGAACGTCGCGGTAGCCAACGCCGAAGGTACGGGACCAGCGTTAACATGCCAGCTATTGAGAAGGCTAACGAGGCTTCACCAAGGCCACAGGACTGTGGAAAGAACCGGCAGACTAGGCCTAGCCCAAAAACAAACGGCCCCAAAACTGTTGGAAAGAAAAATGCTAACCTCACACAGAAAATAGACTGTATACTGATTGGAGATTCCACAACAAGGTATGTGGAGATGGCAAACACAGAAAATATCTGTCTAGACAATACATCTGTCAAAGAGCTGGCCGAAAAACCAACACTAATCAGACCGGGAATAAGAAAAATTGTCATTCACTCTGGATCGTTTGACATCCTGCGAAAGAAGACTGGCACAGAGACTTTGAAAGACGATTTCACACGTTTAATGAACACACTAGACAAACATCAGTCTGTGTACACAAACACTGATGTGTCCATCAGTGGACCAATTGCATGCTTTCGCAGAGGACAGGAAGCATTCAGTCGACTCCTAAATTTTAATTCATGGTTAGGGGCTGCATGTCTCGTACACGACCTGAAATTCATTGACAACTTCAATGTTTTCTGGAATAACCCAGAACGTTTTCAAAGAAATGGCTTCTTCCCAAATCGCTTAGGTTCAAAGCTCCTATCAGCAAACATGCGTCATGCCTTGATGGCCTCCAAGAATATTAAGCTCACACCAGCACGAGAGATAATCATGAAGGACACAATCTCACCACGGATTACAGCAGCACAAGACGTCCCGTCCCCCCCGTCCCCCCCCATATCACACAAGGCCATCTCGTCTGATCAAATGTCCCCGAAAGCACAGAACAGTCAGTACGGTACAGAATAGCACAATTGCCATGCCATCTCTCAAAACATACAAGTAATCCTAACCAGCCAATGGCATGGTGAAAAATATACACCATCAATGCGTTTACCTGCTATTAACCTCAGGGCCATCACGGTCAAGCCAAAGCAGACCTCCTCTAAAGAAGTCCAACAAATAAAATTAGCTCTCCTAAATGTCAGATCACTGAATAATAAAACTTTCTTAGTAAATGATCTGATTAAAGAAAATAACTTAGATTGCATCTGCCTAGTAGAGACATGGCTAAATAATGACACAGCTACATCAATAATGATAGAAGCTTGTCCACCAGACTATAACTTTTTTCAAATACCCAGAAAAAATAAAAGGGGCGGAGGAGTTGCAGCAATCTTCTCCTCAAAACTCTTGTTTAGAATCACAGAACTAGGCGAGTTCATGTCAATGGAATATCTTGCCATTGAACTAAAAACAGAATCAACTATTATTGTCACAATATACCGCCCGCCTAGACACTCACCAGTATTTATACAGGAGCTCTCTGAACTGATCTCACTATGTGTTACCGGATATGATAAGGTGATCCTAAATGGAGACCTGAACATCCATTTTAATAAGAAAACAGACTCCAAAACTATGGAACAAAAAAATCTACTGGATAGCTTTGACCTAATACAGCATATAACAAATGCAACTCACCGGCTTGGGAATACACTAGACTTAGTTATAACAACAACTGGGCTAAGCATAACAAATATCTCAATAACTGAATTACCTCTCTCCGACCATCACTGTATATTTTTTGATACTCAAATAACCCTTACTAAAACAAAAAAAGAAATCAGTTAAAAAGAGGCTCCTAAACGACAAAGCTGAATCAAAGTTCATTGATCTTATCAGACTACATGAACCTGCACACAATCATGACAGCTCTCTAAATGAAATGGTAGAAAATCTCAATGATGCAATGTCATCTATATTAAATTCTGTCGCCCCATTAAAAACGAAAAAGAAGAAAACTAGAGCCTCGCCCTGGTTAAACTATAATACGGTCAACGAAGAAAAAAGGAAATGTCGTGCAGCGGAGCGAAAATGGAGAAAAACAAAAACCACCATATGCTGTGATATATACAAAGATGCTTTAACTGCTTATAATAAAACCATCCGCTTAGCAAGGAAAGATTACTTCTCTAAAATCATTACAGAAAATGCTGGAAACTCCAGAATCCTCTTTTCCACTATTAATGTACTACTCAACACTGCCCCTACACCTCCTCAGTCATCAACGGTTAAGTGTGAAGAACTTGCACTATTCTTTAACAACAAAATAACCTTGATCAGGGCCAGCATTACTCATGATGGAAATAAAGTTGATTGCGGCAAACCGTGCAATGTAACCATGAGAAGTTTCACATGCATCACATTAGATGTACTCTGCAAAACTCAGAATGTAACTCCTCCACCTCAGACATTGACCCTATACCTACAGCTTTATTCAAACGGGTATTTAATAGTGTTTCAAGCCCTGTGCTAGATATCATAAACACTTCCCTTAGGACTGGTATTTTCCCGGATGCCTTTAAAACAGCAGTTGTAAATCCATTACTAAAAAAACCTAACTTGGATAGTAATGAAATGGCAAATTATCGTCCAATATCCAACCTACCATTCATTAGTAAAGTACTTGAAAAGATAGTTTCAGTTCAAATAAATTCCTTTCTTGAAGAAAACAACATCTTAGAAGAATTTCAGTCAGGATTCAGAAAATATCATAGCACTGAAACTGCCCTCACCAAAATAATCAGTGACCTCAGACTAAACTCTGACGAGAATAAGATCTCCATCCTTATCCTGTTAGATCTCAGTGCAGCATTTGATACAATCGATCACGATATTCTAATCGATCGTCTTGAAAACCATGTCGGTTTCTCAGACCATGTGCTAGGCTGGTTTAAAACATACATCAGAGGGAGGAAATTCTATGTTAAACTAGGAGATCACATGTCTGATATATACGACAACAATATCTCAATCTCAGGTGATATCATCAGAGAACATAATGTAGATTTCCATAGCTATGCGGAAGATACACAACTGTACATATCTGCTGAACCAAATGATACAGCGATTAGCTCCATTACAGACTGCTTACTGGCAATAAATAAATGGATGAGTAAGAACTTCCTGAAACTAAACGAGAACAAAACTGAAATTCTAATTATCGGCTCCAAAACTAAAAAAGAAACATTAATAAAGAACCTGGGGGGACTAACCCCTTGGATCAAATCTGAGGTCACTAGTCTTGGGGTTGTCATAGATTCAGAACTGAACTTCAATTCTCATATTAGCAAAGTGACGAAAACATCGTTCTTCCATCTCAGAAATATAGCAAAAGTACGACCATTTATTAATCAGAACGATGCTGAGAAGCTAATTCATGCATTCATATCTAGCCGGTTAGACTACTGTAATGCACTTTTCACAGGTCTCCCTAAGAAAACCACAGAGAGGCTTCAGCTAATCCAAAACTCTGCAGCCCGACTGCTAACTAGAACCAAAAGGAGAGAGCACATTAGTCCAGTCTTAGCCGCTTTACACTGGCTTCCTGTAACATTTAGAATTGACTTTAAGGTCCTTCTCCTGACATACAAAGCTCTAAATGCACAGGGAGCTAGCTACATCGCCAACACTCTAATAAATTACACACCAGCAAGAACACTGCGATCATCAGCTGCTGGACTACTAGAGGCTCCCAGAAGCAGTCAAAAGAGGATCGGTAATGCAGCCTTTATCAACTATGCCCCAAAACTATGGAACAAACTACCCCAAAACATCAGGGAAGCCAACTCGCTAGACATCTTTAAAAGACAGCTTAAAACCTATCTCTTTGCTCAGGCATTTCACTGATAGATATCTGCTACCACCTAGTGGCAAGAGGAAACATCAGGGATATCCTGACACAACTTGTATTTATTCTTACCCTGCCTACTCTTTTACACTGCCTATCAAATTCATGTGTCGGTTATTGCACTTTTTACTTCTTACTGATGACTATTTTTAAACTGAATCATTTTAAACTATTCTTATTATTTGCAATGCTCGCTCATGCCTGTTTTTTTTTTTTTTTTTTTTATATGTCCGTCGGTTAGTGCTGTAGCATTGTAGTAGAACCAGGTTAACTGTGTCCTGGCTGTAGTAGTAAAACCAGGTTAACTGTGTCCTGGCTGTAGTAGCATTGTAGAACCAGGTTAACTGTGTCCTGGCTGTAGCATTGCTGTAGCATTGTAGTAGAACCAGGTTAACTGTGTCCTGGCTGTAGTAGAACCAGGTTAACTGTGTCCTGGCTGTAGCATTGTAGAACCAGGTTAACTGTGTCCTGGCTGTAGCATTGTAGAACCAGGTTAACTGTGTCCTGGCTGTAGTAGCACTTTTTAATTACTGAATAGAGAGCCTATTAGGATGCTAGATCCTAATGTGAACCAGGTTAACTGTGTCCTGGCTGTAGCATTGTAGAACCAGGTTAACTGTGTCCTGGCTGTAGTAGAACCAGGTTAACTGTGTCCTGGCTGTTGTAGAACCAGGTTAACTGTGTCCTGGCTGTAGTAGAACCAGGTTAACTGTGTCCTGGCTGTTAGTAGAAACACTATGCTTATGGCAGATCAATCAGCATGGATTGTCTGTAAACTTTAATACATGGCAGTTTGGTTTGTTAGAACAGACTGTAATCTTATGCTTATGGCAGATCAATCAGCATGGATTGTCTGTAAACTTTAATACATGGCAGTTTGGTTTGTTAGAACAGACTGTAATCTTCACTTGCTTATGGCAGATCAATCAGCATGGATTGTCTGTAAACTTTCACTTGCTTATGGCAGATCAATCAGCATGGATTGTCTGTAAACTTTATGCATTGTTGTCAATTGCCATATGCTCGCTCATGCCTGTATTTTTTATGTCCGTTCTATTTTATAATTTTTATTTTATTTTATTTTATTTTTATTTTACTATTTTTAAACTGAATCATTTTAAACAATTTTTACTATTTGTGTTACTGAAAACTGTAAGCGGAGAGCCTATTGGGATGCTAGATCCTAATGTGAAACACTGTGATTCTACCTGTCTATCTTTTTATGCTCGCTTATGCCTGTATTTTTTACTGTTGTGAAGCACTTTGAACTGCAACCTCTGTATGAAAAGTGCTATACAAATAAAGTTATTATTATTATTAACTACTGCTGTGCGCACCTTGCGCCGTATATATACTTAAAGGGGAACTATCTTATAAATGGCCTTTTTGAGTGTTTAGCATTGTTTCCTAGCTATGTGAACTTATATTAATATGATCTATGTCTAAAAATTCTCATATTGGCGCATTCTTCCAATTCTCCTCTCACAATATTCACCCTCACTGAACTGAGTCGTTTGAAAATGTGCCTATATGTGATGTCATATAGTCACAGCTGCATGTTAATGTTCAAGAGGCGGCGCTGCCACACAGTGGTTTAGGAGCCCAGGCTCAAAACAGCTCGAGATCTTGAGGTAGAAAAATGCTGTTTTTGAGGACTTGATTAGAAATACAAAACAATGAATAAAAAAAATATATATATTACAGAGGTGTTCCATAGACTCACAGGAATTGTGTAAAAGTGCCCAAATAGTGAAAGAAATAGTAAAATAGTTCCCCTTTAAGTGATTATCTAGTCCCAAACCTTAGTTCTTGTCTGGGATCAATACGCTGTCTCCGGGCATGTTCTGACATGCCTGAGCTTGTCTTTGAACCTGACGTTGGGGGCTTGCGAGCTGGCGCCTAGGGCGCTATCCAATAAGGAGAGCGAATATTACTCTGGTTTGAACGCAGGTAAAGGGATATGCCGTGTATATATAAATAATATACAAAGTATATCAAACAATAAAGGTAGATTAATCTGGCCCTTCACAACAGCCGCCTCCTAATTAGTCCGCACCTAATTAGTTAAGGGAGACAGATTAATAGTCCAGTCAACTGCTCAATGTCTGTTGTGAGGAGTAGGGCAATCTACAAAGTCAGTGGGTCATGATCGTCATCAGGGGATTCAGGGAGCCTCGGCAACTCTATCAGCCTCGCCACGGGTCGGGTGTAGGTCCGCCCTTGGACAATAACTTCTGCCGCTCTGACCTTCCCGTCGGCACCAGTGATCACTTTGCTTACGCGGCCGGCCGGCCACATAGCTCGGGGTAGTGACTGGTCTATGATCATAACGACTGTGTCCACTTGTAAGTTGTCTCTGTCCTTTACCCACTTCTGACGGGTTTGGAGAGACGGTAGGTAGTGGAGGAGGAAACTGTTCCAAAACTGGTCAGCCAATACTTGACTGTACCTCCACATTCTTCGGCCGTTCGCTTCTTCAGGTCTGTACACCGTCTGTGGAAGCGCAGGGTCCAGCCGCTCCATCAAGAGAGTGTTGGGGGTGACTGGGTCGACATCTGCTACATCACTTGAGACGTAACCGAGGGGCTTTGAGTTCAATACTCCCTCGATCTCCGTGAGGACTGTCGTGAGGACTTCTTCCACCACGGTCTGGGCCCCAAGCACTGCGTACAGGGCTGTCTTTAGGGAACGTACTTCTCTTTCCCAGGTTCCCCCGAAGTGAGGGGCATTCGGGGGGTTAAACTGGAATTTGATCTGATAGGGAGCGAGGTGGGTCTTAAGTTCTGGGCCCATGGCTTGGAAGCTCTCTCTCAGCTCTCTTTCTCCGCCTTTGAAGTTTGTCCCGTGATCAGACAACAACGTAGACGGTTTTCCTCTTCGTGCTGTGAATCTCCGGAAGGACATGAGGAATGAATCCGTACTCATGAATGAATGAATGAATGAATGAATGAATGAAAACTTTATTTAACAGATTGCAGAATGGGTACAATACAGTACGGCTCAATACATACAATTGTTAAGGGGATGCAGACCTGAGAAAGACGTTTGTCTTGTTTCCATCAGGGTCCCCCATTTTCAATTCATATAGACATATATGACATACATGACATACAGATAGTCAGTACTGCTACATCTATACATTTATGACATACCAGATTTGCAAATACAGTACTGTTTGTGATACAGAAGGAGTCAAGAAAAGGGAGTATATACATTTGACGTAGAAACTGTACATTGGAGGAGGTTGGGTGGGGGGGTTGGGTACATTGGGATATTGACAACCATACTGGGTAATTTACATTGGAGGTGGTTGGGGGGGGGGGGGGGGGGCGGGGGGCACACTGTATAAACAAGTAACACTGTACATTGAGGGGGGGGGGGAGGAGACACTGTACAAACAAACACAATTGTACATTGAACTATTGACACAACCATACTAGGTAAATGACTGTACATTGGAGGGGGTTGGGTTA
The DNA here is from genome assembly GCF_963971535.1 of Notolepis coatsorum. Taxonomy (NCBI): domain Eukaryota; kingdom Metazoa; phylum Chordata; class Actinopteri; order Aulopiformes; family Paralepididae; genus Notolepis; species Notolepis coatsorum. The sequence goes on from NC_140166.1 coordinate 108,785,175, forward strand.
GGATATTTACAGGGGCCAGTGTTGAATTGCAGTCTCCCGTAGGTGTCCCTTGAGAGAGGTTTTGAAAGTGGGTAGTGATCCACATTCCTTTACAGCTTTGGGTAGGGCGTTCCACATTGATGTGGCATAATTGCGAAACGTGTTTAGTCCCTTATTTGAGCCGAATCTGGGTTTAACATGATTTGTGGAGCTCCCTCTGGTGTTGTGATCGTGGTATTCACTGACCTTTGGGAAGTATTTTGACATGTACATGGGTACCTTGGTCGTGTAGTGTATCTTGTAGACCAGGCCCATTGCAAGTTGTTGTACTCTGTCGTCTACTCTAAGCCATCCTAGGTTGTCAAAGTGGGCAGGGGTGAGGTGGGTTCTAGGAGTAAGGTCAAGCAGTAGTCTGACCAGTTTGTTTTGAGATGTTTGTAATTTTGTTTTTAGCGCCTTTGAGGTGCTTTGGTACCATGAGGTGCAAGCATAGTCGTAGTACCCCTGAATGAGTGCTCCTGCCAGAGTCTTCAGGGTGTTCTTGTTTACCAGAGAGGAGATCCGGTACAAGAATCGAGTTCGTTGGTTGACTTTTTTTATTACATTGGATGCCATTTTGTCACAGGAGAGATTAGCCTCTAGGATGGAACCCAGGTAGGTAATTTCATCTTTCCTTGTGACAATATTGTCACCCACTGTAACTGAGAAGCCGTCGGTCTTGCAGAGTTTGTTATTTGAACCGAAGAGAATGGACTCTGTTTTGCCCATGTGTAATGATAGTTTGTTATCAGCGAGCCATATGCAGATTCTGCCTAGTTCCGAGCTGAGGGTTTTTTCAACCTGTAACTTGTTCTTGTCAGAGACCAGCAGGGCTGAGTCGTCCGCAAACAGGAACAAGTTGCAGTCACAAGCTGACGACATGTCATTTGCATAAATTAGGAACAGTAGCGGTCCTAGTATGCTTCCTTGTGGAACACCACAGCTCACTGTGAGGGGGGGGGATAGGGTACCGTTTACCTCCACAGTCGGAAGGAGTTCTATGTGTACTGCTCGGGTGGTCATGCACTTGTATACAATGCCCCACCTCTTCTCTGTCCCTCTTCCTTTCTTCACGTAGAGCGGGCCGAAGCAGTCCACGCCCGTGGAGTGAAAGGGCTTCTCGCCGAGTCGGAGGCGACAGGGAGGCAGGTCAGCTATCATGGGTATACTGGGCTGTGCTCGCCACTTGCGACAGTCTAGACAGGTCCGCTGGAAGCGACGTACTGCTTCTCTTCCTTGCAGTATCCAATAACGACGTCGGATCTCCGCGAAGACTCTCTCTGCCCCAGCGTGGTGCACATCCTCGTCGTATTTCTTTATGATGAGCTCAGTGACCTTGTGTCGGCTGTTGAGGACTATAGGATACTTGACGTCATCCGTTAAGTCCGGGGCCCGTCTCAGACGACCACCCATCCTGATGAGGCCATGGGTGTCGCGCTCAGGGGCCAAGTGGAGCAGTCTGCTGTCTGAAGGGATTGGCTTTGTTCCCTGCAGGCAGTCTAGCTCATCGGGGAACGAGTCTCTTTGGGCTCGCTGTAGCAGAAGGAGTTCTGCCTCTGCGTAGTTCGATGCGTCAATGTCTGTAGTGGGGGGGACCTCAGGGTGGTGCCACAGGAATGTTTTTAGCTGCGCACTCTCAAAGGTGAGGCAGTCGTCTATGTTAGGGTCAGTGGGGACTGGGATGTGCGTCAGCCCACAGAACATAGATTTCTTGATCTCTGCCTCCTCTTGACTAGCCTCCCGTGGGGTGGGGGTAGGCCACTCTTCCTCCGGGAGCTTGAGGAACTCAGGACCGTCACTGTAGATATTGTGACGTGTGAGGTCATCTAGGGACATCCCCCGTGTGATGACATCGGCTGGGTTCTGTTTCGTGTCCACGTACCTCCAGCACGCTGATCCTACCAGGTCTTGAATCTCTGTGATTCTGACTCCCACGAAGACCTTGTATCTATAAGAATCGGACTGGATCCATGTGAGTACGGTCATGGAGTCTGACCACAAGATTGTTCTTTGCACCGGGATGGTGAGTTCACGTTGGATTAACGTGGCGAGTTGCGCGCCTACCAGAGCTGCGCAGAGCTCTAGACGCGGGATCGATTGTTGCTTGCGGGGGGCTATCCTTGAGCGAGCCAGGATGAAGGCTGTGTGTATTTCTCCTCCCTCCTCTCGGGCCCGCAAGTAAGCCACCGAACCGTAGGCTACTTCCGAGGCGTCACTGAAGACGTCTCCAGCCGCACTGTGGGTGGGAAGTAGCTCCGGCGTATGTTCACATTTTGGAGCGAGCTGAGTTCTCCCTCCCACTCTCTCCATGTGGAAGCTAGGTGGTCGGGTATGGGGTCGTCCCAGCCCTGTTCCTTGTCCCACAGCTCTCGTACAATCATTTTCGCCCGAGTGGTGTAAGGTAGGATACACCCCAGCGGGTCGTATTGACTTGTGAGTGTTCTGTATACGCTCCGTCTGGTGGTCGGTAGAGGAGTCGACCTTCCCTGCTCCGGGGTCAGGGGTGTGTACTTGTAATGGAGCGAGTCTGTTTTGAAGCGCCAGACTAGGCCCAATGTCATTTCCTGTGCTTCACCTGGGGTGGTCGCCATCCAGGTCTCGCTGCTTGCTGCCTTTGTCTCTGGGGAGAGGCTGCGAAGTACTTGAGGGTCACTGCTGGCCCACTGCCGGAGATCAAAGCCGCCTTTGATCAGTGAGGCGCGGAGCTTGAGCAGGAGGGCTTCGGCTTCTTCTGGCGTCGAGACGCTTTGCAGACAGTTGTCCACGTAGAAACTCCTCTCTACACTTTGTCTGACCTCCTCGTCAGCTTCAGGGTCTTCTGTCACATGTTTTTGTAGTGCGAACGTAGCACAGCATGGGCTGCATGTGGTGCCGAAGGGGAGAACCTCCCATTGGTAGATGGATGGTTGCTCATCGTTGATCCTCTCTCTCCATAGGAACCGCAGCAGGGGCTTGTCCTCCTCCACTAGTCGCACCTGCAGGAACATCCCTTTGATGTCGCCGCTGATGGCCACCTTGTCTTGGCGGAAACGTAGTAGTACGCCGAGGAGAGAGGGGCCGAGTGTCGGGCCGGGCAAGAGTTCTTTATTCAGATTCTGTAGTCCGATCTGGTAGCTGCAGTTGAATACAATGCGATCCTTGCCGTTGTGGTGGACCTTGTGGTGGGGCACGTACCAGGATTCAGTCGTCTGGTCGGCCTCTTGAATGTCAATTTTCTTTATGTGTCCCGCTGTGATCAGCTTGTCGATCTCAGCGCGGTACACAGTGGCTTGAGTGGGGTCTTTGGCTAGACGCCGCTCGGTGTTCAGTAGATATCGCTCTGTCACTTCTTTTGAGGCGTGGAGGGTGGGCATCCCCTCTCGCCTCAAGAGTGGAGTTGCGTATCTCATCACTCCGTCGACCTCGACTCTCTTTGTCTTCTGCTCGAGGAGGGCTATGGCATAAGTGTCTTCCTTTGAGCGAACAAGTTTCTTTTCATTCTTAAAGGGCATTGCGTCTAATGTCCATAGCCTCTCGACGTGCTGCAAGAGGGTGGTGTCGTCTTCGTTTATCCTCGTGTAGAGGCAGCGAGTGGCTGTCGGTCGGTTGGAAGACCCGGAGAGGGGGCCTTGTAATGTCCAACCCAGGCAGGTCTTGACCGCTGCTGGACAGCCTCTGGGCCCGATGTGGACCTGGTCTGTTGGGACGATGAGGTGTGCGTGGTCGGATCCTATGAGCAGGGTCGGGGTGGCGTCATCGATGAGCGGTATAGGTAGTTGACGTAGGTGCACGTATTTCTCCATCAGCTTTGGGATGGGGTAGGTGTACCGTGACAGGCCTATGTCGTGGCTGGTGAAGGCGTTAGTGATGCTATACTGCTTCTCGGGCTGCTCGACCGCTGCTATCGTGATGGAGACATTTTCACCCTTTATGGTCTTCAGGTCTCTTCTAATGGTACGGATTGTCATTGTTTCTTCGGTCCCCCGCAGACCCAGCCGGGCTGCGGCGGATGCGAGGAGGAGAGTCTTTTCTGACCCATCATCTAGGACGGCGTAAGTGTCCATGACCTTGTCCTCGTAGCTTAGGAGCACTCGGACCACCTTCAAGAGCACTCGGGAGCTCCCGCTCTTCGCAGGGTCTATGTACATGACGTTCACTCTCGAGCTGCTCGGGGGTACGGGTCTCCTCTTGTTGCTGTCGTGTAGGACCTCCAAGTGGGCGCCGTCGCACTTGCTGCATCTTTTCTTTAGGCGGCACTCAGCTGCCATATGGCTGCGCGCGCAGCGGAAGCAGCGGCGGTTGGCTTTGATCCACTGACTCACCTCGTCAGCGGTCAGCTTCTTGAAGGTGTCACATTGAGACAGCCAATGTTCATTTTCACAGTACTGGCATACAATCTTCCACTTCCCCTTCACGTGGGGGGTGCTGTGGTTCTTGTGCTGCGGCACTGACTCGGCCTGGTGCATAACTGTCACTGACCGGCGGTTATCGTTGGACCTCCGAGGTCCATCTCTTGGGCTAGAGCCACTCCACACGAATGTGTCCAGTCGTAGACTGCTAACTTCTCTTGCGAGGAAAGCAGCCAGGTCTAGGAGGGATGGTTCTGGGCCGTTGGGGTCACGGTGGTCTTTCTGCCGCCGAAAACGCTCTTGGCGGGCTGGAGGGAGCTTCTCCAGTATCTGCTCCACATTAGAATTAGCATACAGTTCATATCTCCCCTTCTCCTTTTGGGACCCCAGCATCCCCACGAGGGATTGTACCTTGATAGAGAGGTCATCCAGTGCTCTATTGTCTTTGGCTGGGGGGAGGCGGTCGATATCTCGTATTTCTTGGATCACGTAATCCCATATGCGTCCATAGCGCGCGTCGAGGGCCACCAGAGCCGCGGAGTATGGGGTGCTTGAGTTGGAATATGCCAGCGCTATGTTATGCGCTCTGGGCACCTTGAGATGCTTGAGGAGGATGGCATATTTGTACGACTCGTCGTGGACATCGGACATTATAGTCTCTAAACACATGCGTAATTCCGTGTACTGTGCTCTGTCCTTGCGCGTAAAGTCTGGGAACGTCGGTGTGCCAAGGTAAGATGCCATGGATGGCTGGGACATTGGTGAGCGTAGGGGGAGAGGCCTCCTGGGCGAGTCTCCCCGTACGGGTGGTCGTGGGTTAGTACTTGGTGGGTACCAGAGGCTGGGTCCCCAGGTGCTGTTCCTCGGTGCTGACTGTACGTCAAACTCACCCTTGAGTTGGGTCGGGGGTTTGTAGTGCAGTGACTCGGGGCTGAAGTTGGGGCTGTACTGGGCCTCCTGGTCCAAAGTATGTTTGTGCTGGTGGGCTTGATATCCCTCCTCTTCCTCCTCTAGGTCCTGGAGTCTTCTAGTTAGTCTCTCGGCGACGTAGGCCGGTTCTTCCCGTTGGCTGGGTCTCGTATGGACCGGTCGGGGAGGGGGCTCGGAGATGTAGACAGGTTCTTCCTGTTGGCCGGGTCCCAGGTAGCTTTGTCGGGTAGGGGAAGGTGCCCTAGACCCTTGTCGTGATGATCTCCGGGAGCTCCGTGCGGAGAGAGGGGGTGTCGCCCTGGCGATCAATTGTTCTATCATCTGCGCCTGCAGCCGGTCGCGCTCTGCTTCGCGCTGCGCATTGGCGGCGTCGCGCTCTGCTTCGCGCTGTGCATTGGCGGCGTCGCGCTGTGCATTGGCGCGGTCTCGTTCGATGTTCTCTTCCGTCTGAAGGCGCCTCTCCTCCAGTCTGATGCGGTCGTACTCACTCCGTTGTTGCGCCTGGAGGCGCTCTCGTTCCGTTGCAGAGTGTTCGCGCTCGCTTAGTTGTTGCGCCTGGAGGCGCTCTCGTTACGCTGCAGAGTGTTCGCGCTCGCTTAGTTGTTGCGCCTGGAGGCGCTCTCGTTGTTCGCACTCGCTCATTTGTTGAGCCTGGAGGCGCTCTCGTTCCACAGCAGAGTGTTCGCGCTCACTTAGTTGTTGCGCCTGAAAGCGCTCTCGTTCCGTAGCAGAGTGTTCGCGCTCACTAAGCGTCTTTGCTTGAAGCCGGTCGCGCTCACCCTGGAGTCGGTCTCTTTCGGTTGAAGCTGTCAGCGTGGTGATCAAGGCTTGCGCCAGTCTCTGGTCCGCCTCGCTGGGGGATGACACTGACAGAGGTGATCGGGTGCTGACAGGGCTTGTTGGAGATCTGTTCTCCTGGCGCGCTCCGAGGTCTATCTCCTGAGCGTGGTACTCTTCTCTTGGTTGTGCGTCGGGTTCTATCCCTGGAGCGCTTTCTTTATCCTGGAGCGCTCCGGGGTCTATCCCGGTGACGCTGTCTGGAGGTATAGTCACGTCATGTCCCACTTGGTCCCCCCGTGAGCTAAGTCAGTTTGGCTTGAACCCACTGGGGTCTCTACTGGCAGGGTCGCCAAGTCGATAGGATTGGGCATGCTTAAACTATCCGATTTATCCGTATTTAACGTCTGTTTAGATATGCTAGGGGGTAAAACGACAGCGAAGTCCTCCAGATATGGAGGTAGCTGACGTTTGCGCTGCAGGCGTTCTAGCTTAGGGGAGCCGCTTGGAGAGTGTTCACCGCTGGCCATGTCCATATTAATATTATATTAAATATTACACTGATACCCTCCGGCTCGAAGGACCAATGGTAACTGAGGGGTTACAAAACCCTGACTGTATTAAAGATTGTGATAGATTAAACCACTGCTAGGTATGTACTTTAATTACTGGCCAGACAGTACATCGAATATAGATGGTGAACACTCACAAGAACGCGGCATTGACAAAGAAATAGTATTTGAGGGTATTTTATTATTATGCAACATTAGGTTACAGAATGAGAATTAGGGTTGCGCTTGTATGGCGAAGAATATGCATAAAGTCAGTCAGTAGCATGAGTCACTGGGAATAGCAGGATTCCTACGATGGGTCTAAGTTGATGCCACCGGTCGTATAATAGCAACTATAGAAGGCAACGCTGGTACCGCCTGGAGACACTGGGTTCCCTCCGGGGTTGTAAGGCCTAGAGGGTAGAGGAATGTTCGGATACTCAGTCTGATTCAATGAAGAATAAAGAGACTCCACGTACAGGAGTCGGTCCTTGTAAATCCAACGATCAGCAGCAAAGCAATAATTGTAATCCAAATGCTCGATAGCACCGATGACAGCTAGCCAGCCTCTGTCCATGAGGCCAGCCCGAGTTGTAATCCTCACGAGGTTGAATCCCAAACGATAGTGGAAATCAACGAGGCTCTTCTCCGGGTAACACGTTCCAAATCAATATAATCCAACTAGTAATGGTTCTGCAATCGCCGACGCTGGTTCTCCTGTGCACATGTCCAACGGTTCTCCGACTAGGCCTCCTCGGGTGCGGGCGACGTATTTAGGCCACACACCCTGGCTAAGGTACATTAGCTAAAACACGACGAACCGCTGGGTAATGCTACACACGAACGAACTGGGTTGCACGATACACAATAAATGAACGACTATTTACTTCACATTAGATTAGGTCGAACTTGACGTTACTGCATTAAACTCTGACACTTTACTATTCTATTCGCACATGTTCTCAACGCACGGTTGCCCACTTCACCACGATGAACTACGTTGGCTTGTTTAGATGGACTAAGGAGTTAACTACTGCTGTGCGCACCTTGCGCCGTATATATACTTAAGTGATTATCTAGTCCCAAACCTTAGTTCTTGTCTGGGATCAATACGCTGTCTCCGGGCATGTTCTGACATGCCTGAGCTTGTCTTTGAACCTGACGTTGGGGGCTTGCGAGCTGGCGCCTAGGGCGCTATCCAATAAGGAGAGCGAATATTACTCTGGTTTGAACGCAGATAAAGGGATATTCCGTGTATATATAAATAATATACAAAGTATATCAAACAATAAAGGTAGATTCTCTTCACAACAGTTAGAGTTTGTCTTAGAGCATGGTGATAGAACGCCAGGTAGTTTGCAGGCTGTTCGACGCGGAAATGGGCAAAGACACTCATTCATTGAATTCATCACAGTACTGTTGTGTTGTGCTAACAAGCTAATCTGGATGCAGTCTGAACAGAGTGGATAACTGGATATACATCAACAGTCTGGGGACAACAGTGGACCACGTAAACAGTGAGTTAATTCGGTCTCTCTCTCTCTCTCTCTCTCTCCCTCTCTCTCCCTCTCTCTCCCTCTCTCTCCCTCTCTCTCCCTCTCACTCTCGCTCTCTCTCTCTCGCTCTCTCTCTCTCGCTGATGGCAATGGTGATAGTTGTACTGTAACTGTACCTACTTAAATATCCGTATGCTTTTGGTTTCACCGACGCTCTCTGACGCACACAGTAGTGTGTGGTTTCGTGATGCGTGCGCACGCGCATGTTTGTGTGCAGTGTGGCATTGTGCCTTGGTACATGTACATTTTTGGTATGATCGACCCCCCAAGAGAAAAATTCACGAGCCGCCACTGATCCCTCCTATCTCTTCCCAATAGTTCTTTATTATCTGACATCCCCAGAATATGTGTGTGGTTTGCTATTTCCTGTCCACATTTTCTCCAGCATGGTTTCTGTGTTGGTGTATAGTTGCCCTGTATTTCTGGTGTTATAAAAAATCTAATTATATTTTTCCACCCAAACTCCCTCCATATCCTTGACCCTGTGGTTGTGTGTTGTATCTTACATATGTTATACCATTCTTCTTCTGTTATCTCCGTTTCTAATTCCTTCTCCCACTTTTCCTTTATATATTTGGTTGTGATGTCCTTGCTGTCCATTATTGCCTGATATAGTGCTGAAATCCCCCCCCCCTTCCTTCCTTCGTATGCTTTTACCATTATCCTAATTATCCCATTCTGATCTTTGTCTTTGTCTAGTTTTATTTCCTTGTTGTAGTAGTCCCTAATCTGTAAATATCTAAAGTGGTCTCTATTCTCTAGTCCGAATCTTTCTTTCAATTTTTGTAGAGTCTGGATCTCCCCTCCTTCTATCATTGTACATATTGCTGTTATGCCCCCCCTCTCCCATCTTTTGAACCCATGATCTTCTATCCCTGGTTTAAATTTCTACCTTGTATTTCTTTACTATCTTGTTCCATATATTTATAGTGAATTTGGTAATTGGGTCGATTAGTTGTTCCTTTCTTCTGTATAGCTCCCTGTCTCCTATTAGTGCCTGCACTTTGAGTCCCTCATTTTTTGTTTCTATGTCTTTCCATTTGGCTTCATAATTCTCGTTCCACCAACATGCTACTATTATCAGCTGTGCTGCGTAGTAGTAATCTTCTAAACTAGGTATTGCCATTCCTCCTTTCTCCTTTGGTAATTGTAGAGTCACATATCTTATCCTTGGCCTTTCCCCCCCCCATATGAATCTTGATATCTGTTTATTCCATTCCCTGAACTGGCTTTGTGGTATTAATATAGGTAGAGCCTGAAATAGGTATAGTAACCTTGGTAATATATTCATCTTTATAATTTCGATCCTTGAGCTAAAGTCTAGAGGCATTACTGTCCATCTTTCTAGGTCTCTTTTGATTTTCTGATTAATCTGTGTATAGTTTGCATCATATAGTCACTCCACCCCTCTTGTAATATTCACTCCTAGGTATCTGATCCTGTCCATATCCCATTTAATCTTGTATTTGTCTTTGATCTCTGTCGTTGGGGTGTGGTTCAATGTTAAGGTCTGTGTCTTCATTACGTTAAGTCTATACCCTGAGTAATATCCATATTCTGTCAGTAAATCCATCAGTGTCGGGAAGCTTGTGTCTGGTTGTCTCATATATACTATCACATCATCTGCGAACAGTCCTAGTTTATGTTCTGTTCCCCTTATCTCCACCCCGTTGATGTCCTTGGTCTGTCTAATTAGTTGAGCCAGTGGTTCGATGAATATATCGAAGAGCGTCGGCGAAAGACAACAGCCCTGTCTTGTAGCCCTCTCTAGTTTGATCCGGTCCGTCAGGTTGCCATTTACTTTAATCCTTGCTGTTGGTTCTTGATATAATGCCCTAATTGTTTTCATCGCGTTTTTGTCTAGTCCAAATTTCTCTAATACTTTATATAGGAATATCCAGTTTACACTGTTGAATGCTTTTTCTGGATCCAGGCTAACTAGTACCAACTCTCTCTCTTCATGCTCAGCTCGACCCTCTTCCTTCGATTCTTCAGAACCACTTTTTTCAATTGATCAGGCATTTTTTCCATTCACAAAAACACCTTTTCAGTTTTATTTTACTTCAGCCGCGTTGTGGGATTTAAATTCACTTCATTCATGCAGTCCTTCTGGGTGCATTGAAACCTCCTGCATAAGATTTTACACACACCACGGTAACGCGTTGGATACAGCCGTTCAGTCGAGAGTGGAGCACATTCATTCATAAACAACACAGCAACACGGAAGTCTTGGACCCGTAGTAAATTTCAGAGGTAGCCTATCGCTGGCTTTCCATTCGCAGAGCAAACATGTACAACATCCATTTCATCAACAAGCAGCAGGTTTTTTTTACTATAAAGATGCAATCTTTGTTTAACATAAATGCGCCTTCTGGTTCTACTGGTATGCACTTGGTTGACACGCTTAGATAGCAGCACTCAGGAGATCGGAATTTTACATTTGACATTTATTTTCCTTTCAGATTTTCGGATTCCAATAATAATCCCCACAATGAAACTTAGGAAATGCTTGTCTTACCATTTGACAGATACATCATAGTGTAGAATCAATAAAAAACATAGGCTGCTCTGCAGCGGTCAAAAAACCATGTCGCCACATACCAAACATTTTAGAACACTGGCTGTGTGACATCCAGCCCATTTTAACACCTGATGCCTGTTTCCCCAAATTGGCCACATGCATCACAATTTCCATCTCCATAATTAGCTCATCAATTATGCCATAAAAGCAAAGATAATTAGTAGCCTACCTTCATATAGTACCAATAGCCTATAGGCCTACATTGCATCATCACAATATAATAATCACAACAATACTGTTATGGATTGTATGCGACCCCAATAGCATGACTCAGACAGGTATTGAGAGTTAGCCAAAACAAGGGCATGATTTATTTATACACAAAAAAACGGCACTGACACTTTAAGGGTGAAATACACTAAAGTCCATGAACACAAAATGCAGCACTGTCCCTTTAAAGGGCGAACAAAAAGTACACAGGGCAACGCAGCAAACAGGGGGTCCAAGGGGAACGGGCGAACAAAAAGTACACAAGAGATTCTTCTTGAGTCCATGAATGAAAACGAAAGTTCGGAGTCTGGTCTCGTACAGACTCACCAGAACGCTGCCGACGGGCAACGCAGCAAACAGGGGGTCCAAGGGGAACGGAGTGGGAACACAGGCATCCTCCCGACCAGACCGCTGCCGACGGGCCACGCAGCAAACAGGGGGTCCAAGGGGAACGGGCGAACAAAAAGTACACAAGAGATTCTTCTTGAGTCCATGAATGAAAACGAAAGTTCGGAGTCTGGTCTTGTACAGACTCACCAGAACGCTGCCGAAGAGCAACGCAGCAAACAGGGGGTCCAAGGGGAACGGAGTGGGAACACAGGCATCCTCCCGACCAGAACGCTGCCGACGGGCAACGCAGGAAACAGGGGGTCCAAGGGGAACGGAGTGAGAACACAGCCATCCTCCCGTGGAACAATAAAGCGATGACGAGGCCTCACCCAGGAACGAGGTCCACGAAGAGGGAGTAGGGCAGTAGCTGGCACAACGTGTCACCCCAGAGACGCAGCGGTAGTTGGTAGCAACGGGTGGCACGACATCTCCCAGTGAGAACATAGGAAATCCTCCCGTGGGATTATAGAGAGCGAAGATGATGTCTCACCAAGAGCGCGGCGGTTGATGGTAGCATACAGAACGACCTGGCCATGAGTGGAAGGCAACCAGAAGTACTAGTAGTCTCCCGACGAGCTGATTGCCAACCACTCTCAGGTGCGTGAGGTAGAATGTTTGGCACGCCCCCTCGTTGGGCAGCATGCAGTCCTTACCCAGCCCTCACAAATACATGATCACAAAACCCAGTATTTACATAAGTCATGACTTCATTCATACCAATAATAAAAATGTATAATTCATATTATTACATGGCGTTTTCACATTTGCCGAAATGCTTGCTTGTGATTGGTCAATAGCCCCCCGACAGCGGTCATTATTTTTCAATAATGACCGCTGTGGGACAATAATGACCACAGTGCGCAGCTGTTCGCAATCAAGCCCACATCAGTGCAGCCAATCAGATACACCTGCCGCGGCTGCACTGACAGCGGAGTGTGTGTGAGTCTGACGATAGCCTACTTTTCAAAACTACTGCTTAAGTTACATCCACAATGGCCAGTGTTGAGGACTTTGACATTCATTTCGATTTAAATTACGAATGGTCCCCCCCGGCAAAAAAAAGTAAGACAACGAAAAAAATTACAACCGGTCACGTTAAGGTTGCGAAAGCAGCCACGGAGACAGGCACTAAGAGACATCGAGATGTCGGTGAAAATGAGGTGGATCAAATTGAAGAGGACCGACATGAAAAAAACACCAAGAAAAGTACAGTATGGGCAATGGGGGTGTTTCAGGACTGGCTGAAGGAGACGAAGAGACCACTAGATGTGAACGGAGAGGTCAGCGCTGAAGAATTGAACCAGGCACTCCGCGTATTTTACGCATCCGTTCAAACAACCAGAGGAACGGCTTACTCTGTGGCAAGCTACATGGCCCTGCGCGCAGGAATCTGCAGACATTTTTCGAAAATGGATGCAATGAAGAGTACTTCTTTTGAGCCATGTAACGGGGTCTTTAAGTCCGTAATTAAAAAGCTGCGTAAAAATGGCCAAGACACCAGCCGACACCATCCTGGCATCACCACAGCGGACATGGCCATCCTGCGCACGTCCAGTGTGTTGGCACCAACTTCGGCGACTGGACTTGTGCGCAAAGTGTGGTTTGACATTCAATTACAGCTGGCCAGGAGGGGACGAGAGGGAACGAGGGAGATGAGAAGAGATTCCTTCCAGCTGAAAGTAGACGAGAACGGAAAAGAATATTTTGTCCTGACTCACAACATTGAGTCAAAAAACCACAAAGACGCCAGGGATCCCTGCAAGGAGATGTCGAGGAACAATGTTTTCAACGCCCGGCGACCCCACCTGTCCCGTGGCCAGTCTAAAAAAATATCTCTCCCTGTTACCCTCTTGTGCTACTGCCCTTTTCCACCATCCGCTGAGGAGACCACAGCATAAATTAAACACCGAGTCAGTGTGGTACTCCAAGGAGCCTATGGGGCATAATCATATAGGCCAAATGATGCCCACCATCAGCCTCGCAGCCGGACTCTCGCAGCGTTATACCAACCACTGCCTGCGGAGCACGGCTGTGCAGCACCTGTCCGAGGCAGGTCTCGACACCAGGGAGATCATGACAGTGACCGGGCATAGGTGCGAGGGAAGTCTAAAGTCCTACTGGACCCCCTCCACCACAGACAGGGAGAAATGGAGCAATATCCTGTCTGGTGAGTGCTATGCCTATAACATCCTACTTACTATTTATTTAACAGCCATCACAAAATTGCCAGCAAACTGATGTCTATTATGTGTTTTAGGTACGCAAAATAAAAGTGGACGCGCCAGTCCTCCAGCCGTGGTGTCCTCCCCCGGGAACAGAAACGCTGGTAAGTAGGCTATAGTAACCCAGTACAAGGATATGCCTACCTTTCCTATATGTTGCATAGAAAACTTATGTTATATTATTTGTGTTGTAGGTGCGGAAAGACCTGAACCAGCCCCACCAGAGCGCACAGAGACGGGCCTGAACATGATTGTCCCGACGAACTGGTCCAATTTCACCATAAATGGAAATGTCCAAATAAATTACCAGAAATGAGACCACGCTGTTAATTTGTTTTATGTCCAAATAAATTACCAGAAATGAGACCACGCTGTTAATTTTTTTTGTTAGTAAGTTAGCCATGTAATAAGTGGGGAGCAATCAAGCATTTCGATTGCAGTCATGAAAGCTGCTCAGCATAATTATGCACAGCTGCCTGCATTCAATCAGTGCATTTGATCTCGTCTTGTCGATTTTGTAAAATGAATTAGGTATATTGTTAGTAAGTTAGCCATGTAATAAGCGGGATAATGTATAGCCTACTCGGTCATTGTCGCAAAATAATTGACCGACACGGAGTTTAAAATACCGAGGCGCCGCGCCGAGGTGTTTTAAACGTAGTGAAGGTCAATTATTTTGCGACAATGACCGAGTAGGCTATACATTATCCCTTACATAGTTACTTTCAAAATCATACATTTGGCTCTAACATATGTATCTAGGAACATCTAGGGACCTGGGGGTATGTATTCCATTTGTCAGAAATATTGTGTCTGTTTATGCTTGGCTTGAGTAAATTGTGATGAAACAAAGGAGAATATAAATTATGATTTAATTTTTTTTGCATCTTTGCCGGTGAATACCACCATGATAACATTGAGGTTCTTCTGATTTCACTCACTGAGCTCATTCACCACCTTCTTGAGATCTAAGCAAATTAATAAAGGGAAGATGATTAACAGAAGGATTTGTAGATACAGTGATAAATTATAATCCATTTTAATTATACATTCAAAATTGACCTTGACCTTGACCTTATTATGGCCAAATCATACATATATGGATAGGGGGAAAGCTCATCTTTCCAATGGCAATGGTTAAATCTGGATTTTGTCATTTCCTCTCGGTTTTACGATCAATTATTATTTTCGGTAAATCTTAAAAACATCGGTAAACAAACCTAGTGCTGAAAATATACACTTTGACTGCTGTTTTGATAGGGTTAATGTCTTTATTCTTGGCTACATTTGAAAAATAAACACAACATTAATTAAGGGGTTAAGCGTCGGTGTCCCCATATAAACTGATGATGACATGAATTATAGTGCATCACAACATACTTCATAATACTGTAGGGTTGTGGGTCCTCCACTGATTAGCTAGCTTAGCTAGCTCTGCTAGTGAATGAAGACAGAGGCGAGGATTCTTAGTTACTGCCGTGAGGCCCCATGATACGATATTATCACAATGCTTGAGTCACAATATTGTAATATCATGATATTGCGATTTATTACCTTTTTTCAACAGCAAATGATCTTCTATTTATTTATCTGCAATAAAAAATATATATACATCATCTGTTTTATCTAATAAGATAAAATATTCACCTCATTGCAATAATTTCTATTGGAGTAAATTGGGATTGTCAAGCAAAACCTTTTTTAAATATAAGATAAATATCAACGATGGTTCCAACCGGAAAAAAATTGCCGAAAGGTCTGGATTATTACATATCTCGATGTGATTTATCAAGAAATATCTACAGCAAGAATTTTGGGTCTCAATGAATCAAAAATGAAAATGTGGTTAGAAGTGGTGGAGATAATAAAAGCTAGCATATGATGGTAGTGTCTGGTTAGGAGCGTGGGATAATGGATGGATTATCCAATGGGGGGGTCCGGGAGGGGGGGGGTACGAGCTAGAGCATAATATTATGTGTGTAGGGTATTAGATAGCAGGTATTGGGGGTATATCCTGTATAAGACATTTAAAGGAAAACTCCAACATTTTGGGAAATTTGCTTATTTAACATCTTCCCTGGAGTTAGACAAGAAGATACATACCTTTTTTGTCTCTGTGCGTGCATTTAGCTTTGGGAACAGTCGCAGTTAGCGTAGCTTAGCTTCATCACTGGAAGTGGGGGAGATCCGGAGCCTGACGTTCCCTTACACCAGGGCTATTCAACTGGCGGCCCGCGGGCCAGATCCGGCCCGAGGGATGATTCTGACCGGCCCGCCAAAGATTACATGATAATAAAAAAAAAATAAAAAAAAAATAAAAAAAAAATATTTTTTTAATATTTTTTTTTATTTTTTTTTTTAACTATTTTTTTTCATGTCAACGTTAACACGCACAATTGAGCCAAAAGTCACTCAATTAATGACAGATTTCATTGATAAATTGAGGGAAAACTTTGCAAGTCGATTTGATGAATTTGACATGTCCAGAGAATTGATGCATTTTGTGAGCAACCCATTTGCCAATGTAGCTGCTATTTCCACAAAAGGACAAGAGTTCCTTGCATCACTTCACATTGATGAAGGTCTCCTGCAACTTGAAATAATTGACATGCAAGCATCATCTGCTCTGAAGCAGGCACTTGAGAATGAATCCACCACAACATTTTGGATAAAGTGTATTCATGTCAAGACATTCCCCAAAATAAAAACGCTGGCAATATCTGTGCTAACAATGTTTGGCTCAACATACACCTGTGAATCCAGTTTCTCTCATATGAATGCCATTAAAACAAGCAACCGTGCCTCCTTGACAAATGAGCATTTGCATCACTGTTTGCGGGTAGCCCTCACTTCCTATGAACCCTCTTTCTCTGCCATTGCCCAGTCAAAGAAGTGCAATCGCTCTCATTAGATGTGTGTATGTAGGCTAGGCCTGTCTGCCCCCCACCCCCCTGATGTTTGAGAGTTAAGAGTGGACAATAAGTGCTAATAAGATGCTGTGATTTGCTGTTGTTGCACAGACATGAAGCACTTTTTCATAAGCTCAGCTGCACTATAAATGTGTTTTTTTGTTCAAGTGTTGATGTTAGAATGTTCAGATGCACATCATGCACTTGTTTGTTTTTTATTTTATTTTTATATTGAAATGTTGAAGAGGAGATGTTGCAGTTGTTGCACAGTCATAAATGAAGCACTTTTTGCAGGAGATGTTGCAGATGTGGCACATAAATGAAGCACTTTTTTTGAAAAGTATACTACTTTTGCAATGTAGTTAAATAAAAGTTGTGAAAATGTGGTTGCGTGTTGTGTCAAGTGTACATATATTCATAGCACGGGGAGGCGCCGTGGCAGTCCGGCCCCTGGCCCCTTGGGTTTCTGACAATGTGGCCCCCTGAACAATTTAGTTTTATAAGCAAATATACTCGGATACATTTTTTTGCCTAACCACTCCTCTCTGAGCGCAGTCAGTGATTTCAACGTGTCGTCGTGATTGTTGACATTCTCATTCATTCAAAGGATCCGAACCGATTGAAGTTTATGGATACCATGACTTAAAATCGTCTTACCTTGACGATTAAAAGCTTCCCCAATTTAGAAAACAGTAATCCAATGGCTGGTATTGATAATATACTACTAACTACTGGACGCTCTGAGCTAACCGGAGCTAACACAGAACAGGATGGTAAAGCATATATAATGACTTCCTTTCTGGGTTTTTTTATAGCAGCAGAAAACATTTATTTTGTACATTATCTAACGTTAACACGAACCTAAACTAACTTTAGGTTAGTTGTAACGTTAGTTTAGGTTTGTGTTAACGTTCGATAATGTACAAAATAAACGTTTTCCGCTGCTATAAACGTCACACTTTTATTTTGAAAACCCCAGAAAGGAAGTCATTATATATGCTTTACCATCCTGTTCTGTGTTAGCTCCGGTTAGCTCAGAGCGTCCAGTAGTTAGTAGTATATTATCAATACCAGCCATTGGATTACTGTTTTCTAAATTGGGGAGGATTTTAATCGTCAAGGTAAGAGGATTTTAAGTCATGGTATCCATAAACTTCAATCGGTTCGGATCCTTTGAATGAATGAGAATGTCAACAATCACGACGACACGTTGAAATCACTGACTGCACTCAGAGAGGATTGGTTTGGCAAAAAATTGTTTCAAGTATATTTGCTTATAAAACGTAATTGTCTAATTCAATTATTTTTTATTTCTCCACGTGGTGAATACACAGGTCACAACATGTTTACATGAACGTTTTGGAGTTGTATTTGGAGTGTATTTCGTGACTGTATACAGTGTAAGGGAACATCAGGCTCCGGATCTCCCCCACTTCCAGTGATGAAGCTCCGGATCTCGACCACTTCCAGTGATGAAGCTAAGCTACGCTAACGAAGCGACTGTTCCCAAAGCTAAATGCACGCACAGAGACAAAAAAGGTATGCATCTTCTTGTCTAACTCCAGGGAAGATGTTAAATAAGCTAATTTCCCAAAATGTTGGAGTTTTCCTTTAACTATATGGTGATTTCATTGGATGTGCACTGTTAATAATGCTTGTATATCTTATCGTGTGTTGTCATGTTTGTTTATATGTTTGTTTAAAAAATAATAAAAAAAATAAAACACAAAAAGATAAATATCAACACTTACCGTCATTGTATCGATTTAATATCGGCACACAAAATATTGCGATATATTGCTGTATAAATGTTTTCCTCTATTGACTAATGGGGCTATAATGGACTCCTATCACAGCCCTCCCCTTCCTACAACTAGCTGTGACGTCACATCCCATCTATCTTCCTTACACCTCCCCCCAGGCTCACTACGATACATTCGGAATCTATTCATGTGTGATGAGATTCTTATTAGCTGTACAATCGCCTTAGAAACGATTCAACCCGCTAGAGTTTTTGGACGTTGTGTGTTTTATAGCATAATCATATCATGTCCTGATTATAATGAGCACTTACAACACCTTATAACGCTTCACGAGCAACGTGTGTGTGAGCGTCATGTAAAGTCTGACTGGAACCTCAGGTCAGATTATTTAACGTTGTCAATGTCATAAATATAAATGCAAATAAATTAAAAATCAACTGTAAAGGAAAGCAAGGGTGAAAAAGTGATGCAACAAACCAGATGAAAACTGCAGAGGGGTGAAAAGTTCTTCTTCACCTCCGAGGATTGGATTCATTCAAAGTTTGTGTCGAGCGGATCAGCCATTAGTTTTGATGTCCGCGAGATGAAAAAGACTATTATATGACCCACATGAAACAGAGCTACTCTCCACGTGTCTGGGAGGCTGGGGGTCGCTGCCAGCGTGTAATTGATCAGAGATTATATAGAATGCGGCGGTATGTTACTCGGCCTAATGGCAAAGACCCATTTAGCAACACCGCGGCCTCCCGGACTCTCCGCTGTAGAGGAATAACATCATGCATAGTTAATGTGACCCATTTCCCCCCCCCTCTAAGTTTCTCAATCAGCTCCCTCCTCACGTTTAAAGGGAGTGAGTTCACTTTCTTTTATTCATGATTGTGGTTTCAACCAGGGACGGTTTTTATTTCCTTTTCTGTTTTTTCTCTACAAAGCAAACAGGAGACAGAGAGTGGATTACAGCGTGTTATTGTCGTCAGTGATGAGCCGTGTGTTTGAATAACCATAATCATGTGTGTGTGGAGAGAAATGGCAGCTCGTAAATCTGAGTGCATTACATCTGAGAGGGAGAGAGAGAGATCTTTAAAGGAATACTGTAGGAGGAGTGGGGAGTGAGGTCAAGGCCAATGACCAGAGGGCCCGAACTGCGACGGGAAAACATGAATGTATGCTATTTATATTTGATATAGCTTTTCATTTTTTTTAAAACAGGTTTACAATAGAGAGAGATAGGGAGAGAGAATCCCTAAAATATTGATGATGCCACACACATAAACACACTATTTGCTGAGTTCCCCCACTGGGGTCTCTAGGGCCCTGGTTGGAACCCATGGCTGTAAATCCGTGGTTCTTATATGGATTTGCATCTGGACCCACATTTCACGTTGACATTCCACTATGTTCTCCCTAATCATAACCCTAACCCTCCCTTCATCTGTGTGAGGATTGGTCCGATTCCGCACACGCTTCAAGGTACCAATTACCTTCGCGCACCTGAAGTGAGTTCTAATCAGCTCGGTGGAGCCCTTATATACTCTGGTGTTCCTAACGTTCTGTGTCGGGTCGTTTTGGATTACCACTGGCTGCTGCTTGTTTCCTCCCGTGTTGTACCTCGTCTGTTTTTCTCCAGGACGTCTATGGAAGCCGCCGCTGTTGCTTTTCTCTGCCATCCGTTGGATCTCTGCCTCATAGACCGCTTCGCGCAATTGCGCCTTGGTGAGTTTTGGAACGTACTTTTTTTGGATACTCTGTTTTTCTCGCATTTTCCTGGACTCGGGACCTTTCTGTTCTTTGTGTGTTTGGGTAACACTGAAGAGGAGACGCTTGTTGTTGTTACTGACTCAGCTAAACAATACTGGACTGCATTGTATTCCGTTCGCTCGTCTTGTTGACATTATCTCTCTCTCTGTTTCCTTCCCGTCCCGAGTGGATCGTCAAGTAGCTGCAGAGCCGCAGAGTCAGAGGCGCAACGCCACAGTGCCGTCTCTGCTCTGAAGACGAGCTGCAGAGCCGCAGACAACTCTGCCAAGAACATTTCTCCCCTTGTGCTTTTTGTTGTTTTCGCTCATTTCTGTTTTGTAAATAAATACGCCCTGGTTTTTGGCTAACTCTGAACTACCTGTCTGTGCCGTGCTGTTGGGGTTGTTTACAAACCATAACATTACGACCCGACCATGTCGACCCCAGCCGACACAGACAGAGTTAGGGCAGCGTTGGCGGTCCAGATCGAGTTGACCAACGACCACACCCAACAGTTAGGTGCGGCTGCGGCTGCTGTGCAGGACCTCCGGGCCCAGGTCCAGCCTATTCAGGAGTCTCTTAACACTCTGGCCACCCAGCAGACAACCCAGGGTAATCAGCAGGCTGATATTCTGCACCAGCTACAGGCTCTCAGTGCAGCATTTAACACCCTGCTTTTAACCCCACCTGTGCCAGGAGTCCCAGCCAGATCACCACCCGCCGCCGCGATAGACCCCGCACCTCCCGACCTCGCACCTCGGGAGCCCCGTCTCTCCGAACCACGTTTGTTCGATGGTAACTTCGAGGATTGTGCCACATTCATCATGCAATGTGAGTTGGTTTTCCTTCATCAACCCAGCCGATTTACGTCAGAGGGAGCCCAAGTAGCTTACATGACTAACCTGCTCACAGGCCGAGCAGCACAGTGGGTTACTGCTTCCTGGTCTATGAGTGCTGATTTTTGTTTCTCCTACCCAGACTTCGTGGCAGAGCTCCGAAGGGTTTTCCACCACCCAGCTCGTGGCCAGGACCCAGGAGCTCGGTTGGGCACCTTCCGGCAGGGCAGTGGCAGTGTCACCGACTACGCGCTGGAGTTCAGACTGGCCGCAACCGAGAGCGGTTGGAACGATCGGGCGCTTCATCTCACCTTCCTGAGGGGGCTCAACGACGCTGTAAGGGACCAGCTCGCGACCCGAGAGGAGCCCGATTCTCTCGAGGGCCTAATCAGCCTCGCTATTCGCATCGACGGACGCCTCCAGGAGAGAAGGCGTGAGAGAGCCCGACTGGGACCCCCAGACGTTCCCCAGACCCCCCGTACTCGTGACAGTGCTGCTGACCGTCTTGCCCCCTCCGCGACTGGTGGCCTTTCCCCCTCCCGGTCTGTGGCCGAGGAGGAACCCATGCAGCTGGGACGCACACACTTTAGCCAGGCTGAACGGGAGTCCAGGCTCAGGTCCGGCCTTTGTCTCTACTGCGGCCGGGATGGACACCGTATCTCCAATTGCCCTACCCGGCCAAAAGACCAGGCTCGCCGGGACCCCGGGAGATCCTGGTGAGCCGCTTTTCCTGTTCCCACACCCGTGCACCACCTAACCGTCTGACGAGCGTCACCCGAGCCTGGGCGGACCAACGGGCGACGGTGGAGGCACTCATTGACTCGGGTGCTGACGAGAGTTTCCTGGACGTTGAGTTTGTCACCCAGGCCAACATTCCACTTGAGGACCTCGAGAAGCCCTTGGAGGTCTTCGCGCTGGATCAGCACCGCCTGGCTGACATCACTCAACGCACCTGTCCTGTCCTCCTCACCATTGCTGGTAACCACGTTGAGTTTTTTATTACCAGATCCCCTCTTGTCCCAGTAGTCCTGGGTCGGCCCTGGCTCGCGCTGCATGAGCCCCACATCGCCTGGTCCTCCGGCACCATCAGGGGGTGGAGCTCCTCCTGTCATGCCCAGTGTCTTCAGGCGGCGTCCAGTCCTTCGCCCCGGAGTTCCCCTTGTGTGCCGCTCCCGGACCTCTCAACTATTCCCCCCGAGTACCACGACCTCAGGGAGGTTTTCAGCAAGTCCCGGGCTCAGGCCCTTCCGCCTCACCGGCCTTACGACTGTGCCATCGACCTCCGCTCAGGGGCCCCCCTTCCCGGCAGCCGCCTCTACAGTCTGACCGTCCCTGAGAAGGCAGCAATGGAGAAGTACATCTCTGAGTCCTTGGCAGCAGGCCTCATTTGGCCCTCTTCCTCCCCGGTGGCGGCCGGTTTCTTTTTTGTTGGGAAGAAGGATGGAGACCTTTGACCCTGCATTGACTATCGCCAACTCAACGAGATCACCATTAAGAACAAATATCCTCTTCCTCTCATGAACTCCACCTTCGAGCCCCTCACCCAGGCTACTGTCTTCACCAAACTGGACCTCCGGAGTGCCTACCATCTGGTCCGTATCCGAGAGGGCGATGAATGGAAGACCGCCTTCAAGACTCCCAGGGGTCATTACGAGTACCTGGTGATGCCGTTCGGCCTCACCAACGCTCCGGCGGTATTCCAGGCGCTCATGAACGACGTCCTCCATGACATGCTCGAGGAGTTTGTGGTGGTATACCTGGACGACATCCTCATCTTCTCCAAGACCCTCGAGGAACACATCCAGCATGTCCGCCGTGTGCTGGAGCGCCAACTCCACAATCGGCTCTTCGTTAAGGCAGAGAAGTGCCGTTTCCACTCCGACTCCGTCGATTACCTAGGCTTCATCATGGAGAGCGGCCTGACCCGAGCTGACCCTCGCAAGATCCGGGCCGTGGAGGAGTGGCCGGAACCCACCTCTCGGAAGGAGCTACAGAGCTTCCTCGGGTTCGCAAACTTCTACCGGAGATTCATCCGGAACTACAGCCAGGTGGCGAAACCACTTACCAGGCTGACCTCTCCCTCCCTGCCGTTTGACTGGTCTCCAGCGGCCTGCGCTGCGTTCCGTTCCCTCAAGAAGAGGTTCACCACCGCCCCGGTCTTGCTCCACCCAGACCCCAAGAGGCAGTTCATTGTGGAGGTGGACGCCTCGGATACTGGACTAGGGGCTATCTTGTCTCAGCGGTCGGCGACGGACCAGAAGGTCCATCCGTGCGCTTTCTACTCACGTCGTTTCCTTCCTGCCGAGAGGAACTATGACATTGGCAATCGGGAGCTGCTGGCGGTAGTGGCTGCCTTGGAGGAGTGGCGTCATTGGCTGGAAGGGGCCGAGGAACCGTTCACCATTTGGACGGACCATAAGAACTTGACGTACATCCGTGCATCCAAGCGCCTCAACGGCCGGCAGGCAAGGTGGGCCAGCTTCCTCAGTCGGTTCGACTTCTCGCTGACCTTTCGCCCTGGGTCCCGCAACACGAAGGCCGACTCTCTGTCCCGGTTACACTCCAAGGGGGCTCCAACCACTGATGATCCGACTCCCATCCTCCCAGAGGCCAGGGTGGTGGGAGTGGTCACCTTGGGCATCGAAACCGTGGTCAGGCGTGCCCTACGTTTCCATCCCGCTCCCAGCAACGTACCCGTTCGTCGCCTCTTCGTCCCCGACTCAGTCCGGTCCCGGGTTCTCCAATGGGGCCATACCAGCCGGTTTGCCTGCCACCCCGGCGTTCATCGCACTTTCTCCTTCCTGGCTCGTCGATTCTGGTGGCCCACCATGAGGAACGATGTCAAGGAGTTTGTTCTGGCCTGCACGGTCTGTGCCCGCAGCAAGGCCTCCCACCAGGCACCCTCCGGGCTATTACAGCCACTTCCCATTCTGAGCCGCCCTTGGTCCCATGTGGCGTTGGACTTCGTCACGGGTCTTCCATCGTCCCAGGGAAACACGTGCCTTCTGACTGTGGTGGATCGGTTCAGCAAGGGGGTTCACCTCGTGGCCCTTCCCAAGCTTCCCTCAGCTTCCGTGACAGCGGACCTCCTGACAAGCCACGTGTTCCGCCTCCATGGTTTTCCCCAGGACATCGTCTCGGACCGGGGTCCCCAGTTCACTTCCCAGGTATGGCGGGCCTTTTTCAAGGGATTGGGGGCAACTGTCAGTCTTTCGTCTGGTTATCATCCCCAGACCAACGGACAAACAGAGAGGATGAACCAGAGCGTGGAGTCTGCTCTCTGTTGTGTTGCCGCCGAGAGACCCGCTTCCTGGAGCCGGTTCCTTCCCTGGGTCGAGTACGCCATCAACTCCCTGGTCAGTTCCGCCACCGGCCTCTCGCCATTCGAGGTATCCCTGGGCTACCAACCCCCTCTTTTCCCTGCACAGGAGTCGGAAGTGGCAGTTACCTCCGTGCAGGATCATCTCGACCGGTGTCGTCAGGTCTGGGAGATCACCAGGACTGCGCTGCTCTGGTCATCGGAGCGCGCCAGTCGTGGAGCTGACCGACGCCGGATCCCTGCGCCGACGTACCACCCTGGGCACAGGGGATCTTCCGCTTCGATCCTCGGCCAAGAAGCTTAACCCCCGGTTCGTCGGCCCTTTTGAGATCCAGAAGGTGCTCAGTCCCGCGGCGGTGAGTCTTAAGCTTCCTGTGTCCATGCGCATTCACCCCGTTTTCCATGTGTCCCGGGTTAAACCTGTCTCTCTCAGTCCCCTGATGCCTCCTGCTCCAGATCCGCCTCCTCCCGAGATGGTGGACGGACACCCCCAGTGGAAGGTCCGTCAGCTCATGGACGTCCGACGGCGGGGACGAGGGTTCCAGTACCTGGTGGACTGGGAGGGATACGGTCCGGAGGAACGGAGCTGGGTCTCCCGCCAGCTCATCATGGACACGGCCCTGATCACCGGCTTCCATCGGTCCCATCCGGGGAAGCTGAGGCCGGGCAGGTCGCCGGGTGGCTCCCGTGGAGGGGGGGGTACTGTGAGGATTGGTCCGATTCCGCACGCTTCAAGGTACCAATTACCTTCGCTCACCTGAAGTGAGTTCTAATCAGCTCGGTGGAGCCCTTATATACTCTGGTGTTCCTAACGTTCTGTGTCGGGTCGTTTTGGATTACCACTGGCTGCTGCTTGTTTTCTCCCGTGTTGTACCTCGTCTGTTTTTCTCCAGGACGTCTATGGAAGGCGCCGCTGTTGCTTTGCTCTGCCATCCGTTGGATCTCTGCCTCATAGACCGCTTCGCGCAATTGCGCCTTGGTGAGTTTTGGAACGTACTTTTTTTGGATACTCTGTTTTTCTCGCATTTTGCTGGACTCGGGACCTTTCTGTTTTTTGTGTGTTTGGGTAACACTGAAGAGGAGCCGCTTGTTGTTGTTACTGACTCAGCTAAACAATACTGGACTGCCTTGTATTCCGTTCGCTCGTCTTGTTGACATTATCTCTCTCTCTGTTTCCTTCCCGTCCCGAGTGGATCGTCAAGTAGCTGCAGAGCCGCAGAGTCAGAGGCGCAACGCCACAGTGCCGTCTCTGCTCTGAAGACGAGCTGCAGAGCCGCAGACAACTCTGCCAAGAACATTTCTCCCCTTGTGCTTTTTGTTGTTTTCGCTCATTTCTGTTTTGTAAATAAATACGCCCTGGTTTTTGGCTAACTCTGAACTACCTGTCTGTGCCGTGCTGTTGGGGTTGTTTACAAACTATAACAATCTGGACCAACACTTCACAAGTCAAAGACATTCCACTATGTGTACAGTATGTACTGGCGCTGCTGTGATGGCTGCCTTTCTGATCGCTCCGACGAGACTGTGCTTTATTTTGTTAATTTTTATAGTATTAGGAGTTTTATTTGCACCAACTGTTGGTGCATTATATGTGTATGACCGTCAGTCAATCATTGACATTGGATTAAAAAAAACTTACCGTTTGGATTGCTCTCTGGATCGGATCGCTGAACAGCAGAATTGGCCCGCCGAGATCCTTTGTTATGCCGGCCACGGACAAGAACAAAAGCCGCCGCGAAGACGAGGAAAGAGAGCCGGGGTCCGGAACAGACTGAGGTCCAAACGACACAGAACCACATTGCCCAGCATATTGTTGGCCAATGTGCAATCGATAGGAAACAAATTGGACGACATCAGAGCAAGGATCCAATTCCAGAGGGACATTCGGGATTGTAACGTCCTCTGTTTCACAGAAACTTGGCTGAGTCCAGATGTCCCGAATCATGCAATAGAACCGGCAGACCACTTCTTCGTTCTACGAAAAGACCGGACGGCATTAGAGTCACTAAAGAAGAAAGGAGGCGGCATTGCCTTCATGATAAACAAGGAGTGGTGCGATTTAGGCAACACAAAGGAAATGTCTAACCACTGCTCCCCAGACCTGGAGTTTATCACGATAAAATGTCGACCCTTCTTCCTCCCAAGAGAGTTAACGTCCATCATCCTCATCGGAGTGTACATTCCACCACACGCGAACACTGAGGTCGCACTTTCAAAACTTCACGACGAGGTAAACAAACTCCAGGCAGCTAACGTTGACGCGGCCATTTTGGTCTTGGGGGATTTCAACAGCGCGCGTCTTAAAAAGGTGCTGCCGAATTTCTATCAGCATGTGACCTGTCCCACCAGAGGCGAGAACATATTAGACCATGTATACTCGCAATTTAAGAATGGGTACAAGTCACAGGCTCTTAGTCCATTCGGTAAAAGCGATCACGCCGCAATTTTTCTTTTGCCTAAGTACAAACAGTGTCTCAAGCGAACGCCGGTGGTCTCGCGAGAGGTTAAGCGTTGGACCGTGACGTCAGTAGAGTCACTCCAAGCAGTGCTGGGAAGCACAGAATGGAGTGTACTCCGTGATAACACAGCCAATATTAACAAATACACCGAAACGGTGATTGACTATGTCTGTACTCAGGTAGAAGTAATAATCCCCACCACCAAAATTAATATCTACCCAAATCAAAAGCCCTGGGTAGACAAATCCGTCCGTGAGGCTCTGAAAGTGCGCACATCAGCATACAACACCGGGCTGGTGACAGGCAACATGGAAGAACACAAGATGGCAAGATACAACGTCAGGAGAGCAGTAATAGAGGCAAAACGGCGTTACAGGGATAAAGTTGAACTTCAGTTTGAACAGGCTGACTCTAGAGGCATGTGGCAGGGCCTCAGAACAATGACAGACTACAAAGGAACCCCCCTCAAACTGAACAGTGACATCTCCTTAGCAAATGATCTCAACTCCTTCTATGCGAGGTTTGAGGCTGTGAATAACAACACCAGCCTACAAACCACGGCAATGGGGGGGGGGGGGTCTGCTGATGGAGACTCAGTGTTCAGGGTAACAGAGCATGAGGTGAGACGGATCTTTAAAAAAGTGGATATCAGGAAGGCAGCAGGACCGGACGGCATCCCCGGCCGCGTCCTAAAAGTCTGTGCCGACCAACTGGCCCCGGTATTCACTGACATCTTCAACCTGTCCTTGGAACAGGCCGTCATCCCCACCTGTCTGAAGAAGTCCACCATCATCCCTGTACCCAAAAAATCTACGCCCGCTTGCCTCAACGACTACCGCCCTGTAGCCCTCACCTCCATAGCCATGAAGTGCTTTGAGAAGCTAGTGAAGGGCTACATCTGTTCCTCCCTCCCCATCAACCTGGACCCTCTGCAATTTGCATATCGCCCCAACAGGTCCACGGAGGTCCACGGACGCCATAGCCCATGTGCTGCACACAGCAGCATCACATCTGGACAAGAGGAAGGGGAACTATGTGAGAATGCTGTTCATCGACTACAGCTCAGCATTCAATACCATAGTCCCCTCCAAACTCATAGCCAAGCTCAGGGACCTGGGCTTGAACTATGACCTGTGCCAGTGGGTCCTGGACTTCCTGACGGGCAGACCCCAGGTGGTAAGAGCCGGCAACTGCACCTCCTCATCCATCACGCTCAACATAGGGGCCCCCCAGGGCTGTGTTCTGAGCCCCCTCCTCTACTCCCTGTACACACATGACTGCGTAGCACAGCGGAACAACAACACCATCATCAAATTTGCTGATGACACAGTAGTGGTGGGCCTGATCTCTGCCAACGACGAAAGGGCCTACCTGGAAGAGGTAGAGAACCTGTCACAGTGGTGTCAGGAGAACTGCCTCTCCCTGAACGTCAGCAAAACAAAAGAGATGATTGTGGACTTCAGGAGGTCGGGGGTCAAGGACTACAGCCCCCTCAGCATCGACGGGGCACCAGTTGAGAGAGTGAACAGTTTCAAGTACCTCGGAGCCCACATATCCGAGGACTTGACATGGACCACACACATTGACAGTGTTGTGAAGAAGGCACGACAACGCCTCTACTTCCTCAGGCGCCTAAGGAAGTTCCAAGTCAGTCAGAAGATCCTTAGGAACTTCTACTCATGTACAATAGAGAGCATCCTGACCGGCAACATCACCTCCTGGTTTGGGAATAGCACTGCACAAGACCGTAGCAGACTACAAAGAGTGACACGTTCAGCCGAACGCACAATTAGAGGGGGGCTTCCCACCCTCCAGAACATTTACAACAAGCGGTGCAAGGGGAAGGCTAAGAGAATTATTAAGGACTCGAGCCACCCGAACAACTGCCTCTTTGAACTGCTGCCGTCAGGCAAGCGATACCGGAGTCTTATGGCGAGCACAGAAAGACTCAGAAGGAGCTTCTATCCCCAGGCCATCAGGCTGCTAAACGAACAATAATCGCTAAACGAACAATAATCACTATGCAACAACCATCAAATGCACACAGCACACACACCCACACGCACACACACACTCACTCAAACAAACAACACACTGCAGCACCCACTCTCCACACTTTAGATCACACAAACACACTTACACTTTATATTTATTGATAAAGGATTTGCACTACAACTCGTACACCTACTGTGAATTGTACCTAAACTGCACCTCGTCCATTTATGCCTTGCACTATATAGTATTGTATATTAGTACACTGCACAGTATTGTATATTGTATGGTAACTACGTCTACGAACATTGTACATATGTCTAAACTGAACACTGTGACCTCTTTTTTTTCTTCTAATTTTTACTATGTTTTTATTTCATACTTATCTTGTCATGCACAGTCTCTGGAGCGCAACAGTAAGAAGCATTTTGTACAAAAGTATTCTGTACTTCTGTATGACAACTATTAAAGAAACTTAAACAAAGTGCAATAAAAGAGGGGCTCTTTTTCTCAGAGGTCGCTGTTTATCAGCATTGCAGATTCTACCTTTAACTCAATGGCCGTCACAGCAATGATATGTTGTTAAAAGGCAGACGCTCTAAAATATAGGAATACGTGGCGATGTTTGCAGGGCTATAACTATATTCTATATTATAGCTATGGATACAATACTATTGCCCATTTGACTATCTATCGTTCAATATGTGTTAAAGAAATTATTTATTCATCCATACATTCCCATTTTATACCGTGGTGAATATGACTATAGTTTTAGAGTAATCCTGTCTAATCCCAGAAAACGACGCTATGCAGCAATACATGCAATTCACTAGAAATGTTGCCGTACACGCTACTATTTCTAAATCACATCTATATTATCAGTATTATGTTTCATCATGAATGCATGAAAGGGTGGGGGGGGATATTTTTTTGATGCTTTGATCGTCACCAACGGAACATGTTGTGGAGTAGCGTTACACACATATATTGTGATCGAAGTGAAATCATGCTTGGATCACAGCAGGATTGATACCATATAGGCCTTACCTTCACTAGGAAAGAAATATTCCAAAAAGAATATTCCAATTATCTGATCGCGATCGTGTCGCCAACATAATCCGCCACACATCATGCAACGGGAGCAATTCACACTTCTCAATCCGACCGTTATAACCACCCCCCTTGCCCGACCAATAGAAATCCGACCGGAGACTTTTGATCGACGCACAGGCCAAGATATAATGTTTCAAAGGGTGCTCAATACTGCCACCTGGGTGGATGCGGCCGGTATTGCACTTTGGCATTCTCAGGATGATTCCCCATGTTAACCCAGATGTCCATGTGCCTGTAATGAATTGAAATATCGAATAAAAGAAATAACGATGGAAACCCGACTATACTCGGGTCTCGCGCTGAACGGTTGGCGAGTTAACCCGACTATCATCTGTCATAATCACAGCAAGAGCCTTCTTCACTCCTCCCTCCACATTCTCCACACACCTTCACTCCTCCTCATCCTCTCCCACACTCACAACGGAAGCCTCACTTCCTTATATGGGCAGCATCCGTTCCCCGGGTCCACACGCTGCCAGCTCTTCACTCAACACAGCTGTCACTCATCCCCTCATCAACCAGATGGTACTTCAGCTGGCAGATCCTGTTCCATCTTGGTGGGAGTGTTAAACTACCTTCCTAAGTAAGAAGACTGAACCTAAGCCTTGCGACCTGTACTCGTTTATATTCACGCTTTGTCACAATGGTAAATCGCTCCCTCTGTCCGCGCTGGTCAAGTCAAGTCAAGTCAAGTCAGTTTTATTTATATAGCACATTTCCAGGCAGCGGCAGCTGACACCAAAGTGCTTCACAAGCAAGTTGATAAAAACAAAATAATGTGATGTAAGGTATAAGATAAAAAACATAGCAAAGCAATAAAAGCAACAAAAACAAAACAATATGGTGCAAGATATAAGATTAAAAACATAATAAAGCAATGAAAGTAATAAAAACTGGTAGGACACAGTAAAACAAAGAGGATAGAAGGGCCAGGGGTCTAGTGGTGATTAAGTAGGGGGGAAGGCCAAGGAGAACAGGTAGGTTTTCAAGAGTGATTTAAAAGCCTGCACGGTCTGGGCGGTCCGTACGCTGAGGGGGAGGCTGTTCCACAATCTAGGCGCTGCGGTGGAGAAAGCTCTGTCTCCCCTAGTCTTGAGCCTGGTTCTCGGTACCACCAATAGCAGCTGGTCAGCTGATCTGAGGGATCGTGGGGGGTGTGGCGGTGCAAGAGCTCGGACAGATAGGGAGGAGCCGTGCCATTTAATGATTTAAAAACATCCTAAAGCTAACAGGCAGCCAGTGGAGCGAGGCCAAAACTGGGCTGATGTGTTCGTGTTTTCTTGTTTTGGTGAGGAGGCGCGCGACTGCGTTCTGCACCAGTTGTAGGCGGCGGAGGAGGGATTTGTCGATGCCCGTGTACAGAGCATTGCAGTAGTCGAGTGGTGACAAACGCATGTATCACCGTCTCTAGGTTACTTTGGGAGCGGTATGCCTTTGTCTTCGCCAGGAGTCTAAGGTGGTAAAAGCTGTTTTTAACTACGGCGCTGACCTGTTTGTCGAATTTAAAATTGCTGTCGAAGATGACCCCGAGGTTCCTGACAGAGGTGGAGAGGTTTGGACCCAGGGGACCAAGTGCGTCAATGAGGGGGGCCGGGGGGGCACTATTAAAAACAATGACCTCGGTTTTCCCTTCGTTCAATGTCAGGGAGTTTTCGGACATCCAGCACTTGATTTCTGCCAGGCAGTCAAGCAGTGGTTCTATTGACGTCTTCCCTTGGGTGGGCTTTAAGGGGAGGTAAACCTGCACGTCATCGGCGAAGCAATGGAATGAGATATTGTGTTTTGCCAAGATCTGGCCTAGGGGGAATATATATAGGAGGAAGAGAGTGGGACCCAATATCGAGCCTTGGGGCACCCCGCAGGTGAGGGGGGCCACAGAGGAAGTGAGGTCACCGAGTTGGACAGAGAAGGTCCTATTACTCAGGTAAGACCAGAACCAGTCTAAGACGGGGCCCCTAAGGCCTACGTAATGCTCGAGGCAAGCTAAAAGGATGTGGTGATCTACCGTATCAAAGGGGGCTGAGAGGTCAAGGAGTAGTAGTAGGGATGAGTTTCCTGCATCAGCAGCTGAAATCAGGTCGTTTAAGACACAGAGGAGGGCCGTTTCAGTGCTGTGTCGTGGTTTAAAGCCAGATTGGAATTTATCATGGATGTTGTTGTGTTCAAGGAATGATTGTAGCTGTATGTAGACTGGTCGATTCAGGCGCAGACGAAAACCTCATTGACGGCGCGGGTGTGACATACATGGGTACGTGGGTTGGTCATTATCATTATTACTGTATTTGTGACACCATGTGAACATCAGGTTAGTATAGGTCATGTTATGTTTTATATGTAATATGTGTTATGTTTGGTATGTGTGTGTGTCATGGTACTAATGCCTGTCCATTTCTTTCTTTGTCAGATGCCGCCCATCCCTACACTGAAGAGTGCTGATTGCCTGATGAGTGGCAGCTGACGGCAATCACCTTGAGGGGCGGGTGGATAAAACCTGACAAGCACACACACATCCTGGTGCCTCTCTGTGTCAATTGCCAGTGACCAGAGCGTTGGAGCTTGCCTTTGTTTTCCACTGTGTGTGGGTTTATATATATTGTTGGCCTTTGTGTCATTCACCACTATTAAGCAAAACGCATATCTGTGTCCGGTGGCAAAGAGGGAGGTCATGAGGAGAGAGGCTCTGTACCCCCTGGGAAAGGGGCTAGCTAAACTTAGCCATGGTCCATGGAGTTCTCCTTACCTTCTGGCTCCCAAGGCTAATGTGTCTCCCCGTTTTCTGTACTGATTGCAGGAAGGTGAACGATATAACGGTGCCTGACTCGTTCCCGTTGCCCCGGATGGTTAACTGCAGTACACCGTCATGGTCTTCGGGATGGGAGATGCACCGGCCACATTCCGACGGCAGATGCGTCTGGTGTTGGGAGATGTGCCTAAGGGCAATGTATGTGTTTTGGGTGATGTGGTGGCTGACCGTGTGGGCCCAGAGTAGGGGCGTGCACCTGTATGGCCTATGTGGAGGTGATGTATGGCCTATGTGGAGGTGATGTGTGGCCTATGTGGAGGTGATGTGTGGCCTATGTGGAGGTGGTGTATGGCCTATGTGGAGGTGATGTGTGGCCTGTGTGTAGTGGTGTGGCCTATATGGAGGGTGATTTTGTGGTGGAGGTGATGGATTGAGGGAGAATTTTTTATTTTTTTTCTTCCATTGTTCTCCTGGTTTTTGGTACTAATATGATGTTGGTTAATAAGTAATAATGTTTTGCTAACCCTACAGGTTCGCTTTTATGGGGGGAGGTGTGACATACATGGGTACGTGGGTTGGTCATTATCACCAGTGGTGCAGTGCTGGGCAACCGCCGTCAAACGGCGTTTGGGCTCTGAAGTGCGCGCATCCTATTATTATGCAAAGTCTAGGTGATAAGTGCCTAGACTTTGCATAATAATAGGATACCGTTTGGCCTCCGCCCATATTACGACTGCACCCCTGATTATCACTATTACTGTATTTGTGACACCATGTGAACATCAGGTTAGTATAGGTCATGTTATGTTTTATATGTAATATGTGTTATGCTTGGTATGTGTGTGTGTCATGGTACTAATGCCTGTCCATTTCTTTCTTTGTCAGGTGCCGCCCGTCCCTACACTGAAGAGTGCTGATTGCCTGATGAGTGGCAGCTGACGGCAATCACCTCGAGGGGCGGGTGGATAAAACCTGACAAGCACACACACATCCTGGCGCCTCTCTGTGTCAATTGCCAGTGACCAGAGCGTTGGAGGTTGCCTTTGTTTTCCGCTGTGTGTGGGTTTATATATATTGTTGGCCTTTGTGCCATTCACCACTATTAAGTGGATATCTATATATATTATTGTAGTCTGTATGCCATTGCCACTTTGTGTGGATTAGAGTATCGTGTAGGCTAGAGTATTGTGTGAGATTGTATATATATTGTGTTGGCTTCCCCTTTTGCCATTTACCACTGTGTGTGGGCAAATATATACAGAGTGAGTATATTGTATATTTTAAGACAACAATCTGAATTTCAGATGCACAGAACAAGACAGCACTACTACTTTCACGCCTCCAGGCCTAGTCACCTACTAGCTATGAAGATACGTGCCAGTGAGCAATTTGCGGATATCCCTTCCATTAAGAACCAACAGGGGGAGGTAACCACCAACCCAAAAAAGATTAATGATACATTTCGCTGTTTTTATTCCAATCTGTACAAGTCAGAGGTGGTCTTTGATCATACCAAGCTGGAGGATTTTCTTGATCAAATCAATCTACCACAGATCTCAGAAGATAGTGCTAGGTTGTTAGCTGCACCTATCACGCTGGTTGAACTTAGAGAGGCGATTGCGGATATGCAACGGGGCAAGGCTCCCGGATGGGACGGCATTCCACCGGAACTCTATCTTGCATTCTGGGATGTACACGGCCCCTTATTACTCTCAATGATCTTACACTCAAACAAAGAGGTCAATTTTTCTAGAGATGTCAATATGGCGTTTATATCTGTTTTACTCAAGAAGGATAAGGACCCCACCGAATGTGGCAGCTACAGGCCCCTAAGTCTCCTCGGAGCCGATCTTAAGCTATATGCCAAGGTTCTAGCCACCAGACTTCAAAAGCACATGACATCTCTAGTTCACCCTGATCAGACCGGCTTCATAAGAGGACGCCTGGTTACTGACAACATCAGACGGTTACTGCACGTGATTAATGCCAGCAAGGATATTGCAGCCCCTACAGCGGTCATGTCCTTGGACGCAATGAAGGCATTTGACAGATTGGAGTGGTCTTACTTATGGGCAGTTCTCAGAAGGATGGGGTTGGGTGAGGGTTTCATTCATATGATCAAAGTTCTATACACTGAGCCTTCGGCCATGATCTTAACGGGAAAGTTCTGTTCGCCACTCTTCTCTGTCTCGCGTTCTTCTAGACAGGGTTGTCCTCTTAGTCCCGGACTCTTCGCTTTATCCCTCGAACCCCTAGCTCAATACATAAGACAATCCCAAATTATGTCTCCTATTTCAATTCAGGGCACACATCATCATATTAGCTTATACGCAGATGATGTACTCCTGTTTATGCAAAATCCCTCCGTCTCTCTACCTCATCTGCTCGGCGTGATAGATGAATTCGGCAGCCTGTCCGGCTTTAAGATCAACTGGCCAAAATCTGCTTTTCTTCCACTTAATGAGCCTGCGAAGGCTACCATCTTACCGGCAAACATGCTTATGGTGGAGCACTTTAAATGTCTCAGGATTGAAATATTCCCCACTATTGGCCAGACTGTAAGGTATAATTACTCCAGCTTGGGTGACAGGATTACGAATGACTTTAACAGATGGTCCAAATTAAAAAATCCATTACAGGCCCGTGCGTCCATAATTAAAATGAATATTTTACCCAGAATTAACTTTATCAGCTCCATGCTCCCGTTACCTCCTCCTGTTGGTTACTGGCAGAAATTGCACTCTGCCTCGTATAAATTCGTTTGGAACAATAAACGCCCGCGCTTGAAGAGATCAACTGCCCAAAGGAGTAAACTCGGCTTAGCATTTCCAGACTTTAAATATTATTTTCAGGCTTTCTCTCTGAGACCTTTGATCACTTGGTTTGATGCTCAAGCAGCTGTATCTTGGCGACCATTGGAGGAGAAGTTGGTGTCCCCTTATAGACTTCAGGATATTGTGTATACCAACATATCAATTAAACAATGTAAATTAAGATTTGGCCCTTTAATCACACATGTGATCCAAACTTGGCGTGACACTCAGAAAGTGGGTACAAACCGCCATCAATGGCACACACATTCCCCTCTATTTAATAACAATCTTCTCCTTATTGGACAACAACCTATTAGGTACCCTAGATGGGAAAAGAAAGGCATCCACACATTGGGGGATATCTTCGATAACTCTGGTCTCCGCTCTTTCCAGGATATATCCAACGGATATGATCTCCCCGGAACCTCCTTTTTCTTTTATTTACAAATAAGAGCAGCTCTGAAGGCTCATGGCGTGCCATGGGATGCTCCACTAGTGCATCACCGCTTTCACAAGTTCTTTTATGACAAGGAGACATTGAGAGGCTTCGTCTCTGACTTTTATCGCCATTTACTCATGACCTCGTATAAAGAGCTCCCCCTGGATACGATTTGGAGAAAGGATGTTCCGGAGTTGGATGTAGATTTTGATTGGGATGCAGTCTGGGAAAATGTTCAGTTATCCTCACACAACCCAGATCACCAACAGATTCATCTAAATTTTATTCACAGGACTTATTTAACCCCTAGACGATTGAATTCAATGGGTCTCAGACCTGACTCTCTATGTACCTTGTGTCCAAATGGCGCCACAGGTACATTTATGCATATGTACTGGGAATGCCCTCCTGTTGTGATTTTTTGGGAAAATGTTACATATCAGCTCTCAGACATTTTCTCTCTAACCATACCTGTATCTCCTTCTGTATTATTATTGAATGATCTCTCTAAATTACCGACCTCTATACAGGTGAAAAAACTCATTTTGGCCGGCCTCACAGCCGCAAAAAAATTGATTGCCTCACGTTGGTTTCACCCAGATAGACTCTGTCCAAAGGTATGGTTTCTCATCTACCTTGACGTGATCTATTTGGAGATATCCACGTCACGTGTTATAGGGGTTAGGGAATCTGATATCGTAATTTGGTTGGCTACAGTGGCAAAGTTAAGGGAACGCATATAAGTTTGGAAATGTTTGTTTTGATTCTTGTTTTTTTGCTGAGTGATGTATTGTGATGTATTGTGAGTGTGACTCATGTTGAGGTCCTGGGGTGAGCGGGGGGAGGGGGGGGGGGAGAGAACGAGCGAGTGTCCATGTTAGGATGATCACTGTACAGTTGTATCAGTTGTTGTCTTGTCATGTGGTGTTGAGTTACTGTCTTGGGAAGTCTTTTTATGTATTGTTGTTGTTGTATTGTGATATGTTTTGTTTCATGTTGGAAAAAAGAAAAGAAAAAGAAAAGAAAAAAATTTGATAAAAAAAAAAGAGTGAGTATATTGTGCTGGCCTCTGTGCCTGTTACCACTGTGTGGATTTATACTCCATTTGCCATTCAACTCTATTGAGTGGTTATACATATATATTATATATATTATTGGCCTTTAGGCTATTTGCCACCAGTTCCACCGTGTGTGGAACTGTATAGGGTGTTGGCCTTTGTGCCAACCCTTGTGCCTACTTTATAATAATTATCTTGTTTGTTCTCCCCTTACCTTTTTCCCTGTTTGTCTATTTGTTGTGAGTTTAATTCCCTTCCCTTTTATTGTATAATAAATATAATTTACCTTTGGAAAACGCTTTGTATTGTTTCTTACCTGCCGGGACCTGTGCTTAAAGCACCTACTGGATGGGCTGGTTTCATGTACAGCCCGCTCCAGCTATATTCTATATGGTCATCAGACCTTTGTACATGACAGCGGGTTTCTTTTTCGTTTCCAAGAAGGATGGCTCCCTTCACCCCTGTATTGATTACCGGGGTCTCAACAACATCACGATCAAGAACAAGTACCCCCTGCCATTGATTAACTCTGCTTTTTAACCCCTGCAAGGTGCCACCATTTTCACGAAGCTGGACCTCAGAAATGCTTATCACCTTGTCCGTGTCCGAGAGGGGGACGAATGGAAGACGGCCTTTAAGACCCCGCTCGGTCACTTCGAGTACAAGGTAATGCCCTTTGGGCTGACCAACTCCCCTGCTGTCTTCCAGGCCCTTGTCAATGACATTCTCTGTGATATCCTTAACCGCTCTGTTTTTGTTTATTTGGATGACATTCAGATTTTTCCCCGCTCTATGGAGGAGCACGTCCAGCATGTCCGCCGGGTCCTCTAACGCCTACTGGAGAACAAGCTGTTCGTCAAGGCGGAGAAGTGTGAGTTCCATGTCTCCTCCATCGGGTTCCTTGGCTAGATCATAGAGAGCGGCCGGATCCGGGCGGACCCCGAGAAGATCAAGGCGGTGTCCTACTGGTCCCGGCCCACCAACGTCAAGCAGCTCCAACGCTTCCTGGGGTTTGCTAACGTCTACAGGCATTTCATCAAGGGACTACAGCCGGGTCGCTGCACCTCTTACCCAACTCACCTCGCCCTCCGTGCCCTTCGTCTGGTCTGACAAGGTGGACTCCGCCGAGCTGCACCGGCGCTTCACCTCCGCGCCCATCCTCGTCCAGCCGGACGCGTCCCGCCAGTTTGTGGTGGAGGTAGACGCCTCTAGTACCGGAGTAGGGGCGGTTCTCTCCCAACACTCCGCTCTCGACCAGAGACTGCATCCCTGCACCTTCTTCTCTCGCCGCCTGACGCCAGAAGAGGTCAACTACGATATTGGAAACCTGGAGCCCCTGGCAGTAAAGCTGGCCCTGGAGGAATGGAGGCACTGGCTGGAGGGCTCAGAGATCCCCTTGCTGGTCTGGACGGACCATAAAAACCTTGCCTACGTCCAGACGGCCAAGCGCCTGAACTCCCGCCAGGCCCGCTGGGCGCTGTTCTTTGCCAGGTTCAATTTCACACTGACCTACAGGCCAGGCTCCAAGAATACCAAGCCAGACGCCTTCTCCCGGCAGTTTGTCCCCGAAGAGGGTCCCGCACACCCTGACACCATCCTCTCCTCCTCCTGCTTGGTGGCCGCCGCCACCTGGGAGATCGAGTCCGTCGTCCGGGAGGCTCAGCGCGTCCAGCCTGATCCAGGTCGCACATTCCAATTGTCAAACTGTCTGCTTGGGGAAACTATATTAAAACACCCTAAAACGCTCCATTCTCTCTCCTCCTAGGTTCTGCTATTGTGCTCCGCCAAATCCCATCCTCACATCATCGGGTCCGGCGCTGATTGAGTTAAGGCAACCAGACAGATCAAACAGACTGACTGACTGCTACCACTGCTAGACAGGGACATACTGTAAATACCACTACTCTGCACAGTATATATGCCTTCACCACTTAAAGGTGCTGTTAGTGTTTTTTCTTTGTTCAAATAAGTGGTCTACATGTTAACTGTTCCGCGTCGCTGATATCGCAGGCGCGATGACATGGGAGCGGCCTGGCATTCAGGTCCTATTTTCTCGAGTTTTTGGCGTAAGGACACCATCTTTTCACGCCTCCCATGCTAGCGTTGGCTAATAACATACAGCTGAGAGCCAGGAAGGGCCAGGCAGAGCCATGCAACTCTTCTACCCAGGAAAAATGCTTCTAGAACGGCATAGAGTATGGAGGAAGACAAGGCTCTATAAAGAGAATGGGGAAATAATAAAAATTATGATGATACTTGTGTTGTTATTATAATACATAATATTGGTTCCGCCCTGTTGTTGGAGTACCCGGACCGAGGACCGGGGTAGAGGGACAGTGCTTGATGTACGGATGCACAACGGAGAGAGTGCCTTGATGTACGGATAGACAACGTGAATAAAAGCCAGTAAAGAAACCCTAGCCTAGCCTGTTTATTCCTAGTTAGGAATACTGGAAACAACTAACATAACATGGTGTCAGATAATGGAACTGGCGACGCGGAGTTGAATCGACGTCAAGAAGGAATGTGCTCGATTCCGAAGGCACACATGTGCGCACTGCTAGCGAGAGGATCAGCATGCGAGCATGTCTACTAGTGAAAGTGAAAGTGATCAAGCTAACGATGTGAGTGAAAACGTTTCAACCAATCAAGAAGGAGACCAAGAAAATCCTGCACCCGTAGTGTTCCCCGTCATGGATAAGCTCAGTCCTCCCACACCCATGCAGTTCAGCGGCAATCTTGCTGATAATTGGAAGAGATTTAAGCAGAGATTTTGTATTTACTTGGCTGCAAGTGGGGCGGGGGGAGGAGATGAGAACAGAAAAGCGGCTATATTTTTGCATGTAATAGGAGAAGATGCATTGGATATTTACAACAGCTTTCAGATAGATGAGGGAAATATAACATTGACTGAGCTAGTGACAAAGTTTGAGGAGTACTTTGTGCCCAGTAAAAATGTCACTTTTGAGAGATATAAGTTTTTCTCCGCCAGTCAGAAAACAGGTGACAGTTTTGATCAGTACTTAACTGAACTACTTACGTTGAGCAAGTCATGTGAATTCGAAGATTTAAGAAACTCATTAGTCAGAGATAGAATAATATGTGGAATTCCTGATAATGGGCTCAGAGAAAGATTACTACGTGAACATGATTTAACGCTAGAGAAAACAGTTCACATGTGCAGAGCAGCAGAAACCACTTGTGCACAAGCAAAGGAGCTGCGCACGGATGAGTCGGCAGCAGTGCATGCCGTGAAAAGAGAGGGACAGCGCCCAAAACAGTTTGTAAAACAAAAGCCTACAGAGCAAGGTCCCAGGAGTCCAAACAGTAGATGTGGAAGATGTGGAGGCATGCATATGTCTAGGGCATGCCCTGCTTATGGGAAAGTCTGCCACAAGTGTGGGAAGGATAACCACTTTGCGAAGTATTGCAGAGCTGAGGCTTCAGAGATGAAATTGAACACAGTGGAAGAAGAGCCAGAGGAGTTCTTTGTGGACTCAGTAGTACAGTCTAGCATGGCAGAGGCGGCAGAATGGATAGTCCCATTAACTGTGAATGAGACCATAATTCCATTTAAGATAGACACTGGTGCACAGGTCAACCTGTTGTCCATAGACGATTACAGGACCCTCACAGTTAAGAGCAAAATACACCCTGTGAAATTAAAAGTGACTGGTTATACAGGAGAGACTGTTCCAGTTAAGGGGTGTTGTGTAGTGACTCTAAAGCACAAGGGACAGCAGTTAAGGGCACAGGTGCTCATAGTAGAGAAGAGCGTACAGCCAATCCTAGGTCTGAGTACCTGTGAAAAGCTTGACTTAGTGAGGAGGGTGTTTGTAGTGAATTCCCAGACTAGCACAGAACACAAAGTAGTCATGCAGGAGTACAGCAATGTCTTTGAAGGACTAGGATGCTTGCCTGGTGAGCACAAGATATGTGTGGATGACACAGTGACTCCTGTAGTGCATGCGTGCAGAAAGATTCCACTTGCACTGAGAGACAAACTCAAAAAGGAGTTAGCCCGCATGGAGAAGATGGGCGTCATAAAGAAAATAGATGAGCCAACAGATTGGGTGAGCTCACTAGTAGTATTGACGAAGACAAATGGATCTCTACGCACCTGTCTCGATCCACGGGATCTAAACAGGGCTATAAAGCGTGAGCATTTCAAGCTTCCAACAAGAGAAGAGATCATGTCACAGTTTGCCGGTGCTAAATGGTTTAGCAAGCTGGAATGCGTCAACAGGCTTCTGGCAGATGAAGCTGGATGAGGCAAGCTCAAAACTGTGCACGTTCAATACACCAGAAGGAAGGTTTCGCTTTCTGCGTTTACCTTACGGTATTCTGTCTGCGCCCGAAGTTTACCACAAGACAATCCATATGATCTATGAGCACATAGAGGGAGTGGAGACTATGATGGATGACATCATCGTGTGGGGATCCACAAGAGAAGAACATGATGCACGGCTGAGGGAAGTACTGGATCTGACACGCAAGTCCAATCTGAAATTAAACCGAGACAAGTGTGAGTTTGCAGTGAAAAGCCTTACCTTTGTGGGAGATGTGATTTCAGAGCAAGGTGTCAAGCCGGATCCAAGCAAGACGTCAGCCATAGTGAACAAGGAACGTCCACAGAGCAAAGAAGATGTGAGAAGATTTCTGGGAATGGTCACATACTTGGCTAAGTTTATCCCCCAGTTGTCTGCCCAGTCAGCACCACTCGGAGGGCTTCTAAAGCAGAAGAACGAGTGGGAATGGTCTCATAAGCAGGAAGAATGCTTCAAAATGCTGAAAGAGATCTTAACCAAGGAACCAGTGCTCAAGTTTTATGACCCAGAACGGAGCACTAGGATATCGGCAGATGCTTCTCAGTACGGCCTAGGAGCAGTACTGCTACAGATGTATGACAACAGCTGGCAGCCCGTAGCCTACGCATCTCGTGCATTGACAAGTGCTGAAGTTAGATATGCACAAATAGAAAAGGAACTTTTAGCCAGCACATATTGCATGTGAACGTTTCCATCAGTACATATACGGAAAGGCTTTTGAAGTGGAAACAGACCACAAGCCCCTAGTATCAATAATGGCCAAGCCCCTCAATGATTGTCCTCTGAGGATTCAACGACTGTCAATCAGACTGCAGAAATATGATGTGAACATGGTCTATACACCAGGAAAATTCATGTTTGCTGCTGACACGCTCTCACGCGCAGTCAACAAAATGGAAAGTCCAAATGAACAGAAAAGCATAGAAATACAAGCCTATGTTGACATGATTGTCACATCACTTCCTGTGTCTGATTTGATTTTGATTTTGATTTGAAGTCTTTATTTCGAACATGCAATGAATACAACAAACAATAACAAAAAAGAAAAACAACTCAATCTGCATGTTCGAAAAGGAGTAGGAAGAAGTATACACTTATTTAATCCTACCCCTTTTCCACTACTCAAATGAGTGTACTATTTTAAACATAAAAAAGAAAAGAAAAGAAAAGAAAAGAAAAAAAAAATATATATATATGCAAAACAAAAACAAAAACTATATATGTATAAAATAAAATAAAATAGAAAACAAAATAAAATGTAAACACCCGTGAATATCAAGTCCCTTCTTCATCCCTGTACCTTGTGAACATAATTTCCTTATACATCAGTTTGAATTGTCTCATGTTTGGACATTGCTTTAGCACCACATTTAGACTGTTCCACAGTTTCACTCCACATATTGAGATGCAGTGTTTTCTCATGGTAGTGCGTACGTTTAGCACCTTTAAATTGTGTTCTCCCCTCAGATTATAACCCCCCTCCCTATCAAAGAACAATTCTTGAATGTTTCTTGGAAGTGCATGACTTTTTGCTTTATACATTAATTGTGCCGTTTTAAATTCCACAAGATCAATTAACTTCAATGTCTTTGACTCCAGAAACAATATGTTAGTGTGATCACGATAACCTGCAATGTGAACTATCCTTATGGCCCTTTTTTGGAGTATAAAAAGTGGTTGTAGTGTAGACTTATAATTGTTTCCCCAGACTTCAGCACAGTAATTTAAATATGGTAAAACTAGTGAACAGTAGAGAATGTAGAGTGATTTTCTATCCAGGATGTGCTTTACTTTACTCATGACTGAAATGCTTCGTGAGAGTTTAGATTGGACATGTTTTATGTGAGGTTTCCAACAGATTTTATGGTCTATTATTACACCTAGGAATTTATTTTCATAAACTCTTTCAATAATCACATCATTTATTTTAACTTGTACCTGAGTATCCAATCTACAGTTTCCAAACAACATAATTTTAGTTTTGCTCAAGTTCAATGATAATTTGTTTCTATCAAACCATTCCTTCAATTTCTTCATTTCAGATGTGATGACCTCTAAAAGATGCTGGACATTCTCACCAGAAAAAAAAAGATTAGTGTCATCCGCAAATAAAATACATTTAAATATATTGGATACTTTACATATCTCGTTAATGTACAAGATGAACAGTTTTGGACCCAACACTGACCCCTGGGGGACACCACAAGCAATGTCCAAACATTCAGATTTATAATCTCTCATTGTCACAAATTGTTGTCTTTTATTTAGATAGCTTCTTACCCAGTCCAATACTACCCCCCTGATCCCATATCTCTCCAATTTCCTGATTAATATATCATGATTAATAGTATCAAATGCTTTTTTTAGGTCAATGAATACTCCAGCTACATGTTTTTTTTTATCTATGGAATTTGTGATTTTTTCAATGAGTTCTATTAACGCTAGTGATGTTGACCGGTGTGTTCTGAATCCATACTGGCTATCGGTGAGTAAATTATGTTTATCAATGAATTTATCTAATCTGTTGTTGAAGAGTTTTTCTAATATTTTTGAAAACTGAGGAAGTAGAGAAACAGGCATATAATTTGCGAAGTGGTGTTTATCTCCAGTCTTGAACAGAGGTATGACTTTTGCTATTTTCATTTTATTCGGAAATCGACCAGTTTTGAATGATAAATTGCAGATGTGCGTGAGTGGTTTTGAAATCCCAATAATGACATTTTTTACTATTTTCATATCTATTTCATTACTGTCTGTAGATGTCTGCTGAGCGAACAGAGAAGATCAGGAAAGCAACTGAACTAGACGACACAATGAAAGAGCTCAAGAAGACCATACTGAGAGGGTGGCCTGAGCAAAAGCGTGAATGCCCGGGTCAGATCCAAGATTACTGGGCATGCAGATCAGAGCTCTCAGTTGCTAATGAAATTGTTTTCAAAGGAAGCAAGTTTGTCATCCCGGCATCCATGCGCAAGGAAATGCTGCAGAAAGTGCATGAGGGACATTTGGGTGAGGAAAAATGTAAACGTAGAGCGTGTGAAGTAATGTACTGGCCAAGACTCAACCAAGACATCAGCCACACCACAGCTGCATGTGAAATATGTCTCACCTACAGGTCTAAACAACAAGCAGAGCCGCTCATGCCCCACCCTGTACCTGATCGCCCGTACCAGATGGTCGGAGTCGATTTGTTTGACTGTAACGGTAAAAGCAACATTGTAGTCACAGATTACTACTCCAACTACCCGGAAGTTGTAACACTGCAGTCAACATCCAGCAAAACAGTCATAGCCTACCTGAAAACAGTCTTCGCGAGACATGGAGTTCATTGTGAGCTGTTTTCAGATAATGGGCCACAGTTTTCCAGCAGCGAGTTTGCTTCGTTTGGAGAGGACTGGGGTTTTCATCACGCCACCTCAAGCCCGAACTACCCGAGATCCAATGGGCTCGCAGAGA
Organism: Notolepis coatsorum; assembly: GCF_963971535.1. Taxonomy (NCBI): domain Eukaryota; kingdom Metazoa; phylum Chordata; class Actinopteri; order Aulopiformes; family Paralepididae; genus Notolepis; species Notolepis coatsorum. The sequence goes on from NC_140166.1 coordinate 108,829,703, forward strand.
GTTCAGTCAAGATCGTCAAGGCCCTCATGAAGAAGGCTCAAGATGGACAGGAGGAGTTCCAGAGGAGTCTGATGATATACAGGAGTGCCCCATTGGAAAATGGTTTGTTCCCAGCCCAGATGCTGATGGGAAGGCGCTTACGCACTAACCTTCCTATCCATGAGAACCTGTTGACACCAGAAGGAGCGCACAAAATCAGCTCAAGGAAACAAGAACAAAAAGAGAAACACAAATTGCAACATGACAAGAAGGCAAAACACTTACCAAGCCTCAAGCCAGGCGATACAGTCCGTATCCTGGATCACACAACAGGCACATGGAGACAAGGAGGACGCGTGCAAAGAGAAGTTTCACCACGCTCATACCAGATCCAGACAGACCATGGTGCTTCTCTGAGACGAAACCGTGTGGATTTGAGACCACAGGTGACAGTCCCAGAGACAGACTCTCAACAACGAAGCACTGCAGAGGTGTTAGATGCTCCCAGGAGTGAGCAGTTTTGTCAGAGTTCCCCAGACCGCAGTGACTCTGTCATGCCAAAAGGGGGCAGCATGCCCTCTGAGACCTGCTGCAGGCCTAAAAGGACTGTTAAACCTCCTGAGAGACGTATTGCACAGTGCTGAAAGGCATGTGGACTGTGGACGTGGATATGGTAAAGAAAAGAGGACACTTGATGATGAAGGTAAAAAAAAAAAAAAAAAAAAAGAGGATTGTAAAGAAAGATTTGATGCATAATGCTTATTGTTTGAATGCATACGTTCATGTTTAAAATTAATGTTTATTATTGGAATGTACAGGTTTAAGAACAGTCAGAAACGAATGTTTTGTTATAGACGACTACAGGAAAAGAACAAGTTGTTTCTGTTTAAAAGAAGGTGTTACGTATTACTTTCACATGGTGGAGGGATACTTACTGTCTGTGGTGCATATTCACATTGTGGTTAAGTGTGCTGTCACTAATTGGTGGTTTGATTGACACACTGTTTCTTCCTGTTTTTGCTTGTGTTTAAAATGGCCGCTTTTTAATTGATCACAGGTGTGGTGATGAGGCACCACGCCCGACAAATGCAGAGTGCAGGCAGCAGTCAACTCTCCCCCACTTCACAGGAGATGTTGCAGCTCTCCAGCGTCTCACCTGCTCTCATTGTTTTGTTGTACATTTGGCTTGTTCTTCCTTTTGCCTATAGTTTTGTTATTTAACTTTGGAGTCTGGAACACCCAGCTCCCACTATTTCTGTCCATTTAGTTAGTTGTAAATAAATTGTTATTTTTGATAAACTTTTGTCCAGTGTCCTGTGTCCACCACGTCGCATTCAAGGCCTTGACGAGCCATATTGTATGCTTGAATGTAACATGGGGGCTCTAGCCGGTCTTCAAACAGGTAAGTATGCTCTTCATTTATAATTTGATTTGACTACTGGTATGCTTTAAAATATTTAGTTTAGTGGACACCACAGGTAGGTAATTTCATTGTTTTCGGGCTGTTGTTAGCCTCCTGTGTACCACGTACTCCTGGGGCAGTCAAAGAAGTGATTGGTATATGATCTTTGGCTGGTAGCAGGTGTGGTTGAAGAAAGCTAGGTCTACAGTGCATTAGCTTTCAGTATAGGTAGGTTAGGGGGCCGGGAAATGTAATTAGTGTGTTAGGACCTGATGTAATTGTTTTTGTTAGATTAGACATGTGGTGGGCCTAGCAGTCCTTCTTTTGACTGCAGTATAGGTTAGAAGCTATTTGTGAGTCAAATCAGATTGTATGGAGCACCTGTTTGTATTATTAGAATTTGTTTGTTGAATTTGTTTGAGTGTAACACAAGGGGTTTTGCCTCACTTGGTTTGTGTTACTGAAGAGCGTTTGTTCCAGTATTTTGGGATAAATGTCTACCACAGGGTTAGTCTTGTTGGTGGTTCGTCTCAGCAGAGGCCTGTAGCTAGTGTCCAGTAGCAGTGTCTGCTGTGATTCTCTAGTATAGGATCTGTGTGCATTATTGAGCTTGACCTTTTGATCCAGTATGTGTTATGCCGTGTGTCTTAAATACAGTGTGATTTGTTTTGCGTGCTAACATAAAATGCCGGGTTTTGAACTACTGCTTGTGAGTTTAATTGCGTGCTGTGTTATGCCGTGTATCTTCAATCACTGTCATTTAATTACGTGCTACACCTTTTTGTGGATACAGGGAAATTGGAGTTTGAACCCCAGGTCATAGGAACGGTGGGTGAGTTGCTTGTGTTTTGGATACTGAACTATATCCCTTGTTGTGGATTGATTGTAGTATTGCCTTGTATTAGTAATTAATTAATTGGTTGATTAATTACTTAATTAGTAATTAATATTGTTGTATTCATTTGTTGTCGTTTACTGAGGATCATAGACAATGACGTTGGACATTGATGACTTTGTTGCAGAGCCAACACTGGCTAAGGTAAGAAAATGTTCAAAGGATGAGTTACTACAGGTGGCAGCAAGGTTTTCAATAGACCTCGATGCAGGCCAGAAAAAGGAGAACTTGGTAGGTCAATTAATTGAGGAACTGAGTACACTAAAGGTTTTTGGTGTGGCTGCAGGTAGAACTCTGGAGGAGGAGGGAGAAGGCTTTGAGCAACCGCGTGGGCGAGATGTGGAGCTTAGAACAGCGCGTGAGCTTGCAGCAGTTAACAAGGCAGACCGTGAGGACCTTGAAGCTAGTGAGATAAGGAGAGCAGCTGCAGCAGCTACAGCAGCAGCTACAGCAGCAGCTACAGCAGCTACAGCAGCAGCTGCAGCCAGAGCAGAACGTGAGGCCCAGGAAGCTATTGAGGTGGCACGGGAGGTACGCGCCCAGGCAGCATATGACCGGGAGATGGCGATGCGTAATGCGGGTGGTGCTGGTGCTATACATGTGCATCGGGAGCCGGGTTTTGATATGGCTAGGCAAAAAAGCATGGTTCCGTTTTTTTTGGAAAGGGACGTCGATATTTTTTTTTTATTATTTGAGGACATAGCTGGCAGTTGCGGCTGGCCAGCAGATAAATGGACTATCCTCATGCAGAGTGCTTTGCGCGGTAAGGCACAGATCGTGTATGCGTCGATGTATCCTGATAATAATGATTATGCTTTGGTGAAACAGGCTATCCTTAAAGCCTATGAATTGGTCCCTGAGGCTTACCGCCAGAAATTCCGCAATTTGAGAAAACGGAACGCTCAGTCTTTTGTGGAGTTTGTGAGGGAAAAGCGGTTGCTTTTTGACCGGTGGTGTGCAGCGGAAAAGGTCACCACAGTGGAGGAGATTAGGGACCTAATCTTATTGGAGGAATTCAAGGTGTATGGCGTGTCTGAGGATATTGCTATGTACTTAAATGAGAGGAAAGTCAGGACCTGTTCAGCAGCAGCGGTCCTGGCTGATGAGTATGTTTTGACCCACAGGACGTCTTTTGAGAGACAGCATTATCCTGTGCATGATGAGGGGAGGCCGAAATGGGCTCCTAATAGGCCTACAGGGTCCAGTGCTGGGGGTAGTGGTAAGTTTAATGGGGCATGGGGAAGCGATGATGCCCGGAAGTGCCAGAATTGTGGGAGTGCAGGACAGGTGATGGGAAATTGTTATCGTTTGCACCCAGAAAAGCGCCCGTCTAACCCACCAAGGCCGGTGATGTTGATAAATGCACCTGTACGTAACCCTGTTGTTCTGTCTCCACTAGATGGCAAAGGAGTGGATGACCTTTACACACCTTTCAGGAGTAAAGGGTTTGTTTCATTGACAGAGGGAGGTCCTAAAGTACCGGTGACAATTCTCCGTGATACTGGCGCATCCCAATCTTTTGTGCAAAGTAGTGTCCTGCCCTTTACGCACCACTCTGAGTTGGGTGCAGGGGTTGTTATTGAGGCTTTTGGAATGCACACGATGAATGTGCCGCTGCATAATGTCTTTCTTGATTGTGCCCTTGTATCAGGACCAGTGGTGATCGGAGTGACGGCTGGCAAACTCCCTATGCAGGGGGTAACGTTGCTCATGGGCAATGACTTGGCTGGTGGTAGAGTACTGCTGAAATCGGAGGTGACATGCGTGCCAGATACTCGGGTGGCGGAGCAGTATCTCGGGGGCTTCCCAGCCTTTGCAGTGGCTGAGGCCACAGACGATTTGGAGGAGGAGAATGAGGAGGATGAGAGTGAGAATGGTGCTGTGAGGGATGTTGCTACTTCATGTGGCACCATTTCTGATGTTTCATGTGGCACCATTCTGGTTAAAGAGGCTACAAGGCCAGAATTAGGCTGCCGGCCTTCCTATGGCTCTAATGTTCATGATGTCTCACTTGTCAGCGGTGATGATCCCAGTATGGTCAGTGGTTCTGATATTGATTCATGTGACCACGCTGACTCTCTGCCAGGCACTGGGTATGCTAGTCAACCTAGTTACCTGTGTCCTGTACAGCAGGGGCAGTCTTCACAACCTTGTCTAATGGGTGGCAACCATTTTGATCGTGACGAAGTTGATATGTGTGCCACCATTTTGTGTCATGACAATGTTACTGTGTGTGCCACCATTTTGGCTCATGACAGTGGCACCTTTTTGTCTCATGACACTGTTGCTGTCTGTGACACCATTGTTGCTCTGACAGTCCTATTTTTTGTGACACTGTTTTGGCTCATGACGGTGCAGTTTCTTCTGTCATTTTTGCTCGTGACGGTGCTGATTTTTGTGGCGCTATTTTGGATCCTGACCATGGTATTTTTTGTGACACCATTTTGGGTGGTGCTCCAGATATTTTTGTGCCTGATGTGATGTTGCTATGTTCCAGAGACGGTGTGGACGTGCCTGCTCTGGATGTTCGTGGTTCACAGTCTCCTGTACAGCTAACGGGGGTACAGCCCTCGGTACAGTCTCCTGTACTGACAGTGCCAGGTGGGGAGGAGTTGGGCACTGTGTTGGTACCAGGGGAGTGTGCTGTTGGTTGTCCGGAGCGTGACGAGTTTGTTTTTTCTCGAGTGTGTGTTTCCAGTTTGCTGTCTCCTTTTGACAGGTCGGTGTCGGTGGAGCGGCCTGTTGAGGTGGAGCCTGTATTTTGTTTTCCTGTTTTCTGTCCTGAGCGCAGTGAGCTGCTGTCTCATGCTGACTCCAGTTTGTTGTCTCTGTTTGTCAGGTCTGTGTCGGCGGAGGGACCTGTTGTTGTGAGTTTTTTGTTTGGTGGTGATGTGTTGGTGGGTGGATTGGCTTCTAGGCCTTGCGCCTCAGTAGGGGCTGAGTGGGGTTTAGTTGCCCAGATGTTTCCACTAGCTCCGCTCCATCCAGGCCCGGCTGGACACATTTTGGTGGGGTCTCGCTTGGGCGGGTATCGGGACGGGGTTGCTAAACGACAGTGTCGAATGTTCCTCAGTAGAGAGCATTCGACGGAGTTAAGGGTTGTGTTCGACAGGGGCCGACCCATTGTCACTCTGTGGTAGTGGCTCGCTTTGTGGGTCATCGTTTTTTTGGTGTACAGTTGAGTGTGACTCTTGACCGGGGCTCACACTCAACACAGTACAGGCACTACACATGTTGGAGTGTGTGGTTGCATTTTTTTTGGTAAGGTTGGTGAGTATCCCCTTATTTATTTATGTTCATTCTCTTGGTGTTGGTTTCTTTGGGCTATAGTTGGGAGAAGAACATAAATCTTCGTGTGGGGGTGTTACGTATTACTTTCACATGGTGGAGGGATACTTACTGTCTGTGGTGCATATTCACATTGTGGTTAAGTGTGCTGTCACTAATTAGTGGTTTGATTGACACACTGTTTCTTCCTGTTTTTGCTTGTGTTTAAAATGGCCGCTTTTTAATTGATCGCAGGTGTGGTGATGAGGCACCACGCCCTACAAATGCAGAGTGCAGGCAGCAGTCAACTCTCCCCCACTTCACAGGAGATGTTGCAGCTCTCCAGCGTCTCACCTGCTCTCATTGTTTTGTTGTACATTTGGCTTGTTCTTCCTTTTGCCTATAGTTTTGTTATTTAACTTTGGAGTCTGGAACACCCAGCTCCCACTATTTCTGTCCATTTAGTTAGTTGTAAATAAATAGTTATTTTTGATAAACTTTTGTCCAGTGTCCTGTGTCCACCACGTCGCATTCAAGGCCTTGACGAGCCATATTGTAGGCTTGAATGTAACAGAAGGGAAGATGTGTTGTTATTATAATACATAATATTGGTTCCGCCCTGTTGTTGGAGTACCCGGACCGAGGACCGGGGTAGAGGGACAGTGCTTGATGTACGGATGCACAACGGAGAGAGTGCCTTGATGTACGGATAGACAACGTGAATAAAAGCCAGTAAAGAAACCCTAGCCTAGCCTGTTTATTCCTAGTTAGGAATACTGGAAACAACTAACATAACAATACTCATACACTTATTTTATATCATTGGAAAGCCCTAGTTGTTAGCTTCAAAATTTTACCAAATATGAGGTAGGCCTACTTTGAAATACCCAGTAACTAATAATCTATCACAAACCAATGCAAGTTCATGTTCAGGGATTTCCTAAATGGAATAGAGGATCCCAGAGCGTTAAAATAATAGCTTTACATTCCGACAGCCCATTCTCACTTTATCCAATCAGGGATACAGGAAGAGCACAGAAAGGGTTAGGATACAGGAAGAGAACAGAAGGGGTTAGGATACATAAAGAGAACAGAACGGGTTAGGATACATAAAGAGAACAGAAGGGGGTGGGATACAGAAAGAGAACAGAAGGGGTTAGGATACAGAAAGAGAACAGAAGGGGTTAGGATACAGAAAGAGAACAGAAGGGGTTAGGATACACAAAGAGAACAGAAGGGGTTAGGATACATAAAGAGAACAGAAGGGGTTAGGATACATAAAGAGAACAGAAGGGGTTAGGATACAGAAAGAGAACAGAAGGAGGTGGGATACAGGAAGAGAACAGAAGGGGTTAGGATACAGGAAGAAAACAGAAATGGTTAGGATACATAAAGAGAACAGAAGGGGTTAGGATACATAAAGAGAACAGAAGGGGTTAGGATACAGAAAGAGAACAGAAGGGGGTGGGATACAGGAAGAGAACAGAAGGGGTTAGGATACAGGAAGAGAACAGAAATGGTTAGGATAGATAAATAGAACAGAAGGGGTTATGATACAAAAATAGAACAGAAGGGGTTATGATACATGAAGAGAGGCAAGGCCACATCTTCAACCCACATCTTCTGTAGCCCTCTAGAGAAAAGCAGAAGAGGCTAATATTGATGTATTTATTTATGTAGTTATGTCAAGTCAAGTTTTATTTGTCAAGTATACAGTGAAATGCGGGGGGTCTTGCCCACAATGATTGTGCAATAATACAATAATAAGAATAGGATGAGAATAAGACATTTGTGCAATAACACAAGTAATAAGAATAAGACATAACAGGTATATGTACATAAAGTTTACAAAAAGCATGGTAAGACATGCTAAGGTTCTGCGATAGTGCAATACACTGTTAGCTACGGATGAGGCACTGGGTCTTATGTACACTACTATACAATGCTATACTATACAATCTACAGGTATACTATGTGTCTTTATGCTAGCTTGCTATATCCATCTGTTTACTATACAAGAACCACTCCCGTTATTGTTTTTAAAGTGACCTTTCATTGTGTAAAGTGACCGTTGAGCGTGAGCCTGTGCAGCATGTGTGTGTGTGTGTGTGTGTGTGTTCATGCTAAAGTGACTGCTAGTGTGTGAGCGTATACAGTGTGTGTGTTGTGTGTGTGCTCATGTGTGCGGAGAGTTCAGTGTTCAAGACTCTGATGGCCTGGGGGAAGAAGCTGAGCCGAAGTCTCTCTGTCCTAGTTGCTGATGTTTGCAGGCGCTTGCCTGACCGCAGCAGCTTGAACAGGCTGTTGTTGGGGTGGTGAGGGTCTTTCATTATTCTGCAGGCTCTGGATTTGCACCTCTTGTATAAGACCTGCAGGGGTGGTAGTGCAATACCTGCAGTATGCTCAGCTGAGCGCACCACTCTCTGTAGGGCCTTCTTGTCCTGTGCCGTGCTGTTTCCATACCAGGCAGTGATGTTTCCAGTCAAGATGCTCTCTACAGCTCTGGAGTAGAAGGACTGGAGTATCTTCCCCGATACTGGCCTTAACTGTCTCAGGTGGTAGAGGTGCTGCTTCGCCTTTTTTACGACTGAGTCTACAGTATGTGTGTTGTCTATGTCAGGTCCTCTGAGATGTGGACCCCCAGGTACTTGAAGCTGCTCACCCTGTCCACGGTAGCCCTGTTTATCCTCAGTGGTGTGTGTGTCCCCTGCTGTCTTCTCCTAAAATCCACGATCAGCTCCTTGGTTTTACCAATGTTCAGGAGCAGGCTGTTGTCCTGGCACCAGCGTTCCAGTACCTCAACCTCTTCCCGGTAGGCCTTCTCGTCGTTGTCAGAGATCAGCCCCACCACCACTGTGTCTTCCGCAAACTTCACTATGGAGTTGGAGCTGAACTTGGCCACACAATCATGTGTGTATAGTGAATAGAGCAGGGGGCTCAGGACACAGCCCTGGGGGGACCCGATACTCAAGGTGATGGTGTTGGAGGTCTGACCCCCCACCCTGACCGCCTGGGGCCTTTTACTCAGAAAGTCCAGTATCCAGGCGCTCAGAGCGAAGCTCAGACCCAGCTCGATCAGCTTGTCCACCAGTCTGGTGGGGACTATGGTGTTGAACGCTGAGCTATAGTCAATGAACAACAGTCTCACATAGCCCCCCTTCTGGCAGTCTAGGTGAGAGAGGGTGCTGTGCAGTACTTGGGAGACCGCATCGTCGGTGGACCTGTTTGGCCTGTATGCAAATTGCATAGGGTCCATATCGCTGGGGAGGGAGGCACAAATGTGATCCTTAACCAGCCTCTCAAAACATTTCATGGCCACAGAGGTGAGTGCTACCGGTCTGTAGTCATTAAGACATGTTGGGGAGGATTTCTTTGGTACCGGGATTATAGTGGATACCTTGAAGCAGGCAGGGACCACGGATTCAGCCAGGGATAGATTGAATATTGAATATGGTGGTGAACACTGGGGCTAGCTGGTTAGCACAGTACTTAAGTATACGTCCTGTTATCCCATCTGGGCCAGCTGCCTTTCTGGTGTTCACCCGCATAAATGCTCTTCTCACACTGTATTCCGTCAATGAGAGAGTGCCCCCCCGCGGATGCCCTCCCCCCCCTCCACGACAGCCGGTGTGTCAGTGACGTTGTTAGCCGGTGAGCTAGCGTCGCTACTGTTTGCCCCAAACCGTGCGTAAATAGAGTTGAGTTGGTCCGCGAGAGAGGCGTCGGCACTCCCCATTGAGGGGCCACTGACTTTGTAGTCAGTTATCATCCGTAGTCCTCGCCATAAGCCTCTTGTGTCGTTCTGGCCCATTTGTGCCTCCATCTTGTCAGCGTATGACCTCTTGGCAAGTTGTACAGCCTTGCGCAGAGTATAGACTGTAGCCTTATACTCGTCCAGGTTTTCTGACGCTCTGCCCAGGTTATAAGCAGTGGTGCGAGCGTTCAGAGCCACTCGGATAGTATTGTCAACCCACGGTTTCTGGTTCGGGAAGACCCTCACCTTCTTTGTGGGTACAATGCTATCCGCTAATGTTGTTATGAAACTGATAACAACATCAGCAAACTCACTGACGTCACTTGCGCTCGACTGAACCATCAGCCAGTCGACGTCATCAAGTGCGTCCTGTAGCGTGGCCTCTGATTAGTCGGACCACTTCTTTACCTCACGTGTTGTCCTTAACTAAACATACAGTATATGGATGTATGAACATTGATGTGTAGTAGTATATAAATGTGTATTAGTATATGAATGTGGATGTGTATTACTATATGGATGTACATTTTGTATTAGTATTAGTATATGGATGTGGATGTGGATGTGTATTAGGATGTGGATGTGTATTACTATGTGGATTCAAATTTAATGATTATAAACTGTTTGCTGATACTGGTAATTTGTTTGATAATAATTATGCAAGGGTCTCTTTTAGTCATCATGGTCATGTGCTCATTGTGAGACATGCCTCTCAGTTTTCCTTTCAGCCTTTCTCTACTAGTGTTGTTTATGAAGCATTGCAATTAGGGATGTCCGATATTATCGGCCGACCGATATTATCGGCCGATATCGGCAGTAAAATGTGATATCGGAAAATATCGGTATCGGTTAAAAAAAAATTAAAAACAATAAAAATATTTGTTATATATATATCCAGTGAAATGATTAGTTACCTGAAATTATTCAGTTTTTTGGGGGGGGGGGAAACCCTGCATATATCGGTATCGGTTGATATCGGTTGATATCGGTATTGGAAATTAAGAGTTGGACAATATCGGAATATCGGTAAAAAAAGCCAATATCGAGCATCCCTAATTGCAATCCATTGATACCATACCAGGAAATCAACTGGAGAGGATAAACTGGATCCCCTTTTCCTCAGGCTAGGTGTTCCATAACATTATGTTCTTTGTCAATAGGCGTTGTTCCTAGTACCTGGGAAATGGCTCATGTACTGTATCTCCATTATATAAAGGTAGAGATAGAAGTGACCTAAATAATAATGAACCAATCTCCAAACTGTCCTGTCTAGTAGAAATCCTGGAATAATTTGTAAATAACCAACTCAAAGTATGTATCTCAAATCCTTCTGTATTAAGCCCACGCCAATCTGGTTTTAGAGCAAAACATAGCACAATCTCAGCCCCTACTTTAATTGTATAGTATCTGCCATAGACAAAATCAAATATTGTGCCGCACTATTGTCATTCAATACAGTTGACCATTCGCTTCCTTTAAATAGACTGCACAGTGTTGGTTTTGATGCAAATGCTTGCAGTTCGTTTCAGAGCTATTTGTCTTTGAGATGTCAGTGTGTGAAAACTCGGAATGCCCAGTTACAGTTCTTACCCATTACAAAAGGCATTCTGTAGGGATTACTCCTGAGTCCTGTCTTATTTACCATTTATATTAATGATATTGTCTCATCTTTGAGTTCATAAAGTTCATCTTCATATGGATTACACTGAATTGTACTTAATGAAAACAAAACAAAATGCCTGATATTCTCTAGGGCTAGAGATATTGTTTACAATAATTTGATTATATCAACTGTGAACAATATAGACAATCTTGCCAGTAAATTGTGGTCAAAGAAAAGTATTGTACAGGAACAGAACTAGCTTCCCAATGATTAGCAGAAATGGAGTAATTGAAGCAGTCTTTTTGTGATTTATAGAAATGCTGCTCCTTCCACTCGGAAACTCTATGGTCTATCATTCTGCTCTCAGATTGATTACTGGTGATCGATACGGTACTCACCACTGCATCCTCTATCATAAAGTCAGTTGGTCCTCTCTGGCAGAAAGGCAAAATAAGATAAGATGGATATGTATTAATCATCTTGGGGATATTCTGGGGTCATAGCAGCACAGGGTAATAGAAATATAGATATCTCATCCCTCATAGCCCATAACCCTTAGCTAGCTCCTCATAGAGGGGATGGGAGAGGTTCTCCTCGTCTCATTATCCTTTCCGCAACTACTTCCAAATCCACTCCCACTATAGAGTTAGCCTTCCTCACCAGCTTGTTCAGTTAGTGTCTCTTGAGTTGGTGTTGGTGTTACCCCCCCCCCCCCCCCCCCCCCGACCATACCATGGTGAAAAATAGTATGCTGGCTATTACAGTCTGCAGCAGCCTATTACACATGTTGAAAGGAACAGAGTCTCAGGGAATAAACATTGGTGTGTCTCACACTGTACCTAGAACATTGGACATTATTGACTAAATGGCTGATCTCCACCCCCAGCTCTCTCCTAGTCTCCCATAGGTACATGATGAGGAAATGGAGATACACCTGGGCTTTATAAGGGCTGCCCACAACCAAGCTGGGGGACTACTCCAGAGCGGAAGTCTCAGATGGTGCATACTCCATCTAACAATTTTCTCTTCCAATGCGGGTGCAGAGGTCTATGCACCTGGGGGCTCCTCAATGCACCATCTCCCCCCAGTTGAGTGCCTCTAACTTCCTTGTCTATGGTTGGATGTTAAACTGAGAATAACAAGCCACTGATAGAGGGTTCTCCACTAGGTGAATTGACTGTGTGCAACTGACCAGACGTGACCGGAACCAACAGAGAATATGATGATCACAAGGGTTTTCACTAATGCACCGCTGTTGCTTTGGAAGTCTTGTTCTGTCTGTATCTGTCGGGTAAATTTATCCAATGTTGGCTGGGCTACACACTGCAGGGCAGCAGCCACTTTTGTTTATTTTTCTCCATTCCTATTCCCTAGGCTGTCTCCCCAAGTTCATTCCTATCCTTTTCCCGATCCCTGTTTATGTCTTTTAGAATAGGTAGATAGGTTATTTTATTTCCCTTGTATCCCCCCTCGTCTGCTTGCACAATTCACACAGTGCCCCATTAGGGTGGGAAGATTCATCTGTGACCGTAGCAGCTGTACCTTGAACCCAATTCTAATCAGTCACCAAGCAGAGCTTCATTGTGTATGCCATTGTGTAATCACAGGCATTTATTGGAGTGCATGTTTAGCTCGTTGTTTGTAGTGAAATAGAGTGTAAAACCTGTACATGACCTGTGTGGCTCAATATCTGAGTGTGTAAAGTAAGTATAGTGACTACATTGGACGAGGCGATAAATCTGCCGATAAAGGTGGCTGACCAGATGTCCCTGTATCGAGGTGAATCTACAACACCTGTGTTCGTTCAAGCTTCCCACGTGGGTACGTTGGTGTTCCACAAGCCTCGTCGGGAGCGGCCGAGTTGTCCCGAGTTCGAGTCACGCCGCTTCTTCCCTCCGTCTCTAGACATTGGGAGTAGAGATGGAACCCCTCAATTCACCCCTGGAGGCTAAGGCACTTAATGACATGCCATTAGCCTGTATTTAGTTCAAGACGGTGCCATTGACCCTGTTACTGTTGGTAAATCATCATTGTTATATCGTGTCCTCTCACTCCATTAGTGCTCGGTTACCCCTGGCTTAGGAGACACAATCCACAATTTGATTGGATTTTGGGCAAGGTAATGTCCTGGAGCAATCACTGCCATTCCCACTGCTTGTCCTCTGCTCTACCTCCCGCTTCGGATGTGCCTTGTCCTCTCCCTGAAACCTCCGATCTGTCATCTGTCCCGAGTCCTATCATGACCTTGCTGCTGTTTTTAGCAAACAACGTGCCATGTCTCTGCCTCCTCATCGTCCCTATGTTTGTGCCATCGACCTCCTGCCTGGTGCTCTTCTTCCCAGCAGTTGGCTGTACAACATTTCCCATCCAAAGTGTGAAGCTATGGAGAAATATATCCAAGAGTCCCTGGTTGCTGGGCGGATCCGCCCCTATTCATCTCCTGTGGGAGCTGGCTTCTTATTTGTAGGGAAGAAGAATGGGACCTTGAGACCCTATATCGACTACCGCAGGCTTAACAATATTACCATCAAAAACAAATATCTGTTGCCTCTCATGAGCTCTGCTTTTGGGCCTCTTCATGTGGATTATTTTTTTCTAAATTGGACCTACGTATCATCTTGTCTGCATCCGTGAGCACGATAAATGGAAGACGGCGTTCAATACACCTCTCGGCCACTTAGAGTATTTGGTCATGCCTTTTGGCCCCAGCGGTGTTTCAAGCCTTGGTGAACGACGTGCTCTGGGACATTTCCATCATTCCACATTTTGTCTATCTGGATGATATCCTGATCTTCTCCAAGGACTTGCAGACACACCACCGACATGTCCGCCAGGTTCTGCAACGGCAGTTGGAGAACAAGCTCTTTGTAAAAACAGAGAAGTGCGAGTTCCATGATACCTCTGTGTCCTTTTTGGGTTATGTCATCACTGAGGGAAAGGGGCAGATGGACCCCGTCAAGGTCACCCAGTGGCCTCCACCCTCTACCTTGAAGCAGTTACAGCACTTCTTGGGATTTGTGAATTTCTCCAGTCACACGCTCATAAAAAAAACAACCATGAACCCCACTGTCATAGACAACTATCGCCCTGTCTCCTTCCTTTCAGTGATAGAGGCTCTTCACTTAGCAAGAGCGAGGGGCCTCTCCTCTGCCCTGTTTCTCCTGGCTCTGCCCTGGCATGGCTGTCATCCTACCTTGATGACCACTCCTACCAAGTATCATGGAGAGGGACCCTGTTGGCCCCCCACCACCTGCAGGTGTCCCCCATGGCTTGGTCCTTGGACCCATCCTCTTATCCCTCTACACCAAATATCTGGGTAACATTATCACGTCTCATGCCTTCTTGTATCATTGCTCTGACGATGATACTCAACTCTTCCTCTCCTTTCCTTCCTCAGATATCCATGTCTCTGAACAGATCTCGGCCTGTCTGTCTGACATATCCGCCTGGATGATGACCAAACACCTCAAACTGAACCTAAGCAAAACAGAATAGCTTCATCTGCCGGCCAAATCCTCCCCACTGACCGACCTTTCCATCACAGTGGAGAATGTAGCAACGGCCTCATCCCTGACTGCCAAGAACCTTGGTGTTGTCCTTGACGACTGGCTGAACTTCTCTTCACCGCAACAACCAGAACCTGCAGATTCCTCCTGAGAAACGTCAGAAAGATCTGCCCCTCCCTGACAAAAGAAGCCACTCAACTCCTTGTGCAATGAACAGGCATGTCTCGCCTCAACTACTGCAATGCACTGCTTGCTGGTCTACTGACCATCGCCACCAAGCCACTTCAACTCATTCAGAACGTAGCGGCCCGCCTGATCTAAAACCTACCAAAGTCAGCCCATGTTACCTTGCTTCTTAGAGAGCTGCACTGGCTCCCTATTGCTGCACATATCAACTCCACTCTACATCTGGCCGCCTCAGACCCACTCCTATCCGAGCTCCGGGAGGGTCATCAAAGAGAAGCTGCTTATTTTCTAAGGAACAAACTTCCTCCCACAGTTAGGACAGCCGAAACCCGACCAATCTTTTGCTGTAATCTAAAAACACACTTCTTCCATCAATATCTGAAATGAGAGGGAAAAAAATTAAAATAGGTCTCTACTACGAAGCACTCAACACTGCAGCACTCAAGTTTCAACACTTTGATGAACATTGGTACTCAGCTGAAAGAGTTGTACCCTTCCTGCTGACTTGTCGTACAGAACTTGTAAGTCGCTTTGGATAAATGACAGCTAAATGACAAAATGTAAATGTAATGTACAACCCCTGAGTCTAAGGTAAAGAGACACATTTAAATCATCCAATCCTACTACAACCCCTGAGTCTAAGTTAAGGACACATTTAACCCTCCAGTCACCCTTGACCCTTTTCTATGTGTGTTTGTGGATAGTGTAACTGAGGGGTACAATTCCCTGACTGTATTGAAGTATGGTATTATTAAACCACTACCTCTTGTACTTTAACTTCTGGCCATCCAGTACATGATATAGATATGATGAACACTTTCCCACCTGATGAAACGAAGTCCACACAAATGTACAAATCGAATATTTTATATAGCAAAGGGTATATACAACGTTCACTTGATGACATTTATGATTTGAAATGCACTTGTATGGCAAATGAGTATAAGTAGGTAAATCAACATTGAATGTCCAATCTCTGGTTACGCAGGGAGTAAGTATACAACCCGGTTCTTTAGGGAACTATAGCGATGGTACTTAAATGATTATATCTGGATACACTAAGGGGGGGGGGGGTCCCGCTGGTTGTAAGACAGTAGGAGGGGGGGGTTAGAAGAGCCGCTGGCGGTATCCCATCTGGCCGACGATTTCTTGGGAGAATTCAGAGTCCTGAACACGATGCCCACAGAACCTCGGTCCGCAGATGAATACAGCTGGACCCTCTGGTGGACGGTAGCTGCCGGTCCACAACGGAGAGACGTGAGGCGACCTCACTGGTGTAGAGCGCCGTCTCACCTGGACTCCTCTCCGGGGGGTAGTTCCAACACTCAGCAGTGTTGGCCGTTATCCATGGAATAATCAAAGCACCCAAAGCATGTAGATAATCCAAGCCGTGGAAGGCTCGCCGTCGTCCGGGTAAAGTAATCCAATGTACAGGTCCACTCGTCATGGCCCGGAGCTCCTCGGATGCAAGCACCACAAGTGGTCTGCCCAGCCTGGTTAAGACTCCAGATAACGTCAGGAACGATGGGGGTGCTACTCACTTTATAACTCTAACCGAACGATGCACCATACATAATAGACTATTATTAGCTTAATAGAAATACGTCCAACTCGACGGTATAGTGCCAAACTATGACAATTCAACTATTAATCCACACGATATCTCAATGCCTATTCTGAGGCCAAGTAGGCCTTACTGCACCACACGTGCGTCGTGGGTGAGGCTTCGCGTCTGTTACTAGGTTGGAGGGTAAAGAACTAATGGACTAAAAAAAGTTTTACTTTACTTGCGCCATATATATATGCGCTGTGAACAAATAGTACCATTGGTATTTCGCCAGACGTATTCCTACGCGGAACCGGGCTTGCCACGACATGTTGGTCGGCACGATTGAACTTGAACCTAGGGGTATGGCTGCTGGCGCCAGGTTCTCGTCCAATGGTAGAATGAAACTATTATTGGCTGTTTAGTAGACTAAAGGGATATTCAGTGCATATTGTACAAGGAATATACAGGGGATATCAAACGATATACAAATACTATTAAATATATATCCATAAATAAATATATATATTCGGTTTAATCTGATCCTTCACAACAGCCGCCCCCTAATTAGTCCCACCTAATTAGCTAAGCAGAGACAGATTAACCGCACTGTCTACCACTCAAGGTCCGCTGTAAGGGTCAGTCAACTCACAAAGTCATGGGGTCATGGTCATCATCGATAGTATCTGGGAGTCGGGGCAGTTCTATTAGCCTTGCCACGGGTCGTGTGTAAGTTCGCCCTTGGACGAGTACTTCAGCTGCTCGGACCTTGCCATCGGCACCGGTGATCACTTTGCTTACGCGGCCAGCCGGCCACATAGCTCTGGGTAGTGACTGGTCGATAATCATGACGACTGTTCCTTCTGTCAAATTGTCTCTCTCTTTTACCCACTTATGGCGGGTCTGTAGAGACGGTAGGTAGTGGAGTAGGAAGCTGCTCCAAAACTTGTCAGCTAGTACTTGACTGTACCTCCACATTCTTCGGCCGTTCGCTTCTTCAGGCCTGTACATTGTCTGGGGTAGCGCGGGGTCCAGCCGCACCATTAAGAGTGTGTTGGGGGTGACTGGGTCGACATCTGCTACATCACTAGAGACGTAACCGAGGGGTTTTGAGTTCAATACTCCCTCGATCTCCGTGAGGACTGTCATTAGGATTTCCTCCGCCACAGTCTGGGCCCCAAGCACGGCGTACAGGGCTGTCTTTATAGAACGTACTTCTCGTTCCCAGGTTCCACCGAAGTGGGGTGCGTTCGGGGGATTAAACTGGAAGTCAATCTGGGATGGAGCTAGGTGGGTCTTAAGTTCTGGGCCCATAGCTTGGAAGCTCTCTCTCAGCTCTCTTTCTCCGCCTTTGAAGTTTGTCCCGTGATCGGACAACAATGTAGATGGTTTTCCTTTCCGTGATGTGAATCTTCGGAAGGCCATAAGGAATGAGTCTGTGCTCATGGTCGGAAGGAGCTCGATATGTATCGCTCTGGTGGTCATGCATTTGAATACAATACACCACCGCTTCTCGGTTCCTCTTCCTCTCTTTATATACAACGGGCCAAAACAGTCCATGCCTGTGGAGTGGAATGGCTTGTCGCCGAGTCGGAGGCGACAGGGGGGTAAGTCAGCCATCCGTGGTATGCTGGGCTGCGCGCGCCACTTTCGGCAGTCTAGACAGGTTCGCTGGAAGCGTCGCACCGCTTCTCTTCCTTGAAGTATCCAATAGCGACGTCTGATCTCCGCGAAGACTCTCTCTGCTCCTGCGTGGTGTACATCCTCGTTGTATTTCTTTATGATCAGCTCTGTGACCTTGTGTCGGCTGTTCAAGACTATCGGGTACTTAATGTCATCCGGTAGATCGGGGGCTCTCCGCAGGCGACCACCCACTCTGATGAGATTATGGGCGTCACTCTCGGGTGCCAGGTGGAGCAGTCTGCTGTCTGATGGGACGGGCTTTCCTCCCTGTAGACAGTCTAGCTCATCGGGGAACGAGTCTCTCTGGGCTCGTTGTAGTAGAAGAAGTTCTGCTTCTTCGTAGTCAGCTGCTGAAATGTCAGTGGTGGACTGAATCTCTGGGTGGTGCCACAGGAATGTCTTTTGCTGCGCACTCTCTAGGGTAATGCAGTCATCTATGTTGGGGTCTGTGGAGGCGACTGTGCTCAGTCCACAGAACATAGGTTTCTTGTTCTCAGCCTCCTCGTTACTTGCTTCCCGTGGGGTGGGCGTAGGCCACTCTTCTTCCGGGAGCTTGAGGAATTCTGGTCCGTCACTGTAGATGTTGCGACGGGTGAGGTCATCCAGAGACATTCCCCGGGTGATGACGTCAGCTGGGTTGTGTTTGGTGTCCACATACCGCCAGCTCGCTGCTTCTGTTAACTCTTGAATCTCGGTGACTCTGACTCCCACGAAGACTTTGTATCTGCATGAATCAGACTTGATCCATGTGAGTACTGTCGTGGAATCTGACCACAAGATTGTTCTGTGCACCGGAATGGTGAGTTCACGTTGGATTAACGTGGCTAGATGCGCTCCTGCTAGGGCTGCGCAGAGCTCTAGACGCGGGATAGATTGTTGCTTTCGTGGGGCTATTCTTGAGCGAGCCAGGATGAAAGCAGTGTGTATCTTTCCTCCCTTCTCTTGGGCACGCAAGTAGGCCACCGATCCATAGGCTACTTCGGAGGCGTCGCTGAAGACGTGTAGATCAATCTTGCATGTCTCTGGCCTCACTGTGGATGGGAAGTAGCTGCGGCGTATATTGACGCCTGGGAGTGAGCGGAGTTCCGTCTCCCACTCTCTCCATGTTGAGGCAAGGTGTGCGGGTATGGGGTCGTCCCAGCCCTGGTCCTTGTCCCATAGTGCTCGTACAATCATCTTTGCCCTGGTGGTGTAAGGTAGAATACATCCCAACGGGTCATATTGTCTGGCGAGTGTTCTGTACACACTCCGTCTGGTGGTCGGTGTCGCCGTCGACCTTCCCTGCTCTGGAGTCAGGGGTTTGTGTCTATAGTGGAGCGAGTCTGTTTTGAAGCGCCAGACTAGTCCTAGTGTCATTTCTTGGGCTTCTCCTGGGATGGTCGCCATCCAGGTCTCGCTGCTGGCAGCCTTGTCCGCGTGGGAGAGGCTGCGCAATACGTGCGGGTCACTGCTGGCCCACTGCCTGAGATCAAAGCCGCCTTTGATCAGGGAGGCGCGTAGCTTGATTAGGAGAGCCTCGGCTTCTTCTTGAGTCGAAACGCTTTGTAAACAGTTGTCCACGTAGAAACTGTTCTTCACACTGTGTCGGACCTCTTCATCTGCTGCTGGGTCCTCTGCGACGTGTTTCTGTAGTGCAAATGTAGCACAGCACGGGCTGCATGTGGTTCCGAAGGGGAGGACTTCCCACTGGTAGATGGCTGGGTTCTCATCTCCGATCCTCTCTCTCCATAGGAACCGCAGCAGGGGCTTGTCCTCCTCCACTAGTCTCACCTGCAGGAACATCCCTTTGATATCCCCGCTGATAGCCACCTTGTCCTGGCGGAAGCGCAGTAGCACGCCTAGTAGGGAGGGGCCGAGTGTGGGGCCGGGCAAGAGCTCTTTATTCAAATTTTGGGATCCGATCTGGTAGCTGCAGTTAAACACAATGCGATCCTTGCCGTTGTGGTGGACCTTGTGATGCGGCACGTACCATGATTCGGTCGTCTGATCGGCCTCTTTAATGTCAATCTTTGTCACGTGTCCCGCTGTGATTAGCTTCTCAATCTCAGCGCGGTACACACCCTCTTGAGCGGGGTCTTTGGCTAGGCGCCGCTCCGTGTTCAATAGATAGCGCTCCGTGGCGTCTTTCTTTGCGTGAAAGGTGGGCATTCCCTCTCGCCTCAGGAGTGGAGTTGCGTATCTCATCACTCCGCCGACTGTGACTCTCTTTGTCCCTTGCTCGAGTAGGTTGATGGCGTAAATGTCTTCTTTAGAACGAATATCTTTCTTTTCATTCTTAAAGGGCATTGTCTCTAGTGTCCATAGCCTCTCGACATGCTGCAGGAGAGTGGTGTCTTCTTCTGTCGTTCTGGAGTGGAGGCAGCTAGTGGCTGCTGTTCGGTTGAGAGATTTAGCGAGGGGGCCTTGTAGTGTCCACCCTAGGCGGGTCTCGACTGCTGCAGGACAGCCTCGGGGTCCTGTATGGACCCGGTCAATCGGGACTATGAGTTCTGCATGGTCGGAGCCTATCAGCAGGGTCGGGGTAGCGCCGTCTATGAGCGGGATAGGTAGTTGACGCAGGTGCACATATTTATCCATCAACTTGGCGATGGGGTAGGTGTACTGCGATAGTCCTATTTCTTGGCTGGTGAAAGCATTTGTAATCCTATACCGTCGCTCTGGCTGCCCGTTTGCTGCGATAGTGAAGGAGACATTCTCGCCCTTTATCGTCTTTAAATCTCTTCTTATTGTCCGAATCGTCATTTGGTTCTCGCTCCCCGCAGTCCCAGCTGGGCCGCAGCGGACGCGAGCAGAAGGGTCTTCTCTGACCCGTCATCAAGGACGGCGTAAGTGTCCATGACTTTATCTTGGTAGCTCAATGTCACACGGACTACCTTTAAGAGCACTTGGGCGCCGCTGCTGCTGGCGGGGTCAATGTACATGACACTTGCCTTGGTGCCGCTCAATGGTGCAGGTGAAGGCCGTCTTCTGTTACTGTCGTGTAGTATATCTAGATGGGCTCCGTCGCACCGACTGCACCTTTTCTTTAGGCGGCATTCGGCTGCCATGTGACTGCGCGCACATCGGTAACAGCGCCTGTTGGACTTTATCCATTGACTCACTTCTTCTGCATTCATCTTTGTGAACAGGTCACATTGTGACAG
Source organism: Notolepis coatsorum (assembly GCF_963971535.1). NCBI lineage: Eukaryota > Metazoa > Chordata > Actinopteri > Aulopiformes > Paralepididae > Notolepis > Notolepis coatsorum. Next base: position 108,850,667 of record NC_140166.1, read on the forward strand.
CCAGTGTTCTTTCTCACAGTAGGGGCACACCATCTTCCACTTCTCTTTTCTCGAGGGGGTACTGTGGCTCTTACTGCTCGGTACTGACTCTGATTGGTGCATGACAGTCACTGATCTTCTTCCATCATTTATTCTCCTGGGTCCCTCTCTGGAGCTTGGCGTGCTCCGCCCGAACGTATCCAGTCGTAAGCTGCTGACTTCTCTCGCCAGGAAGTCGGCTAGATCAAGGAGGGATGGTTCGGGGCCGTTAGGATCCCGGTAGTCCCTCTGCCGCCTAAAACGCTCTTGTCTTGCGGGTGGCAGCTTCTCCAAAATCCTCTCGACGTTAGAGTTGGCGTATAGCTCATGCATGCCCTTTTCCCGTTGCGCTCCCAGCATCCCTACCAGGGACTGCACTTTGATTGACAGGTCGTCTAATGAGCGATTGTCTGTTGCTGGGGGTAGGCGATCAATATGCCTTATCTCTTGGATTACGTAATCCCATATACGTCCATATCTCTGGTCCAGCGCTGCTAGGGCCGCGGTGTATGGGGTCGTAGAGGTGGCATAGGCTAGCGCTATATTGTGCGCTCGCGGTACTTTCAGGTGCTTCAGTAATATTGCATACTTGTGGCGTTCATCAGCGACATCCACCATCATTGTCTCTAAGCACATCCGGAGCTCCGTGTACTGTGCTCGATTCTCATAGGTGAAGTCTGGAAACGACGGCGTGGCAATGCATGACGCCGTGGATGGCTGATACATCGGCGAGCGTTGGGGGAGAGACCTCCTAGGCGAGTCTCCTCTTGCGCCTCTCTGTGGGCTGGTACCGACAGGGTACCATGGCCCGCTGGTCCAGGTGCTATTCCTCGGGGCTGGTCGTGCGTCGTGCTCACCCGTAAATAGAGTCGGGGGTCTGTAGCGCAGCGCCGCGGGGGTATAGCCTGGGCTGTACTGGACCTCCTGGTCCGGTGGAGTACTGTGCTGTCGTCGGGCTTGGTTCTCCTCCTCTCCCTCTTCTTCCTCTATCAGGTCTTCCAGATCCTGTAGTCGTTTATTTAGCTTCTCCGCAGTGTATGCCGCTCCTTCCTTGTAGCTGGGTCTCGCTTGGACCGGTCTGGGAAGGGGGTCTGCGGGGGGTATAGGCTTGGTCTGTTGGTCAAGTTCAGGGTCGCTTGCTCGGTTAGGAGACGCTGCCCTTGACTGTTGTCTCGACGAGTTCCTTGAACCCCTGGCGGAGGGAGAGGGTGTTGCCTTGAGGATCAGCTGCTCCATTAGCTGCGCTTGTAACTTGTCGCGCTCGACTTCGCGCTTGGTGAGATCTGCTTCTCTTTGGGCACCGGCAGCGGCGCGCTGGGCGTCGGCCCGGTCTCTTGCCATATTCTCTTCCGTCTGAAGGCGTCTCATCTCCAGGCGTATGCGCTCTTCTTCGCTCCGTTGCTGTGCTTGGAGTCGATCGCGTTCGCCCTGAAGTCGATCGCGTTCACCCTGAAGTCGATCGCGTTCGGTAGAGGCTGTCAGGCTGACGAGGAACGCCTGTTGTAGCATCCTCTCCGCTTCGCTGGGGGAAGGCGGTTGTGGAGGTGAGCCGCTCCTGGGTGTACTCGTTGGGGAGTCCTGGAGCTCTATTTCCTCGGCGCTCTCCTCCTCTTCTTCCGTGCAGAGTTCTCTCTCTGTAGGGTTGTCTTCCTCCCGGGGCTGGTCGGGGACTACTTCTTCGGTATTGGCGGGGGGTAAAGGCATGTCAGCTCCCTCCTGGTCCCCACCGTGAGCTTGGTCAGTTACATTAGAACCTACTAGGGCCTCTGTGGTCGGGGAAACCTGGTCGTTAAGGTCAGATATAATTTTACTTTCTACTTTTACCGCGTTTACCGTTTGTCGAAGGCTAGGTAGTTGACTGACAGCATAATCCTCTAAGTACTGAGGTGGCTGTCGTCTGCGCTGCGGGCGTTCTACGTTAGGAGGACCGTTTCGTGGAGTGTTCATCATAGGCCATTTTAATAACACTATATTAATATTACACTAGTTACCCTCCGGCTCGAAGGACCAATTGTAACTGAGGGGTACAATTCCCTGACTGTATTGAAAAGTATGGTATTATTAAACCACTACCTCTTGTACTTTAACTTCTGGCCATCCAGTACATGATATAGATATGATGAACACTTTCCCACCTGATGAAACGAAGTCCACACAAATGTACAAATCGAATATTTTATATAGCAAAGGGTATATACAACGTTCACTTGATGACATTTATGATTTGAAATGCACTTGTATGGCAAATGAGTATTCGTAGGTAAATCAACATTGAATGTCCAATCTCTGGTTACGCAGGGAGTAAGTATACAACCCGGTTCTTTAGGGAACTATAGCGATGGTACTTAAATGATTATAGCTGGATACACTAAGGGGGGGGGGGGGGGGCCCGCTGGTTGTAAGACAGTAGGAGGGGGGGGTTAGAAGAGCCGCTGGCGGTATCCCATCTGGCCGACGATTTCTTGGGAGAATTCAGAGTCCTGAACACGATGCCCACAGAACCTCGGTCTGCAGATGAATACAGCTGGACCCTCTGGTGGACGGTAGCTGCCGGTCCACAATGGAGAGACGTGAGGCGACCTCACTGGTGTAGAGCGCCGTCTCACCTGGACTCCTCTCCGGGGGGTAGTTCCAACACTCAGCAGTGTTGGCCGTTATCCATGGAATTATCAAAGCACCCAAAGCATGTAGATAATCCAAGCCGTGGAAGGCTCGCCGTCGTCCGGGTAAAGTAATCCAATGTACAGGTCCACTCATCCTGGCCCGGAGCTCCTCGGATGCAAGCACCACAAGTGGTCTGCCCAGCCTGGTTAAGACTCCAGATAACGTCAGGAACGATGGGGGTGCTGCTCACTTTATAACTCTAACCGAACGATGCACCATACATAATAGACTATTATTAGCTTAATAGAAATACGTCCAACTCGACGGTATAGTGCCAAACTATGACAATTCAACTATTAATCCACACGATATCTCAATGCCTATTCTGAGGCCAAGTAGGCCTTACTGCACCACACGTGCGTCGTGGGTGAGGCTTCGCGTCTGTTACTAGGTTGGAGGGTAAAGAACTAATGGACTAAAAAAAGTTCTACTTTACTTGCGCCATATATATATGCGCTGTGAACAAATAGTACCATTCGTATTTCGCCAGACGTATTCCTACGCGGAACCGGGCTTGCCACGACATGTTGGTCGGCACGATTGAACTTGAACCTAGGGGTATGGCTGCTGGCGCCAGGTTCTCGTCCAATGGTAGAATGAAACTATTATGGGCTGTTTAGTAGACTAAAGGGATATTCAGTGCATATTGTACAAGGAATATACAGGGGATATCAAACGATATACAAATACTATTAAATATATATCCATAAATAAATATATATATTCGGTTTAATCTGATCCTTCACAACAGATAGTGTTGTGAAGGGCCAGATTAAACCGAATATATATATTTATTTATATATATATATTTAATTGTATTTGTATATTCTCTAATATTCCTTGATATCCCTTGTATATTCCTTGTACAATATGCATTGAATATCCATTCTAGCCTACTGAACACCCCATAATAGTCTCCATTCTACTATTGGTCGAGACCTTGGTGCCAGGCTGCCATACCCCTCAGACCCAGTTCAAACGTACCGCTCAACATGTACGAACAAGTCCTAGTTCCGCGTAGGAATCTGGCTACCGCACCACTAATGGGACTATTTGTTCATAGTGCGTATATATACTGCGCTACTAAAGTAGGACTTTCTTTTCAGTCCAGTTTCTTACCCTCCAATAGAGTCACAGACGTAAAGCCTCCCCGCGACGCCACGTGTGGGAGTAAGGCCAAGTTCGGCTTACCATCGGTATTGAGACATCGTGTATATTAATATTTGAATAGTCATATTTGGCACTATATCGTCGAGTTGGACGTAGTCTATTAAGCTAATAATAGTCTGTTAATATATAGTGCTTCGTGCGGTGAGAATACTACCGTAGTCAGTACCCCATCGTTTCGGGCAGAGAACTGGCTGCTTAACCAGGATGATCGACCCCATGTGAGATTGCACCCGAGGAGCCCCAGAGCCGACGAGCGAGTGGACCTGTATACCGGATTATTCTACCGACGACAGCCCGCCTTCCCAGGCACGGATTATGCTTTGTATACGTTGATTATTCCATGGATAAAGACCCCCGACACTGCCGTGTGTTGGAACCCCCCCCCCTGGAGAGGACGCAAGGTGAGGAGACGCTCTGCAAGACGAGGTCGCTTCACGTCTCTCCTCCGTGGACCGGAGGACGCCGGCCCACAAAGAGTCCACCTGCTTTCATCTGTGGTCCAAGGATCGCCGGCGCATTGAACGGCACTACAGTGGGTTCACCTGGGATACCCTTGGCCGGATGAGGCAGCCGGATTCTACCCCCCCCCCCCTTCCTACTCCTGTCGGCTTACAAGCGACCGGATTAACCCCCCCTAGTGTATCCAGCCTATAATCATTAAAGTATCATTGCTGTTATTCCTTAACTATTCCAGGTCGTATATGTACCACCTGCGCCTTCAGAGATTGGACATTCTCTATTGATATACCGACGAATACTCTTGCCATAAAAGTGCATACTAATTCCCATTCATAAATGTGATTGATTTGATTAAGTGCTTGCTCTACACACCATCGCTGTGTAGAAATAAAGACCTATTTCTAATTCGTACATTTGTGTTGGATCCGTTTCATCTACGTGACAGTGTTCATCATAATATATTTATGCCGAGTACTGGGTGGCCGAATATTAAGTACAAAGGTAGTGGTAGTAAGTATCATATCTAGTAATACAGTCAGGGAATTGTACCCCTCAGTTACAATTGGTCCTTCGAGCCGGAGGGTAATCAGTGTAATATTAATATAGTGTTATTAATATTGAAATGGCCTATGATGAACACTCCACGAAACGATCCTCCTAACCAACGCCCGCAGCGCGAACGACGGCTCCCTCAGTACTTAGAGGCTTACGCTGTCAGTCAACAACCTAGTCTTCTACTAACAGTAAACGCGGTAAAACTAGAAAGTAAAAGTATGTCTAACCCCAACGCCCAGACTACCCCGACCATAGAGGCCCCTACGGGTTCTAATGTAACTGACCAAGTTCACGGTGGGGACCAGTGGGAACCAGACATGACTTCACACCCCGCCAGTACTGAAGAAGTAGTCCCCGATGAGTCCCGGGAGGAATACAACGCTACCGAGACAGAACTCGGCACGGAAGAAGACGGGGAGAGCACCGTGGAGATAGAGCTCCAAGGCTCCGCAAGGAGTACCCCGAGGGAAGGCTCCCCTATACAACCGCCTTCTCCCAGCGAGGCAGAGAGGACCCTACAGCAGGCCTTCCTCATCAGCCTGAACGCCGCTGCTGAACGCGACCGACTGCAGATCCAGCAGCGGAGCGAAGAAGAGCATATACGTCTAGAAATAAGACGCATTCAGAGGGAAGAGAATGTGGCCCGAGACCGAGCAGACAGCCAGCGAGCAGCTGCTGGTGCTCTACGGGACGCAGAGCGCGACAGACAGCAAGCGCAACTAATAGAACAGCTGATCAGACGGACAACACCCTCTCCCTCCGCCAGAGGCTCCAGGAACTCGTCTAGACACACCTCCAGGGCGGCATCCCCTAGCCGAGTAAACAACCCTGAACTTGACCAACAGACGAGGTCTATACCCCCCACAGACCACCTCCCCCCACCGGTCCAAGCGAGACCTAGCAACCGGGAAGGAGCAGCATATCCTGTGGAGAGGCTAAACCAGAGACTACAAGCACTGGATGACCTAACTGAAGACGAAGAGGAAGAGGAGGAGAACCACGCCCGACGACAGCACAGTACTCTACCGGACCAGGAGGTCCGGTACAGCCCAGGCTATACTCCCGCGGAGCTGCGCTACAGACCCCCGACTCTATACACGGGTGAGCACGACGCACGACCCGCACCGAGGAACAGCACCTGGACAAGCGGGCCATGGTACACTGCCGGTACCAGCCCATACCAAGGAGCGGGAGGAGACTCGCCTAGGAGGCCTCTCCCCCAACGCTCGCCGATGTATCCACAGTCAGCGTCATACATTGGCACGCCTATGGTACCCGACTTCACCCAAGAGAACCGGGCCCAGTATACAGAACTCCGCATGTGTCTGGAGACCATGTTGGTGGATGTATTGGATGAACGCCACAAATACGCCATCCTACTGAAGCACTTAAAGGTACCCCGCGCACATAATATAGCGCTCGCCTACGCGACTTCCACCACCCCATACACAGCAGCGCTGGTAGCATTGGACCAGAGGTATGGGCGCATATGGGATTACGTGATCCAGGAGATCCGACACATCGACCGCTTACCCCCAGCAATAGACAATCGAGCACTGGACGACCTGTCCATCAGAGTGCAGTCCCTGGTAGGGATGTTGGGAGCGCAGAGAGAGAAGGGGAGGCATGAACTTTACGCCAACTCAAATGTGGAAAGGATCTTGGAGAAGCTGCCGCCCGCTCGACAGGAGCGTTTTAGGCGGCAGAGAGACCACCGAGACCCGAATGGCCCCGAACCGAACCTCCTCGATCTAGCAGACTTCCTGGCGAGAGAAGTCAGCAGCCTACGGCTAGATACATTCGGACGGAGCACCCCTGGCTCCAGAGAAGGAACCAGACGACTAAATGATGGAAGAAGATCGGTGACTGTGATGCACCAATCGGGGTCAGTACCGAGCAGCAGGAGCCACAGCACCCCCTCCAGAACGGAGAAGCGGAAGATAGTGTGCCCCTACTGTGAGAAAGAACACTGGCTAGCGCAATGTGACTCCTTCCCCAAGCTGAACGCGGAGGAAGCAAGTCAATGGATGGAGTCCAACAAGCGCTGTTTTCGCTGTGCGCGCTCACACATGGCAGCCGAATGCCGCTTAAAGAGGGGGTGCACCAAGTGCGATGGAGCCCATCTGGACATACTTCACGACAGTAACAGACGGCGCCCTTCACCCGCACCATCCAGCAGCAAAGCGAGCGTCATGTACATCGATCCCGCCAGCAGCAGTGGAGCCCGAGTACTCCTAAAAGTAGTGCGTGTGACACTAAGCTACCAGAATAAAGTCCTGGACACTTACGCCGTCCTCGATGACGGGTCCGAGAAGACCCTTCTGCTCGCCTCCGCTGCGGCCCAGCTAGGGCTGCGGGGAAGCGAAACCCAAATGACAATTCGGACAATAAGACGAGATTTGAAGACGATAAAGGGCGAGAATGTCTCATTCTCTATCGCAGCAAGCGGCCAGCCTGAGCGACGGTACCAGATTACAGACGCTTTCACCAGCCAAGAAATAGGACTGTCGCGGTACACATACCCCGTCGCCAAGCTGATGGAGAAATATGCACATCTGCGCAAGTTACCGATCCCGCTCATAGACAATGCTATGCCGACCCTGTTGATAGGCTCCGACCATGCAGACCTCATTGTCCCGATAGACCGGGTTCATACCGGACCCCGAGGCTGTCCTGCAGCAGTCGAGACCCGTTTGGGATGGACTCTCCAAGGCCCGCTCGCCAAATCTCTCAACCGAAGTACAGCCACTAGATGTCTCCACTCCCGAGTCACAGAGGGAGAAACCGCACTCCTGCAACACGTAGAGCGGCTGTGGACCTTGGAACAAATGCCCTTTAAGAACGGAAAGAAAGACATTCGCTCTAAAGATGACATTTACGCCATTCACCTCCTCGAGACAGGGACCAAGAGAGTCCCGGTCAACGGCGTGTTGAGATACGCCACGCCACTCCTGCGGCGAGAAGGAATGCCTACTTTCCACGCCAAGACAGACGCCACAGAACGGTACCTGCTGAACACGGAGCGGCGCTTAGCCAAGAACCCCGCCCAAGAGAGTGTATACCGCGCTGAGATTGAGAAGCTCATCACAGCGGGACACGTCACAAAGATGGACATTAAAGAGGCTGACCAGACCACTGAATCGTGGTACGTGCCTCACCACAAGGTCCATCACAACGGTAAAGACCGCATAGTATTTAACTGCAGCTACCAGATCGGATCCCAAAATCTGAATAAAGAGTTACTGCCCGGTCCCACACTCGGCCCCTCCCTACTCGGCGTTCTACTCCGCTTCCGCCAGGAAAAGGTGGCCATCAGCGGGGACATTAAAGGAATGTTCCTGCAGGTGAGATTAGTAGAGGAGGACAAGCCCCTGTTGCGGTTCCTATGGAGAGAGAAGCCAGGAGATGAGCACCCAGCCATCTACCAATGGGAAGTCCTCCCCTTCGGAACGACGTGCAGCCCCTGCTGTGCTACATTTGCACTACAGAAACATGTAGCAGAGGACCCAGCAGCGGACGAAGAGGTCCGACACAGCGTAAAGAACAGCTTCTACGTAGACAACTGTCTACAAAGCCTTTCAACCCAGGAAGAAGCCGAGGCTCTCCTGATTAAACTCCGCGCCTCATTGATCAAAGGCGGCTTTGATCTCAGGCAGTGGGCCAGCAGCGATCCGCAAGTACTGCGCAGCCTCTCCTCCGAGGACAAGGCAGCCAGCAGCGAGACCTGGATGGCTACAATCCCGGGAGAAGCCCAGGAGATGACCCTGGGATTGGTGTGGCGATTCAAAACAGATTCGCTTCACTACAGACACAAGCCCCTGACTACGGAGCAGGGAAGGCCGGCGGCGGCGCCGACCACCAGACGGAGTGTGTACACAACACTCGCCCGACAATATGACCCGCTAGGATGTATTCTACCGTACACCACCAGGGCAAAAATGATTGTACGAGCATTGTGGGACAAGGACCAGGGCTGGGACGACCCCATTCCCGCACACCTTGCATCCACCTGGAGAGAGTGGGAGATGGAGCTCCACTCACTCCCAGGCGTTAATATGCGCCGAAGCTACTTCCCACCCACGGTGAGGCCAGAGACATGTAAAATGGACTTACACGTCTTCAGTGACGCCTCAGAGGTCGCATACGGATCAGTAGCCTACTTGCGGGCCCAAGAAAGGGGGGGAGAGACCTACACAGCATTTGTCCTCGCCCGCTCGAGAATAGCCCCACGCAAGCAACAATCTATCCCACGCCTAGAGCTCTGCGCAGCCCTAGCCGGAGCGCACCTAGCCACGCTCATCCAACGTGAGCTCACCATACCGGTGTCTAGAACAATCCTGTGGTCAGATTCCACGACAGTACTCGCCTGGATCAAATCGGACTCATGCAAGTACAAAGTCTTCGTGGGAGTCAGAGTCACCGAGATTCAAGACTTAACCGAAAAGTTAACCGGAGAAACAGAGTGGCGCTACGTTGATACAAAACAGAACCCAGCTGACGTCATCACCCGGGGGATGCCCCTGGATGACCTCACCCGTCGCAATGTCTACAGTGACGGCCCCGCATTCCTAAGACTCCCGGAAGGACAGTGGCCCATGCCTATCCCGAGGGAAGCAAGTCCAGAGGAGGTGGAAAATAAGAAGTCTGTGTTCTGTGGATTGAGCACCGTAGCCTCCACCGACCCTAACATAGACGATTGCACGTCCATAGAGAGTGCACAACAAAGAACATTCCTGCGGTACCACCCGGAGTGCAAGTCCCCCGCTGATATGTCAGCAGCTAACTACGAGGAAGCAGAATTGCTTCTACTGCAGCGAGCCCAGAGAGACTCGTTCCCCGATGAATTGGCCTGTCTACAGGGAGGAAAGCCCGTCCCATCCGACAGCAGATTAATTCATCTGGCCCCCGAGAGCGACGCTCATACCCTCATCAGAGTGGGTGGTCGCCTACGCAGACCCCAACACACTCCTGATGGGGCGGCTAGATCCTGCATTACCCCAGACAATGTACCGGCCTGAAGAAGCGAACGGCCGACGAATGTGGAGGTACAGTCAAGTATTAGCCGACAAGTCTTGGAGCAGTTTCCTACTGCACTACCTACCGTCTCTACAGACCCGCCAGAAGTGGGTAAAGGAGAGAGACAATTTGACAGAAGGAACAGTCGTCATGATTATTGATCAATCACTGCCCAGAGCTATGTGGCCGGCCGGCCGCGTAAGCAAAGTGATCACCGGTGCCGACGGCAAGGTCCGAGCAGCTGAAGTGCTCGTCCAGGGTCGCACTTACACCCGTCCCGTGGCGAGGCTCATAGAACTGCCCCGACTCCCAGACACAATCGATGATGACCATGACCCTATAACCCTATGACTTTGTGAAGTTGACTGACCCCTACAGCAAACCCTTATGTGTAAATAGACAACGCGATTAATCTGTCTCTGTTTAACTGATTAGGTCTGGGACCAATCAGGGGGTGGCTGTTGTGAAGGGCCAGATTAAACCGAATATATATATTTATTTATATATATATATTTAATTGTATTTGTATATTCTCTAATATTCCTTGATATCCCTTGTATATTCCTTGTACAATATGCATTGAATATCCATTCTAGCCTACTGAACATCCCATAATAGTCTCCATTCTACTATTGGTCGAGACCTTGGTGCCAGGCTGCCATACCCCTCAGACCCAGTTCAAACGTACCGCTCAACATGTATGAACAAGTCCTAGTTCCGCTTAGGAATCTGGCTACCGCACCACTAATGGGACTATTTGTTCATAGTGCGTATATATACTGCGCTACTAAAGTAGGACTTTCTTTTCAGTCCAGTTTCTTACCCTCCAATAGAGTCACAGACGTAAAGCCTCCCCGCGACGCCACGTGTGGGAGTAAGGCCAAGTTCGGCTTACCATCGGTATTGAGACATCGTGTATATTAATATTTGAATAGTCATATTTGGCACTATATCGTCGAGTTGGACGTAGTCTATTAAGCTAATAATAGTCTGTTAATATATAGTTCTTCGTGCGGTGAGAATACTACCGTAGTCAGTACCCCATCGTTTCGGGCAGAGAACTGGCTGCTTAACCAGGATGATCGACCCCATGTGAGATTGCACCCGAGGAGCCCCAGAGCCGACGAGCGAGTGGACCTGTATACCGGATTATTCTACCGACGACAGCCCGCCTTCCCAGGCACGGATTATGCTTTGTATACGTTGATTATTCCATGGATAAAGACCCCCGACACTGCCGTGTGTTGGAACCCCCCCCCCCTGGAGAGGACGCAAGGTGAGGAGACGCTCTGCAAGACGAGGTCGCTTCACGTCTCTCCTCCGTGGACCGGAGGACGCCGGCCCACAAAGAGTCCACCTGCTTTCATCTGTGGTCCAAGGATCGCCGGCGCATTGAACGGCACTACAGTGGGTTCACCTGGGATACCCTTGGCCGGATGAGGCAGCCGGATTCTACCCCCCCCCCCTTCCTACTCCTGTCGGCTTACAAGCGACCGGATTAACCCCCCCTAGTGTATCCAGCCTATAATCATTAAAGTATCATTGCTGTTATTCCTTAACTATTCCAGGTCGTATATGTACCACCTGCGCCTTCAGAGATTGGACATTCTCTATTGATATACCGACGAATACTCTTGCCATAAAAGTGCATACTAATTCCCATTCATAAATGTGATTGATTTGATTAAGTGCTTGCTCTACACACCATCGCTGTGTAGAAATAAAGACCTATTTCTAATTCGTACATTTGTGTTGGATCCGTTTCATCTACGTGACAGTGTTCATCATAATATATTTATGCCGAGTACTGGGTGGCCGAATATTAAGTACAAAGGTAGTGGTAGTAAGTATCATATCTAGTAATACAGTCAGGGAATTGTACCCCTCAGTTACAGATAGCATTGGCTAGATTTTATGTATATGGCAAAAAAGTAGCTCAGTATCACATCTTGGACTCACATTACAATAACCCATGTTTTTTTTTTTTTTTTAAACAATCACTATTAAGCCTGTGAACAACAAGTGTCACACCTTTCACCCTAGTCACAGAACTAGACAGGTTAGGGTTAGGGTTAGGGGGTTAGGGTTAGAGTTAAGGTTAGTGTTAGGGTAACCCTAACCCCCTAACCCTAACCCTAACCCCAACCCTAACTCCAACCCTAACCCTAACTGTTGTGAAGGGCCAGATTAAACCGAATATATATATATTTATATATATATATTTAATTGTATTTGTATATTCTCTAATATTCCCTGATATCCCTTGTATATTCCTTGTACAATATGCATTGAATATCCATTCTAGCCTACTGAACATCCCATAATAGTCTCCATTCTACTATTGGTCGAGACCTTGGTGCCAGGCTGCCATACCCCTCAGACCCAGTTCAAACGTACCGCTCGACATGTACGAACAAGTCCTAGTTCCGCGTAGGAATCTGGCTACCGCACCACTAATGGGACTATTTGTTCATAGTGCGTATATATACTGCGCTACTAAAGTAGGACTTTCTTTTCAGTCCAGTTTCTTACCCTCCAATAGAGTCACAGACGTAAAGCCTCCCCGCGACGCCACGTGTGGGAGTAAGGCCAAGTTCGGCTTACCATCGGTATTGAGACATCGTGTATATTAATATTTGAATAGTCATATTTGGCACTATATCGTCGAGTTGGACGTAGTCTATTAAGCTAATAATAGTCTGTTAATATATAGTGCTTTGTGCGGTGAGAATACTACCGTAGTCAGTACCCCATCGTTTCGGGCAGAGAACTGGCTGCTTACCCAGGGTGGTTGACCCTATGTGAAGCTGCACCCGAGGAGCCCCAGAGCCGACGAGCGAGTGGACCTGTATACCGGATTATTCTACCGACGACAGCCCGCCTTCCCAGGCACGGATTATGCTTTGTATACGTTGATTATTCCATGGATAAAGACCCCCGACACTGCCGTGTGTTGGAACCCCCCCCCCCTGGAGAGGACGCAAGGTGAGGAGACGCTCTGCAAGACGAGGTCGCTTCACGTCTCTCCTCCGTGGACCGGAGGACGCCGGCCCACAAAGAGTCCACCTGCTTTCATCTGTGGTCCAAGGATCGCCGGCGCATTGAACGGCACTACAGTGGGTTCACCTGGGATACCCTTGGCCGGATGAGGCAGCCGGATTCTACCCCCCCCCCCTTCCTACTCCTGTCGGCTTACAAGCGACCGGATTAACCCCCCCTAGTGTATCCAGCCTATAATCATTAAAGTATCATTGCTGTTATTCCTTAACTATTCCAGGTCGTATATGTACCACCTGCGCCTTCAGAGATTGGACATTCTCTATTGATATACCGACGAATACTCTTGCCATAAAAGTGCATACTAATTCCCATTCATAAATGTGATTGATTTGATTAAGTGCTTGCTCTACACACCATCGCTGTGTAGAAATAAAGACCTATTTCTAATTCGTACATTTGTGTTGGATCCGTTTCATCTACGTGACAGTGTTCATCATAATATATTTATGCCGAGTACTGGGTGGCCGAATATTAAGTACAAAGGTAGTGGTAGTAAGTATCATATCTAGTAATACAGTCAGGGAATTGTACCCCTCAGTTACAGATAGCATTGGCTAGATTTTATGTATATGGCAAAAAAGTAGCTCAGTATCACATCTTGGACTCACATTACAATAACCCATGTTTTTTTTTTTTTTTAAACAATCACTATTAAGCCTGTGAACAACAAGTGTCACACCTTTCACCCTAGTCACAGAACTAGACAGGTTAGGGTTAGGGTTAGGGGGTTAGGGTTAGAGTTAAGGTTAGTGTTAGGGTAACCCTAGGGTAACCCTAACCCCCTAACCCTAACCCTAACCCCAACCCTAACTCCAACCCTAACCCTAACTGTTGTGAAGGGCCAGATTAAACCGAATATATATATATTTATTTATATATATATATTTAATTGTATTTGTATATTCTCTAATATTCCCTGATATCCCTTGTATATTCCTTGTACAATATGCATTGAATATCCATTCTAGCCTACTGAACATCCCATAATAGTCTCCATTCTACTATTGGTCGAGACCTTGGTGCCAGGCTGCCATACCCCTCAGACCCAGTTCAAACGTACCGCTCGACATGTACGAACAAGTCCTAGTTCCGCGTAGGAATCTGGCTACCGCACCACTAATGGGACTATTTGTTCATAGTGCGTATATATACTGCGCTACTAAAGTAGGACTTTCTTTTCAGTCCAGTTTCTTACCCTCCAATAGAGTCACAGACGTAAAGCCTCCCCGCGACGCCACGTGTGGGAGTAAGGCCAAGTTCGCCTACCATCGGTATTGAGACATCGTGTATATTAATATTTGAATAGTCATATTTGGCACTATATCGTCGAGTTGGACGTAGTCTATTAAGCTAATAATAGTCTGTTAATATATAGTGCTTTGTGCGGTGAGAATACTACCGTAGTCAGTACCCCATCGTTTCGGGCAGAGAACTGGCTGCTTACCCAGGGTGGTTGACCCTATGTGAAGCTGCACCCGAGGAGCCCCAGAGCCGACGAGCGAGTGGACCTGTATACCGGATTATTCTACCGACGACAGCCCGCCTTCCCAGGCACGGATTATGCTTTGGATACTTTGATTATTCCATGGATAAAGACCCCCGACACTGCCGTGTGTTGGAACCCCCCCCCCTGGAGAGGACGCAAGGTGAGGAGACGCTCTGCAAGACGAGGTCGCTTCACGTCTCTCCCCCGTGGACCGGAGAGAGCCGGCCCACAAAGAGTCCACCTGCTTTCATCTGTGGTCCAAGGATCGCCGGCGCATTGAACGGCACTACAGTGGGTTCACCTGGGATACCCTTGGCCGGACGAGGCAGCCGGATTCTACCCCCCCCCCCTCCTACTCCTGTCGGCTTACAAGCGACCGGATTAACCCCCTCTAGTGTATCTAGTATAATCATTAAAGTATCATTGCTGTTATTCCTTAACTATTCCAGGTCGTATATTTACCACCTGCGCCTTCAGAGATTGGACATTCTCTATTGATATACCGACGAATACTCCTTGCCATAAAAGTGCATACTATTTCAATTCATAAATGTAATTAAGTGATTAAGTGCTTATTCTACACACCATCGCTGTGTAGAAATAAAGACCTGTTTCTAATTCGTACATTTGTGTTGGATCCGTTTCATCTACGTGAGAGTGTTCATGATAATATATTTATGCCGTGTACTGGGTGGCCGAATATTAAGTACAAAGATAGTGGTAGTAAGTATCATATCTAGTAATACAGTCAGGGAATTGTACCCCTCAGTTACAATTGGTCCTTCGAGCAGGAGGGTAATTAGTGTAATATTAATATAGTGTTATTAATATTGAAATGGCCTATGATGAACACTCCACGAAACGATCCTCCTAACCAACGCCCGCAGCGCGAACGATGGCTCCCTCAGTACTTAGAGGCTTACGCTGTCAGTCAACAACCTAGTCTTCTACTAACAGTAAACGCGGTAAAACTAGAAAGTAAAAGTATGTCTAACCCCAACGCCCAGACTACCCCGACCATAGAGGCCCCTACGGGCTCTAATGTAACTGACCAAGTTCACGGTGGGGACCAGTGGGAACCAGACATGACTTCACACCCCGCCAGTACTGAAGAAGTAGTCCCCGATGAGTCCCGGGAGGAATACAACGCTACCGAGAGAGAACTCGGCACGGAAGAAGACGGGGAGAGCACCGTGGAGATAGAACTCCAAGGCTCCGCAAGGAGTACCCCGAGGGAAGGCTCCCCTATACAACCGCCTTCTCCCAGCGAGGCAGAGAGGACCCTACAGCAGGCCTTCCTCATCAGCCTGAACGCCGCTGCTGAACGCGACCGACTGCAGATCCAGCAGCGAAGCGAACACGAGCAGATACGTCTAGAAATAAGACGCATTCAGATGGAAGAGAATGTGGCCCGAGAACGAGCCGGTGCTCAACGGGACGCAGCGCGCGACAGACAGCAGTCGCAACTAATAGAACAGCTGATCAGACGGACAACACCCTCTCCCTCCGCCAGAGGCTCCAGGAACTCGTCTAGACACACCTCCAGGGCGGCATCCCCTAGCCGAGTAAACAACCCTGAACTTGACCAACAGACGAAGTCTATACCCCCCACAGACCACCTCCCCCCACCGGTCCAAGCGAGACCTAGCAACCGGGAAGGAGCAGCATATCCTGTGGAGAGGCTAAACCAGAGACTACAAGCACTGGATGACCTAACCGAAGACGAAGAGGAAGAGGAGGAGAACCACGCCCGAAGACAGCACAGTACTCTACCGGACCAGGAGGTCCGGTACAGCCCAGGCTATACTCCCGCGGAGCTGCGCTACAGACCCCCGACTCTATACACGGGTGAGCACGACGCACGACCCGCACCGAGGAACAGCACCTGGACAAGCGGGCCATGGTACACTGCCGGTACCAGCCCATACCAAGGAGCGGGAGGAGACTCGCCTAGGAGGCCTCTCCCCCAACGCTCGCCGATGTATCCACAGTCAGCGTCATACATTGGCACGCCTATGGTACCCGACTTCACCCAAGAGAACCGGGCCCAGTATACAGAACTCCGCATGTGTCTGGAGACCATGTTGGTGGATGTATTGGATGAACGCCACAAATACGCCATCCTACTGAAGCACTTAAAGGTGCCCCGCGCACATAATATAGCGCTCGCCTACGCGACTTCCACCACCCCATACACAGCAGCGCTGGTAGCATTGGACCAGAGGTATGGGCGCATATGGGATTACGTGATCCAGGAGATCCGACACATCGACCGCTTACCCCCAGCAATAGACAATCGAGCACTGGACGACCTGTCCATCAGAGTGCAGTCCCTGGTAGGGATGTTGGGAGCGCAAAGAGAGAAGGGGAGGCATGAACTTTACGCCAACTCAAATGTGGAAAGGATCCTGGAGAAGCTGCCGCCCGCTCGTCAGGAGCGCTTTAGGCGGCAGAGGGACCACAGAGACCCGAATGGCCCCGAACCGAACCTCCTCGATCTAGCAGACTTCCTGGCGAGAGAAGTCAGCAGCCTACGGCTAGATACATTCGGACGGAGCACCCCTGGCTCCAGAGAAGGAACCAGACGACTAAATGATGGAAGAAGATCGGTGACTGTGATGCACCAATCGGAGTCAGTACCGAGCAGCAGGAGCCACAGTACCCCCTCCAGAACGGAGAAGTGGAAGATAGTGTGCCCCTACTGTGAGAAAGAACACTGGCTAGCGCAATGTGACTCCTTCCCCAAGCTGAACGCGGAGGAAGCAGGTCAATGGATAAAGTCCAACAAGCGCTGTTTTCGCTGTGCGCGCTCACACATGGCAGCCGAATGCCGCTTAAAGAAAAGGTGCACCAAGTGCGATGGAGCCCATCTGGACATACTTCACGACAGTAACAGACGGCGCCCTTCACCTGCACCATCCAGCCGCAAAGCGAGCGTCATGTACATCGATCCCGCCAGCAGCAGTGGAGCCCGAGTACTCCTAAAAGTAGTGCGTGTGACACTAAGCTACCAGAATAAAGTCCTGGACACTTACGCCGTCCTCGATGACGGGTCAGAGAAGACCCTGCTGCTCGCCTCCGCTGCGGCCCAGCTAGGGCTGCGGGGAAGCGAAACCCAAATGACAATTCGGACAATAAGACGAGATTTGAAGACGATAAAGGGCGAGAATGTCTCATTCTCTATCGCAGCAAGCGGCCAGCCTGAGCGACGGTACCAGATTGCAGACGCTTTCACCAGCCAAGAAATAGGACTGTCGCGGTACACATACCCCGTCGCCAAGCTGATGGAGAAATATGCACATCTGCGCAAGTTACCGATCCCGCTCATAGACAATGCTATGCCGACCCTGTTGATAGGCTCCGACCATGCAGACCTCATTGTCCCGATAGACCGGGTTCATACCGGACCCCGAGGCTGCCCTGCAGCAGTCGAGACCCGTTTGGGATGGACTCTCCAAGGCCCGCTCGCCAAATCTCTCAACCGAAGTACAGCCACTAGATGTCTCCACTCCCGAGTCACAGAGGGAGAAACCGCACTCCTGCAACACGTAGAGCGGCTATGGACCTTGGAACAAATGCCCTTTAAGAACGGAAAAAAAGACATTCGCTCTAAAGATGACATTTACGCCATTCACCTCCTCGAGACAGGGACCAAGAGAGTCCCGGTCAACGGCGTGTTGAGATACGCCATGCCACTCCTGCGGCGAGAAGGAATGCCTACTTTCCACGCCAAGACAGACGCCACAGAACGGTACCTGCTGAACACGGAGCGGCGCTTAGCCAAGAACCCCGCCCAAGAGAGTGTATACCGCGCTGAGATTGAGAAGCTCATCACAGCGGGACACGTCACAAAGATGGACATTAAAGAGGCTGACCAGACCACTGAATCGTGGTACGTGACCCACCACAAGGTCCATCACAACGGTAAAGACCGCATAGTATTTAACTGCAGCTACCAGATCGGATCCCAAAATCTGAATAAAGAGTTACTGCCCGGTCCCACACTCGGCCCCTCCCTACTCGGCGTTCTACTCCGCTTCCGCCAGGAAAAGGTGGCCATCAGCGGGGACATTAAAGGAATGTTCCTGCAGGTGAGATTAGTAGAGGCGGACAAGCCCCTGTTACGGTTCCTATGGAGAGAGAAGCCAGGAGATGAGCACCCAGCCATCTACCAATGGGAAGTCCTCCCCTTCGGAACGACGTGCAGCCCCTGCTGTGCGACATTTGCACTACAGAAACATGTAGCAGAGGACCCAGCAGCGGACGAAGAGGTCCGACACAGCGTAAAGAACAGCTTCTACGTAGACAACTGTCTACAAAGCCTTTCAACCCAGGAAGAAGCCGAGGCTCTCCTGATTAAACTCCGCGCCTCATTGATCAAAGGCGGCTTTGATCTCAGGCAGTGGGCCAGCAGCGATCCGCAAGTACTGCGCAGCCTCTCCTCCGAGGACAAGGCAGCCAGCAGCGAGACCTGGATGGCTACAATCCCGGGAGAAGCCCAGGAGATGACCCTGGGATTGGTGTGGCGATTCAAAACAGATTCGCTTCACTACAGACACAAGCCCCTGACTACGGAGCAGGGAAGGCCGGCGGCGGCGCCGACCACCAGACGGAGTGTGTACACAACACTCGCCCGACAATATGACCCGCTAGGATGTATTCTACCGTACACCACCAGGGCAAAAATGATTGTACGAGCATTGTGGGACAAGGACCAGGGCTGGGACGACCCCATTCCCGCACACCTTGCATCCACCTGGAGAGAGTGGGAGATGGAGCTCCACTCACTCCCAGGCGTTAATATGCGCCGAAGCTACTTCCCACCCACGGTGAGGCCAGAGACATGTAAAATGGACTTACACGTCTTCAGTGACGCCTCAGAGGTCGCATACGGATCAGTAGCCTACTTGCGGGCCCAAGACCAGGGGGGAGAGATCTACACAGCATTTGTCCTCGCCCGCTCGAGAATAGCCCCACGCAAGCAACAATCTATCCCACGTCTAGAGCTCTGCGCAGCCCTAGCCGGAGCGCACCTAGCCACGCTCATCCAACGTGAGCTCACCATACCGGTGTCTAGAACAATCCTGTGGTCAGATTCCACGACGGTACTCGCCTGGATCAAATCGGACTCATGCAAGTACAAAGTCTTCGTGGGAGTCAGAGTCACCGAGATTCAAGACTTAACCGAAGAGTTAACCGGAGAAACAGAGTGGCGCTACGTTGATACAAAACAGAACCCAGCTGACGTCATCACCCGGGGGATGCCCCTGGATGACCTCACCCGTCGCAATGTCTACAGTGACGGCCCCGCATTCCTAAGACTCCCGGAAGGACAGTGGCCCATGCCTATCCCGAGGGAAGCAAGTCCAGAGGAGGTGGAAATTAAGAAGTCTGTGTTCTGTGGATTGAGCACCGTAGCCTCCACCGACCCTAACATAGACGATTGCACGTCCATAGAGAGTGCACAACAAAGAACATTCCTGCGGTACCACCCGGAGTGCAAGTCCCCCGCTGATATGTCAGCAGCTAACTACGAGGAAGCAGAATTGCTTCTACTGCAGCGAGCCCAGAGAGACTCGTTCCCCGATGAATTGGCCTGTCTACAGGGAGGAAAGCCCGTCCCATCCGACAGCAGATTAATTCATCTGGCCCCCGAGAGCGACGCTCATACCCTCATCAGAGTGGGTGGTCGCCTACGCAGAGCCCCCAATCTACCGGATGACATTAAACACTACCTACCGTCTCTACAGACCCGCCAGAAGTGGGTAAAGGAGAGAGACAATTTGACAGAAGGAACAGTCGTCATGATTATTGATCAATCACTGCCCAGAGCTATGTGGCCGGCCGGCCGCGTAAGCAAAGTGATCACCGGTGCCGACGGCAAGGTCCGAGCAGCTGAAGTGCTCGTCCAGGGTCGCACTTACACCCGTCCCGTGGCGAGGCTCATAGAACTGCCTCGACTCCCAGACACAATCGATGATGACCATGACCCTACAACCCTATGACTTTGTGAAGTTGACTGACCCCTACAGCAAACCCTTATGTGTAAATAGACAACGCGATTAATCTGTCTCTGTTTAACTGATTAGGTCTGGGACCTATTCAGGGGGTGGCTGTTGTGAAGGGCCAGATTAAACCGAATATATATATTTATTTATATATATATATTTAATTGTATTTGTATATTCTCTAATATTCCCTGATATCCCTTGTATATTCCTTGTACAATATGCATTGAATATCCATTCTAGCCTACTGAACATCCCATAATAGTCTCCATTCTACTATTGGTCGAGACCTTGGTGCCAGGCTGCCATACCCCTCAGACCCAGTTCAAACGTACCGCTCGACATGTACGAACAAGTCCTAGTTCCGCGTAGGAATCTGGCTACCGCACCACTAATGGGACTATTTGTTCATAGTGCGTATATATACTGCGCTACTAAAGTAGGACTTTCTTTTCAGTCCAGTTTCTTACCCTCCAATAAAGTCACAGACGTAAAGCCTCCCCGCGACGCCACGTGTGGGAGTAAGGCCAAGTTCGCCTACCATCGGTATTGAGACATCGTGTATATTAATATTTGAATAGTCATATTTGGCACTATATCGTCGAGTTGGACGTAGTCTATTAAGCTAATAATAGTCTGTTAATATATAGTGCTTTGTGCGGTGAGAATACTACCGTAGTCAGTACCCCATCGTTTCGGGCAGAGAACTGGCTGCTTACCCAGGGTGGTTGACCCTATGTGAAGCTGCACCCGAGGAGCCCCAGAGCCGACGAGCGAGTGGACCTGTATACCGGATTATTCTACCGACGACAGCCCGCCTTCCCAGGCACGGATTATGCTTTGGATACTTTGATTATTCCATGGATAAAGACCCCCGACACTGCCGTGTGTTGGAACCCCCCCCCCTGGAGAGGACGCAAGGTGAGGAGACGCTCTGCAAGACGAGGTCGCTTCACGTCTCTCCCCCGTGGACCGGAGAGAGCCGGCCCACAAAGAGTCCACCTGCTTTCATCTGTGGTCCAAGGATCGCCGGCGCATTGAACGGCACTACAGTGGGTTCACCTGGGATACCCTTGGCCGGACGAGGCAGCCGGATTCTACCCCCCCCCCCCTCCTACTCCTGTCGGCTTACAAGCGACCGGATTAACCCCCTCTAGTGTATCTAGTATAATCATTAAAGTATCATTGCTGTTATTCCTTAACTATTCCAGGTCGTATATTTACCACCTGCGCCTTCAGAGATTGGACATTCTCTATTGATATACCGACGAATACTCCTTGCCATAAAAGTGCATACTATTTCAATTCATAAATGTAATTAAGTGATTAAGTGCTTATTCTACACACCATCGCTGTGTAGAAATAAAGACCTGTTTCTAATTCGTACATTTGTGTTGGATCCGTTTCATCTACGTGAGAGTGTTCATGATAATATATTTATGCCGTGTACTGGGTGGCCGAATATTAAGTACAAAGGTAGTGGTAGTAAGTATCATATCTAGTAATACAGTCAGGGAATTGTACCCCTCAGTTACACTAACCCTAATTTAACCACTTAATTGATGGGATTTTTTTTTTTGAAAACGCCTGAAAATTGCATACCCAAAGTAATTTATTATACTTTATACTTATAGCACATGCATGACTCTGGTCTCTTTTGAAAGGAAACATTCTGAATTTTCATCCACAACAGGAAGAGTGCTTTTTAAACTGTTAAGTTAAGTTTTTACGTTTCTTTTTACTTCCATTTGAATTATCTTGCAAACAGAGGCCTCTTGCAGGTTCCAGCTGATAGGTATGACCTGGAAACCACAATGGGTCCATAGCCTAAAGCCTTACAGGTCCAAAGTTGATAACAATACCACAGAAAATGAGTGTTTTACTAAACTGTATATAATGGTATGTCTATGCGTTTTTCCCAAATGGCCGCTCGGGGTCTCCAAATACAAGATACAAGATACATGATACAAGATTCATTTATTGCCACACAACCAGGTTGGTGGTATTTGTGATTGGTACAGAAATGGTTAAAATCCTGAAAATGAATAAATATTCTATATGTATGGTGAGGACTGAAGTAGTTAATAATGATATTCATGAAAGAAAATTGGAACAATACATGATAAAGATATGTTTTACTGAGATTGCATGTTCGGTCACTAGGGAGACAGGTAGTGGGTTTTTTTTAAGGTTGACTCGAGGGCTAAATCATCCAACCCTACTACAACCCCTGAGTCTAAGGTAAGGACAGATTTAAATCATCCAACCCTACTTCAACCCCTGAGTCTAAGGTACAGTATTGATTGATTGATTGAACACAATACAGTACAGCTCAATACACACAATTGTTAAGGCGATGCAGACCAGGGCCCCGTTCCCCGTACCTGGATAACTGAGTTAGCCGGATAACTTTAGGTTAAGTCTGACTTAAGCCGGACTTTCCGGCTCCCCGTACCTGGATTGTCCAAATCACCATGACAACAGATCCAAAAGTTTGAGCCTGGTCGAAAGCAGGGTTTAAGTTCAAGTTAGCCGGATGAAGCACAGCCACGCCCCCGCAAAGAAAGTGACAGCGCGTTTCCTGAAATTATTCCCACAGTCTAGGATCTGCTTTATACCATTCTGAATTACGTTTTTGTGCTCCATTCTTCCAGAGGGGGCTTTTGAAATGTAAAATAGACCCAAAATGCTGATACTAAATTCACTTTGTCCTAAATAATGCACGTTATATATACCGTGGCGCTCGCTCGGTGCGATGTACACATTATGTGGTTATTCTAACAACGCGCAGCATTGCAAATGTGAATCCCGCGGGGATATTTTTAATGATTGAAACCTATCGCTCGTTTGGCTCTGATTCCTTTCATATTCTCCGCTGTGGATGTTTAATGGAGCGCCTGGATTGTGTTTCATTCAAGCATAAAATTGAAGTGTCTATGCGTGGATTGTGGATCTTGTCTCGTTCATTAATGTATAAACAATGAATTTATCCCATCTGGCACAGTGGCTCAGCGGTAGTGCTCAATCCTGGCAACCCAGCGACCGGTGTTCAAAACTCTGTGTTTCCAATATAATTTTTTTGAATATAATATTAATGATTATACGCCAAAGTAGCCTAGTTTCAAGTTAAAATATTATAAATCTACATGCATTGAGGATGTCATTCTTTATATAGCTCTCAACGTGCACCAAATTGAATTATTCCTACATCGCAAAAAGAAGGGAAAGAGTAGGTTTCGAACCCCGGTCGTCTGCGTGAAAGTCAAAAGAAGAACCCGTTACACCACAGTGGAGATAAGTAAAAGATCGACTATACATCAATCAATGGGAAGAGAGCCGTATCGTTATTTTGTATAACAGTTTAACTAATTATTTTCGCTAGCAAGATCTCATTTGATTATTCAATCCAGCAGGCAAGTTTAAAGAAATATAATCTGATTGATTGAGGTAATGAGGGACTTAAAATTAGCCTATAGATAACGCATTTAACTTGTCGGCGAGGCGATTGAGCCGTACTGCAATATGTTACTAAAGTTTTAAATCAATTAATCAATCAATGCCGCTAGAGAATCAGGATCTCTGCTCTCGACACTTGCTGCCTTCTCGGCTGAGGCGGGCACGCGCACTTATCCTGGGTCTCAAGTCTGGCTTGAGTTAACGAGACTGAATCCACCTTCGAGGAACAGGAAAATCCCGGCTTCAAACATCGGGTTAACTGAATCTGGATAATGACATCTTGATCGACTTAGTTGAACCAGGTACGGGGAACAGGGCCCCGAGAAAGACTTTCGTCTTGTTTACATCAGGGTCCCCCATTTTCAATTCATCATAACACATATGACATACATGACATACAGATAGACAGTACTGTTACTACATCTAGACATTTATGACATACCAGATCTACAAATATACAGTACTTTTTGTGAGTACAACATTTTTCTAAAAAGAGAGTATATACATTTGAGGGGGAAGAAACTGTACATTGGAGGAGGTTGGGTAGGTGGGGTGGGGGTGGGTAGGTGGGGGAAACTGTACATTGGAGGTGGTTGGGTGGGTGGGGTGGGGGGGGGTTGGGTAGGCGGGGAAACTGTACATTGGAGGGGGTTGGGTTTGGACATTTACAGGGGCCAGTTTTGAATTGCAGTCTCCCATAAGTGCTCTTTTAGAGCGGTTTTGAAGGTGGGTAGTGATTCACATTCCTTTACAGCTGTGGGTAGGGCGTTCCACATTGTTGTGGCATAATTGTGAAACGTGTTTAGTCCCTTGTTTGAGCCGAACCTGGGTTTAACATGATTTGTGGAGCTCCCTCTGGTGTTGTGGTCGTGGTATTCACTGACTTTTGGGTATTTTGACATGTACATGGGTACCTTAGTGGTGTAGTGTATCTTGTAAACCAGGCCCATTGCAAGTTGCTGTACTCTGTTGTCTACTCTAAGCCATCCTAGGTTGTCAAAGTGGGCAGGGGTGAGGTGGGTTCTAGTAGTAAGGTCAAGCAGTAGTCTGACCAGTTTGTTTTGTAATGTTTGTAATTTTGTTTTTAGCGCCTTTGAGGTGCTTTGGTACCATGAGGTGCAAGCATAGTCGTAGTACCCTTGAATGAGTGCTCCTGCCAGAGTCTTCAGGGTATTCTTTTTTACCAGAGAGGAGATCCAGTACAAGAATCTAGTTTGTTGGTTGACTTTTTTTATTACATTGGATGCCATTTTCTCACAGGAAAGATTTGCCTCTAGTATGGAACCTAGGTATGTAATTTCATCTTTCCTTGTGACAATATTGTCACCCACTGTAACTGAGAAGCCGTCGGTCTTGCTGAGTTTGTTTTTTGAACCGAAGAGAATGGATTGTGTTTTACCAAGGTGTAATGATAGTTTGTTATCAGCAAGCCAGGTGCAGATTCTGCCAAGTTCCAAGCTGAGGGTTTTTTCAACCTGTACCTTGTTCTTGTCAGAGACCAGCAAGGCTGAGTCATCGACGAACAGGAACGAGTTGCAGTCACAAGCTGATGACATGTCATTTGCATAAATTAGGAACAGTAACGGTCCTAGTATGTTTCCTTGTGGAACACCACAGCTCACTGGGAGGGGGGGGGATAGAGTACCGTTTACCTCCACCATCTGTTCTCTCCCCTCCAGGTAGGATTGCATCCATCTCACTGATATCAAAACCAATTGCTTTTAGCTTGTCAATCAGAATGGAGTGATTGACAGGGCCTTTTGTAGGTCCAGCATGACCATGCTGCAGTATTTGCCCACGTCCACCTCTTGTTTGATGTGGTCGTTCAAATAGAGAAGGCATGTGTCAGTGGAGTGGGATGTTCTAAAACCAGATTGGAATTTGTAGATTAGATTTTTTTCCCGCAAGGTACTTTTGAACCTGTTCGTAGAATATTCTTTCCATGACTTTCGAGATGGAGGTAAGAATAGAAACAGGGCGGTAGTTTCCTGGGTCCAATTTGCTGCCCTTTTTGTGCAGGGGTGTTACTCTCGCAATTTTGAAGTCTTTGGGTACGTGTCCCTGTTTTATGGAGAGTTTTATTATGTGTGTGATGACTAGGGTGATGGCGGCTGCTGAGTCTCAGAGGAATTTGGAGGGGATATTGTCATGGCCAGTGGTCTTGTTAGGTCGGAGGGCGCTCAGTTTTTTGTGTACCTTAGCTGTTACCATTTCTAGTTTGAAATCGTTTTTGCGGACCCCTAGTGTAACTGAGGGGTACAATTCCCTGACTGTATTACTAGATATGATACTTACTACCACTACCTTTGTACTTAATATTCGGCCACCCAGTACACGGCATAAATATATTATGATGAACACTGTCACGTAGATGAAACGGATCCAACACAAATGTACGAATTAGAAATAGGTCTTTATTTCTACACAGCGATGGTGTGTAGAGCAAGCACTTAATCAAATCAATCACATTTATGAATGGGAATTAGTATGCACTTTTATGGCAAGAGTATTCGTCGGTATATCAATAGAGAATGTCCAATCTCTGAAGGCGCAGGTGGTACATATACGACCTGGAATAGTTTAAGGAATAACAGCAATGATACTTTAATGATTATATACTGGATACACTAGGGGGGGTTAATCCGGTCGCTTGTAAGCCGACAGGAGTAGGAAGCGGGGGGGGGGTAGAATCCGGCTGCCTCATCCGGCCAAGGGTATCCCAGGTGAACCCACTGTAGTGCCGTTCAATGCGCCGGCGATCCTTGGACCACAGATGAAAGCAGATGGACTCTTTGTGGGCCGGCGTCCTCCGGTCCACGGAGGAGAGACGTGAAGCGACCTCGTCTTGCAGAGCGTCTCCTCACCTTGCGTCCTCTCCAGGGGGGGGGTTCCAACACACGGCAGTGTCGGGGGTCTTTATCCATGGAATAATCAACGTATACAAAGCATAATCCGTGCCTGGGAAGGCGGGCTGTCGTCGGTAGAATAATCCGGTATACAGGTCCACTCGCTCGTCGGCTCTGGGGCTCCTCGGGTGCAGCTTCACGTGGGGTCAACCACCCTGGATAAGCAGCCAGTTCTCTGCCCGAAACGATGGGGTACTGACTACGGTAGTATTCTCACCGTACGAAGCACTATATATTAACAGACTATTATTAGCTTAATAGACTACGTCCAACTCGACGATATAGTGCCAAATATGACTATTCAAATATTAATATACACGATGTCTCAATACCGATGGTAGGCGAACTTGGCCTTACTCCCACACGTGGCGTCGCGGGGAGGCTTTACGTCTGTGACTCTATTGGAGGGTAAGAAACTGGACTGAAAAGAAAGTCCTACTTTAGTAGCGCAGTATATATACGCACTATGAACAAATAGTCCCATTAGTGGTGCGGTAGCCAGATTCCTACGTGGAACTAGGACTTGTTCGTACATGTTGAGCGGTACGTTTGAACTGGGTCTGGGGGGTATGGCAGCCTGGCACCAAGGTCTCGACCAATAGTAGAATGGAGACTATTATGGGATGTTCAGTAGGCTAGAATGGATATTCAATGCATATTGTACAAGGAATATACAAGGGATATCAGGGAATATTAGAGAATATACAAATACAATTAAATATATATATATAAATAAATATATATATTCGGTTTAATCTGGCCCTTCACAACAGCCACCCCCTGATTGGTCCCAGACCTAATCAGTTAAACAGAGACAGATTAATCGCGTTGTCTATTTACACATAAGGGTTTGCTGTAGGGGTCAGTCAACTTCACAAAGTCATAGGGTTATAGGGTCATGGTCATCATCGATTGTGTCTGGGAGTCGGGGCAGTTCTATGAGCCTCGCCACAGGACGGGTGTAAGTGCGACCCTGGACAAGCACTTCAGCTGCTCGGACCTTGCCGTCAGCACCGGTGATCACTTTGCTTACGCGGCCGGCCGGCCACATAGCTCTGGGCAGTGATTGATCAATAATCATGACGACTGTTCCTTCTGTCAAATTGTCTCTCTCCTTTACCCACTTCTGGCGGGTCTGTAGAGACGGTAGGTAGTGCAGTAGGAAACTGCTCCAAAACTTGTCGGCTAATACTTGACTGTACCTCCACATTCGTCGGCCGTTCGCTTCTTCAGGCCGGTACATTGTCTGGGGTAATGCAGGATCTAGCCGCCCCATCAGGAGTGTGTTGGGGGTAACTGGGTCGATATCCGCCACATCACTGGAGACGTATCCGAGGGGCTTCGAGTTAAGTACTCCCTCAATCTCCGTGAGGACTGTCATTAGGACTTCTTCCGCCACAGTCTGGGCCCCAAGTACTGCGTACAGGGCTGTCTTTATGGAGCGCACTTCTCGTTCCCAAGTGCCACCGAAGTGGGGTGCGTTTGGGGGGTTGAATTGGAAATCAACCTGTGCTGGAGCGAGGTGGGTCTTAAGTTCTGGGCCCATAGCTTGGAAGCTCTCTCTCAGCTCTCTTTCGCCGCCTTTGAAGTTTGTCCCATGATCGGACAATAGGGTAGACGGTCTTCCTTTCCGTGATGTGAATCTACGGAAGGCCATAAGGAATGAGTCTGTGCTCATGGTCGGGAGAAGCTCGATGTGTATCGCTCTGGTGGTCATGCATTTGAATACAATACCCCACCGCTTCTCGGTTCCTCTTCCTTTCTTTATGTGCAGCGGGCCAAAGCAGTCCATACCCGTTGAGTGGAATGGCTTGTCACCGATTCGGAGGCGACATGGAGGAAGGTCAGCCATCCTTGGTATGCTGGGCTGCGCGCGCCACTTGCGGCAGTCTAGACATGTTCGCTGGAAGCGTCGTACCGCCTCTCTTCCTTGTAGGATCCAGTAACGACGTCTGAATTCCGCGAAGACTCTTCCTGCTCCTGCGTGATGTACATCCTCATCGTATTTCTTTATAATCAGCTCTGTGACCTTGTGTCGGCTGTTCAATACGATCGGGTATTTAATGTCATCCGGTAGATTGGGGGCTCTGCGTAGGCGACCACCCACTCTGATGAGGGTATGAGCGTCGCTCTCGGGGGCCAGATGAATTAATCTGCTGTCGGATGGGACGGGCTTTCCTCCCTGTAGACAGGCCAATTCATCGGGGAACAAGTCTCTCTGGGCTCGCTGCAGTAGAAGCAATTCTGCTTCCTCGTAGTTAGCTGCTGACATATCAGCGGGGGACTTGCACTCCGGGTGGTACCGCAGGAATGTTCTTTGTTGTGCACTCTCTATGGACGTGCAATCGTCTATGTTAGGGTCGGTGGAGGCTACGGTGCTCAATCCACAGAACACAGACTTCTTATTTTCCACCTCCTCTGGACTTGCTTCCCTCGGGATAGGCATGGGCCACTGTCCTTCCGGGAGTCTTAGGAATGCGGGGCCGTCACTGTAAGCATTGTGACGGGTGAGGTCATCCAGGGGCATCCCCCGGGTGATGACGTCAGCTGGGTTCTGTTTTGTATCAACGTAGCGCCACTCTGTTTCTCCGGTTAACTCTTCGGTTAAGTCTTGAATCTCGGTGACTCTGACTCCCACGAAGACTTTGTACTTGCATGAGTCCGATTTGATCCAGGCGAGTACTGTCGTGGAATCTGACCACAGGATTGTTCTAGACACCGGTATGGTGAGCTCACGTTGGATGAGCGTGGCTAGGTGCGCTCCGGCTAGGGCTGCGCAGAGCTCTAGACGTGGGATAGATTGTTGCTTGCGTGGGGCTATTCTCGAGCGGGCGAGGACAAATGCTGTGTAGATCTCTCCCCCCTTTTCTGGGGCCCGCAAGTAGGCTACTGATCCGTATGCGACCTCTGAGGCGTCACTGAAGACGTGTAAGTCCATTTTACATGTCTCTGGCCTCACCGTGGGTGGGAAGTAGCTTCGGCGCATATTAACGCCTGGGAGTGAGTGGAGCTCCATCTCCCACTCTCTCCAGGTGGATGCAAGGTGTGCGGGAATGGGGTCGTCCCAGCCCTGGTCCTTGTCCCACAATGCTCGTACAATCATTTTTGCCCTGGTGGTGTACGGTAGAATACATCCTAGCGGGTCATATTGTCGGGCGAGTGTTGTGTACACACTCCGTCTGGTGGTCGGCGCCGCCGCCGGCCTTCCCTGCTCCGTAGTCAGGGGCTTGTGTCTGTAGTGAAGCGAATCTGTTTTGAATCGCCACACCAATCCCAGGGTCATCTCCTGGGCTTCTCCCGGGATTGTAGCCATCCAGGTCTCGCTGCTGGCTGCCTTGTCCTCGGAGGAGAGGCTGCGCAGTACTTGCGGATCGCTGCTGGCCCACTGCCTGAGATCAAAGCCGCCTTTGATCAATGAGGCGCGGAGTTTAATCAGGAGAGCTTCGGCTTCTTCCTGGGTTGAAAGGCTTTGTAGACAGTTGTCTACGTAGAAGCTGTTCTTTACGCTGTGTCGGACCTCTTCGTCCGCTGCTGGGTCCTCTGCTACATGTTTCTGTAGTGCAAATGTAGCACAGCAGGGGCTGCACGTCGTTCCGAAGGGGAGGACTTCCCATTGGTAGATGGCTGGGTGCTCATCTCCTGGCTTCTCTCTCCATAGGAACCGTAACAGGGGCTTGTCCTCCTCTACTAATCTCACCTGCAGGAACATTCCTTTAATGTCCCCGCTGATGGCCACCTTTTCCTGGCGGAAGCGGAGTAGAACGCCGAGTAGGGAGGGGCCGAGTGTGGAACCGGGCAGTAACTCTTTATTCAGATTTTGGGATCCGATCTGGTAGCTGCAGTTAAATACTATGCGGTCTTTACCGTTGTGATGGACCTTGTGGTGAGGCACGTACCACGATTCAGTGGTCTGGTCAGCCTCTTTAATGTCCATCTTTGTGACGTGTCCCGCTGTGATGAGCTTCTCAATCTCAGCGCGGTATACACTCTCTTGGGCGGGGTTCTTGGCTAAGCGCCGCTCCGTGTTCAGCAGGTACCGTTCTGTGGCGTCTGTCTTGGCGTGGAAAGTAGGCATTCCTTCTCGCCGCAGGAGTGGCGTGGCGTATCTCAACACGCCGTTGACCGGGACTCTCTTGGTCCCTGTCTCGAGGAGGTGAATGGCGTAAATGTCATCTTTAGAGCGAATGTCTTTCTTTCCGTTCTTAAAGGGCATTTGTTCCAAGGTCCATAGCCGCTCTACGTGTTGCAGGAGTGCGGTTTCTCCCTCTTTGACTCGGGAGTGGAGACATCTAGTGGCTGTACTTCGGTTGAGAGATTTGGCGAGCGGGCCTTGGAGAGTCCATCCCAAACGGGTCTCGACTGCTGCAGGACAGCCTCGGGGTCCGGTATGAACCCGGTCTATCGGGACAATGATGTCTGCATGGTCGGAGCCTATCAACAGGGTCGGCATAGCATTGTCTATGAGCGGGATCGGTAACTTGCGCAGATGTGCATATTTCTCCATCAGCTTGGCGACGGGGTATGTGTACCGCGACAGTCCTATTTCTTGGCTGGTGAAAGCGTCTGTAATCTGGTACCGTCGCTCAGGCTGGCCGCTTGCTGCGATAGAGAATGAGACATTCTCGCCCTTTATCGTCTTCAAATCTCGTCTTATTGTCCGAATTGTCATTTGGGTTTCGCTTCCCCGCAGCCCTAGCTGGGCCGCAGCGGAGGCGAGCAGAAGGGTCTTCTCTGACCCGCCATCGAGGACGGCGTAAGTGTCCAGGACTTTATTCTGGTAGCTTAGTGTCACACGCACTACTTTTAGGAGTACTCGGGCTCCACTGCTGCTGGCGGGATCGATGTACATGACGCTCGCTTTGCTGCTGGATGGTGCGGGTGAAGGGCGCCGTCTGTTACTGTCGTGAAGTATGTCCAGATGGGCTCCATCGCACTTGGTGCACCTTTTCTTTAAGCGGCATTCGGCTGCCATGTGTGAGCGCGCACAGCGAAAACAGCGCTTGTTGGACTTTATCCATTGACTTGCTTCCTCCGCGTTCAGCTTGGGGAAGGAGTCACATTGCGCTAGCCAGTGTTCTTTCTCACAGTAGGGGCACACTATCTTCCACTTCTCCGTTCTGGAGGGGGTACTGTGGCTCCTGCTGCTCGGTACTGACTCCGATTGGTGCATCACAGTCACCGATCTTCTTCCATCATTTAGTCGTCTGGTTCCTTCTCTGGAGCCAGGGGTGCTCCGTCCGAATGTATCTAGCCGTAGGCTGCTGACTTCTCTCGCCAGGAAGTCTGCTAGATCGAGGAGGTTCGGTTCGGGCCCATTCGGGTCTCGTTGGTCTCTCTGCCGCCTAAAACGCTCCTGTCGAGCGGGCGGCAGCTTCTCCAAGATCCTTTCCACATTTGAGTTGGCGTAAAGTTCATGCCTCCCCTTCTCTCTCTGCGCTCCCAACATCCCTACCAGGGACTGCACTCTGATGGACAGGTCGTCCAGTGCTCGATTGTCTATTGCTGGGGGTAAGCGGTCGATGTGTCGGATCTCCTGGATCACGTAATCCCATATGCGCCCATACCTCTGGTCCAATGCTACCAGCGCTGCTGTGTATGGGGTGGTGGAAGTCGCGTAGGCGAGCGCTATATTATGTGCGCGGGGTACCTTTAAGTGCTTCAGTAGGATGGCGTATTTATGGCGTTCATCCAATACATCCACCAACATGGTCTCCAGACACATGCGGAGTTCTGTATACTGGGCCCGGTTCTCTTGGGTGAAGTCGGGTACCATAGGCGTGCCAATGTATGACGCTGACTGTGGATACATCGGCGAGCGTTGGGGGAGAGGCCTCCTAGGCGAGTCTCCTCCCGCTCCTTGGTATGGGCTGGTACCGGCAGTGTACCATGGCCCGCTTGTCCAGGTGCTGTTCCTCGGTGCGGGTCGTGCGTCGTGCTCACCCGGGTATAGAGTCGGGGGTCTGTAGCGCAGCTCCGCGGGAGTATAGCCTGGGCTGTACCGGACCTCCTGGTCCGGTAGAGTACTGTGCTGTCGTCGGGCGTGGTTCTCCTCCTCTTCCTCTTCGTCTTCAGTTAGGTCATCCAGTGCTTGTAGTCTCTGGTTTAGCCTCTCCACAGGATATGCTGCTCCTTCCCGGTTGCTAGGTCTCGCTTGGACCGGTGGGGGGAGGTGGTCTGTGGGGGGTATAGACCTCGTCTGTTGGTCAAGTTCAGGGTTGTTTACCCGGCTAGGGGATGCCGCCCTGGAGGTGTGTCTAGACGAGTTCCTGGAGCCTCTGGTGGGGGGAGAGGGTGTTGTCCGTCTGATCAGCTGTTCTATTAGTTGCGCTTGCTGTCTGTCGCGTTCTGCGTCCCGTAGAGCACCAGCAGCTGCTCGCTGGCTGTCTGCTCGGTCTCGGGCCACATTCTCTTCCCTCTGAATGCGTCTTATTTCTAGACGTATATGCTCTTCTTCGCTCCGCTGCTGGATCTGCAGTCGGTCGCGTTCAGCAGCGGCGTTCAGGCTGATGAGGAAGGCCTGCTGTAGGGTCCTCTCTGCCTCGCTGGGAGAAGGCGGTTGTATAGGGGAGCCTTCCCTCGGGGTACTCCTTGCGGAGCCTTGGAGCTCTATCTCCACGGTGCTCTCCCCGTCTTCTTCCGTGCCGAGTTCTGTCTCGGTAGCGTTGTATTCCTCCCGGGACTCATCGGGGACTACTTCTTCAGTACTGGCGGGGTGTGAAGTCATGTCTGGTTCCCACTGGTCCCCACCGTGAACTTGGTCAGTTACATTAGAACCCGTAGGGGCCTCTATGGTCGGGGTAGTCTGGGCGTTGGGGTTAGACATACCTTTACTTTCTAGTTTTACCGCGTTTACTGTTAGTAGAAGACTAGGTTGTTGACTGACAGCGTAAGCCTCTAAGTACTGAGGGAGCCGTCGTTCGCGCTGCGGGCGTTGATTAGGAGGATCGTTTCGTGGAGTGTTCATCATAGGCCATTTCAATATTAATAACACTATATTAATATTACACTAATTACCCTCCGGCTCGAAGGACCAATTGTAACTGAGGGGTACAATTCCCTGACTGTATTACTAGATATGATACTTACTACCACTACCTTTGTACTTAATATTCGGCCACCCAGTACACGGCATAAATATATTATGATGAACACTGTCACGTAGATGAAACGGATCCAACACAAATGTACGAATTAGAAATAGGTCTTTATTTCTACACAGCGATGGTGTGTAGAGCAAGCACTTAATCAAATCAATCACATTTATGAATGGGAATTAGTATGCACTTTTATGGCAAGAGTATTCGTCGGTATATCAATAGAGAATGTCCAATCTCTGAAGGCGCAGGTGGTACATATACGACCTGGAATAGTTTAAGGAATAACAGCAATGATACTTTAATGATTATATACTGGATACACTAGGGGGGGTTAATCCGGTCGCTTGTAAGCCGACAGGAGTAGGAAGGGGGGGGGGGGTAGAATCCGGCTGCCTCATCCGGCCAAGGGTATCCCAGGTGAACCCACTGTAGTGCCGTTCAATGCGCCGGCGATCCTTGGACCACAGATGAAAGCAGATGGACTCTTTGTGGGCCGGCGTCCTCCGGTCCACGGAGGAGAGACGTGAAGCGACCTCGTCTTGCAGAGCGTCTCCTCACCTTGCGTCCTCTCCAGGGGGGGGGGTTCCAACACACGGCAGTGTCGGGGGTCTTTATCCATGGAATAATCAACGTATACAAAGCATAATCCGTGCCTGGGAAGGCGGGCTGTCGTCGGTAGAATAATCCGGTATACAGGTCCACTCGCTCGTCGGCTCTGGGGCTCCTCGGGTGCAGCTTCACGTGGGGTCAACCACCCTGGATAAGCAGCCAGTTCTCTGCCCGAAACGATGGGGTACTGACTACGGTAGTATTCTCACCGTACGAAGCACTATATATTAACAGACTATTATTAGCTTAATAGACTACGTCCAACTCGACGATATAGTGCCAAATATGACTATTCAAATATTAATATACACGATGTCTCAATACCGATGGTAGGCGAACTTGGCCTTACTCCCACACGTGGCGTCGCGGGGAGGCTTTACGTCTGTGACTCTATTGGAGGGTAAGAAACTGGACTGAAAAGAAAGTCCTACTTTAGTAGCGCAGTATATATACGCACTATGAACATGTTGAGCGGTACGTTTGAACTGGGTCTGGGGGGTATGGCAGCCTGGCACCAAGGTCTCGACCAATAGTAGAATGGAGACTATTATGGGATGTTCAGTAGGCTAGAATGGATATTCAATGCATATTGTACAAGGAATATACAAGGGATATCAGGGAATATTAGAGAATATACAAATACAATTAAATATATATATATAAATAAATATATATATTCGGTTTAATCTGGCCCTTCACAACACCTAGGTTATTGTAGCAGGCTAGGAAGTGTTCTACCCCAAAATGCCCTGAGTGGGAGGGTAGTTTATTTACCTGTGTTGTGGCTATGTTTGTGAAGATTATTGAGTAATTTCCAGTTCACGGTTTTATTTTTGTTTTCCTCAGTTTTGTCATTGATGAAATTCTTTTTTGCAGTTTTCATAATGGAGTTTATGTCATGTCTTAGTCTGTTTCTTTGCAGTTTGAGTTCAGTCACGTGGGCTTGGAGTTCACTGCTCGTGCTTTTGGTAAGCTTTGACTGACTTTTACGAAACTCAGATAATTTTTTGTCTCTGGTTTTCATAGCGGTCAATATTTCGGAGTGCATCCACGGCTCAGCGCGATTTTTTACCCTGGTGGTTCTTAGGGGGGCCATGTCGTTTAGTACTGTTGAGAATTTGGTTTTGAAACCAAGCCATGTTAGGCGGGTGGGGTGGGACACATTTAAGTAAGGACACATTTAAATCACAGAGGTGTAATGTTAAGCCCCTTTCAGACATGCACGTGCAACATTGCCTGGAGTTGCCTTTTCAGACATGTACTGTAGCACACAGCATGCAATTCTCCATGGCAGATGTGTTTGTAGCCCCCAGCCACAAATAAATGCAATGGATAAACAGAGCATAAAGGAGGAAGCATAAACACAAATGTGTATCTTTGTACGGATCCTTTACAGGATGCTGTGAGCCTGCCAGTGGCAAAAAAACTATTTTAGTGGATGCACTTTAATGTGCTTGTTCGCCCCGTGTGATTACATTGCAGCCCGTTTTTTGCGGCTGCCACATGAAGCGATCTCTTCTTCAATACTGGACCAATTACAAAAATGTGTGTCTCTATTATTCATTTAGACCCCACACAACGGGTTTAAACATACCAAAGTTATCCTTTAATCACACAATCCATTATCTTTCAGTTGCCTCTTTATAGCTCTGCTTTGCCTTCAGCTTTCATTACGCTTCTTTGGTCCAATATTTCCTCTTCTGACCATGATTGTAGTTTTCAAACAATCAAAGGAAGGCTTGCTGCAGGCTACTCACGCGTACCCAGGCCAACAGATTTCCATCAAATTAGGGATGCTCGATATTGGCTTTTTTACCGATACCGATATACCGATATTATCCAACTCTTAATTTCCGATACCGATATCAACCGATATGAACCGATACCGATATATGCAGGGTCCCCCCCCCCCCCCCCCCCCCCCAAAAAACTTAATAATTTCAGGTAATTAACATTACATATCTCTTGTTGTGGAATTAACACAACATTATGCATACTTTTGACAATAAATAAAATCAGAATTTGTTCTTACTTGCTTGCCTGGGTAAATAAAAGTTATAGAAATGTAAAAAAAAAATAATAATAATAAGAAAATCTTTTTAAAACCGATACCGATATTTTCCGATATCACATTTGAATGCCAATATCGGCGATAATATTGGACATCCCTACATCGAATCCATTTACGTTGATCATCGATCCAAACCAAACAATCTGATCTTATATATTTCTTCAATTAGAGAACGTTTTTGACTTTTGCAAGCTATGATTTCCATCCTGTTAATGGCTTTGACTTATTCCTATTTCAGAGTCGCTCGTCAAAAAAGTCCAGCAGTCTGATGTTTCAAAAGTAAAAATGTATTGAAAGAAAATTAACCTTTTATATATATAGCAATATACTGTACAGTACACTGTTCATTATAACAATGGGCATTGTGTTACATTAGTGCAGAACACATTGTATAACATGTGAAAACATTATTTCAAATTTGCGTACACTGAATGCCTGTCTTTTGCACAAAAGCACAACCTTGAGGGCAACAATACGATGCAATGCAAACACAAGGCAAACACAATTTTTTTTATTTCGAGGACACTAGTACACACTACTATTCTATGTCTTTACAAAAACACTACATACTTTATATACATCTATACAACACTTAATCAGAACTGCTTTGTACAACCAAAAAACTACTACTATTACAACTAGGGCTGTCAGTTTATCACGTTAATTAGATTAATTAATAACACAGCACGTTATGAAAATTAACTCAAAATTAATAAAAAAAAAATATATATATATATATATATATATATATATATATATATATATATATATATATATATATATATATTAAATATTTTTTAATCTCATTCATTCCATAAGAACGTAGAATACACAGTTACAGACTTTTATTTTTAATGTGGTCCATTTGCATGTTCTTGGTATCTGATTCTAGGGACATCTATGGATCTCAGGGAATGTATTCCCAGTGTCAGAAATACTGTGTCTGTTACTGGGCTTGAGTAAATTGTAATGAACCAAATGAGAATATCAATACAAAAATAAGTATCTTTGACTGTGAATAACACCATGCTACAATTGACCAGACCTGAAAAATCTAAGCAAATGAATAAATGGAAGATGATTAAACAGAAGGTGTTGTAGATAGCAGGCAACTGCACCTCCTCATCCATCACCCTCAACATAGGGGCCCCCCAGGGCTGTGTTCTGAGTCCCCTCCTCTACTCCCTGTACACACACGACTGTGTGGCTCAGCGGAGTAGCAATACAATCATCAAATTTGCTGACGACACAGTGGTGGTGGGCCTGATCTCTGCCAACGACGAGAGGGCCTACCTGGAAGAGGTCAAGGTCCTGGCGGGATGGTGCCAGGAAAACAGCCTCTCCCTGAACGTCAGCAAAACAAAGGAGATGATTGTGGACTTCAGGAGGTCGGGGGTCAAGGACTACAGCCCCCTCAGCATCGACGGGGCACCGGTTGAGAGAGTCAACAGCTTTAAGTACCTCGGAGCCTACATATCCGAGGACTTGACATGGACCACACACATTGACAGTGTTGTGAAGAAGGCACGACAACGCCTCTACTTCCTCAGGCGCCTAAGGAAGTTCCAAGTCAGCCAGAAGATCCTTAAGAACTTCTACTCATGTACAATAGAGAGCATCTTGACCGGCAACATCACCTCCTGGTTTGGGAATAGCACTGCACAAGACCGAAGCAGACTACAAAGAGTGACAC
This sequence comes from Notolepis coatsorum, assembly GCF_963971535.1. Taxonomy (NCBI): domain Eukaryota; kingdom Metazoa; phylum Chordata; class Actinopteri; order Aulopiformes; family Paralepididae; genus Notolepis; species Notolepis coatsorum. The sequence goes on from NC_140166.1 coordinate 108,888,935, forward strand.
GTTCAGCCGAACGCACAATTGGAGGGGGGCTCCCCACCCTCCAGAACATTTACAACAAGCGTTGCAAGGGCAAGGCTAAGAGAATCATTAAAGACTCCAGTCACCCGAACAACTGCCTCTTTGAACTGCTGCGGTCAGGCAAGCGATACCGGAGTCTCAAGGCGAGCACAGAAAGACTCAGAAGAAGCTTCTATCCCCAGGCCATCAGGCTGCTAAACGAACAATGAATGAACACTACACAACAACAACCACCAAACGCACATAGCACACACATCCACACGCACACACTCACTTTAAACAAACACACTGTAGCACCCACTCCACACACCTTATAGCACACACCCACTTTAAACAAACACACTGTAGCACCCACTCCCCACACTTTATATTTATGGATGAAGGATTGCACTACAACTCGTACACCTTACTGTAAATTGTACCTAAAATTGTACCTCATCCCATTTCTGCTTTGCACTAGATAGTACTGTACATTAGTACACTGCATAGTATTGTGTATTGTATATTATATGGTAACTCAGAACATTGTACATATGTCTATACCGAACACTGTGACCTCATTTTTCTTCTTCTAAATTCATGCTATATTATGTTACTATGTTATTTGATACTATCTTGTCTAGCACAGTCTCTGGAGCGTAACAGTAAGAAGCATTTTGTATGAAAGTATTCTGTACTTCTGTATGACAACTATTAAAGAACTTGAACTTGAACTTGAGATACAGTACTGAATTCTGCCATCCGGACACATTCGAAATATGATTATAGAATATAGAATATCAGGCCTAAAATGGTTATGCGATTAAAATGTGATTAATTAGATTAATTCATTACAAATCCTGTAATTAATTAGATAAATGTTCACCTGACAGCACTAATTACAACTACTACTACACTATACTAGACCACTTTGTACACCCCAAAAACACCAGTTTTTGCTACTAATAAGGTTGCTTCTTGCCGTTGTGATTGAGTCTCCATCGCCGCTTCACCAGCTGTGTCCTCCACTATCACACCTTGTACTTCGGCCAGCCCTGCGTCTACTGGTGTTGCCCCAGGTCAGTGGCGGCTCGCCACTGGTGGCGCTAGGGCGCCGACCCACCTGTTAAATGAGAGAAGAAGAAAAAAAAAATTGTTTTGTTTTTTGTTTTATAGCCCTATAAATAATATAAACATGTTTAAAATGAATAATATTTACTCATTTTAAGTATGTTTGTATTTCCAATGCACAATAATGTTATTATCTAAATTAAAAAAACAGCGTTTTCATGGGCAGGAAGTGACGTTTTTTTTTATTTTTTCGTATTTCTCGCCCGGGCAAGAAGCGATAGCGCTCTGACTGCACGTCACAGTTTGATCGCTGTCTCCGTCACAGCCAATCAGTGCATACGGCGTTGTGCGTTGAAATATGACTATTATGTTGGAATCCGAGCGCGATTTGAAGCGGTCTAGAAAGCAGCGTGAACTTCCGTGAGAATTTCCATAGCCGCATTTCGCGGAGACGCTCTCTGATTGGCCGACGCCAGTATTTTTTTCTATGGCAGAATTTCACAGAGACGATCTCTGATTGGCCGAATCCAATTTCTAATGTTCCAATTCTAGCTTCTAGCTTGGTTCCTGGTACTAGGACTGTTGTTTGTCTTAGAGCGTGCCGTGCTGTGACTGCAAGTTCTTTAGACTGTTAAGCTTAGGCACTCTTTCAAAGTTGGTTAAGGTTAGAGTTTGTCTTAGAGCATGGCAATAGAACGCCAGGTAGTTTGCAGTCTGTTAGAGCGGAAATGGACAAAGGAATGTACAGTGAGTCTCTCTCTCTCTCTCTCTCTCTCTCTAACGTTAGTAGTACTACTAGGCTGGTGCGGGCTAACTGGCTATCGTTCTGGGAGCTAACGTTAGTAGTACTACTAGGCTGGTGCGGGCTAACTGGCTTAACGTTAACGGTTGTAAATAGTTTTTTTAGGAGCAGTACTACTGCTGGCCATTCATGAAGCGAGACATTGCTGATTGTTTATTTATCGATGGCTCATTGATTTAACTACTGCAGCTCTCTCGGATTGAAAATATGTGGATTATGGCTTGTTCAATATTGTCTATGTTTGAATGAATGAATGAATGAGAACTTTATTAACAGATTGCAGAATGGGTACAATACAGTACGGCTCAATACACACAATTGTTAAGGGGATGCAGACCAGAGAAAGACGTTTGTCTTGTTTACATCAGGGTCCCAGATTTTCGATTCATATCGATAGTTTAATAGCTAGCCTTGGCTCGTTTAACAATATGCAAAATATGTGTACAGCCCTGTACTCATACTGAAGTTATTCTTGGTATATAATAGGTCTGATTGTGTAACGAATCGATTCCACGTCGCGCTGTGTGTGAGAGAGAGAAGGAGAGAGGGAGAGATCTGCCTGTGTTTGGAGACGGGCGAGTTTTGTTTCTAACTTTTCTATTTATATTGTGTTTCAAGTTGTGAATTAGAGTCTAGACTATACTTTATTTGACTGGTTGTGTGTTGTTGTAGTAACAGCTGAGCGACTCGTTCATAAGAACCGATTCATTGCCGTGAGCGTGAGTCGAATCGCTCACGTCTTGCCATGAGTCTTGCGTGGTACAGTACTGTACTGTACATGTTTGCAAAATATTTGGTATAGCGCCCCTAGTGGCGAAGTACCCAGCGGCCGCCACTGCCCCAGGTTATGTTACAGTCTGTGGAGGCACCGTTCTGTTACGAACGGGTAAGTGACTTCCAAGTTGTCGAGAAGAAGAACGAGACGGAGAAAGTACAGGGATAAAGACAATATGTCTGTGCTTGTTCCGGCTGTATCTTGTCCGTAGGTTTAGGTGAAGCTCTAGCAAAGGACAAAGGATAGAGCAAACGTTAAATAGGTCACATACTAAACATTCCACGCTGTCAATGAGTGACAGCAGTCTGTCAACCAATGACAGCACCCAGGTGTGACAGACAATTAGTGATGACAGCAATCAGTGGTGACATACAAGGTGAACCCATAACAACAGGAGTGACCCAGGTAGACAGTGGGATACTATCCTAAGGAGGATAGTCTCCCGAACGTTACACCGTTCTGCATCTGATTGATTGGAAACAACTTGTTTATGCTAAAGGAACATCAATCTCAAACCACAAACTGCATGAAAGCATTTGTGACTCACACACATCCTGAATAGGCCACAGCAGATGATATAATACTTATGTTTATACGCCATACTGTACCTCCTTCATTCATTGGGGGGACGTTTTCCTTCCCGGTCATTAAGTCTTATCAAGTTGACAAGTCAGCTGTGCTTGCTGCAGTTGATAATGAGTAAAGCTTTGACAGCTGTGCTCTTTAATGTTGCTATGGTTACAGGTTGGGTAGCGGATGAATTTAGAACGGTGATTAAACTTGAGCCGAACTACGTGTGCATTAAGCGGTTTTAACACGCAGCTGCCAATCAGAAAAGAGTATTCACCCAGGCCATGGTATAACAGTCTGTATTTGAGCCCCATATACATTACTGTAATGTTATATGGTGCAATATTTTTCCTAGTTATCTTAAGAAATTACAGATCCTACAGAAGAAAGTTATAGATGTCATATCATCGTCCAAGGTAAATGCTCCCACCGATCTTCCTTTCCACAGCTACAATACTTGTATAATCAGGGAATCTGCAGGGTCTAGTCTAAAAAGGTATTAAATTCGTAATTCTCAATTTAAAAGGTATTAAAAAGTCTTAAACATTTTTACAGACATTTCAATGTGTTCCATGTGAAAGAAAAGAAAGAAAATTTAATTTTTTTTTAATTTTTAATTTTTTTTGCACATGTATTACATATTTGGTGGGGCATTATGGCTCTTGGGAGAGGAAATTATATTAAATATACAAAATTATCTTTTATTCAAGTTGTTTTTTGCAGGGCTACCGGGAGCTTGGTGCGTTTGGTGAGAGCTTGTATGGAATGCGCAATAATTTAAATTGGCGCGCAAGTGCAGTTCAGTTCAGTTCAGTTTCGCTATCGTTTTTGCTAGTATGATGTTAAAATTGGTATAACATTTTTTGTGGTATTAAAGAGGTCTTAAAAAGTTTTAAATATAACTTGTTGAAACTTTTATAATGTTGTATACAGGCTCACCAACAGCATTTGTGATCTTATTTCAACTTCAGGTTTGCTTGCACAGGTGTGGAATTAGCTTGATAACACTATGATTATCTGTGACTGTAAAAAAAATTAAGATTATGGAAACAGTAGCTACTGTCACGGCATACTATCTCGCTGTTGGCTGTCCTGCATGGCTGTCAGGCTAGAAGGGTGGGCTTAACTGGTCACCAAGCCGATGGTACAAAAGGGGGTGTGCCTGAGTGATTAGAGAGGGTGATTTGAAACAGGCACGTGAGCAAAGTGAAGAGAAATTTTTGCCACAGAGTGAAGGGCCGTCAAGTTCCTCCTTTCCCCAACAAAGTTTTGTTTTGAGTTATTGTCTGCATGTTATGTCTACAAATTAACTATCAACGGAGGGGGGCAACAGTGGCTCAGGAGGTAGAGATGTAGAGTGGTCGTCTGGTAATCGGAAGGTTCCTGGTTTGATTCCTGCTCCTCCCGGGAAGCGTGTCGGAGCAAGACACTTAACACACCTAATTGCTTCCGATGAGCAGGATGTTAAATGGTAAATGGTGCATTTATATAGTGTTTTTATCCAAATAGCTTTACAATTTGTTCCTCACATTTTACGCATTCACTCAGACACCAACCTCATCAGGAGCAGTTAGGGGTTAAGTGTCTTACTCAAGGACACTTCGACATGCTGCCCGGGTTGGACACTACTAAAATAGGTTTAGAGCTTAAATACCTCGAACAGCTGGGGACTTCTAAACTAGTTACGTAAGATGTTTCCTTAACTCTAATGGCTGTGTCGTGTTTTTAACCTACTCTACCACTGCACATAAATTGTAGGCAGTTTATTTTCAAAAGGTACCTAAGGATACAGGTAGCCATGTTGGAAGGCAGCAACACAAACATTATTAGTGATAACTGGCAGGTGTTCCAACTTCCAGGTGATGAGAGTGAATGGGTACTGGGGGGGGAGGGGGTCAAGCACAGCTGGTTTTTGTCTTCCACCATTCTCTCTCTGTCTCCCTCCATCACTACCCACCCACCTTCTCTCATTCCATCTATCTCTTGTCTTCACTTTCCTCTCCTCTCGCCCCCTGTGTATGGTGTTATAGAGTGTGATCTGTGCTGTCTGCCTACCGCTCTCAGCATCTCAACAAGCTCTCCGCCACCTCATTACTGCCACTGAATGACAGCACAGAGTCTTCCTGAGAGAGAGAGAGAAAGAAAGAGAGAGAGGCTTTCTGGGGAGGAGGAAGAGAGAGGAGGTCAGGTAGAGGAAGGAAAATGTAGGATATTCAGAGGATGGGAGAGGTGGGAGGAGGAGAGGTGGGAGGATGAGGAAAGGAGAGGTGGGAGAAGGAGAGAGATGGGAGGATAAGAAATGAGAGTTGGGAGGAGGAGAAGATATGGGAGGAGAAGAGAGGAGCGGTGGGAGGAGGAGAAGAGAGGATAAGTGGGAGGAGAAGAGAGGAGAGGTGGGAGAAGGAGAGGAGAGGTAGGAGAAGAAAGGAGAGGTGGGAGGAGAAGAGAGGAGAGGTGCGATGAGGAGAGGAGAGGTGGGCCGAGGAGAGGTGGGAGGAGGAGAGGAGAGGTGGGAGAGGAAAGGAGAGGTGGGAGGAGAAAAGAGGAGAGGTGCGAGGAGGAGAGGAGAGGTGGGCAGAGGAGAGGTGGGAGAAGAAATGAGAGGTGGGAGGAGGTTGCCGCTTTCAGGAAATGACACCTGTTTGATAAATATTATACACCTCGGCCCAGTCATTTGTGACACACACACACAGCCTATAAAAGGGGTGTGTCCTCAGTTGTATTATTATGTGCTATATATATATATATATATATCTATGTGTTCATTGTATATAATAAGAGTGCAGTAATATTGTTGTAACACTATGGGGCGCTCAAGCAAAAGGTAGAGACGCACATTTGTTTCATCATGCTGAGCCTATAAAAGGGGTGTGTCTACCTGCTCAGCTCTCTTTGTCTTCCTCTCTTATTAGCTGCACCTTGAAGTAGCAAGTGCATGCTACAACAATGTGTATGCCAATGTGAAATAAACCAAGCCAAAAAGGCTAAAGAGTTCATCGTCTCTCTCATCGATTCCTTTCCTCGGAATGCAATGCAAAGATAAACTGCAGTCATTATCTTAACAGGTTATGGGCCCAGGAGTCTTTTGGAGAGAATTAGTGATGTTTAACCAACGTTAGAAAGTCTCAATGGACCGCATGCTAACGGGATAACAAGACAAGCTAATATGGACCATCGAGGAACAAGCCAGTTGCCTCGACTGATGTTCGACGGAGATGAGAAGTATGAACTATGGGAGACCAAAGTGTTGGGGCACCTTCACTTATTAGGGTTGAAGAAAACTATTCTGGGACAACCAAATAATGAAGCAGAGGTAGCGACAGACGCAAAGAAAAATGCTGATGCCTACGCAGAGCTAATTCAACTGCTAGACGACAAGAGCCTTTCATTAATGATGAGAGATGCGCCAGATAACGTGAGAGAACCTTTGAAAATATTAAGGCAGTATTATGCCGGGAGGGGAAAACCCTGGATAATTAACTTATACACCATGCTAACGTTGCTCCAGAAGACGGGTAGCGAAAGTGTTACAGAATATATCATAAGAGCGGAAACCGCCATCACATCGCTACGTAACGCAGGTGAAATGTTAAGTGACGGACTGTTGATATCGATGATGTTAAAAGGACTACCAGATGTGTTTCGGCCATTCGCAATACACGTGGCCCACATTGAAGCAAATATAACGCTTGCAACGAGTTCGCAACTAAATTAAGAATTTTTGAAGACACCGAGAAATTAAATACGATGGAGTCAAGTGATAACGTGATGAAGACTCTAACCAGACCCGAACGGGGTCCCGACAAGTCAAGGTCGTATGTAAAGAAATATGAAGATGTAGAAATGATATGTTTTAAGTGTGGCACAAAAGGCCACCGAGCTAGAGCATGTCGGCAGAAGACATGGTGCAGTCATTGCAAAAGTGACTTGCTACAGTACGTGCAGGCGAAAAGAAGGACAAGACGCCGTGAGAAAAATCTCAGAAGAAGAAGGCGGCGATGACCCAGACTGCACCTTCAGGATCAGAGACGGCAAGACCAGGATCCAACGGCAGCCAGCACAGGGCCTCCAGAGGAAGGGCCTGATGGTAGACACAGGAGCTACATCGCATATCATCACGAACATAGCCATGTTCAAGAACTTCACCAGAGACCCACTGTGTAGAGTTGGCAGACGGTACCCTATGCAACGGTGTCGCTCAACGCAGAGGAGACGCAGAAGTATGCCTGGTCTACAGTGAAGGACGGCGGCGGAGAGCAACGCTGAGGAAGGCGTTGCTTGTACCTTCATACCCCCAGGACATATTCTCTGTGAAGGCAGCGACCACCAGTGGGGCAACGGTCGTATTCCGGTCGTATTCCCAGATGGTACCAGGTTTGACATTCATGTGTATGACAAACTGTATTATTTGCATACTGATGGTGAGAACAGTGACAAATGTAAAACTTGTCACGACATACAGGGGTGAAATATTAGGCCATTGTAACTATGATGATGTTATTAACCTCTTCCACCCGTGCAGTCCGTCGGCGGACCGCAAATGACATCTGGTCATAAATCAATATCTCCAGATTGTTCTACAAAAGTAGCATTTTTATTTTCCAACGTATTCAACTATAAACATCATAACCATGTCACAACAGCAATATGAAACAATATGAATGTATATGATCATCAATACGTTAGTTTAGGAATAGGTTAAAGTGTTATTAGATAGATTTTCCTTTTCGAAATGTCTGTTTATTTTGCGAGGCAACCATTTTGGAACACCTTGAATCATGGGAATTGTAGTTTTTTGCAGCCATTTTGTAGCGGACATCTATAGCGCTGGATCTGCGTTGGAATTTTTCAAAACTACACTTCCTGAAAGGATCTATCAAGAATCAAGAATCAAGAGGTTTATTTGTCACATACATACCAGGGCATACAGTGAGATGTGGGTGGTCATGCCCGCATTGATTGTGCAAAATACAATAATAAAATAGGCATAGAAAAAATTATACTTCATTTTGCTTTATTGCATCCATAATGTGCACATATTTAATTGAGAAGTGCCTCTTTGCATATATAAACATAAAATTCAGAAAACTTGCAATATATTTTTTCTTAGTTTATATGTACATAACAAACTGGGAAAGTTTCATAGTGATATCTATTCAAATATGTTTTGCCTATTAGGGGGTACTACACTGACTGTACTACACTGTTTGTAGCCTGTGTGTAGTTATGTTCAGTTCAATAACATCATTATTATTATTATTCAGTTATCAGGCATGTGTTTAGGTTGTCTATTACTAATGGTTTGATTAGGTATTGTGTTTGTAAATATCTGTTTAAAAAAAAAGTATGGCATTTTACAATACAGAACTTTGAAGGCGTTTTCCCAAAAATGAGTTTTAATGAGTTTTTCCTCATACTCTGAGCCAGAAATCTCCACTTCAGTAGCACTCACATACACCAAACCTTCCAGTTCTATTCATATCTATGTTCTGAAGGTATTTACAGAAGGGTTTGTTGATATCGCATTCATACCCTGATTTATATCACATTTTATTCCTAAAAACATGGCGAAATATTGAATTTTACCATAAAGATTTACTGAATGGAGTATTTTCTGATTTATGGAGTGATAAAAAGAGATATCCAAAATCCCCCCTGTAATAACCTTTGGCTCTAATATGTCAACAAAATGAAACTATAATTTTGAAAATGGCTTTATCCAATGTTCAGATTTCTGTCCTGGAATTATATGTAAAAATGTGTGCATATTTAAGTAGATCATGCCTCATTTGCATATTTAAACATACAATTTCAGAAAACTTGTAATACAAAAAAGTCTTGTCTTAATATAAGTAATCAACTGGGCAAGTTTCATTGTGATATCTATTAGTTAAATTCTTTACCCTATTCACCTGTAGTGTCTCGCCTTAAAGTGATTGTTTTAGCGGTTGCCGCATGAGTGTTTGTGTGTGTGTGTGTGTGTGTGTGTGTGTGTGTGTGTGTGTGTGTGTGTGTGTGTGTGTGTGTGTGTGTGTGTGTGTGTGTGTGTGTGTGTGTGTGTGCGTGTGTGTGTGTGTGTGTGTGTGTGTGTGTGTGTGTGTGTGTGTGTGTGTGTGTGTGTGTGTGTGCTCATGTGTACTTGTGAGTGGAGAGGTCAGTGTTCTGATGGCCTGGGGGAAGAAGCTGAGCCGGAGTCTCTCTGTTCTTGCAGCGTGTGACCATAGGCGCTTGCCTGACTGCAGCTGCTTGAACAGGCTGTTGTTGGGGTGGTGGGGGTCTTTCATTATTCTGCAGGCTCTGGATTTGCACCTCCTGTTATATAAGTCCTGCAGGGGTGGTAGTGCAATACTCGTAGTACGCTCTGCTGAGCGCACCACTCTCTGGAGTGCCTTCCTGTCCTGTGCCGTGCTGTTTCCAAACCAGGCAGTGATGTTTCCAGTCAGAATGCCCTCTACAGCCCCGGAATAGAAGGAGTGGAGTATCTTCCCAGATACTCTGAACTTCCTTAGCTGTCTCAGGTGATAGAGGCGCTGTTTCGCCTTTTTCACCACAGAATCTATGTGTGTAGACCATGTCAGGTCCTCTGTGATGTGGACTCCCAGGTACTTGAAACTGCTCACCCGGTCCACGATAGCCCTGTTTATCCACAACGGCGTGTGTGTCACCTGCTGTATTATCCTAAAATCCACGATCAGCTCTTTGGTTTTACCAATGTTCAGTAGTAGGCTGTTGTCCCGGCACCAGCATGCCAGTTCATCAACCTCCTCCCGATAGGCCTTCTTGTCATTGTTAGAGATCAGCCCCACCACCACTGTGTCGTCCGCAAACTTCACTATGGAGTTGGAGCGGAACCTGGCCACATAGTCAATGAACAGCAATCTCACATAGCCCCCCTTCTGACTGTCAAAGTGAGATTGTGTGTTGTGTATTACTTGGGAGACCGCATCGTCAGTGGACCTGTTTGTCCTATATGCGAACTGCAGTGGGTCCATGTTGTCACAAACAGGTGGTTTCTGACAAATAGGGAGTCCACACGACTGCACTTGTCGCCTTAGAGTGCATGGTGTAGATCAAAAATGTATGTTACTTTTCTACCAATCTGTATTAGAGTCTCATCAGATACGGTATTACAGCTTGGTTTGGTAACCTGTCTGTACAATTAAAGTCCAAACTGGGTGGTCCGTCTGATGCAGACTGCATGGAAGATCATAGGGGTGAAAGGTCACCCATCCCTGCAGTCTATTTTTGAGCAGGCTACTCTAAGGCAAGCCAATAGAATTAGTCTCGGACCCCTCCCATGTCTTACATGCCGAGTATGAGCTACTGCCCTCTGGGAGGAGGTTTAGAGTTCCACGCTCTAGACTAAATTAAATATAAATACTAAATATTAAAAACTCCTTTATTCCGATCTCAGTTAAACTTTTAAATAGTGCCAAATAAAGGGCAACTATCGAATAACGGATATTTGGTTGTTATATTATCGTGTATACTATAATATTATAATATTAATATTATATTATTTGTGTATACTATTCTAATGTGGTGTTGCCAGACATCCTGCTGTGCAGGTACTTTACTGTATATTTTATATTGTGTATTGTTTGGAGTCAGTTGTGTTGTGGCATGTCTGTGTATGTGTCTGTGGCTGTAGTGGGTGTATGCCCAAGACAAATTTCCCAGCTGATGGGACAATAAAGTGACTCTTGACTCTTGACTTGACTTGATACCAAGTTAACAAAATAGTTTATTTAAAGTAAACCTATCTAAACAAACAATAATTGAATATACAACAGATGTGTGTATCAGAATCAGTGATGAGTGCAATGTGTTGATGAGTGAGAGTGTGCTGTGGTGTGTGTGGTTTAAGTGTTAGTATTAACCCAGGTGGCCAAAAAGTTCCGGCCCATTAATGGCCTGTATCCGGCAGGCCGGAAGAAATTAGTCGGCCCAAGTCCGGCTGCCAGAGTCGGCCAAGTAGGCGGCAATGACTGACTGGCCGATTCCGGCCCGAGTACACTGGGCCAGGTCCGGGGTTGCCGGAAGCGGTGAACGTCCAGATCGGCCCAGTAGGCGGCAATGACTGACTGGCCGATTCCGGCCCGAGTACACTGGGCCATGTCCGGGGTTGCCGGAAGCGGTGAACGTTGGCGGAATCGGCCAAGTAGGCGGCAATGACTGACTGGCCGATTCCGGCCCGAGTACACTGGGCCATGTCCGGGGTTGCCGGAAGCGGTGAACGTCCGGTTGCCTAAAGCAGCCCAGATGCGACCCACACACGCTGGGCCAGGTTTGGTTGCCCGAAGCCTAGCCGACACTGCCAATGCAATACTGGTACTACACAGTAAATTACGCAGAGTAGATTTGACTCAAACTGAGTAAAGAAATTTTACTCAGTTTGAGTGAAATGTACTCAGTTTGAGTCAGCGGAATTCACTGTGTACCCATCTGCCAGAGCTACTCCACTATCTGCCTATGACCGTACATTACCGGAAATACAGTAGGAAATGGTTGATTAGTAATACAATGCCACATATTTAAGGACCCTTCCCTTTACCAATTCAGTATTGGCATGTCCCTCATTGAAAAATTCAGAAGTTTACATGCTGTCTCCTACCTCACTGAAATATATTCTCAGTGTATGTACACAATATACATCATTCTGCAGTGAAGCTCAAATATCAAGTAAAGTAACAATTACCCTCATACATGCTACTTTTTCCAGTTAAAAATGACAACTTGAATAGATATTTAAACATTTATTAACAAAATATCACATCCTCCTCTCTGAACCCAACGATAAAGCCTCCAATGAAATGAACCCATTGTTCCCCTGCAACAGCTTCTCCCACAGGGGATCTTTGATTAAACACCTGCTAGCAGAAGAATATAGACAGTCAGAAAAAAAGTTCACTGTTTACTACTTAAGTACATTTAAAAGTAGAAACTTTGACTTTTACTCAAGTGTGTACTTTCACTTAAACTTTCATGTTAGTCTAGCTTAGCAAATTTTTTTAGGAGAATTAATACAAAAACGAGTGATATGGCCATTCAGTTGTAAATGAAAGCCTGCATTTAGTAAGACGTTGTTTATAAATGTCTTTTGGTTTGGTTATGAATGAATGACAGCATCTCTATAGCACAGCTCTATTACTAGGACATAAAGTGCTTTGGAATGACTGTATACATCATTCACAACGGGTGGCCCCAGCAGGAATCAAACTCCTAACCGTGACAGTGTTAGTGCCATGCTCGGAGTGCCAAGCACAAGACCCCAATGTTATGCGGGGCTCTGCTCATAGGCGGGCGGCTCGTAGTCCTGGTTGTAGAAGCAACCGTCGCCCTCCATGGAGACCCCCCTCCTCCCGCGTCACCCCAGCGAGGTGGCGGGTGGCGACCCTGACGAGGTGAGCCATGGTGGGGTGGCGGGGGGCCGGCAGGGGGGGGCTCCGGAGAAAAGGGCCAGGGGGCCGGGCCGAGAGGCGCCCCTGGGGCACCCCGGGAGGCGTGGGCATAGCCTTACGGACCACGGGGGAATAGGTGACGTGGGGGCGTAGCGTGGCGGGGGTCTGGGGGAGCTGTCGCCGGCCCCGGCGAGGCGTGCTGGTCCCCGACGTGGAGGGGACGCGACTTCCACTCACTGCCCTACACGAAAAGTGAAAAAGGCAAATAAAAAGAACGAACCACAAATTCAACGACATAAGAGAAGAGGATGAGATAGAGAGAGAGAAGAGAGAGAGAGAAGAGAGAGAGAAGAGAGAGAAGGAAAGCAAGATAACAAAATACAACAAGAGCCACAGTATGGAAGCAAATGAGTGACAGAAGTATTTGAATTTGATCAGACACCGAATTTATAGCATTGAAAATAATTACTTTGAAAACATGTATCTGAATTGAATTTATAGCATTCAAAATAATTACTTTGAAAACATGTATCTGAATTTTTTCAGACACCAAATTTATAGCATTGAAAATAATTACTTTGAAAACATGTATCTGATTTTTGAATTTTATCAGACACCGAATTTATAGCATTGAAAATAATTACTTTGAAAACATGTATCTGAATTTTTTCAGACACCGAATTTATAGCATTGAAAATAATTACTTTGAAAACATGTATCTGAATTTTTTCAGACACCGAATTTATAGCATTGAAAATAATTACTTTGAAAACATGTATCTGAATTTTTTCAGACACCGAATTTATAGCATTGAAAATAATTACTTTGAAAACATGTATCTGAATTTTTTCAGACACAGAATTTATAGCATTGAAAATAATTACTTTGAAAAATGTATCTGAATTTTTTCAGACACCGAATTTATAGCATTGAAAATAATTACTTTGAAAATCATGTATCTGAATTTTTTTGCTCCGAATTTACCTATGTGAAATAAAAATGCAATGTAAAAAATTCGAATGTATAATAAAATTCAATGTAAAAAAATGTGATGCATAATTGCGGTGTATAAAATTCGATGTAAAAAACCATCATCCGGGCTACCCAGACAGGATAAGCAATCGAGCCTGGATGCAATCGAATTGACTTCTGGCCTATCACTGCACGGCTTTGTCAGTCATGTGATCACACCAACCCGGGAGAAAGATGGCGGTATATATACATACGTTGGGGAGAGAATATACATACGGTGGGGAGGAGACTGTACATTAGGAGGAGGTGGGTGGGAGAGAAATATACATACGGTGGGGAGAGAATATATACATACGGTGGGGAGGAGACTGTACATTAGGAGGGGTTGTGAGAAAATATATACATACGGTGGGGAGGAGACTGTACATTAGGAGGGGGTGGGAGGGAGAGAAATATACATACGGTGGGGAGAGAATATATACATACGGTGGGGAGGAGACTGTATATTAGGAGGGGGTGGGAGAGAAATATACATATGGTGGGGAGAGAATATATACATACGGTGGGGAGGAGACTGTACATTAGGAGGGGGTGGGAGAGAATATATACATACGGTGGGGAGGAGACTGTACATTACGAGGGGGTGGGAGAGAAATATACATATGGTGGGGAGAGAATATATACATATGGTGGGGAGAGAATATATACATACGGTGGGGAGGAGACTTGTCTATTATATGTATATTTCTCTCCCACCCACCCCCTCCTAATGTACAGTCTCCTCCCCACTGTATGTATATATTCTCTCCCCATCATATGTATATATTCTCTCCCCACCGTTCTCTTGGTGTAAAAAGTTTAAGACCAGGGTGAGGCCAGGCTATGGATGGCTTTGAAGGTGAGGAGTAGTGTTTTGAAGTTAATGCGTTCCTTGATCGGGAGCCAGTGGAGGGAGTGGAGGACAGGAGTGATGTGTTCGCGGGACCGGGTGTTAGTGAGGAGGCGGGCAACTGAGTTTTGGACCATCTGCAGTTTATGGAGGGAGCGGGAGGTGATGCCAGTGAGGAGGGAGTTACAGTAGTCCAGGAGGGAAAAGATGAAGGCGTGTATGAGGGATTCAGCAGCAGGGGGTAGAGGCAGTGACGGATTTTGGCAATGTTGCGGAGGTGAAAATATGAAGTTTTGACAATGGAGCGGACATGGAGTCAAATGAGAGGGTGGGGTCGAGGATGACACAGAGGTTGCGGACTAGGGGGGAGGGGTGATGGTGGAGTCATTGATGGTGAGCGTGATGTAATACAATAATTTATACTGTAGCATTACAAACCATTTGACAGCCAGGTCCTGCACCTCCGTTCTTGTCCTCTAGGAGCCATCGCAGCATGGCCAAGACCTTCCTCATCCAGCATACTGTCCGCGTGTAACTTATTGCCAGCGGAAGAGTGCAAGAATGCTTCCGCATTCGTCACCGCACGCCAGTACGGTAATGCGCCTTTCCTTTCGCCCCGCTCAGACAAATGCAAGTAGTACATTGCAACACAACGCAGCATTTCCGCGGCTGTCTTTAACTAGCAGGACGCTAGTGGGCTAGTCGCTAAAATATATAATTGTACCAACACAGATATTAGGCAGTACACACATTGTCCTGCAATACATGTACAGTGAATGCACAGCTACATTCGCCATATATTTCTATCGCTGCTGCGGTCTACAGTGAAATGCAATATTATTATTATTATTGTAAAGATGATCATTACAATCGCAGCCTGGAGGCAATGTTACAAGTGTATGAGGGTTGTGTGCAAAGAGCACAGCCTCTCAATTTGCACAACGTGCACAAAATAATAATTGTAATGATCTTTACAATAATAATAATATTGCATTTCACTGTAGACCGCAGCAGCGATAGAAATATATGGCGAATGTAGCTGTGCATTCACTGTACATGTATTGCAGGACAATGTGTGTACTGCCTAATATCTGTGTTGGTACAATTATATATAAAACGATATATATATTTGAGCGACTAGCCCACTAGCGAGGCAACCTCCTGCACCATCGCAGCAGTGCCGAGCGTGGTGATACAAGCGGGCTGCTCTGAGGAAAGGAGCCCCTTCACGCTAGTGGGCTAGTCGCTCAAATATATATCGTTTTATATATAATTGTACCAACACAGATATTAGGCAGTACACACATTGTCCTGCAATACATGTACAGTGAATGCACAGCTACATTCGCCATATATTTCTATCGCTGCTGCGGTCTACAGTGAAATGCAATATTATTATTATTGTAAAGATCATTACAATTATTATTTTGTGCACGTTGTGCAAATTGAGAGGCTGTGCTCTTTGCACACAACCCTCGTACACTTGTAACATTGCCTCTCCAGGCTGCGATTGTAATGATAATCTTTACAATAATAATAATAATATTGCATTTCACTGTAGACCGCAGCAGCGATAGAAATATATGGCGAATGTAGCTGTGCATTCACTGTATGTATTGCAGGACAATGTGTGTACTGCCTAATATCTGTGTTGGTACAATTATATATAAAACGATATATATTTTAGCGACTAGCCCACTAGCGTCCTGCTAGTTAAAGACAGCCGAGGTTGAGTAGTTTCTTCTGATATCACTTTCAAACTCCAAGTGATTCGTTGCAATGTACGCGGAAATGCTGCGTTGTGTTGCAATGTACTACATGCATTTGTCTGAGCGGGGCGAAAGGAAAGGCGCATTACCGTACTGGCGTGCGGTGACGAATGCGGAAACATTCTTGCACTCTTCCGCTGGCAATAAGCTACACGCATACTGTCCTTCTGAAGCTCTGAAGTCATTAGTGGCCATGAACCTAAAGAGAGAGAGCGAGAATACGTTAGTAGATAGTCTAAGGCCAGTGATTCTCAATATTATTTTGCATATCTAGGACCTCTAATTTAGTCCATGTCATGCACATCTACATACAATATACTGTAGCATTACAAACCATTTGACAGCCAGGTCCAGCACCTCTCCGTTCTTGTCTTCTAGGAGCCATCGCAGCATGGCCAAGACCTTCCTCATCCAGCATACTGTCCTTCTGAAGGTCTGAAGTCATTAGTGGCCATGAACCTAGAGAGAGAGCGAGAATACGTTAGTAGATAGTCTAAGGCCAGTGATTCTCAATATTATTTTGCATATCTAGGACCTCTAATTTAGTCCATGTCATGCACATCTACATACAATATACAGTAGCATCCATCAACACAGGATGACCCTTTCCAGCTGTTGAAATGAAAGTCCCAGATTGAAAAGTATATATATACACAGTCACACACACAATAAAACATTGTATACATCACTTACAAGCATGACCACTTGAAGATCTTGAAGACTTGGTAGATCTTGACCGTCTTGGGAGAGAGAGAGAGAAGGCATTACAGGATGACTCTTTGAAAATGATGTCCCAGATTAAAAAGTATATATTATATATACAGTCACACACACAATAAAAAAAATGTATACATCACTTACGACCACTTGAAGTAGTTGTTCTTGAGCCGTCTTCTGCGTTCATCTCATTGATGAGATCCAGCACTGTAACAGTATATTTGCAACAATGAAATTATATATTTTATTACAACTCTATCAGCTGAGTAACAATATTCATCAAAGTGTTGCGTGTTACAGTGTAGGTTAGTTTATTAGTGCATGACAGTAGGGTTAGCATACTTTTCACACTATAAGCCCCACCTGAATGATAGCCAGTTAGCAGCTCCGGGTACAGTATGTACCCCAACGTTAGCTCTCATAACGTTAGCAGCTCCTGGTACAGTATAGGTACCAAAAGTTATCTCTCATAGTCATAACGTTAGCAGCTCCGGGTACAGTATGTACCCCAACGTTAGCTCTCATAACGTTAGCCAGTTAGCAGCTCCTGGTACAGTAGGTACCAAAAGTTAGCTCTCATAGTCATAACGTTAGCAGCTCCGGGTACAGTATGTACCCCAACGTTAGCTCTCATAACGTTAGCCAGTTAGCAGCTCCTGGTACAGTAGGAACCAAAAGTTAGCTGTCATAGTCATAACGTTAGCAGCTCCGGGTACAGTATACAACGTTAGCTAGTCATGCCGTTAGCCAGTTAGCAGCTCCGGTATTTTACAGATCCCGCCAGTTTCGAGCTAATAACGTTACAGTAGTCACTGAAAACACAGACTAAACAGCACTCATTTATATCAGCGGCACGCATTACTTATAAATAATAAAAGATATGTG
Organism: Notolepis coatsorum; assembly: GCF_963971535.1. NCBI lineage: Eukaryota > Metazoa > Chordata > Actinopteri > Aulopiformes > Paralepididae > Notolepis > Notolepis coatsorum. Next base: position 108,906,783 of record NC_140166.1, read on the forward strand.
TTGCACAATTACCTGAGGAGAAGATGCAATTCCGTTGCTCACGACGTGGCCTCTGTCTGTAGCGCGCTTCAATTCAAATTTCAAACCGGGATCCCCCACAATGCAACGCATCAGTGTTGCCAGATTTGAGAGTCAGCCTTAATCTGACAAACCTTTGATAATAATGGGCGGTTCGGATATTGTTAATCCGATCTGGCAACCATGCTATCCTTGTTTCTCCGCACAGACTGACCACGGTTTTGATTGATTGATTGAAAACTTTGTTAACAGATTGCAGAATGGGTACAATACAGTACAGCTCAATACATACAATTGTTAAGGGCATGCAGACCAGAGAAAGACGTTCGTCTTGTTTACATCAGGGACCCCCATTTTCAATTCATCATAACATGACATGTGACATACAGACACTTCTATACATTTATGACATACCAGATTTGCAAATACAGTAGGCCTACTGTTTGTGATACAAAAATAGTCTAGAAAAGAGAGTATATATTTGACGTAGAACCGTACATTATAGGTGGGGGGGGGTAGGAGGGGTGGGGGGGCACACTGTACAACTGCACAAGCACAACTGTACATTGGAATATTGACAAAACCATGTTTGGTACTTTACTGTACATTGGAGGGGGTTGGGTTAGGACATTTACAGGGGCCAGTTTCGAATTGCAGTCTCCCGTAGGTGTTCTTTGAGAGTGTTTTGAAAGTGGGTAGTGATTCACATTCCTTTACATCTTTGGGTAGGGCGTTCCACATTGATGTGGCATAATTGAGAAACGTGTTCCTGTTTGAGCCGAATCTGGGTTTAACATGATTTGTGGAGCTCCCTCTATGGTGTTGTGGTCGTGGTATTCACTGACCTTTGGGAAGTATTTTTATATGTACACATATATGGGTACCTTGATCGTGTATAGTGTATCTTGTAGACAGGCCCATTGCAAGTTGCTGCACTCTGTCGTCTACTCTAAGCCGTTGTCACGTGGGCAGGGGCGAGGTGGGTTCTAGGAGTAAGGTCAAGCATGTAGTCTGACCAGTTTGTTTTGAGATGAATTGTGTAGCAGGGTCAAGTCAAGTCAAGTCAAGTCAAGAGTTTTAATTGTCACGGCATACAAGTATACAATGAAATGCGGGTGGTCTTGCCCGCAACGATGTGCAATACGTGGTACAACATATAATAGAATCCAATAAAAAAAAAAACATTGTGCAATAAACAGGTAACAGGTAACATATTTGTGACATCTCGGTATCTGTACATATTATTTACAGGGCATATAGGACACGGTCAAAGAACACCAGATCCAGGCGTACAACTAGAACCACCAGAACAGTGAATACGAGCAAAGTAACACGACTAACTGGTAATGACAGATACAGATTACAAAACATACAATTAAAAACTAAAAATCTCTAGAAAATCTAGTCAATTTACAAACCAATGAGCTTCTAGATACAGTAGAAAGGATATGCAGCCAGTATGAGCTTCTAGACAGACAGTAGAAGAGATATGCAGCCAGTATGAGCTTCTAGATAAGACAGTAGAAGAGATATGCAGCCAGTATGAGCTTCTAGATACAGTAGAACAGATATGCAGCCAGTGTGATCTTCTATATAGAGACAGTAGAACAGATATGCAGCCAGTATGATCTTCTAGAGACAGTAGAACAGATATGCAGCCAGTATGAGCTTCTAGATACAGTAGAACAGATATGCAGCCAGTATGAGCTTCTAGATAAGACAGTAGAAGAGATATGCAGCCAGTATGAGCTTCTAGATAAGACAGTAGAAGAGATATGCAGCCAGTATGAGCTTCTAGATAAGACAGTAGAACAGATATGCAGCCAGTATGATCTTCTAGAGACAGTAGAACAGATATGCAGCCAGTATGAGCTTCTAGATAAGACAGTAGAAGAGATATGCAGCCAGATGAGCTTCTAGATAAGACAGTAGAAGAGATATGCAGCCAGTATGAGCTTCTAGATAAGACAGTAGAAGAGATATGCAGCCAGATGAGCTTCTAGATAAGACAGTAGAAGAGATATGCAGCCAGTATGAGCTTCTAGATAAGACAGTAGAAGAGATATGCAGCCAGTATGAGCTTCTAGATAAGACAGTAGAAGAGATATGCAGCCAGTATGAGCTTCTAGATAGACAGTAGAACAGATATGCAGCCAGTATGAGCTTGTTGCATACTCATGTTAAACAGTTGGCATTAGTGCAGAATTGAACTAAAACTGTCTCATAGGAACGGATTCTGGAATGGCATTTTGAATAAATGACTAAATGACATAAATCAGGGGTGGCCAACCAGTCAGAGACTAAGAGCCACAAAAAAATGACTGTGGTACCACAAAGAGCCACACCATATACCAGCGTTTCTCAACCTTTTTTTTCAGTCACGGCACCCTTCATGTGTTTATAGGTCTCACCCTCTGGCCTCTGAAGTTGCTAATGTCTTTTTTATTTGGGCCTCACAGGGTTAAAAGTACCCTGTGAGACCCACGGTTGCAAAATTACAAAATCACTTTTAGCCATTTAAAAAAATAATGTTTATTTAAAAAATGTTAAAGGGGAACTATTAACTATTATACTACTATTTACTATTTCTTTCACTATTTGGGCACTTTTACACAATTCCTGTGAGTCTATAGAACACCTAGGTTTTTTTTCAAAAAAAATGCATTGTTTTGTATTTCTAATCAAGTACTAAAAACCGCATTTTTCTACCTCAAGATCTTAAGCCGTTTTGAGGCTGGGCTCCAACCACTGTGTGGCCTGGTGCCAACTGCCACATCAACTGCCACATTATTATGCAGCTGAGAAATCTCTGACATCACAGATATGCACATTTTCAGATGACTCAGTTCAGTGAGGGTGAATATTGTGAGAGGAGAATTGGAAGAATTCGCCAATATGAGAATTAGAGACATATATCCTATTAATATAAGTCCACATAGCTAAGAAACAATGGTAAACACTGAAAAAAGCCATTTATAAGATAGTTCCCCTTTAAGCACATGTATAGTCAATTGGTCCTGTTGTTCAGCCTCACAATGTCCCACCCTCTGGCCTCTGAAGTTGCTAATTTCTTTTTAATTTGGGCCTCACAGGGTTAACCTCTTAAGCCCGAGATATACAGTAAAAGTGTATATTTTCAGCATTATGTTTGTTTACCAATTATTTTAACTGTTATTAGTGAAATATAAGATTATAGAAATCTCAGGGCATTGAGTCGGAAACCGGCGCATATTGACAGGAGGAAGTGGCACAGCCAAAAGTGAGTGTAGTCTTTTGAAGGAAGAGACTCAGGGCTTTCAAATTTCGAAAAACTACCCTACCCAGCTCACACCAGCCCCTGTCAATCATCTGACTTCTGGATTTACTTTTTAATTTCTCTTATTTTTTGGGATTATCTCCCACAAACCTGAACGTTATTGCCATAAAACAGAACGCAGTTAGTTTCTCTACCTTTCTGTGAACGTCTTGCAAAAAACGGTGTTGCAATATGATGAAAAATGGTGGAGAAATTTACATTATAAAAAAGATGGCAGAATTCAGTACTGTATCTACAAAACCTTCTGTTTAATCATCTTCCCTTTATTCATTTGCTTAGATTTTTTAGGTCTGGTCAATTTTAGCATGGTGTACAGTCAAAGATATATATTTTTTTAAATAGAATTGATATTCTCCTTTGGTTCATTACAATTTACTCAAGCCTAGTAACAGACACACTATTTCTGACACTGATCCATATATGTCCCTAGATTCAGATACCAAGAACATGCAAATGGACCATTTAAAAAAAAATTGTAAATGTTTATTCTACGTCCTTATGGAATGAGTGACATAACATTTTATTTTTATTTTTTATAGATAGAAGAGCCGCACATTGACAGGCAAAGAGTCGCATGCGGCTCGCGAGCCGCGGGTTGGCCACCCCTGACATAAATGAAAGCTCTCATCGACTCCGACAGATTGCTAGTCATTCATAATGGCATCGAAAGAATGTCCAAATGACCTGTGTTGTGTTAGCTTGTGTTAGCTTGGGGAGCTGCAGTCTGTGTTGTGTTAGCTTGTGTTAGCTTGGGGAGCTGCAGTCTGTGTTGTGTTAGCTTGTGTTAGCTTGGGGAGCTGCAGTCTGTGTTGTGTTAGCTTGTGTTAGCTTGGGGAGCTGCAGTCCATGTTGTGTTAGCTTGTGTTAGCTTGGGGAGCTGCAGTCTGTGTTGTGTTAGCTTGTGTTAGCTTGGGGAGCTGCAGTCTGTGTTGTGTTAGCTTCTGTTAGCTTGGGGAGCTGCAGTCTGTGTTGTGTTAGCTTGTGTTAGCTTGGGGAGCTGCAGTCCATGTTGTGTTAGCTTGTGTTAGCTTGGGGAGCTGCAGTCTGTGTTGTGTTAGCTTGTGTTAGCTTGGGGAGCTGCAGTCTGTGTTGTGTTAGCTTCTGTTAGCTTGGGGAGCTGCGGTCCATGTTGTGTTAGCTTGGGGAGCTGCTAACTATAGAGGCCATAACCACAGTATTACATATACTCTTGTTAGCTTTATGAGGCTACATCAACACGCTCCTATGAGTGCAGCATGTTAGCTTTATGAGGCTACATCAACATCCTATGAGTGCAGCTATAATGTTAGCTTTATGAGGCTACATCAACATGCAGGCTCCTATGAGTGCAGCTAATGTTATGAGGCTCTGCCCCCCCTCCACTCCTCTAACACCCACCTCGCTCTGCCCCCCCCCCTCCACTCCTCTAACATTTTATTTATTAATTTTATTATTATTATTTATTTGTTGCCATTAAAATAATTCTCCACTTGCACAACCTGAATATAGGGACTTCCGGCTGACTTCCGGTTGCCAATAGCACTTCCTGTCCCATCCAAATACATTGGTTTTAGCTACTTTTCTAAACTTATTTAAACAACTTTGTCGTCACAGAGAGGCAATGAAACGTTTGTATTATTATAGTATAGAATGTATTTAATAAGCAAACGTTTGTCAGCAGGGTTTTTGGGCTGTATTTCATGTAAAAACGTTTACTGTTAGTTTCCTTGCTCAGCCAGCATTAGCTAACAGAAGCTAGTGGTTAAACAGGCCGGATTAGCTTTGAGCTAACTATCTTTCCCGACCCATGTATTCATTCCATTCTAAACATAACGTTAGTTTACAAAACATGACCTGTCTATATAACGTTGAGGAACAAATTATAAGTGTGTGGGTGTGTGTTTTGGTGAACATTGGACTGCAAACAGAAAATGCATCACAGTTAGACAGTAGCTACTGTTAGCTGTCCTTCCGGATTAGCTTTGAGCTAACTATCTTTCCCGACCCATGTATTCATTCCATTCTAAACATAACGTTAGTTTACAAAACATGACCTGTCTATATAACGTTGAGGAACAAATTATAAGTGTGTGGGTGTGTGTTTTGGTGAACATTGGACTGCAAACAGAAAATGCATCACAGTTAGACAGTAGCTACTGTTAGCTGTCCTTCCGGATTAGCTTTGAGCTAACTATCTTTCCCGACCCATGTATTCATTCCATTCTAAACATAACGTTAGTTTACAAAACATGACCTGTCTATATAACGTTGAGGAACAAATTATAAGTGTGTGGGTGTGTGTTTTGGTGAACATTGGACTGCAAACAGAAAATGCATCACAGTTAGACAGTAGCTACTGTTAGCTGTCCTTCCGGATTAGCTTTGAGCTAACTATCTTTCCCGACCCATGTATTCATTCCATTCTAAACATAACGTTAGTTTACAAAACATGACCCGTCTATATAACGTTGAGGAACAAATTATATAGACGGGTAATGTTTTGAACAACTAACGTTACGTTTAGAATGGAATGCATCGGCAAAGATCTGTTAGCTCAAAGCTATTCCGGCCAGTTTATCAACTTCCTGTCATTTAGAAATATGATTTTATAGTGAAAATCATTACCAAAACGTCCGGAAAAACCTAACGGGAGCATTATAGACGGTCATACAAATGTACAAATGCTATAAGGTGGCAAGAAATGCACTATAAACAATACTTTATGCATCGGCAAAGATCCTTAGCTCAAAGCTATTAAGGCTAATGCTGGCTAACAAGAGGCTAGCGCAAGAAACGACGCCGCAAACCATTGCCGAGCCAGAGCCGGTTTATCTTTGGCGAGCCCGAGTCGGCTCTGCCCCGGCAACCATTGCCGTGCCAGAGCCGGTTTATCTTTGGCGAGCCCGAGCCGGCTCTGGCACGGCAAGCCGAGCCGGGCCAGAGCCGGTTTATCTTTGGCGAGCCCGAGTCGGCTCTGCTTCGGCAACCATTGCCGTGCCAGAGCCGGTTTATCTTTGGCGAGCCCGAGTCGGCTCTGGCACGGCAAGCCGAGCCGGGCCAGAGCCGGTTAATCTTTGGCGAGCCCGAGTCGGCTCTGCCCCGGCAACTATTGCCGTGCCAGAGCCGGTTTATCTTTGGCGAGCCCGAGTCGGCTCCGCCCCGGCAACCATTGCCGGGCCAGAGCCGGTTTATCTTTGGCGAGCCCGTGTCGGCTCCGCCCCGGCAACCATTGCCGGGCCAGAGCCGGTTTATCTTTGGCGAGCGCGAGTCTGCTCTGCCCCGGCAACCATTACCGCGCCAGATCCGGCTCATCGTTGGCGTGCCGTGCCGGACATATGCAGAGTGTGCCGACCGGTAGCCGGAATTGGGCCGAGTATGCTGGCCACCTGGGAATATGTCAAAGGATTCCCAGTTGAGTGTTGCTACAACCTGAGAGCCTAGGAGTGGAGAAAGCAGACAGAGAGGGGATTAGACAGGGAAACATATTCAGGTGCAGGCAGCTCTCTGCACTGCACAGGTGAGCAGTAGCGGCTCGTGGATGCTTCGCCACTAGGGGCGCTATACCAAACATTTTGCAAACATGTACAGTACCACGCAACCGACTCATGGCAAGACGTGAGCGATTCGACTCACGCTCACGGCAATGAATCGGCTCTTATGAACGAGTCGCTCAGCTGTTACTACAACAACACACAACCAGTCAAATAAAGTATAGTCTAATTCACAACTTGAAACACAATATATAAATAGAAAAGTTAGAAACAAAACTCGCTCCATCTCCAAACACACGCAGATCTCTCCCTCTCTCCTTCTCTCTCTCACACACAGCGCGACGTGGAATCGATTCATTACACAATCAGACCTATTATATACCAAGAATAACTTCAGTATGAGTACAGGGCTGTACACATATTTTGCATATTGTTAAACGAGCCAAGGCTAGCTATTAAACTATCGATATGAATCAAAAATCTGGGACCCTGATGTAAACAATACAAACGTCTTTCTCTGGTCTGCATCCCCTTAACAATTGTGTGTATTGAGCCGTACTGTATTGTACCCATTCTGCAATCTGTTAATAAAGTTCTCATTCATTCATTCATTCATTCAAACATAGACGATATTGAACAAGCCATAATCCACGTATTTTCAATCCAAAAGCGAGAGAGAGAGAGAGAGAGAGAGAGAGAGAGAGAGAGAGAGAGAGAGAGAGAGAGAGAGACTCACTGTTTAGTTGACACGTCCAGGGCAGGAGGGCTTGCCTTGATAAAGTAGTGTATAATCCACTGTTGATGTATTCCAGACCACTGTCCACTGTGTCCAGACTGCATCCGCCATATAGCTTGTTAGCCAAGTGTTAGCTTGTTAGCAGTTAGCAGCACCACACAACACAAGTACTTCATTCCTTTGTCCATTTCCGCTCGAACAGACTGCAAACTACCTGGCGTTCTATCGCCATGCTCTAAGACAAACTCTAACCTTAACCAACTTTGAAAGAGTGCCTAAGCTTAACAGTCTAAAGAACTTGCAGTCACGGCACGCTCTAAGACAAACAGCTGCCTGCATCTCACAACAACACAACTATCTCTACCACCAACGGACCAACCTAGGAATAAGCTAGAATTGGAACATTAGAAATTGGATTCGGCCAATCAGAGATCGTCTCTGTGAAATTCTGCTACGGAAAAAAATACTGGCGTCGGCCAATCAGAGAGCGTCTCCGCGAAATGCGGCTACAGAAATTCTTGACGCTACTGGCTAGACCGCTTCAAATCGCGCCCGGATTCCAACATAATAGTCATATTTCAACGCACAACGCGTTATGCACTGATTGGCTGTGACGGATACAGCGATCAAACTGTGACGCGCACTCAGAGCGCTATCGCGTCTAGCCCGGGCCGAGAAATACGAAAAAATAAAAAAATAAAAATAACGTGAGTCACTTCCTGCTAAGGAAAACAAGTGTTTTTTATTTTAGATAATAACGTTATATTGTGCATTGGAAATACAAACACTTAAAATGAGTAAATATTATTCATTTTAAACATGTTTATATTATTTATAGGGCTATAAAACAAAAAACTAAAAAGTTTTATTTTCTTCTTCTCTGATTTAACAGCAGGTGGGGCGGCGCCCGTGCGCCCCTAGTGGCAGAGCCGCCACTGCAGGTGAGTCTCATAAAGTTAACGAGCCACCCACTCCACCATGCTTCCTGGTGAGTCAGCAGACTCCCCATTTGCAGGTAGAGTGGGTGTCATCACACCCTCCCCCTAAAGAAAAGGGTTCTTCCCTATTAACAAATTACATTTTTATTTACAAGTGACTAACCAAACTAAATCAATACATAGACTCAAGTAACAATAATATTTTGTCCCCTACATTCAAATCAAAATAAACATTGTTTTACCCTTCACCCATTCCCCTCACCATCCTGCCTCCGCTCTCAGCAACATAGGGCCCTATAGGAAGCTATTTAAGAGAGCAGGAGACAGTAGGGATTGGGGAACAGACAAGAGGGGCAAAACAAAGTATTGCGGTGACACTTATCACGCACAATTGGTGCAGACATTCACTGGACTTGAGGAGCAGAGGAATGCTCCTTTAAGCCTGGGGATTCTGGGAACGGTGTGGGTATTTGGTGACGTATATTAGGTCACCTGTCAGCTGTCAGCTGGCTGCTGTCACTTTGAAGTAGTAACGTTAAACGCCTCTGCACTCTGTTTGATGTATGTAATTTATGTTGGGAAGTAAAGGAAAGACTCGACTACCGTCTCCCGTTTCATCCTTTCTTGCGATCCCACATTGGTGACCTGAAGTACGCGAATATTACATCATGACAGACGGAGAAGTGAACATTGTCTACGCCGCTGCAATTAAGTTACCCGACTTCTGGCATCACAGCCCTCGACCCTGGTTTCAACACATTGAAGCTCAGTTCGAGTTGAGAGGAATAACACAGGATGTTACGAAATATTATCATGTGGTAGCAGCATTGGATGCCCAGACGACGGCCCGCGCTATGGGGCTGCTGGAAGCCCCGCCAGCTGCCGGCAAATATGACGCTATCAAGGCATTCCTTTTGCAATTATTTGAACTGTCGGAAATTGAAAAGGCGGATCGTCTATTGTCACTTAACGGCCTCGGCGACGGCAAGCCGTCCGAACTGATGGACAGGATGCTGTCCGTTTTGGGCTCGGCAGATCCCTCTTTTTTGTTTAAGCATGTTTTCATGCGTCAGCTCCCAGCGCCTGTGCGCACCGCCCTGGCCAGCTCTCCCGTCTCCTTCACCAAGGACTACCGCGTGCTGGCTGCCGAAGCGGACAGGATTTATCTCGCCAACCGGCAGCAGTTTGTGCATGCGCTGCTTCCAGCCTTCCACCCACCTACCCACCTAGTGGACGCTGCGGACGCCGCTGCAGCAGTGACTGCCCGTTGCCAGGGTAACAGTGGATGGTGTTATTTCCATAACCGGTTTGGCGCCAGGGCCAAACAGTGTCGCCCACCGTGCAATTACAGTGACCAGGGAAACGCCAGGGCCAATGCTCATTAACAGCCATGAGCGTTGGCGGAGGCAGCAGGCTGCTATTTATTAAGGACACCTTATTTGGCCGGCGACTACTAGTCGACTCGGGCGCGCAACGCAGCATCCTTCCTGCTACAGCTGTGGACACTATGGCTGGGGGCCACGGTCCCCCCATGGACGCTGCTAATGGCACGCCTATACGTACCTACGGAACCCGGTATGTAGAGGTGTGTTTAGGCGGGCGCCGTTTCGGGTGGGAGTTTGTCATGGCCGCTGTGTCAGTTCCTCTCCTCGGTGCGGACTTCCTGTGTGCGTTCAGGCTGCTAGTGGACAATACAAACTCTCGCCTGATCGATGCTGTCTCCTTCGCTACCTACCCGTGCACGCTGGGAGGGCCAGGGACACTAGGTCTGTCCAACATGCTTGCTGCTGGGGATATATATCAGTGCCTCCTAGCGGAGTTCCCTATCCTCACCACGCCTACATTTTCCTCAGCAGTCGCTAAGCATGGCGTGGAGCACTATATAGCCACTGTCGGTCCCCCGGTCTATGCACATGCTCGGCGCCTTGACCCAGCTAAGCTCTCCATTGCCAGGGAGGAATTTGCAACCATGGAACGCCTTGGAATTGTGCGCCGTTCTGACAGTCCGTGGGCCTCCCCCCTGCATATGGTCACTAAGGCTGATGGTGGGTGGCGTCCCTGTGGCGATTTCCGATGCCTAAACAACGCCACGACCCCGGACCGGTACCCCGTCCCGCATATACAGGACTTCTCCGCCCACCTGGCGGGGACCACCATCTTTTCCAAGGTGGACTTGGTGCGGGGATACCACCAGGTACCAGTTCACCCACAGGACGTTCCCAAGACGGCGGTCATCACTCCTTTTGGCCTGTTCGAGTTTCTGCGGATGCCCTTTGGCCTCAAGGGGGCGGCACAGACTTTCCAGCGACTGATGGACTCGGTGCTGCGGGATATGGCATTCATGTTCGTATACTTGGACGACATTCTCGTAGCCAGCACGTCTGCAGAGGAGCACCTGACACATCTCAGGCAGTTGTTTGAGCGGCTCAGTGCACATGGGCTCATTGTTAACCCCGCCAAGTGCCAGTTCGGCCGGTCGTCTATTGATTTCCTCGGGCACAGGGTCTCAGCAGAGGGAGCCGTTCCGCTCCCTGCCAGGGTGGACGCCGTTGCCAACTTTCCACGCCCCCGCACCGTGAAGTCCCTGCAGGAGTTCCTAGGCATGGTGAACTTCTACAACAGGTTCATTCCCCGTGCTGCTCACCTCATGCGCCCCTTGTATGAGGCCCTGCGTGGTAAGGACCCCAAGGCCGAGGTGGACTGGTCCCCGTGTACCGACGATGCTTTTTTGGGCGCTAAAACTGCACTGGCCAATGCCGCATTACTGGCACACCCATTTCCTACCGCCCGTATCGCCCTCACAACTGACGCCTCAGACTACGCAGTGGGGGCAGTGTACGAACAGTGGGTGGGGGGGGGCTGGCAACCGCTTGCTTTCTTCAGTCGCCAGCTGCGGGACAATGAAAGAAAGTACAGCACCTTTGACCGGGAGCTCCTAGGCCTCTTCCTGGCCATCAGGCACTTCAGATTCCTGCTGGAGGGCCGACGGTTTACTGCCTTTGTGGATCACAAGCCACTCACCTTCGCCATGGCCAAGGCCACCGAGCCGTGGTCAGGGCGCCAGCAGCGCCAACTCTCCGCCATCTCCGAGTTTACCACGGACTTACGGCATGTCGCAGGTAAAGACAACTACGTCGCTGACTGCCTCTCCCGGACGGTGGTGGGGGCCGTCCACTTGGGACTGGACTACGCTGCCATGGCTGCCGACCAGGCCACTGACAAGGACATGCAGACCTACCGAACAGCCGACACTGGGCTAAGGTTAGAGGATGTGCAGGTTGGTATTGCCAACACCACGCTCCTCTGCGACGTCTCCACCGGTCAGCCCCGTCCGATGGTTCCCGCTGGCTGGCGGCGGCAGGTATTCGAAGCCATCCATGGCCTGTCGCACCCGGGGGTGAAGGCGTCAACTAAGCTGGTCAGTGCTAAATTCGTCTGGCATGGCCTCAGGAAGGACATCGCAGCCTGGGCCGGCTCCTGCGTGGCGTGCCAGCGTGCAAAGATACACCGTCACACCAAAGCCCCCTTGGCACCGTTTCTCGTGCCGGAGAGGCGCTTTGACCATGTCAATGTGGACCTGGTGGGTCCCCTGCCCCCCTCCCACGGGTTCACTCACCTCCTCACCATGGTGGACAGAACCACTAGGTGGCCGGAGGTGGTCCCGCTGGCATCGACCACATCCGCCGAGGTGGCCCGGGCGTTCATTGGGTCCTGGGTAGCCCGTTTTGGCACACCATCTGATCTCACATCCGACCGGGGCCCACAGTTTACGTCCGGGCTCTGGACTGCAGTCGCAGAGGGCCTGGGAGTGAAGCTCCACCGCACCACAGCCTACAACCCACAGGGCAACGGCTTGTGTGAACGGTTTCACCGCTCTATGAAGGCTGCTCTGCGGGCCAGCCTTACGGACTGCAACTGGGTCGACCGGCTTCCCTGGGTCATGCTTGGCCTGCGCTCCGCCCCCAAAGAAGACCTGCAGGCCTCGGCTGCTGAGCTGGTGTACGGACAGCCGCTGCGAGTCCCTGGGGCACATGCCTCATCCCTCACCAGCCACCCTGGGGCCACCAGGACCCTGGAATTTATCCGTAGGAGGTTCTGGTGGCCGACAGTGGAGGGGGATACTCGTTCCTTTGTGGCGGCCTGCCCGATGTGTGCGCGCAGTAAGACCTCTCGCCGTGCACCGGCAGGTCTCCTCCGGCCACTTCCTATTCCTAAACGGCCCTGGTCGCACATATCCCTGGACTTTATTTCTGGCCTCCCCCTTTCGGATGGGTTCACCGCCATTTTGGTGGTGGTGGACCGGTTCTCGAAGGCGGCTCATTTTGTTTCTCTCCCCAAGCTTCCATCGGCCCGAGAGACTGCTGATCTGGTGATACAGCATGTCTTTCGGGTCCACAGGCTTCCGGTGGATATCGTGTCGGACCGGGGTCCTCAGTTCGCTTCCAGGTTCTGGAAGGCGTTTGCCGCCAGTCTCGGCGCATCCGTCAGCCTTTCTTCTGGGTTTCATCCGCAGTCGAACGGGCAGACGGAGCGAGTCAACCAGGACCTGGAGGGGGTCTTGAGATGTTACGTTGCCGGTTGCACGGCAACGTGGAGTAGGAGGTTGGCATGGGCTGAGTACGCGCATAATACCCTCCTCTCCTCCTCTACCGGTATGTCTCCCTTTCAGTGTCAGTATGGTTTTCAACCTCCTTTGTTTCCCGAGCAGGAGCAGGAGGCGGAGGTGCCCTCGGCCCAGGCACATGTGGCTCGCTGCCGCAGGACGTGGAAGCGGGTCCGGGCGGCGCTGCAGAAGGTTTCGGTTAGTACCCAGCGGCAGGCTAACCGCAAGCGTCGTCCGGCTCCGGTTTACCGTCCTGGGCAGCGGGTTTGGCTTTCCACCCGGGATCTCCCTCTCCGGGTGGAATCCAGGAAGCTGACTCCTCGCTTTATAGGACCCTTTAAGGTGGTACGTCGGGTGAATCCTGTGGCTTACAGGCAGGGCCGCCTCAGGGGGTGTGCGAGCAGTGTGGTCGCACAGGGCCTCGCGGGAAGGGGGGCCTCGCACAAAAAAAATTTATAAAAATATTTTTTATTTATTAACTTTTTATTTTTATTTTATTTTATTTATTTTTTTGCTAGGCCCCCCTTCCCGCGAGGCCCTTTTTCATCACAGACCTAAAATCTAGTTTTGCTTATATGCTTATATATTTTACATTAGACACGTTTGTAGAATGTGTCTGACTTGTTCCTGCCTCTGCGGCTCTGCAGACTGCAGTGTTCCGGTTTCTGCGGCTCTGCTGCTCTACAGATTTTAGAATAGTGTTTCCGGGCTCTTCCCGGACCCACGAGGTATAGGATCTATTCAGCGCTATTCAGAGGAGCGAGTGGATGTCTTTTCAAAAGCAGCATGGAGCAGAAGAAATTACACCGTGTGCCATAAGCTTGTTATCAATACCAAGTATGATGGTTATGCCAACTTTGCCAAGACGAAGAGGATGTTTGGCAGATGGACTGAAGATGAAAGTTGTTGCATGTTAGAAGAACCTTCAGTCAGGCTATAGCTATGTCGGCTAGTACTAGTAGCAATTTGCTAAAGGCAGGGACGCGTAACTAGCGTTAGCTAATGCTAGCTAGCCAGCTAGCGTAACGCTAGTTAGCGTTAGCTAACGCTAGTTAGCTAGCGTTGCTAGCGCTAGCTAGCGAGCTAGCATTAGCTAACGCTATTTACACGTCCCTGCCTTTAGTTAATTGCTAAGTTATCGAGTGCTAACGTGTGGCAGATAAACTAGGACTCCCAAGGGACTGGTACTTTCCATCTCCACGGAAAGTCTCCTTCCAACTTTGCCATTGATACTGCGTTATGGTGAGTTCATGCAACCTATTCTATTCCCGCCGTTGAGCTCTCTCTCTCTCTCTCTCTCTCTCTCTCTCTCTCTCTCTCTCTTTAGTCTAACAAACACACATACATGCTCTCTCTCTAACACACACACACACACACACACACACACACACACACACACACACACACACACACAGACATGCTCTCTCTCTCTAACACACAAACACACATGCTCTCTCTCTCTCTCTTTCTAACACACAGACATGCTCTATATCTCTCTCTAACACACAAAATGACATGCTCTCTCTCTATCTTTCCCTCTCTTTCTAACACACATATACATGCTCTCTCTCTAACACACACACAAACAGACATGCTCTCTCTCTATCTCTCTCTTTCTAACACACACAGACATGCTCTATCTATCTCTCTCTCTTCAATTCAAATGGGCTTTATTTCACATTCTTGTATTTCTCCCAGTAGGTATGGGAGTTTTGAATTATTGTCCATGTTTTCAAAGTCTCTTTGGGTGTTTGCAATTTGTGTGAAGTATATGTCTCTGATGTCTTGGTATAGTGGGCAGGTTGTTAAGAAGTGGAGCTCGGTTTCCACCTCATCTTGTGTGCAGTGGGTGCATAGTCTGTCTTCGCTTGGGAGCCAGGTCTGCCTATGGCGGCCTTTCTCGATGGCTAGGCTGTGCTCGCTGAGTCTGTACCTAGCAGTGATGCCACAGATTACTTGTAAAAGTAATCCGATTACTGATAATTGATTACTCCTTTAAAAAGTAATCCAAGTTACTTTACTGATTACTTGATTATCAGAGTAACTTAGTTACTTTGAAAGTAACTAGGTTACGAAGTCGTCGTCGTTCCCCCAACCGTTTTTTTTAAACGCTTTATTGAAAGTGCATAAATTGTTTTTAACTTGTTTCTCTGCACATAACGTAAATTGTTAAACTAGTGCTTCAGCTTCTGTACCATCAAGTATGGTAAAGCAACAGTCTATGATGCGCACAGCATTAGAGCAGCCAGCCAGTGGTTTTACAAAACCAGTGTATATCCATTCACATCTAACAAATACAGGCTGAACTATTCAATTATATCAACTGTAACTATTAAATTGTTTTTATAAATGTCTCTCTATAAACATACAATCAGTCTCTCTTTAACATGTAAATTAACTGTAAATCTGGCAAATAAGAGCTTTTGCTCTGCCACCATCAAATATACATTAATCAATAGGGAAAGAAACAATCTCTCTCTTTTGCTGTTTGGCTGGCCTCCGAGTCCTCCTGTACCTACTAGTCGAAGCGTCGGCTAGTGTTGTGATTCCAGATGCTTTCAATGCAATTGGATGTGCTGTTTTTAGCGGTAGACAGTATTTTGTTTCCTCCGCATATGAACGTGAAGTAGTGACTGACGAGCGTTTTGGGATGGAAGTCTGAACAGAAACTCACTTTTAATTTTGCCAAGCGTTTTGGGGTGGAATTCTCCGACGACGGAGCCCTGCTGTCACACGATTGGCGCATATGTCACATGACGTGCTGTGAAGACCCGCCCTACTCTGCCTCTGATTCGCAGACTGTGGATGGGGAATGTGATTGTACCAAAGCAGAGTCACTCACAGACAGAGTGTCCAGTCACGCCGCGGCCCGCGGGACACATTCTTGTGTAACCCTTTCACTGCCACACTACGTCACTCCCAAAAGAAAAACAGCTCAAAATGTATTTTTGACTGTCGAAAACGAATTAAAATACTGCATTCCGCCTGCATTATGAATTTATGATGAGATAGTAACGAAATAGTAATGCACAGCCACTTGGACAAGTAACTGCAATCAGATTACTGGCTTTTAAAGATTAACGCGTTTGATTACTATTTTCGGGGAAAGTAATCAGATTACAATAACGCGTTACTTAGTAACGCGTTACCGGCATCACTGGTACCTAGTCAAGGATCTTCTTAGTTTTGGATCAGTCACAGTGCTCAGGTATTCTGCCACTGTATACTCTCTGATTAGGGCCAAATAGCATTTCAATTTGCTCTGGTTTTGGGTTGTTTCTTTCCAATGTGTGTGTGTCTCTCTCTCTCTCTCTCTCTCTCTCTCTCTCTCTGGCCTTGCTCTGGTGGAGGGTCAGGGGCATTGCCGGGTCTGTGTAGCGATAACACTGTATATTGACTGTAGAACGGGAGCTCTCTCTCGCTCTCTCGCTCTCTCTCTTGCTATATGTTGACTGTATCATGCCCAGCCTCAGGCAGCGCTATTATTTAAGAATATGTTGACTGTATGAGATTTTTTTTATTTTATTCTTTTACCTTTTAGGGGGTGGGGGGTGGGGGGGGGGGGGGCTCGCGTTTAAATCTCGCACACAGGGCCTCACATTTCTCCCAGGCGGCCCTGCTTACAGGCTACGGCTTCCGAGTTCTATGAGGGTTCATCCAACGTTTCATGTGTCCCTGTTGAAGCCGTTCCTCTCATCGCCCTTGGCCCCGCCACTGCCTACGGTTCTTCCGCCTCGGTTTATGGGTGGTCAGCCCATTTACACGGTGCGGAGGATACTGGGTTGTAGGCGGAGGGGTAGGGGGTTTCAGTTCTTGGTGGATTGGCAGGGGTACGGGATAGAAGAGCGTTCTTGGGTGCCTCAAAGGGATATTTTAGATCCCAGCCTGATCGATGATTTCCGGCGGCTGAATCCCGAGGCCCCCAGGTGAACGTCTGGTGCCGTTCGTCGGGGGAGGGTACTGTTACGATTCTGGTTCTTGACTACGGTCGGGAACCACCCACCTTCTCTGTCATCTGTCAACAATTGGAACTCACCTACCTCCATCCTGACAGATCTCAATAAGGTGGTGAATGAGCTCAGTGAGCATTTTCTCCTACCCGTATACATTTTTGATCATCATCATCAAAATCATAATTAATCATAATTAATTTATTCATTACAATTAAATAATTACTAGTAACAGACACAATATTTCTGACACTGGAAATACATACGCCCAGGTCCCTAGATGTTCCTAGATACCAAGAACATGCAAATTGACCTTGCAGAACTGGAGCAATCTTCCATTTACTTAGGCATGTACTTTTTTTTATTTTTTAAACTTAAATTTGTATTGAGACAAACAACACAACATATACAATAACTTCAACAACACTATTAAACAGACATAAATAATAAAGAAAAAATGTAATGCCCAAAAGACGAAAAATTAAAATACTGACTTAAAAAAACATAAAACAATTGTAAAACATTAAGTGTGTGACATGGGTTCAGAGACCCTCTTTGAACCTCTTTCCTCCTTTACCCTTCGCCCTCTTGTGATGTATTTGGTTCTTCCTCTGTGATGTCGTTTTCGTTCCCCTTGTAATCCTCCCACTTTCCCCATCTTTCTCCAAATTTCTCTTCCTGTAACCTCAGCATGTGTGTTATCCTTTCCATATCCTGTATCTCTTCCACTATTCCTACCCATTGTGCTATTGTCGGTGGGTCTTCTTTGTACCACAGTCTTGTTATTGCTTTTCTGGCCGCTATCAACATTATCTTTATTAAATATTTGTCCCCCCCTTGTATTCCCTCGTGTGTCAGGTCTCCTAAGTAAAGCACCAGTCCTGTTTGTGGTAACCCGTATCCTAATATTCTGATCATTGCCTCCCCTATCTCCTCCCCTTCAGCTTGTGACATCCCCAGAATATGTGCGTGTGATTTGCCCCCTCCTTCCCACACATCCTCCAGCATGCTCTTTGTGTTGGTGCATATTTTCCCTTCAGCTCTGGGGTTATAAAGAATCTGATTATGTTTTTCCATCCAAACTCTTTCCATATCCTCGATCCTGTTGTTGAATGTTGCACCTCGCATATGTTCCCCCATTCCTTCCCTGTTATTTCTATCTCTAGTTCTCTCTCCCATTTCTCCCTTATGTAATCGGTCGTGTGTCCCTTGCTGTTCATTATAGCTCGGTATATTGCTGATATTACTCTTCCTTGCCCCCCTTCGTATGCCCATACTATCATCTTGATTATTCCATTCTGTTCTTCGTCTTTGGCCCCCCTTATTTCTTTGTTGTAGTAGTCTCTAACCTGTAGATATCTGAAGTGGTCCCTGTTTTCTAGTCCAAATTTCTCCTTTAATTTTTGTAGTGTCTGCATTTCCCCCTTCTCTATCATTTTGCATATCGCTGTTGCCCCCCCCCCCTCTCCCACCTTCTGAATCCATGGTCTAACCTCCCTGGTTTGAATCTCTTGTCATGTGCTACCCATTAGGCATGTACCTTTAGGCGAAAACGGTCTACAGATTGACAGGTTAAGCCATTTTGAAGGGACGGTTTATGGTCTCAATTGACAATGAGAATGGACAGATAGCAATACTATAAAGTATAGATTTAGCTCTACAAACAGCCCCACGGACTGTGCAAGTCTGTTTACATATGCTGGTCGTCTAGAGTGATATTAGACACATCCCAGTGGCCGCCAATGTGTTAACAGATGGTACTGATGGTGACACCATCACTTGGGTGAGTGAATTGGCTAGCAGAGCAGGTTCCATCAATTTTACTGGCAAATGTACATTAGCTGGAAAATAAGATGGACGATCTTCCTGCAAGGGTTCAATTCCAACGAGATGTGAGGGATTGCAACATCATGTGTTTCACGGAGACATGGCTGAAACCAACAATTCCAGATCACAACATCTTCCCTTCGGATTCCTTCTCCGTCTTCTGAGCGGATCGCACAGAAGCCTCCGGGAAGAGTACTGGAGGGAGGGTCTGTCTCCTTACAAACAACGGATGGGTTAGCCCTAAGGAGATAACGATACTCTCCTGTTCATGCTCGCCGGATCTAGAACATCTGTCCATTCAATGTCGCCCGTTTCATCTCCCCCGAGAATTCACAGCCATTATCATGACGCCGGTGTACATTCCACCTCAAGCGAATACCGCCAGGGCCCTGGCGGATCTACAGGTCCATCTAAACAACCACCAGATCAAACATCCGGACGCAGCCATGATCGTAGCCGGCGACTTTAATCAAGCAAATCTGAAGAAGGTGATGCCAAACTTCTTTCAGCACATCGCTTGCACCACCAGGGGAGGAAATACGCTGGATCATTGTTACACCCCGTTCAGAGCCGATTACAAAGCAGTACCGGCTCCTCCATTAGCGGGAGCTACAAGCACATCTGATCACAACGCCGTATTGCTTTTCCCCGCCTACAGTCAGAGATCATGAGACGCCGTCGTGTCACATGGTAAACGAGGTAAAGAAGTGGTCCGACCAATCAGAGCCCAGGCTACAGGACGCACTCGATGATGTCGACTGGGGGATGCTTCAGGCGAGCTCCAGTGGCGTCAGTGAGTTCGGGGATGTTGTTGTTAGTTTTATAGCAACACTAGCGGATAGCATTGTCCCCACGAAGAAGGTTTGAGTCTTCTCGAACCAGAAACCGTGGGTTGACAGTACTATTCGAGCGGCTCTGAAAACTCGCACCACTGCTTATAACCTGGGCAGAGCGTCAGGAAACATGGAGGAGTATAAGGCTACAGTCTATACTTTGTGCAAGGCTGTAAAACTTGCTAAGAGGACACACGCTGACAAGATGGAGGCACACATGGCCCAGAATGACACAAGAGGTTTATGGCAAGGACTACGGACGATAACTGACTACAAAGTCAGCGCCCCCTCAATGGGGAGTGCCAACGCCTCTCTTGCGGACCAGCTCAACTCCTTTTACGCACGGTTTGGTGCAAACAGTAGCGATGCTAGCTCACCGGCTAACAACGTCACTGACTCGCCGGCCGTTGTGGAGGGGGGGGGGGGGGGGGTGGGGGGGGGGCACTCTCATTGACGGAACACAGTGTGAGAAGAGCATTTATGCGGGTGAACACCAGAAAGGCAGCTGGCCCAGATGGGATAACAGGACGTATACTCAAGTCCTGTGCTAACCAGCTAGCCCCAGTGTTCACCACCATATTTAATCTATCCCTGGCTGAGTCCATGGCCCCTGCCTGTTTCAAGGTGTCCACTATAATACTGGTACCAAATAAATCCTCCCCAACAGGTCTTAATGACTACAGACCGGTGGCACTCACCTCTGTGGTCATGAAATGTTTTGAGAGGGTGTTAAGGATTACATTTGTGCCTCCCTCCCCAGCGATATGGACCCTATGCAATTTGCATACAGGCCAAACAGGTCCCCTGACGATGCGGTGTCCCAAGTACTGCACAGCACCCTCTCTCACCTAGACTGCCAGAAGGGGGGCTATGTGAGACTGTTGTTCATTGACTATAGCTCAGCGTTCAACACCATAGTCCCCACCAGACTGGTGGACAAGCTGATCGAGCTGGGTCTGAGCTCCGCTCTGAGCGCCTGGATACTGGACTTTCTGAGTGAAAGGCCCCAGGCGGTCAGGGTGGGGGGTCAGACCTCCAACACCAACACCCGAGTATCGGGTCCCCCCAGGGCTGTGTTCTGAGCCCCCTGCTGTATTCACTATACACACATGATTGTGTCTATTTGTTTTATATTTATGTACTGTTGATATGTTGAAATGTATTGTCTATGAATGTTGTCTATGTATGTTGTTGGGAAAAAAAATGAAAATAAAAACTTAAGTAAAAAAAAAAAGAAAAAAAAAAAAGTGGGCACTGATCCTTCCCATGTCCAGAAGGTTTACAGTAGTAACATGTGTTGACAGACGCAGGTGGCTGTCTATCCCATGCGTCATAATCACTCCTAGCGGTATTTTTCTCTGATCCAAACTTTGGACGAGGAGAAAAATTCTCTCTGCTATGAGCCTTCTCTGTAACTGAACCACTGAAGTTACCCTTGTGAATTAATACATACTCATCTGCAAACGATGCTGCCTCCCCCGGCGTCTCCGCTCTCTGCTGTGTAATGTAAGTTGCCACATTGTTAGGAACAGAGTTTTTAAACTGTTCTAATACCAGCAGATCACAGCGTTTTTCAAAGGTATTGACATCAGACGCTACACACCAATGGGTAAACTGGGTAACCAAATCACATGAGAATTCAAGATGAGACTGTTTCTCTCTTTTCTTCCACATTCGGAACCGCTGTCTGTACGCCTCAGGTACAAGTTCGTACACTTTAAGCACTGCAGATTTCACCCGTACATAACCCTCACTGGGCTCTACCAGTGAGAACACACTGCAACATCATACAACCATCCTCATCACTCCAGTGCCTTGCTTCTGCCAAGCGCTCAAATAACAAAACAAAAAACATTGGGGTCCTTCTCATTAAATTTGGGAAGCAAACGCAGGTCACGTAAAATATCAAACGAGTTTGCCGCCCCCCCGAGACGGATCCCCGGTACCATCCAAGCCACTTCCCCTCCCCGACCAGGTCTAGCTTCCTACTCTGCAGCTCTACTTTGGCAAGCTCAGTCTTTTGCAGGGGTGTAAAGTACTTGAGTAATTGTACTTCGTTACAATACTTAAGTACTGTTTTGGGGGATTTGTACTTTACTCTAGTATTATTAGGTTTGTATACTTTGTACTTTTACTCCATTACATTTCAGAGAAAAAAAACATACTTTTTACGCCTTACATTTAAAATGCAGACCTACAAAGTACAAAGTACAAATCTCACAGGTCCAACCATTTTAATTAGTATATTTTAATTGTTTATCTGGCCGAACTAACGTTAATGTTATTAATCCTGCGACCGCAGGTAAACAGCCAATCAAATCCCCATCAATGGAAAATGAACCCGCCCATACCCATGCTGATTGGTCCTTGTGCAACACTAGAAAGCGGGGATCTTTGATTAAACACCTGCTATCAGAAGATAGAATAGACAGTCAGATCCGCATTATGCTGTGGTTATTATTGTGATATTATTCAGGGTACTCCAGTATTCTGTCTTTAATATTGTGATATTATTCAGGGTACTCCAGTATTCTGTCTTTAATATTGTGATATTATTCAGGGTACTCCAGTATTCTGCCTTTAATATTGTGATATTATTCAGGATAATCCAGTATGCTGTGTTTAATATTGTGATATTATTCAGGATACACCATTCTGTTTTTAATATTGTGATATTATTCATGCTGTGATGTGAATGCCGTCCATGTTAGTTTACCTTCAATGGAGAAGTGCATTAAATAATTTTAATGCAAAAAAAGTGTCCTCTGATCTTTCATTTCAGCATTGTCTATCGCAGAACACATTCCATTGTGGGCAGAGTGTATGCTTGGTTTCATTCCAGCCTTGCCTAAACACCAGCTGATGATTTCACTAATTGGCTCACCTCTTCAACTAACTCACCTGGTGCAATGTATAGTTAAAATGAAAACTTTTGATTACTTTTACTTTTTAGAAACCTCCCCACCCTGACTAACTACAGAGCCTAACTAACTACCTCAAACCCTAATCTTCGTGCTACTACATGCAAGGGGTACTGTATGGCGACTGTCCAAACCTACTGCAGTCACCGAGAGACTAACACAGGGAAATAATGATACCTGCCAGACGCGCCGCTCGCCACATAATCACGGATCCAGGATACTGTGTTTGGTTAGTTTATTGGAGTTAAAAATAGTTCATATAGTATCACAAATAGAGTGAGTCACGGTTTGATTTATCGTAGTGTATCGTGCGTGCGGTCAGCAAAGTGTGACTTCCCCGTTCACTCCCTCATCATTACTGTTCCAGAAACCCGCCGGTGAACAGCTGACCTTACTACTACGACACCACGTGACCCATTTGTCAATGACGTGACCCTAACAACCCGAGTTGTGTATACCTGTCACCACAAGTCGGCCCCTAATTATTACATAATCTCATTTCACAGTAATAATTACTAACACTTCAATTAATATAAAACACCACAATACAAATTTCGTTCCAATTTTTTTGTCTTTTTTTTCAATTTTTTTTTTGCGCAAGGAGTTCATAGTTCATACATACTCTTCTTAAATCAACCAAAGTCAAGTCAATTCAAACGTCACGAAAAAGTCAAAATCATCCAAAATCATGAGAAAGAAACAAAGCCTTCATGACTGTCGACTCCTGAAGAAGGCAAATCTTTGTCACAGGTCTATAGGGAAAGCTGCAGGTTTGCGTCTTAATCCAGACCTGTCGCACAGGTCCGATCTTGTCTGGCATCGTCTGTGTAATCCTCCCAATGATCCAGGAATTTCGTGGTGCGGAATCGTCCATTATTGAGCACTATGTCACCAGGGATGAAGTTCCGCTTGATCCTTGTTCTGTCGTTCCTGTAATTGTGGCAGGTATGCGAGATGTCTACTGTTGAGAATTGATTCCACTTCGTGGAGTACTGTATGGAGTCCCTCCTCATCCTCTTCTCTCCATCCCATCCTCCTCTCCTCCTCCATCCTCTTCTCTCTGTCCTCTCTTCCTCCTCCTCTTGCCATCCTCTCCTCTCTTTCTCCGCCTCTCCTCCTTTCTCCATGTGTTGCTCTCTCAGCTTCTGCAAGTCGATTCTGAAACTTTTCCATGGATCCATATCTCTGAGACACCACGTCACTGAGGCTGCGTTGTTCGCTCTCCGCCTGCTCCTTCATCCTCTTCAAACTCTTCCTCAACCAACCAACACCTCCATCATTCTCTACTGAGGCTTTAGGTGCTGCAGTACCAGTCTTATGCACTGGGGGAAGACCACTCCCTCCATCTTTCCAGTATGGGTTCAACTCCAGCTTATGCAGACCAGCCTGTTGGATGGCCTCTGCTTTGGCTTTCTCCTCCTCTTGTCTCTTCTTCTCCTTTTTGATATTTTTTGACCTTTTCTTCTTCTTGGTCTTGAAGATGGTCTCCTGCTGTATCTGATGAAGACGTTGGTCGAGCTCTGGGAGGAGCCATGTGTTCTCTCCTCTCTGTATCTTTAACTCCTGCTTGGCCTCGTCGATCACCTCCCGATGAACTTTACGTTTATGCTCCATCTTATTGGTGCTGCTCGAGCTTTCAGAACTAGCTCCGAACACTGCCATGACACTGTCGTCTCCTCCAACTGGTCCATTTACAGTCCATCCAAGCATCGTATTGACTGCATATGGCCCTCCATTCACACTTCGGATGACTTCCAGTGGTTCTAAAGATCTGGGAACGTTCAGACCAATCAACATTTCCACGTCTGCATCTATCTGTGGCAGATAAACATGCTTCAGATGAGGCCATTTTTCCAGATCTTGCTGTTGTGGGATGTTACTTCGATTGACAGGCATTTGATGTTGTGCAAAGATTTTTGGTATTTTACAGTATCGGTCACTGTCCAATCCAGCGACTTCCAAGTCAGATGTAGTGCAACTGTCAACCACCTTTTCTTGGCCCATGGTATGTAGAAGGATCCTTGTTTTACTCCCAGATAGTCCCGGTTTATCCATCAGACCCATTGTGCAGAAGGACGCTGAGCTCTCTGGGTCTAGAAAGGAATAGGTTTCCACTGACCTTTGACCTGTGCTTGATTTAATCTTAACTGGTACGATGGCAAGCTTGCAATATTGATCACCGGCCCCAGTAAGGCCACCGGTATGGATCTCGACTAGAGTTCTGTCCACTGCTCTGTCTGAGTTGCTCCTGCCTTTCTCTGCATCTCCATTCTCCTTAGAGTGGATGTGAAGCAAGCTGGGGTGTCGTGAGCCACATGTCCTGCAAAACAGACGTTCCCTGCACTCTCTGCTGATGTGCCCAGAGCACAAGCATCCAAAGCAAACTCCATTCTCCTTCAGGAACTCCATCTTCTCACTGTGAGCTCTCCTCTCCAATAGAGTACATGACTCCAGTGTGTGTCCACCCTCTTTGCAGAAAAGGCAAGTTTCCTCATATCCATCCTTAACTCTGTTTTCCCAATGAGCATCCCTTTCAATTGTGGAGAACGTTGTGGCAAAACTACTCCCTCTAGCCTGAAGACGAGGCACAGGTCTAGCTCTGCCACTTTCCTTGAAAGCCCCCGTCATTGGAGCGTCTTGTATGTCTCCAAATACAGGGTCTGTAGCGATTCTCGCTTCCCGCTCAATAAAAATCACAATATCAGTAAACATAGCACGTTTGCGATGTCTTTCCTGGATGTTACATGCTTCTGTTCGCCATTTGTCCCTCAGCTTGTAGGGCAACTTCTTGATAACAGCAAGCATGTTTGCAGATGTATTTAGGTCACATAGGTTATGTACGTCTTTCATGGCATTGCAGCATCCGCACAAGAATAGGCTGTATGCTTGTAAGGCTTTCCCATCCTCCGACTTAATAGCTGGCCATGCAAAGATTTTGTCCATGTAAGCGGATGCTCGTTTCCAAAGTGTTCCTGGAGTAAAGCCTTCGCCGTAGCATATCCAGTGCCATCAGTCATATGTTGACAACTGCTGACTAGTGTTTAGGCTGCCCCCTGGAGTATTGCTCCAAATAGTGGAGGCAATCCACAGCATTGTCAGTCCTCCTTTCTATAGTCTGTTCAAAGGACTGTATAAAGCCATGGTACTGCAGAGGGTCACCTTCAAATGGTTGGATGTCTCTTTTAGGCAGTGAAGCAATGCATTGCTGATGCACCAACATGGAAGTGATGTTGTTTTGTTTTTGCATAATAGACATTATGTTGTTCTGTTCACTGCTGTTGTTCCTGGAAACAGGTTGTATGTCTCTATACAAAGACAATGGAGGCCATGTAGTCTTTGGGACCATGCTCTGTCTCGGTGTGAGCGCTGGGTACTCTGTAGCGTTTGAGATCATAGTCTGGGTCTGTGTGAGTGCTGAGGGCTTCTGGAGGTATTTGGCTCCGTCAGATTGCCTTTGCTTTGGCCGTGTGCCTCCAACGTATGCAGGTTGTCCTCTTCCATCCTTGTGTGATACAAATGTCTCTGCATTAATGTTGAGGCCCTTTTCAAAGTAGGATTCCATTCCATCCGATTTATGAGAAGCAGCACTCCACACCCCTGACCCAGAGGTTCTCAAAACATTCAGCCTTGCTGCCGATGCAGCTATGTCCGCTTCAAGCTGAAGTTGTTCCTTTTGTTTCTTTATGTGAGCTTCCTGGTCCTGTAGAGCATGCCTTGCTATGTCTGCTTGTTTCTTTATTTGAGCTTCCTGGTCTTCAAGAGCATGCTTTTGTTCAAGCAACTTTTGCCGAGCCATTAAGGCGGCCATGTCGGCCTCGGCTCTGAGACGTGTAGATGCATTCGAGGAAACCTTTGATCTAATAGATCTTGAACCATAATTATGGCTACTATGGTTGGATATGCTGTCCTCTGGTTGAACATCCTCTTGAGCATAACGAATACTGTGCGACTGAGGCCCTGTCAATTCCACATTTCCCACACTCCCATGTTCTCCATTTTCCTCGTCTGCAACCTCATGTCTCAGCTGTTCACAGGCGGGTTTCTGGAACAGTAATGATGAGGGAGTGAACGGGGAAGTCACACTTTGCTGACAAATGTATGGCGACTGTCCAAACATACTGCAGTCACCGAGAGGCTAACACGGGGAAATAATGATGCCTGCCAGACGCGCCGCTCGCCACATAATTACGGATCCAGGATACTGTGTTTGGTTAGTTTATTGGAGTTAAAAATAGTTCATATAGTATCACAAATAGAGTGAGTCACGGTTTGATATATCGTAGTGTATCGTGCGTGCGGTCAGCAAAGTGTGACTTCCCCGTTCACTCCCTCATCATTACTGTTCCAGAAACCCGCCGGTGAACAGCTGACCTTACTACTACGACACCACATGACCCATTTGTGAATGACGTGACCATAACAACCCGAGTTGTGTATACCTGTCACCAACAGGTACTTATGCACTTGAACTCTCTTGGAAGAAGAAGTACCTGTTATACAGCCACTCCTCTGTGCCAGAGACGTGCTCCCGAGAGGACACAAGCGCCGACACAAGTGCCTGGCTCTACCCACGTTTGTAGCCGCCTGAAGGTCACACCAAGACAAGCCCCCCTATTGGGAACCTGCCATCTTTGCCTAACCGGGGATTAATGGTTCCCAAAACACACATACTGTCTTATTAAGGTATCAACACTCCAAAGCCGCAACATGAGAAATAACAAACTGTAACCAAACAAATTGACAAATCTCCTGACTACAAGAAATCTGCACAAAAACAAACTGCTACTTTCCCCAAATCTCAAACAATCAAACACTCAAGAACAAAGACAAAATCACATGTGTTACTCCAACACTGGCATATAAATAATTAGGTTACAAACAAATGCTAGCCCTCAGGTCACAGACACTAGTTCAACTAATTAACCTATTTATTTTTTTCCAAATGAGCCCTTCTATAATGTAGTGGCCAAAATCCAAACAGGTTTGTCCTATAACCTATTTGAATCTTCCTTTCTTGGCCACTTGTAGGGCTGGGAAGCAGTGTCAGACTTGCAGTCGCAGAACAGAAACTACTGCACGTTTTTGTTGCTCTTTTTGCTCTTTTAATGTCCAGCAAGAACAAAATATGAAAACAATATCGTACATAGAAATAAAACAAGAGATCCTAATAATCTCAATAACAAAAAGGTTGCGTCTGCGTTGCGTGTCAATGACAGTATTGCTGCTGCCTGCTGCCCTGCCGTCACACGCCGCACCTGTGGCTTATAGCGTTAGCCCCGCCCCATTCACCTGAGCAAAGCGCCCCACTCACTGAAACAGAGAAATGTATTAATACAGGTTCAGAATTAATCAAAACAAATAAGCTTGAATGCGGCTCTTACACCGAACCCCTAATTGTTCTCTAGGAATCAATTACTCAAACTAAAAACGTAAAACGTAAAACTATCAACAAATTAATTTAGAAAAATAAAGTATATACATTACATCCCTTGTTGATGTTGAAAGAAGAACTGTTATTCTCCATTCTTAACCGTATCCTAGGGCCAGAGGTTACTAGCACATAGCCTTAAGGAGGGATCTTTATGATCGCTAGGTCAGTCAAGTCAGAAAAAACTAAAAACTGTAATCCAAAGTGGCAAAGCCAGTTTATGAGTGTATATCTCCATGTATCAGTCTATGGGTGTATGTCTATGTATTAGTCTATGGGTGTATATCTATGCATCAGTCTATGGGTGTACGTCTATGTATTGGTCTATGGGTGTATATCTATGTATCAGTCTATGGGATTCAATGAATATGAACATCTGATGTCATCATGGCTCCTCCGCTTCTTGATGAAGTTCACTTTCTGACGTTCTCACAGCTCTCTTTTCTTTTCACCTTTCTTTCCTGTTGAAGGCAAACCTTTTGTCCTTGAGCCGGCCCCGCTTCATCTTCCCTGGACCCCTCTTCGTTTCAATTTGGCCCTTATAGCCACGGGGCATTTCAGAAGTAGTGTCATCGTTTGCTTTGTCCCTAGAGTCAGTTGTGTATGAATCTTCAACTGGCCATTTCGGTTTTGGACTCGCCAGTGCTTCCTTCTTTGATTCTCTTTCAGCTCTGAATTTCTTTCCTGTATCAAAGTTGTCCTTCGATTTTTCCTGGGACACAGGCTTGAAATCCATGTGATGGTCCTCAGAATTGTTGCTTTCAAACTTAATGTTATTGTCTACGTTTCTGTTGCGCCGCCTCTCTCTCTTGGAAGCAACAGAATCGTCTGTTCGCTCTTCTTTCTTTTCCAATTTTCGGTTCAAATCCTTTTGTAGCTCTTTCTCTGAAGTGGCAGCTTATCTGTCCTCTGCTGTGTTTGATTTGTCTCTTGCCAAACTCCCGTTCTGGTTGTCCAATTTTCTTCCGAGAGGTCCGTGCACAGTCCAACCAAACACAGTTTTGACTGCGTATGGACCCTCGTCCACACTCCGTATAACTCGCCAAGGCTCCAATGCCTTGGGAACATTGGCTCCTATCAACAGGTCAATCCCGGAGTCAATCTCAGAAATGTAAACATGTTCCAAGTGAGGCCATTTTTGAAGGTCTTTCTGTCTCGGAATGTTGCCTCTGTGGACTGGCATGCTTTCCTGTGTGTAAATGTCAGGGAGCTCACAAAACATGTCACTGTCTAGTGCAGCCACTTCCAGATCAGAAACAATGTGGCTTCTAACCACTTTCTCCTGGCCCATAGTCCGAAGGAGAATGCTTGTTCTTCTTCCGGTGACGTTCAGCTTGCTCATCAGCCGCTCAGTGCAGAAAGATGCTGAGCTACCGGGATCCAGGAAGGCATAGGTAGTCATTATAATATGTCCTTTTTTAGATTTGACCTGTACTGGTACTATAGGGAGTGTACAGTCCTGCTCACCGGCCCCTGTAAGACCACTGGATTGTACAGAGATCGGAGCACTGCCCATTGCTGTCTCCGACTCTCTTTGGTGGATATGAAGTATGCTAGGGTGCCTAAGATTGCATATTTTGCAATAGAGGCGTTGCCTACATTCTTTACTCATGTGCCCAGGGCACAAACAGGCAAAACACACATTATGATCATTCAAGAAGCCAATCTTCTCACTATGCGCCTTCCTTTCCAATAGAAAGCACATATCCAATGTGTGTCCACCTCCACAGAAGGGACAGGAGGGTTCACGCTCTTTTTCTTTTGGGGAAATAGTGACACCTGTGGCCAAACTGCTGTCGTACACCCTTGGGATCTGTGGTTTAACAGGAAATCTAGTATTTACAGTTCAGTTTTAACTAGGGGCCAGGATAGAGCTTTTTCCAGGTAAGCACAAGAGAGCTTGTATTCGTTCCCAAAGTTTTCCTTTAGTAGATCTTTTGCTTTCTGATAGCCTCTGTCTGGAGACATGTATTCACAGCTTTTGACTAGCCATTGACCTTGGCCTCTTGTAAACTGTATAAGGAACTGCAACCTGTCTCTGTTGTTGTCTGTTTTGCTCTCAATACAATGCTCAAAAGAGTGAATAAAGGACTTGTATTCCAGAATGTGTCCATCAAAGGGTGGAATATTTCCTTGCGGCAGCGTCGAGAGAAGTTGTTGTTTTACAAGAATCCTCGTCAAGCTGCTTTGATTTTCCAGTATTTTAATCAAGTGGTCATCCTTTGCTGTGCTGGACGTAGGGGGGCTTTGTCTTTGTGTCAGAGTTGGCTGTGTGTTTTGGGGCATGACAGGTCGAATATTGTGCACTAGTTGGGGCTGGTGCTGGTCGTAAATGTCATCTTCTGGCTGAGCATCGGGCCAACTGTGAGCATTACCATCATTAACATTAAAAAAGGGCAAGTGATGTGCTCCTGCCTTGCTCCTAACAGCTGGAGCACCTATGTCATATGGATGAATTGAAACATCTGGCTTTGAATATACCAGCGCGGTAGCTGCTGCTTCAGCCCGTGCAGGGCGGCACCTTTTTAATTCAATGTCTTTAAGATTGTCAATTTTGGCTGTGCTGGCTGCTATTTCTCCTTGTAATTCTAATGTTTCTCTCTTTTTTTTTAACATTTGTTCCTGTTCTTCAATGGCATGTTTTTCTTGTAACATAGAAGCTTTAGCCAATAAGGATTGTCTATCTGCCTCTGCGTTGATGCGTAATGTTGAGGAAGAGGAAGAGTGGTGGGAGGAAGAGTGAGACCTCGTTGAGCGTGTGTCTGCCATCCTATTTGGATTGCAGTCTTCATTTCGGGCTGCGGCACTGCAGATATACCCTACTCCTTAATTTTCACCTTCGTCAGCTGGCAGACCTTCCACTTGAATCAGGTTGAGTGAATCAGCATTTTCTACGTCGGATATCCACTTTGTAACTTTGGCAAGGAATGAGATTATTTGTGTGGCTCTCGGCTGGTACCATTTCTCATCGTCCTCTTGTCTTGCGCTCTTATCCAACATTTGCGCATATGAGACATGCAAGGCTTCAAAACCATCCGAAAGTCCGTTAAACTTTATCATGTTCCCTTTGACTTCATCCAGGCATTCTTTATCAGACATTAGGCTGTTAACAATGTTCATTCTCCGTGTTAAATGCGAAGCCTTTCCTTGTCTCGATGCGCGCAGCTGCGCCTCATCCATGTCATTAACGGGCAGGTCTGCCTCATCTGAACTCGTCATTTTAATTCAGAATAAACAAATAAATAAATCCTTAAGGTCTTCAACGTGTTTAGAAACAGTGGCTGGTTATTTCATTATCATTGTCTTTCTCAATTGTTTGTTTGGTTACAGCCGCACGCCAGGCCGGCGTTTCCTTGGCTGCTCTTTTTATCCATGATATGTCACCAGCACAAAATAAAATATTCACTGTCCATAAACATCGTTATCAGAGGCAAACGTCCGTTTAGTAATAATCCATGCATTTATTCCAAACGAATAATTATTCATGTGGCGTTGGTTTTTGCAAGCACATACCTAAATTATTTGCTTGTTTGCTTGTTTACAGCCGTCAGGCCGGCGTTTCCTCTGTTTGTAGCCGCGCGACGGGCCGGCGCTTTTCGTTCCTTTGGACCCGTTTGATCCTCCAATAATCCTTTTTCGTTCCTTCGGATCCCTTTGATCCTCCAATAATCCGTGCTCTTCAATCACAGCTTGTCATTGACTTGATGTAGTGGCCAAATCCAAACAGGTTGGTCCTATAAGCTATTTGAAGCTTCCTTTCTTGGCCACTTGTAGGGCTGGGAAGCAGTGTCAGACTCGCAGTCGCAGAACAGAAACCACTGCACGTTTTTGTTGCTCTTTTTGCTCTTTTAATGTCCAGCAAGAACAAAATATGAAAACAATATCGTACATAGAAATAAAACAAGAGATCCTAATAATCTCAATAACAAAAAGGTTGCGTCTGCGTTGCGTGTCAATGACAGTATTGCTGCTGCCTGCTGCCCTGCCATCACACGCCGCACCTGTGGCTTATAGCGTTAGCCCCGCCCCATTCACCTGAGCAAAGCGCCCCACTCACTGAAACAGAGAAATGTATTAATACAGGTTCAGAAGTAATCAAAACAAATAAGCTTGAATGCGGCTCTTACATATAATTAGACAGAGCCCAAACAAATTGTCCCAACAGGAACTCCAATACAAATGCCAGTCAAATTACAAATTACAAATGCTAGCCAAATTACCAAGCACAAATACTAGCCAGAATCCAACCAAAAATTGTACCACACTAGGTCAAATTACAAACAAAGTCAAGTTCTAATTTATACAAAAAGGTCCTACAAATGGCACGAGCCCCCAATACTAGGGAGAGAGGCACAGATGTGGTCCTTGACCAGCCTCTCAAAGCATTTCATGACCACAGAGGTGAGTGCCACCGGTCTGTAGTCAATAAGGCCTGCTGGAGAGGTGTTTTTTGGCACAGGGATTATAGTGGACATTTTGAAGCAGGCAGGGACCACGGACTCAGCCAGGGATAGATTGAATATAGATATAAATACTGGGGCTAGCTGATTTGCACAGGACTTAAGTATTCGTCCTGTTATCCCATCTGAGCATGCCGCTTTCCGAGTATTTACACCCATGAACGCTAATCTCACACTGTGTTCTGTCAATGAGAGTGTGTCCCCCCCGTAAATGAACCCCCCCTCGCAACGGCAGCCAGTGCGTCAGTGATGTCATTAGCCGGTGAGCTGATATCGCCACAGCTCGCTCCAAACCTGGCGTAAAAGGAGTTGAGTTCATCCGCGAGAGAGGTATCGGCACTCACTATTGAGGGGGGGCTGACTTTATAATCAGTTATCGTTCGTACTCCCCGCCATAAGCCTCTTGTGTCGTTCTGTGCCATCTGTGTCTCCATCTTGTTCGCATATCACCGTTTAGCAGCCCGCACCTCTTTGCGTAGCATATAGGCTGCTACCTTATACTCTTCCATACTTCCCAATGCTCGGCCCGAGTTGTAAGCAGTGGTACGAGCATTCAGGGCCACTCGGATAATAATAATAAATTCAATTTTTACCGCACTTTACATTTGTGAAAATCTCAAAGTGCTACAGGAGATAAAGATAAAAAGTTAATTGAATAAAAACAATTCAAATGAATAGAACAACCAATGAAATGGAAGAACATACAAATATAATAATAATAATAATAATAATAATAATAATAATAATAATAATAATAATAATAATAATAATAATAATAATAATAATAATAATAATAATAATAATAATAATAATAGAAATGAATAGAAGTCAAATTTAAAGTAAAAGAATCATTCAGGCAAATGCCTTGTCATGTTTTTAGGCCCCTTTTAAAAGACTCAATGGACTGTGGCGCTCTCAGATGGTCGGGGAGGGCATTCACCTGAGGAGCAGCTGAGCAAAAGGCCCGGTCACCCATGGTGCAGAGGTGTGTCCTGTGTATGGGTTGGAGTGTGTTTGAGTGTCCAGAGCGGAAGGAGCGGGTGGAGGTCGGGGGAGCGATAAGCTCTTTTAGATAGGAGGGGGCGTTGCTGTGGATGCACTGATGGGTGAGGAGGGAGACCTTGTATTCAAACCTGGAGGAGACAGGGAGCCAGTGTAGGGAATGGAGTATGGGTGTGATGTGATCATATTTCTGCACTTTCATCAGGATCCTAGCAGCACAGTTCTGGATGTGTTGGAGCTTCTGGATGCTCTTGCTAGGGATCCCGATGAGCAGTGTGTTGCAGTAGTCAAGCCTTGAGGAGACAAAGGTGTGAACGAGCTTTTCCGCATCTGGCAGGGTGAGTGTGGGACGGAGTCTTGCTATGTTTCTAAGGTGGAAGAATGAGGTTTGGTGCTTAATGTGGGAGTCAAATGTCAGGTGGGGGTCCTTTTTTATACCCAGGTTTGTTATTACAGGTGAGAGGGGGAGTTTCCGGCTGGAAAAGGTGATGCTGGTTATTTGGGATGATTTGGTTTGGTGTGGGGTGCCGATTAAAATGGCTTCTGTTTTGGCGCTGTTTAGTTATAGGAAATTGTGACTCATCCACGCCTTTATCTCCTCAAGGCAGGTGGTCAGTGTGGATGAAGGTGATGATGGTGGTGACGGTAGGGGGGCAGAGGGAAGTGGGGCAGTCCTGAGGTAGAGTTGGGTGTCATCAGCGTAGCAGTGGAAGGATATCCCATGCCGGCTGATGACACGACCAAGGGGGAGCATATATAGAGTGAAGAGGGTGGGGCCGAGGACGGAACCTTGGGGGACGCCGCAGGTGACAGGCTCTGTCCGGGAATTTGCGCCCCCCAAGGAGACACGCTCAGTTCTGTCTGTGAGGTAGGAGGTGAACCAGTGGAGGTTTCTCTATGACAACACGTGAAACACAAATTCACTCATAATTCATAATTATTATTAATTTACATATATATATATATATATATATATATATATATTAGAGCTGGGCCGTTAACGGCGTTAACGTGCTGCGTTAACGCGATACTATTATCGCGCGATAATATAATTAACGCATTAATCTAAAAAAATTAAAATTAAAAATTACATATTTTTTTTTTTTACCTTTATTTACCCAGGGTAGGTTCGCTGAGCACATATGCTCTTTTTCAGGAACGCCCTGCTTCACATTCACACAGTTCCATTCACACCTGGGAGCTGCCCAGTACAACCACAGTTGACACCATTGGCCACTGAGCAACTCCACTGGAGCAGTTGATTTGCATTGGCACCCAACGGGAATAAAAATAATAATAATAAAATAATAAAAAAAATATTATAGGCACTATAAGTAGACACCGCTACATAAAACAAGCTGGTCTGCCTGAGGGACTGGTGGAAGAAGGAGAAATAGAGATTGGACTGATTGAGTCAAGCCATGTCACATAGTTCAAGTTTGAAATGCTTCTTGGAGTGCCGGATGTCCCGCGATGATGTCGGGGAGTTCGCGACCCTCTCTGCGCCACCCCCCTTCTCCCTGTCTCCGGCTGTCCCTGAGCAACGACCGGAGTGTTGAATGTCCCGTGACTAAGACGGGGAGGACGTGACCCTCTTGCGCCGCCCCTGTGCCTCAAATAGATCCGCTATCAACTCTATCTTTAATCTTTCAAAATGTTCAGTTGCTATCGCTATTAGCTCTATCTTTAATTTTTCAAAATGTACAGTTGCTATTGCATGCACTCATCTGTGTTTCACCACACACATGAGTGCATGCTTACCAACTGTCCGTCTGCAACACTACTATCACCGACATCTAAGAAGGGAGATCCCCCCTTGAACGGCCCTTCTAAGGTTTCTCTCCTCCACATTGCCTGTGGAGCTTTTTTTTCCCTATTGTTAGGTTTTAGTGAGTTTTTCCTTACCTTCGCGTGGGGTATGTCTGGGAGTGCTTGCATTCTTTCATTTATTTGCATTCATCTAAAAAATGTTTGGACCCTATGGTGTTCTTGTTCTGTTCTTGACTTATTGTTATGTTGTCTTCTTGACTTGTTTAAAGAAGACCTGTACGGCCCATGGGGACATTAACGTGTGTTGTCGGGCCCTATAAATAAATTTGATTTGATTTGATTTCTTTCTGTTTTGCTCCCGAGAGTGTGCTAGATACTGTACTGGTAATATTATTTATTTGTGTTAACTTCTGAATAAAACAACTTATTAAACACTAGTACATCTTATTGAACATTATTTTGATATTTCATTACCAATTATCATAGCAAAACAGCTTTTTCAAACAGTCTGTAATGCATTTTGGAAACGGGAGATGGGCTCATGGTGTAATGGGCCACCTGCCCTGAGAAACATAAGGAGGAAAGAAAAAGTAAGGACTTACTTCTGGTCATTATTTGGGTAGAACACACATATTTTGTATGCCTTCGGCAGGTTTTTTTTTTTTTTTTTAGCCATTTTAATCTAGATCAATCTAGATTAAATCCAGGATTGCAGATAGATTAATCTAGATTAAAAAAATGTATCTATGCCCACCTCTAATATATATATATATATATATATATATATATATATATATATATATATATATATATATATATAACTAAAAGGAGAAAACCTTCAAGGGAAAGAAGGACTGGTTTTTGCTTATTTATTGTTGCACAACGCGTTTCGCTATCGCTTCCTCAGGTGCTATGCAGCAGGTGTCATCAATGATCATCATTATGTACAGCATACTCCACCCCACATCGTAACACATCAAGCCCATTGGCTACTCAATTATCACATTTAATTTGATCATTTTGCAGGATGTAATGCATATAACTCTTATGTATAAAAATGATGCATAGAGACCACATATATACACACTCATTTTTGAAAATGATATAATACAATATGAGAGAAGTGACAAATCATAACACATCAAGCCCATTGGCTACTCAATTATCACATTTAATTTTATCATTTTGCAGGATACATATCACTTATGTATAGAAATGCCTAGAGACCACATACATACACATAGACTCATTTTTGAAAATTATATATAATAAAACAATATGAGAGAAGTGACAAATACCTAGGTCATTAGACCTGATAAACAGTTTAAAACGGACTTAAAACCACACCATATAGGTTACACAGAACGGATAGTGGTTACAAAAATGGATTCAGCTCGAGGGATTCATTTAGACCATGGGGTTCTACAGAATTCAAAGTAAAAATCCAGTACGCTTCCCTTTGTAAGAGAAGCTTTACTATATTACCGCCCCTAGGTGGTAGGGTGACTCTTTCGATTCCAATGAACCTTAGAGAGGCTGTGGAACCATGATCTCTCTCCTTATAGTGTCTCGCAATGGCATAATCCATATTGTTGTTCCTAATGGCTGCCTTGTGTTCTGCTATTCGCACCTTCAAATTTCGTTTTGTTTGTCCAACATAGACCTTACCACAGGGGCATTTCAGCATGTATATCACATGAGTGGTGTTGCAATTAATAAGGTCCCTTATTTTATATTCCTGCCCAGACTGTGGATGGTAGAAAACTTTCGTTTTCATAGTGTTTGAACAATGGGTACATCGACCACATGGATGGTTACCACACAGCTCTGTTAGCCAGTTAGAGTGACTTACTACAGGGGATTTATACATAGAATTGACGACAGCGTCCCTTATGTTTTTTCCCCTTTTAAAACAAAATCTTGGTGGTAATGACGAAATGTTTTTTAAAAGAGGGTCACATTTTAGTATGTTCCAGTGTTTGTCAATAATGTTTTTAACAACTTGAGATGAAGTACTATATTCTGAAACAAATGTGACTCTGTTACCAGGGGTGTCTCTTTTGTCAGAATCCAAAAATGGTTTCCCTCTGTACATGTTTTGTCTTATTTCTGGCTGTATGCACCACTGATGCCTTGTATCCCCTCTGTTCAAATCTGTTACTCCTTTCATCTGCCTTTCTTTCTAGGTCTGTGGGATCACTACAGATACGTTTAAGGCGCAGGAATTGTCCGTATGGGATATTCTCTACCATACGTCTCGGGTGATGACTCTGTGCATGTAAAATAGTGTTGCGGTCTGTTGGTTTACGAAAGATAGTAGTGTTCAGGTTTCCCTCATTGTCTGCTGATATCCATAAGTCTAGGAAATCAATATGTGCTCTGCTGTGTACCATCGTGAATTTGAAAGTGTGATGTGTACCATTGATATACTCCATGAACTGGAATAACTCATCTTCCGAGCCAACAAACACTATGAGAATGTCATCTATGTACCTTTTCCAAAAAATTACATTTTTCAAGAGGGGCGAGGCATCTTGGTTGTGGATAAACTGGGATTCCCAGTGGCCCATAAATAGGTTGGCGTAATTAGGTGCGAATGCAGAACCCATGGCAGTACCCTGGATTTGAATGTACCATTTATCATCAAGCATGAAGTAATTCGATTTCAAAATAAAATTCGTCAAGCTGAGTAAAAAATCAGAGGAGACTTCATCATTTGTACCCAGAAAAAATGACATGGCCGCCAGGCCGTCCTCATGTGGAATATTAGTATAAAGACTCTCTACATCAAAGGATACTAGATATGCATTTTGTGGGATGGAAGTCTTTAACGACTTCAACACATCCCTAGTATCTGCAAGGTATGAAGGTAATGTCTTTACAATATCTTTGATAAAATAGTCTACAAATTGACTTAGAGGTTCTGATAAGGAATTGTTTCCTGAGACTATGGGGCGTCCTGGCGGGTTTGTAAATTTTTTATGAATTTTAGGTAATAGATAAAAAACAGGTGTGACAGGGAATTCAACTTTTAGGAACTCGTATTGTTTTTTTGTGATGTTCTTACTTTTAAGTGCATCATCTAGTATCTTATCTCTGTCTGTCATTAACTGTTCAACAGGGTTGTGAAGAAGAGACTTGTAAAATGCAGTATTGCTAAGTTGCCGTGTGGCTTCATACATGTAATCTTTGACATTTTGTATTACAATAGAGCCACCCTTATCTGCCGGCTTGATAATAATTTCGTCATTTTTTCTCAATTCGTTTAGAGCTCTTCTTTCAACCTCCGTTACATTTTGATGCTTGATTGTCTTGTCTGATGATTTCACAAATGTCTGGATGTCTCGCTCAACTAGTTTACTGAAAGTGACCAAGGTAGGATTCAGAGTACTAGTGGGACAATAAGTTGATGATTTCTTCAATTTATTCATAGGATTAGTAGATATAGTCTGATCAGTATTTATAAAAAGGTGTAACAGTCTGGACTTCCGGTTATGGCGTTGGGGTGATAGGACGCACTACGTTTGCTCCCCGAAACTTTTGATAATTTGAAGCATTTGCACCTCGACTTTTGCTAATATCCTCCACTCTTTAAGGTACACTAAGTACCATAACTTCTCCCCAGTACCAGAATGACGGGTCGTGGTCGCAAGAACCAGAGCCAACTACTACTTCATCAACACTTTAGCCCGCAGCACGAGGAGAGATCTGCTACTAGCCAGACTCCATTGCCAACAGCGTCAGCAGCTAATGCTAACGCGGCGCAGCTAACACTCGAAATGCTGGTGGGTGAACTTGATAAGCTGCGTAAAAATGTAACAGATGAACTTACCGCATCCATGAACGCTGCCTTAGCCCCACTCCAAGCCTCTCTTCAACAAATCACCGACACGGTAACTTCACACACCACCACGATGACTGCAATGGAGACGGCTCTTTCTGCACATTCAGATGATATTACCACACTGGGACGTGATGTGGCCGTGTTGAAGTCCAAACTGGAATCCACTACTCAGATGAATGAGAAGCTGCAACTAACCATCGAGGATCTGGTGTCACGCTCTAAGCGACAAAATCTCCGTGTGATTGGCATCCCAGAGGGAATGGAGGGAGAAGACCCCCGGCTCTTCATGGCAGCGCTGTTCATGGAGGTGGCAAGAGACGCGCAGCTGGACCCCAACCTGGAGTTGGACCGCGCACACCGCAGTCTGGGGCCGAAGCCGCAGCAAGGATCCCGACACTTCATTGTCCGCTTCCATAAATATACCCAAAAGGAACGGGTGCTTTTGTGGGCTAAGAAGAACCGAGACGTCGTATACAAAGGGCATTCTATCAGGATCTTTGAAGATTTCAGCGCCACACTCGCCAAGAAACGGGCCACCTTTAACAAGGTGAAATCCCAGCTCTACAAAGATGGGATACGCTTCGGTCTCATATATCCAGCCCGCCTCCGGGTTACCGTGAACGGACTGACTCGCATGTTCGAGACCGCGGAGGAAGCAGAGCTTTTTTACGAGGGTATTAGCAGTAAGTGACCAATTATTAGGACTGCCCACATATCCCATTCGAATAATTATTTACAGTTTGTTTTTTTGCCTTTTTCCCTAATTACTCATTAGGCTGTTATAAATGGTCTTTGGGAACACTACAGGCTTTGTTTATGGGATGTGTGATGTGAAAGGACTTACATATCTGAAGTGTATGTTACAATATAGTATATGTCATGGGGTTACAAATGTCATCCTAACTACAGTAACTGGTTGTGCTGATTAAAACGGGACATCACGTGTCAAGTTCAGGGGGATACGGGGGGAGGGAGGGTTTGTTTGTTATTGTGTTAAACACAGACGGGTTTGATATAAAGAGGCCTTACGTGCCTAGCTCAGGGGGACACGGGGCTAGGGGGGGTTTCTGTTTTTTGTTTTCTATGTTACACTCAGACAAATTGTTTTTCATTTCTCACCTTTATACAACTACCAGCCGCTCTATTATTTTGCTATATATATCTGTGTTTGCTTATTAGCAGAAGTGTTTTTCTTTTCTTGCTTATATATGGCAGCAACTCAGAATAAGATCCAGATCGGAGGTAAAGCTGTCACGTTAGTTTCCTGGAACGTAAGAGGACTAGGCAATATCATGAAAAGGCAAAAAGTCTTCAGGCACCTTAAATCTCTGTCTGCGGACGTGATATTTTTACAGGAGACACACGTCAAAGCCACACAACAACGTAGCCTGAGATGGAATTGGATTTCGCAGGTCTATCACTCGCCTTTCTCCTCCCGTGGCTATTCTTTTTAAGAAAAATGTCCCATTTCAATTGACTTCTATGACTGCTGATCCTTTTGGTAGATATATTTTAGTTTCAGGCACCATTAATTCATTCCCCTTGACTTTACTTAACATCTATGGTCCAAATACTGATGACCCACATTTTTTTAAGAAGGTTTTCAACCTGCTCCCCGACACTAGTAACTCAAATGTAATAATTGGCGGTGACCTGAACTGTTATCTAGACCCATACATGGACAGACTATCTACACGCCCACCCCCAGATATCTCATCAGTTCGGGTTCTGAACAACCTGATTAAATCCAGGAACCTAGTAGATATTTGGAGGGTTCAGCACCCGACTGACAGGGATTACTCATTCTACTCTCATCCCCATAAATCCTATAGTAGAATAGACTATTTCTTATTAGACTCCCAACTAATCTCCCATGTCACCAACACAAGATACAACAACATATTGATTTCTGACCACAGCCCCCTGTCAATGTCCCTAGATCTCTCCATCCCCAAGCAAACATACTCTTGGCGTCTCAACCCCTCCTTACTTGCTGAAGGGAAGTTTGTAGAGTATATCACCACCAAATTAACATCTTTTATGGAATTTAACGACAATGGTGAAGTGTCAGACTCCACACTGTGGGAAACATTAAAGGTTGTAATTCGTGGGGATGTAATCTCATATGAATCCACTGCCAAAAGGGAGAGAGAAGGGCGACTGATTGAGATTAACAATGCTCTTCCCGCCCTCGAGACGGCATATCAGGCCTCAAAATCCCCTGAAGATTATAATAAAATATTGAAGCTAAAGTATGAATATAACTGTATATTGGGTGATCAAATAAACACTCTCCTTTTGAAACTAAGACAAAAGCAATTTGAAATGGGAGATAAGCCTGAGCGTCTCCTGGCGCGACAGCTCAAGGGTGCTCAGGCCTCTAGGTCAATCCTCTCCATCAAGTCTAAGAGTGGCGCCCTGCTGACTAACCCCAGGGAGATAAATTACCGTTTTAAGGAGTTTTACAGTGAACTTTATTCATCTAAATGTGATCCCACTCAATCTGACTTGAACGACTTCTTTGACCCTCTTGAAACACCCAAACTGAGTGATGATGCTAGAAAGGATTTAGACTGTGATTTCACATTGGGAGAAATAACTTCAACCATTAAATCATTCTCATCAGGTAAAGCAGCTGGGCCAGATGGATACAGTGCTGAATTTTACAAGAAATTCTGTGACATTCTCGCACCACTCCTCCTCAGAATGATATCCAGTTCTGAGAAGGACGGAGTCCTACCCAAAACATTATACGAAGCTAATATTGCCCTCATATTAAAAAAGGGGAAGGAGAAAGTAGACCCGGCCAGCTTCAGACCCATAGCACTCCAAAATTTCGACAGAAAGGTAATTACTAAAATGCTGGCTGTTCGACTAAATAAACACCTGTCAACCATCATTCACCCTGACCAAACAGGGTTCATTCCGAATAGATTTTCCTTCTTCAATGTCATACGCCTCCTCAACACCATGTATGCTGGTCATAGTCGGACCAGGGGTGCTGCGATTTTATCACTTGACGCACAGAAGGCGTTCGATCAGGTTGAGTGGCCTTATATGTTTGAGTCACTGCATAGATTCGGGTTTGGTGATACATTTATATCCTGGGTAAAGCTCATATATGCCAGTCCAACATGTTCAGTTATAACCAACGGGGAGAAGTCAACCAGATTTACACTGCTCCGTTCTGTCCAGCAGGGTTGCCCTCTTTCGCCGGCGCTTTTCGCTGTTGCGCTCGAACCCCTTGCCCTAAAAATACGCAGTCACCCAAGTCTTGTAGGCTTGAAAGTTGGAGGCGTCGAGACACGCATCAGCTTGTATGCTGACGATGTAATATTATACCTACACAATTCAGAGATATCGATTCCCCCTCTTTTAGAATTAATTACCTCTTTCGGTGAGCTATCCGGATACACAATTAACTGGACAAAGAGTGACTTTATGCCTCTTTCTGACACCTTCACTCCCGGTTTCCTGGAAAATCTCCCATTCAAATTGGCAAAAGATCGCCTCACCTATCTTGGTCTGACCATACCCAAAGATCCTAAATTAATATTTAAATTGAACTTTGCAGACTATGTTTCAAGGCTAAAACAATGCATTGAAAATTGGAAAGTGCTACCCCTCTCCATGATAGGCCGCATAAACTCTGTCAAGATGGTTTCTCTCCTCAGATTCCTATACCTTTGTCAAAATCTTCCCATATTTCTCACAAAGTCTTTTTTCAAGGAACTGGACTCTGTAATTCTGTCTTACATCTGGAATTATAAGAATCACAGAATCTCAAAGATGCACTTGCAAAAACCTAGATCTGAGGGAGGGCTGGCCTTGCCAGTATTTAGGCACTACTACTGGGCTGCCAATGTAAGGGCTCTGATGTACTGGCGGCAGGGGACAACAGGTGAATTGACTCCTGGGGCCCCCTTGTGGCTGAGAATGGAGGCTAATTCCCTTATTAACTCATCCTTGCCAGCTATGCTATTTGTCAAACCAGGGGTACCCGGGATCTTAAGAAGCTTGAAACTAAGTTTTGTCGTGGAAAACTCTGTCAGAATTTTAAATCAAATCAGGGGTGCTTTGAGCCTACCAGATGTTTCTATCCATGCACCAATCTGTTTTAATCACACTTTTTCGGCTCCATGGACAGACAGGGGTTACCTTGCCTGGAGTGGGAAGGGGCTAGCTTCCATTAAGGACTTATACATAGACGGTCACTTTGCATCCTTCGATCTACTAAAGAGGAAGTTTGAGTTGCCCGGCACCAACTGGCTCAGATTTTTACAAGTCAGAAATTATGTTAGATCCAAAGTCCAGGCTTTCGAAGAGCTCCCAATTGAACATTCTTTCTTTGATATATTGCTGAGCCCTCCCCAATCCAAGCACCTCATCTCTAGGTTTGTGTGTCTGTTTGACAACTGTAATATGGCCTCTACTGAGAAGATTAAAGAACAATGGCAGGAGGAACTCGGTATTGATCTATCTGATATTGTATGGGATAGGAGTCTGTCTATAGTACAACTTGGCTCAGTCAATAGTAGACACCAGCTGATCCAATTTAAAGTTGTGCATCGTCTCCACTACTCCAAGAATAGATTGCACAAGATCTACCCCTCTGTTTCACCTCTGTGCGACAGGTGCCAGGTATCAGAGGGTACACTTTCTCATGCCTTCTGGTTTTGCCCTTCACTAACAGGATTCTAGGCCAAAATATTTGACTGGTACTCTAAGGCCTACAAGATAACTATACAGCCGGGGGCAGAGCTCGCCAACTTCGGCTGCTCTGAGTCCTCTCTGAGCTTTCCTACAGCTGTACAACAATCTTTGACACTGGGGACAACGGTTGCTAAAAAACAAATACTGATGGAGTGGAAGTCCTCCTCAGCACCTTCTTTCCAACTGTGGATGGCGGACATGACCTCTGTCATACGGATGAAGAGACTAAGGTTCCTGAGAACCGATTCACTTAAAAGGTTTTCAAAAATCTGGGACCCGTTCTTAGCCTATCTCGATGAGGCTAGAGGCGGCAGCTGATTCGCCCGTCTGATCTCACAGTCCCCCTATGAGGGACCCCAAACACAATATTTCTCAGTCATGTATGGCTGGTAACCGTGTTGTAATAGCAAATGTAAGAAATTTGTTATTATTGTTTTTTTTCTTTAATGCATTTTTTTTACTTTCACTGTCTGAGTGTGTCTGTATGTCATGTTGGTATACTGTTTGTCATGTTTGTACAATGTTCTGAAAAATGTTAAATAAAATATATAAAAAAAAAGGTGTAACAGTCTGAAAAATGTGTAGCAGTCCACTTTCAATTTAAAGACATTCACCTTATTTGTTGGAACAAATGATAGACCTTTACCTAATACCGATTGTTGGGCTGGTGTGAGGGGACAGTCCGAGATGTTAATCACGGCCTGTTGCTCCTGCTCCTGGTGACGACAGATGGCGGGTCGATGTCTTTTCTTCCCCCGCCTCGTCCTCTTCCCCTGGTCCCTCTTCGTTGGTTGTTGTGTCGTGAGCCGTACCGTGGACGTGCGTCTAAAAAACGTGCATCCTGGGAATGGGTCGAGTCACTTGACAGGGCAGGATCAGACTCCTCGGTTGTGTAGTTTCCTCGGTTCCCTTCGTTGCGTGGGAATCGCTCCCTCTGGCGTGAGGCCGCTGGACGTCGTTCTTTCCACGCCGGTTGTTGCCACTTGTAGACGGTCCCTCTCTTGAAGTCCTCAGCATGTCGTTCGAATTTGTTCCTCTTAAGAGTTTTAAGTTCACTCTCAAACTTCTGGAGGTCATCTTTCATCTTGCGTTCCAGGTTTGTGAACTCATCCG
Organism: Notolepis coatsorum; assembly: GCF_963971535.1. Taxonomy (NCBI): domain Eukaryota; kingdom Metazoa; phylum Chordata; class Actinopteri; order Aulopiformes; family Paralepididae; genus Notolepis; species Notolepis coatsorum. The sequence goes on from NC_140166.1 coordinate 108,951,725, forward strand.
AGCCAAGTTTCACAACCAGCTCGTCTTTAATACGTTGAGCCTCTCGTTTGGCTTTGTCAGCTTCATTTGCGGTTTGTTCAATAGTAAGCAATATCAAGTCCATGGAGCATTTATTCAGTACTTGCTCCCATTTTTTTATAACGTCGGGGTCTTCTCTTCCAAAAGCAGGTTGCTTGTGGATTCTCAGGCCGCGTGGAATCTGCTTGGCTTTCCAATATTCAGAGAGTGCAATCGAATGCCACTTTGATCGACACTCTTTAATGTATGAGTCCTCTAAAGCAGTCTTTAACTCACTTACGGCCGAGTAGTCCATGTGTCTGTCTTCACCATCAAATAGAGACTGCTGTGACAAGATATTTTGAGCCTCTGTGTCACTAATCGACAGGCATTGAGCCTGAGATGGTTCTCCGTCAAACATCACGGACCCTTTAGAGTGCGACGAGACGATGTGGTATCTTGCTGGGGATCCACGTGAACAATTAAACTAAATAAGACTCGTGCACATCTGGTTGGACCCCGACTGGAGGTGCAGGTCAGCGCAAGAGAGATAAATAAACTAAAAGGAGAAAACCTTCAAGGGAAAGAAGGGACCGCACACTCCACAGGACTGGTTTTTGCTTATTTATTGTTGCACAACGCGTTTCGCTATCACTTCCTCAGGTGCTATGCAGCAGGTGTCATCAATGATCATCATTATGTACAGCATACTCCACCCCACATCGTAACACATCAAGCCCATTGGCTACTCAATTATCACATTTAATTTGATCATTTTGCAGGATGTAATGCATATAGCGAGGTAGGCCTATACAACGATGGCATGGAACAGTAACCCCGCCCGCCCATGTGTAACGCTCGGTAATGTGGGACGGACCTCCACGAGCAGTATTTGGAATGGCGATCAGATAATTAGATTATTTCTTTTGCATTACATCAGATACCAGGTAAGGACTCTATATATAAAATCTTGCGTTGATCTGATATTTCTTTCTACCGCGATTGCGGCTGTGTGTGTGTGTGTGTGTGGCTGTGTGCCGTTGGGTGCAGGAGGGGATTGGGGGAGCCTCGCGCTACGAGGGCCATTTCATGTATGCATGGGGAAGGATAATAATGATGATCTAGTGTTGATTTCAGGATGATTAGATAATCAGGCGAAAAATGATAACGTGTTTAGTGTATTCCACTAAAGGGCTATTATTGCATCTTTTCCTTGGATTACTAAGAATCACCAAAACTATATTCATATTCAAAACGGTATGAAACGGAAATGTACGGATGAAAAAACAATCCGTTTTGTACATGTTGACTGGAAGCAACTCCCTGACAATCGATGGGTGTATTAGACCCATAGATATAATATAAGATATATTTTAAGCACTCGCAAGTGAACAAAGCACCCCATTGACTTACAGTGCTGGCGTAATAGCGCCCTCTGGAACCCCGACCCGTGGCGCAGAATGAGGTAAGAGTGGAGTAATGTTGTTGTACAGTAAGTTGTAACACTATGGGACGCTCAAGAAAAAGGTTGAAAAGGTAGACGCACATTTGTTTCATCATGCTGAGCCTATAAAAGGGGTGTGTCCACCTGCTCAGCTCTCTCTGTCTTCCTCTCTTATTAGCTGCACCTTGAAGTAGCAAGTGCACGCTACAACAATGCCAATTTATGCCAATGTGAAATAAACCAAGCCAAAAAGGCTAAAAGGCTGAACATTTAATTCATATGGCCAATTGATTTGATACTAAGTTAAGCAAATACAGCCGTCTGTCTGAAACAAACACACACACACACACACACACACACACACACACACACACACACACACACACACACACACACACACACACACACACACAACCACTCAGACAGAGATCCATCCAGTTGGCCAGTAGTGATAGCCAATCACAGAACAGGATTAGACTATGTTTTGGGGCATATAAACCACTGTACTTGACATTAGGACACACAGTTTGGCCGAGACTGTTGTCATGGAGGGACCTATCGTCTGCTGTACTGTGAACATGCTGTTTGCCGCTTTGCTGAAATAAACCAACATACAACCAAGGAGACAATTACTCTGATGGTGTCCAAGCCTACCTTTCTTCCCATGGAACTATTTCTTCATATGAATTCTACAACACTAAAGAGTTCATCGTCTCTCATTGATTCCTTTCCTTCGAATGCAATGCAAAGATAAGCTGCAGTCATTATCTTAACACCTAGAATTAAAGTGTGGTAATATTGAGTTGAATTTCATAAATAATATGTGTGAATAATTAGAGAGTCATAATGTAGGAGAGACAGACATTTCACACCAACCCCCTCGCATGAGAAGGCTGCATACCCAAATGGTATATAGGGGAATAGTTACAAGTCACAAAGCCCTCACTCAAACTGACTGTATGTAAATGCTGATTACATGCTGAAGAGTCATGGATCTATTAATCAACTGTTTAGTATCAAAAGAGTAAACCATAATATTAGAAATAAGGTTTGAAGGGTGATTACACTCGTGTTAAAGAAGTCATCACAGCTACTCTGCCAACTAGCAGGGGTGACGAGAGCTACTCTCCACCCCCACTCTGTGATCAGATTAGTATTATATGGTAATTTGGCCCAAAGGGTCAAAGTGTATTCACACCCCCCACCAGAAGGACATCAGGCCAGCCCCCCCCCCGTGAGAAGACACACAGAGAAACCCAGATGGAGGGGCTGCCAGCGCCCACAGGACACCGCTCACAGAAGGCGCCCACAGGAGATGCATGATTGGATCAACTGTAATAGTGAACTGTATTCTATTTTGGCTAAGAAATGGTAGTATAAAGGAGGGGACATTTTGGTAATTCGGGAGCTCTCAGACCGGACCAACCCAGGGGGTCTGGGGGCTCCACCACCCCTCCACCATCGAGAGACTGCTGTGCTGTTTGCATTTTATGTGAGTAAAATACATGGGAAACACCATTTGTTGTTTAAAGATTAGTGTAAATCCTTAATATCTGAAACCAGATTTACTCATGTATAATGTGTGCAGCATGGTCAATGTATGTTCAGATTATGTTACCGACTGTTTCATGTACATTATTGAGGTTTGAGATGCAAACCTGATTGTGATATTTCTGTACAACAGACAGCCTTGTTAATGTTTTCTGATAATCTTTTGTATGTGAAAGGCAACCTTTTATTCACACTTGGCCCTGGCTCAAATAAATCAGCTGAGTTGAACTACAGTTCTGGTTTGTCTGGCGTACACGTTTTATTCCTCATCTGCTAAGTCAGATGAGGAGACCAACAATTCTATCAAGTATGAATCTTTCCTCCTCCTTCCAGATAGTCATTCTCATTGTGTTGTACTACAATAACCTCAAATTATTGTAGAAAGTCTGTGGGAATTTACCACAGAAATGGTGCCGTTCTTCCCATCCTTTGTGTCTCCCCCTGAAAAGGTGCGGTAGGGTCTTGTCATATGTATCATATCTGGACCTTGCTGTGTGTTGGGGACACGGGGCAAAGAGCTGGGGTGTTGCTGCGTTTGGAGTGATAGACAAGGGGCTTGTTGTCTGAATGGAGGAGAGAGAGGGACAGGATGAAGGTTGGTTGTGTACGCCACTGTTTGGGGCCCACGGTGAATATGGCTTCTGCATGCAGGGTTGGGGGAGCGGTGTCTTAGGTTAGGATGTCCGGAGGTATGAAGATCGCGCTTGTTGTGCAGTGAACATGCAAACGTGGGCTTTTTATGTTTGTATGTTTATTCAGACACAGGAGGCCGGGCTCGGCCTATGCGGGCCACGGGGGTTGGGTTGGTTAACTCGTATGGAATATACTTTATGAACTGTACGGGGGAGTTGCACCAAGAAGATACGGCATGTAATGGGGTGACGTATTGGTGGGGCGCAGACTATCTAATCATGGTTATTGGAATTAGCGTCGCATGACGGCAGGTAAAAGGCTTTCCTGGCTAGGGAGCACGGTTATCTGGTGTGTACGACAGGAGCGCGTTCTGAGTATATATTGCCCTAAGATTATTCTCAGGAAGGGGGCGCGGGTGAGTTGGATTGATTTAATTGTTCTGAATGGGGGGACAGCTATGTGTAATAGGGTACGGGGGAAAGTTCTATGGGACGGACTGAAGTACAGAGAATATGGGAAGAGTGCAGAGCTCTGCTACTATTCAGAACAATGCAAGTCAAGTATGGTGAAAGGTTGGTAGACCCTGGCATGATCAGCGCAGGGGTCTGTGCGATTACAGGATAAAAACGTAGTAATTAATAGAAGTGTAGGGTGCCGGCATGTTCAGGACAAGGCTTGATAATGGACGGACTGAAGTCTGGGGGACCAATCGGCCTGTTTTAAATGTAGATATATTTGCCGTCCTTAGGCATAGTATCCTTTTTAATCTTGAGCGAAACCGGCCTGTTGATTAATTACATTCGCTGTGATACAAAAACAATTCGGTCGAACTGACTGATAAGTACTTAATGGTTGTATGGGGACTATGGCTATGGTTAGGAATTGTATGGGGGACTATGGCTATGGTTATGAATGATTGGCGAGACGTGGGAGCTTATTGTTGTTTTGTTATGATATTTTAATGACCAACGGACATATGTTGGAGGCGAGTCCTGCTGGTGGTTGGGGCTAGCTAGCTTAGCTCTGTGGAAGAGTCCGCGGTGAAACTGGGGACGTTACGGTGGCGTTATGAGAGGATTGATTGAACACTGTGGCGGCGATTACAGGTAAGAAGCGGATCGAGACGTAGACTGGCGAGATTGTGGCCGTTTTGAGGGTTATTATTGATGCGGTAGCGATGGTATATGATATTAAGGCTGCTTGATGACGTCATGGTGTTGTGGGGAGTATGTAACGTTCGCGGTGCTATGAAGTGAGGCGGAGTAGGTAGGAGAAAGGATTCGTGTTGAACTATATGTGCGGCGCTGGTTGGTGAGAATGTTTTAAAAATTATTTTCTGTTAGAGTGGTTGGCTATTTTAGGCTTGTGTGAGTTGTTAATGCTTTGGTTGGTACTGAGCGAATTGCGTGGATGAACGGATCTTGAAAGGCACGGCTCCCGTGAGGGCCTTGAACGTCGCATTAGAGCTGGCTAAGCTAGTTAGCTTGCATGCCGTTGTTTTGTGGCGTTTGCGGGCGGCAGATGTTACGTTTCGAGTTTTGAGAATGATGTTGGGGAAGGGGTAGGGAACGTGATGAATGTCGTGGCAGATTATGAATATCGGGGCATGTTATGAATGTCGTGGCAGATTTTGGTTGTCGTAAGCGACGTTATAACAGTCGCGTCGGTTGCTACTGCGCATGCGCGGTACAGCGTGGATTGGGTCTGTTTGCATTCGTGGTATTTCGCTCAGGGGACAGGAATAACGGGTAAGAGAATATTCTGCATTATGTAATATGGTTATATTTGTAATATTGTGCATTGTATTTTTGTGTAAGCAGGGGAGGAGATGTGACATGTATGGTGGTTAGATTAGGGGAGATAGTCATTAAGGGTTTACTTAGGCTGCAAACAGTACAGTGAGCCTATTGAGGAATGAAGTGATGGATACATTGCCTATGATAAATCTGGAGTTCACAAACCGGCTATACTGGGTAGATTGTATTATGGTCTTTGATACACAGGGGTATATTTTTAACCAGGGGGGAAGGAGTAGTGATTGATTAAAAATAAGTACAGTTAAAAACATACAGTTGTTGAGGGGAGGCAGACCAGAGATGGAGTCACCCGTGTTAAAATACAACATAACTTTTATTGCATACATGATACACAGATAAACGGTAGTTTGAGAGTAGCTATAGGCTGAATTTGGAAAAATGCTCTACACTAGAGTTACATGTTGCTTGCAGTAAAATCAATTTATCACTCGTGTATGGAGAAAGGAGCATTTGGACCTAACCACTAATAATGTTTTTCTAAATGAAAGATGCTTGTGTTTGTAGTATGCATAAATATTGTTTTGTGAAGATGTGATTTTTAAAATCTGTTTAGAGTGCAATTGTTTATGCTTGTTTTAGATTGTTAAATCTTTAAATACACTGTTAATATGGTTAGGACATGTGTTTATGCTTGGTTTAGATTGGTAAATCTTTAATACAGTGTTAAAATGTTGACACAAGCCTCCGACTTGTAGGATAATTTATTGATGGAGGCTTGCTGCAATGACAAATTTTGATATGGTTGTGTTTACAGTGATCGAAATGATTGTTTTTATTAATCCTTAATAAGTTTCGTTGCTATGTTGAAGTATGGTTAAGAATGTTATGTCTTTAAATGCCATTTGCAAATCCTTGGGTCACAGTGGGATAGTTTAGTGACAGGGGGTTGTTTAGAAGCTGCTATGATGTGAGATTGTGTTTTAGCAGTTATTATAAATGTTTGATTGATGATTTGTGTATGAAATGATTAATCCTTCTGTTGAGTTACAGGGAGGTCACGGAAACTCACAGGAGTGACTCAGGCTATCTTTACTAGGCAGTAAACGGCCCAAGGGGGGTCGTGTATACAGCTGCTTACAATGGCTGTTTGTTCTTATATGACAGGATGGCGTGAGATTAGATGCAACAGGAAAGAGGCCACAGGTGGAGATAGGAGGGAACAGTCAAAGTAAGATAACAGATGGCGTTATTTTTAGAGCAGAGGACAGGAAGTGGGGGTACTGGGCCAGGGTGCCGGGAGGTGACAGAAAGGTGAGACAGGGGACGGGTTTGTCAGGGAACAGCTGGGTGAGTGAGTGAGACAATCAAGGAAGTAGGCATTCATTTGGGGTTATGACTTGTGAATGTTAAACTATTTTGATAAGGGAATATTTGGATCTGTCTGTGCACTGGAGGGCATGGGTAGGTCTGGATGAAGGATGGACTCCAGTCCGTCTTTGAAGTGAGAGTAGAGGAGCTGATGTGAGGAGGGGCTGTAGAGCTTGAGATCAGAGTAGCCTGAGATCAGAGCAGAGGAATTGAGTGCAGAAGAACTAACCTTTGTTTGTCAGAGATGTGAAATGATTAACGAGTGTGGTGAAAGGTATATGTTTATAATATGAATGAGGCGTGGATGATGTTGAATTGTGATGTTTGGTGGTTTTTGCTTTTATTTCTTTTTTAGAAAACTCTAAGAAGGTTCAGAAAGTGGATGTTTGGTTGAGTTGGTACAGATGTTATTTTTTATTTAAATTAAATTTTTGTATGTATGTGTGAGATGGAGATGTCCTTTTGATTTCAGTGAATGATTGAGCGGGGGATGGTGGCCAGGAAGCCTTAATTAACCATTCACACACAGGCACACACACACACACACGCACACAGACACACACACACACCCACAGACACACACAGACACACACACACACACACAGGCACACGTTCACGCAATCTGATCGACACATACATACACACACACAACTTAGCTTTCACTTAAGGTGAAACTAGTCTTAAAAATATCGAAATGTGTTTAGGTATGATATATCTGTGTTGATGTAATCAATTGGATGAGGGTATTGAATTTAGATTTCTTTTCTATTTTTAATCTATGATTGTGTGGCCTGAATGGGTGTGGATGGAGCCTGTAGAGAGAGGCTGTGCGGGCTTGAAAGGTGTCAAAATCACGATGATAGGTGTGATGAGGATTAGATGTAGAGTTTTGATTTCTTTTCTTTTCTTTCTAAATAACCATTAAGGTGGTCTGCGGTTGGAGCTGGTTAATTTCATTGATTTGCTTTCACATCTGTTGGAATGTTTTTTTGATTATTTGTCTTTTGTTTCTTAATTTCTCTGTTATGATCTGGTGAGAGGACGGTTGAAGCGTGAGGGGCATTGGGACAGATCGAGGCTGGGATACATTGGATCAGATCGATGGCAGTTAAGTGGTCCCATCACGTTTGCATAATGGTTAAACATTTGGCTTCTCTTGAGAAATATTTGACATATTGTGTAAAGAAAATTTGTTTTGTGTTTTTGTTCCCTTGCAGTTCAGTCGGAGGGGGAGGATGGACCATCACAAGTGGAGGGATCATGGGAAAAGGTGTAGGAATACATTTCATTAGATTATGACACGATGGTGTGAACCCGTTCAGTCAGTTCCTGTGGGAGATTGTTGGACTGTGGAAAGAGGTCGCTTGTAGACGCGGCCCCTCCTTCAATATAGCCCCGGATACAAAGGCTGGAGGTTTGGGACAAATCTGTAGGTCCATGGAAATACAGTCATGGCTCGAAATATGACGAGATCACAGGCCTACAGACGTTGGCTTCAGCTGAGGCTGGCCGACATGGGGTGGAGGGGGGGGGGGCGAAAACGGTCGGAGACTGTGCAACCAAAGCGTTGAACAAGGGCCTCTGTGTGATTGATTGGTATGTTGAACGGGAGGTGACTGAACGGTAACAACTGGTATAGATTAGGACACAACGCAAGAGTACTAAACTAGACACATACACATAGGTAGAATATTAGGTGTAGGTTATGGCCGACATGGTGAAAAAAATGTTTCCTTGCGTGATGCTCCGCCCTCCCTGTCGACTGTGCGCTGAGGTGGTAGGTATTGTTATGTCCATAGGGATGTTCATAAAGGGGGGAGAGGTGAGAAGACCAACTGAGTTGATTATGCAAAATGTGATTGGGCTGACTTGGAAAAGGAATTAACAGGAGAGGAGAAGCAAAATGTATGAAAGAATGAATAATAATTTCTGTGTCCTCCCCAGATCATGTAAACGAATACTGTAATCTTAAAAAAATTGTGATTGATTAGACTTTAAATGTGTAATGTTTAGATTGGAAAAAGAAAAAATGGAGAAATTTTGAAAAAATTAATTTTAATTTTGGAAAAAATGAATTTTATTATGTATGGTTAGAATGTATAGAAAATCAAGTCAATATATCATATGTGACGATAAGAATCGTCAAAACGGGGAAATGTGGTAATATTGAGTTGAATTTCATAAATAATAGGTGTGAATAATTAGAGAGTCATAATGTAGGAGAGACAGACATTTCACACCAACCCCCTCGCATGAGAAGGCTGCATACCCAAATGGTATATAGGGGAATAGTTACAAGTCACAAAGCCCTCACTCAAACTGACTGTATGTAAATGCTGATTACATGCTGAAGAGTCATGGATCTATTAATCAACTGTTTAGTATCAAAAGAGTAAACCATAATATTAGAAATAAGGTTTGAAGGGTGATTACACTCGTGTTAAAGAAGTCATCACAGCTACTCTGCCAACTAGCAGGGGTGACGAGAGCTACTCTCCACCCCCACTCTGTGATCAGATTAGTATTATATGGTAATTTGGCCCAAAGGGTCAAAGTGTATTCACACCCCCCACCAGAAGGACATCAGGCCAGCCCCCCCCCCGTGAGAAGACACACAGAGAAACCCAGAGGGAGGGGCTGCCAGCGCCCACAGGACACCGCTCACAGAAGGCGCCCACAGGAGATGCATGATTGGATCAACTGTAATAGTGAACTGTATTCTATTTTGGCTAAGAAATGGTAGTATAAAGGAGGGGACATTTTGGTAATTCGGGAGCTCTCAGACCGGACCAACCCAGGGGGTCTGGGGGCTCCACCACCCCTCCACCATCGAGAGACTGCTGTGCTGTTTGCATTTTATGTGAGTAAAATACATGGGAAACACCATTTGTTGTTTAAAGATTAGTGTAAATCCTTAATATCTGAAACCAGATTTACTCATGTATAATGTGTGCAGCATGGTCAATGTATGTTCAGATTATGTTACCGACTGTTTCATGTACATTATTGAGGTTTGAGATGCAAACCTGATTGTGATATTTCTGTACAACAGACAGCCCTGTTAATGTTTTCTGATAATCTTTTGTATGTGAAAGGCAACCTTTTATTCACACTTGGCCCTGGCTCAAATAAATCAGCTGAGTTGAACTACAGTTCTGGTTTGTCTGGCGTACACGTTTTATTCCTCATCTGCTAAGTCAGATGAGGAGACCAACAATTCTATCAAGTATGAATCTTTCCTCCTCCTTCCAGATAGTCAATCTCATTGTGTTGTACTACAATAACCTCAAATTATTGTAGAAAGTCTGTGGGAATTTACCACAAAAGTTTCAGAGTAAATATTGTCAGCATACTTTTACATAATTTTAGGAGTGTGAGAGGAGCCCCGACTTCTCCTACTTTCCATTTAAAAGAATATGACGAATATGATGAAACACCTGCTATGATGAAACACCAACGCATTTATAATAGTGTTCTTCATCCATTTGAGCCCAGGGCCTCCGCTAGGGGCGTGTGAGACGTGTGGTCACACTGAGCCTCGGGAAAAGTGGGGCCTCGCGGGAAAAAAAAGATTATTATTATTTTATTTTTTTATTTTTTTATAAAAATTTAAATAAATAGAATGTTAACAATCACTTTCCATCACAGACCTCAAATCTAGTTTTGCTTACATGCTTATATATTTCACATTAGACACATTTGTAGAATAGTGTAGACACTTGAATGTGTCTGACTTGTTCCGGGCTCTGCAGATATATGCTATTGGTTTCAATGGACTGTTTACTTTTGTGCCCGGCAAAGCATCGTGGGAGGACTAACACTAGGGGGAGCTGGTTGGCGTCAGTCTGGTAGTGGGTAGAGAGATGTGAAGAAGACCGGTATTATCCACAAGGGGGTACAGGTACGGGGTCTATTCGGCGCTATCCACGGGAGCGAGTGGACGTGTTGGCCAAGAGCATCCTACTTTTGAAAACGTGAAATACCAAATGTGCAGCATCGGAGCAGAAGAAATGACGCTGCGTGCCGTAAGCTTATCAATACCAAGTATAGTGATTAGGTTACGCTAAGACGAAGAGGGGGTTCGGCAGATGGACTGTGAACTTAAGATGAACGCTAAAGTGTTGCGTGTTAGTGTTAGAACGTTCAGTCGGGCTAGCCATGTCGGCTAGTAGCTTAGCTAAAGGCAGGGACAGCTAACTAGCGTTAGCTAACCTACCTAGCTAGTTAGCTAACCTAGCTAGCTAGCGTTAGCTACGTTATCGAGTGCTAACGTGTGGCAGATAAACTAGTAACAGACTCCCAAGTTCATCCCAATGGGGGGACAATATCATGGGACTGGTGAACTTTTTCATCTCCACGGTAGGAAAATGCGTCGACGTTGTCTTCTTCCTCTTGGACCTCAACTTTGCCATTGATTCTGCATCATGGTGAGTTTTTCATGCAATCTATTCTGTTCCCGCCGTGGTCTCTCTCTCTCTCTCTCTCTCTCTCTCTCTCTCTCTCTCTCTCTCTCTCTCTCTCTCTCTCTCTCTCTCTCTCTCTCTCTCTCTCTCTCTCTCTCTCTGTGCGCATGCGTGTGTATAAGATAAGATAAGATAAGATATTCCTTTATTGATCCCCTTGGGGAAATTCAGGCATCATAGAAGCATGGGGGGAGGGGGGGGGGGGTACAGGTAGTAAAACAACACAGTATACAGGTAGTAAAAAACAACACAGGCAGTGTAAACAATTTGATCAATATGGTCAATATAATTTACTATCTGACTAGCTGAGGAATATTCACATTATTCACAGTGTCACATAAGGTGCAGTATGCATGAGGTAGTGTTATAATTTACTATCTACTGAGTATACATTATTCACAGTATCACGGTATCCACTGAAATATACATTATTCACAGTATCACAGTATCCACATACTGTAGGGTGCAGTAAGCCTAAGGTAGTGTAGGTTGTCCTCCTTGGGTTCCTATAAGTCCCAGGTCAATGTCTGGTAGCAGTCGCTGTCGCTGCCCCCTGTTGTGGAGCCTGGAGGCTGCTAGTCGCTGCCCACTGTTGTGGAGCCTGATGGCCGCTGGTATGAAGGACTGTCCGAGGCGGTTAGTTGAGTGTCGGGGGGGAATGAGTCTGTGGCTGAACGAGCTTCTCATCTTGACTAGCTCGTCGTAGAGGGGGTGGTAGGGGTTCTCCATGATGGCAGCCAGCTTCCTTATCATCCCCCTCTCTACCATCACCTCAAGTCTAGGTAGCTCGACTCCCACCACGGAGCTAGCCTTCCTCACCAGCTTGTTGAGCTTGTTGGTGTCCCTTGAGTTGATGTAGCCTCCCCAGCATGCCACAGCATAGAAGAGGATGCTGGCCACAACAGACTGGTAAAAAGACTGCAGCAGTTTGTTGCACACATTGAAAGACATGAGTCTCCTCAGGAAGAACAGCCTGCTCTGTCCCTTCCTGTAGAGGGCCTCTGTGTTGTCCGACCAGTCCAGTTTGTCATGGTGGTGGAGGAGCGTGGAGGAGCATTTGCGGTGTGAGTGAAACTCTAACTTTTTCTCTAACTTGTTGTGTTTAATGTTATGAATTAGACTATTGCTTATTTATTGTGTGCTTTTACGAGAGTGTTGGCTTTAGTTGTTTCGGTTGAGTTTAGCCGTAGTATAGAGTGACAATTGTTTGGTGAGTGCTGCCGCTGCGTCGTGCCTTTACACAGGCATGGCGGAGCAGGGAGGAGTGCCCTCCGGTTTGGAGAGACTTACACGCAAACACGGCTTGCGACTCTCTCCAGACCACGGTGTGTCAGTGGAGGAATGTTGTTTGGCTATCGGCGCAGTCGTGGGATATGCGAGCGTTAAGTCAGCTTCTAGGATGAATAGAGCAGTTGTCATTTTTCTTGATTCTACCGTTAAAGTGAATCAGATGGTGGAAAGTGGAGTGGTGATTCGGGAGACGCTTACCACCGTGTTTCCACTCGTCACCCCCCCGAACCCAGCCAAACGTGTTATAATTTCCAATGTCCCTCCGTTTTTGAAAAATGGACTTTTGGAGAAAGAGCTGTCAAGACATGGGCAGTTAGTTTCACCGATTACAATGTTCTCTCTCGGGGGTACTTCTCTTCACGTTAAACATGTCGTGTCTTTTAGGAGACAAGTGCATATGATTCTGAAGAAGAAAGACGAGGAACTGAGTTTAGTTTTCAAATTCAGGCTGGACGATTTTGACTACGACATTCATGTGAGCTCAGGCAGAATGAAGTGCTTTGGGTGCGGGGAAGAGGATAATTTAATTTGTGCGTGCCCAGCGAAAAGGGGTGAACAGCCGACTGCTGGCGCGGAGGCTACAAAGACCGCAGATAGCAGTCAGCCAGCAGCGAATAAGCCTTCGGCAGCTGCCCGCACTGCAGCGAGTAAACCTACTGTTACACGCACAGCAGCGGAGACAAGTGTGAGTGAGAGGCCAGTTGCAATTATTGCAAAAGCTCAGGTACACAGTGGAGAGAGCGGGGGAAATGTTGTGCAGGCGCAAGCCGCGCAAAGCATCAGCACTATTCAGGGGAATCTGCTAATTGATTTGAACAGTGATACTCAGGTCGAAGTGAGAGAGGATTTGGAGAGTACAGCAACCAGGATAGCGGAGTCTGTACTGTTTGAGGAAGATGAGACAGAGATGGAGTTTTCAAAAGTTGTACGAAAGAGGAAAAGCAGGGCTACTTCGAGGGCTACTGGCGGGCAGGACGCGAAGGCAGCTAGGAAGGAGCAGAGCCCCGCCCCCTCTCAAACGAGGCAAGGCTCAGGAAATAAAGGACAGGACGCACAGTCACAGAACAGTAGTAGCAGCAGTGAGGAAGAGGAGCATGTGCTCTTGAGTGATTTATCACAGCATGAGTTCTCTTTCGAACAGATAAAAACATTTTTGAAAAATACCAAAGGTAAATCTATTAAATTAGAGGAATTTTTCCCTGATTTAAGGAAGTTTCACGATTCTGTCACAATACACATGAGGAGTGGGGAGGACGCAGGGCAACCCTTTTTCTCTCACCAAGAGGGATTCCGCTTGAAGAAAATATTATCAAAAGTCAGAGCAAAAATCAATGAGGAGGCTGTTGGTCCTGATGATATATAGGCCTAATGTGTTTTTTTTGCTATTGTTTGGTTGCTGCTGTGCTGTATACTAAACATGTGTGACTTTAAACTGGGGTCTTTAAATGTTAATGGTGCTAGAGAAGATGGTAAAAGAGCTTCCCTGTACAGCCTGATCAGGGGCAAGAAGCTAAATGTTACTTTTCTTCAGGAAACTCACAGCACGGTTGAAAATGAATCTGACTGGAAGAGGGAGTGGGGTGGGGGAGCTTTCTTCAGTCATAAGAGTAGTAGCAGTGGGGGAGTTGGCATTCTTTTTTCTAGGGATTTTCTACCTGCTTCATGTGTTGTTGATGAGATCATTCCAGGCAGGTTGCTTAAACTCCGTGCTGTATTTGAAAATGTAAAGATGTGTTTTGTAAATGTATACGCTCCAACGGTAGGGTTGGAAAGGTTATTGTTTTTGGATAAATTAAAAAATACTCTTAGTGCTTGTAGTAGTGAGGAGTATCTGTTTGTGGGTGGTGATTTTAACTGCACTGAAGATCCTGTGTTAGACAGGAATCATCAGGAGCCGCATGCGGCTTCTAAAGCCTGTCTTATACAACTGGTTGAAACCATTGAACTGTGTGATATTTGGAGATATCTCCACTTTAATCAGCGGCAGTATACCTGGGCTCATTCCAGGGATAATTATTTATCATTAGCCAGGCTTGATCGTTTGTATTGTTTTGAACATCACATGAGTGTGGTCACAAGCTGTTCCATAAGTCCGGTGGGTTTATCTGACCACTCCCTTGTCCAGTGTTCCATTTTTATAAAAAATGTAAAGTGTAAAAGTGCATATTGGCACTTTAATGTCTCTCTGTTGTCTGACAATGGCTTTAAGGATGCTTTTGGTTCTTTTTGGGCTGACTATAGGCAAACTAAACGTGACTTTAGTTCACTGCAACAGTGGTGGGATGTAGGTAAAATACATATAAAACAGCTTTGCCTACAGTACACTCTCAATGTTACAAGAGACATGGCCAGATCTATGAGAGCTCTGGAGAGAGAAGTGATGGAGATGCAGGAGTTGGCAGGCTCCACTGGAGAAAGAGAACATATTGAAGTTTTCAAAAGGAAAAAATCAGCTCTGTCTGACCTGCTGGGTATCTCTGCTAGGGGCGCTCTGGTTAGATCCCGTTTTCAAAATGTGGTCCAGATGGATGTTCCGTCTCACTTTTTCTTTGGTTTGGAGAGCAAGAATGGACAAAAGAGGCTGCTACACTCTCTGAGGTCAGACACTGGGCAGATGCTGCATGAGACAGCCGACCTCCGTCAGTGTGCGGTTGGTTTCTACAAAGAGCTCTATAGAACTGAATACCAAGAAGAGCCGGAGGTGAAACGGTCCTTCTTTGAGGGCCTCCCTAGAGTCTCAGCTGAGGACGGCGCAGAGCTGGAAGCACTGCTGTCAGGCCAAGAGCTGCTAGAGGCTTTGCAGAGCATGCAGAGTGGGAAGGCGCCTGGGATTGACGGTCTCCCGGTTGATTTTTACAAGTCTCTCTGGTCTGTGATTGGTGAGGATCTTTTGAGTGTCCTCAGTGATAGTCTGAGAAAGGGGAGGCTGCCTCTGAGCTGTAGGAGAGCGGTCATCACTCTCCTGCCCAAGAAGGGAGACTTACAGAACATCAGGAACTGGCGTCCAGTGTCTTTACTCTGCTCCGATTATAAAGTGCTCACAAAGGTACTGGCAATGAGACTGAGGAAGGTGATGGAGCGGGTCATCCATGTGGACCAAACCTACTGTGTGCCCAGCAGGTTGATATCTGACAACATTACGTTGATTCGAGATATTTTGGACCTCTCTGGTGTTTTGGGTTGTGAACTTGGTCTGATTTCTCTAGATCAAGAAAAGGCTTTTGACCGAGTTGAACATCAGTACCTGTGGAAAGCAATGCAGGCTTTTGGTTTCAGCTCTGGGCTTATAGCTATGATCCAGGTCTTGTACAGAGACATTGAGAGTGTACTTAAGATTAACGGTGGTTTAAGTGCGCCTTTTGAGGTTCAGAGGGGAGTCCGACAGGGCTGTTCTTTATCAGGAATGTTGTACTGTCTGGCCATAGAGCCGCTGTTACACAGATTAAGGACTCATTTGTCGGGTTTTTCTTTTCCGGGTTGTGACATAAAATTCAAACTGTCTGCATATGCTGATGATGTCATGATTGTGGTAAAGTCCCAGCACGACATTAATATTGTACAATCAAATGTGAGGGCTTTTGGTACTCTCTCCTCTGCTAGGGTGAACTGGCAGAAGAGTGAGGCCTTAGAAGTGGGTAAAGGGCCAATTGATGGTCTTGTGCTACCTGGAGGCTTGACTTGGAAGAGGGGAGGCCTAAAGTACTTGGGGATTTATCTTGGGGATGAGGTATTTTCTTCCAAGAATTGGGATGGTGTGGTAGAGAAAGTGGAGGGCCGGCTGAAGCGATGGACATGGATTCTTCCAAAACTGTCGCTGAAATGTCGGGTCCTTATTATCAACAATCTTGTGTCCTCCATGCTGTGGCATTGGCTAGCATGTACGGACCCGCCGCTGAACCTACTGTCTAAGGTGCAGGGGGTTGATGGTGGACTTCTTCTGGGACCGGTTGCACTGGGTCCCGCAGAGTGTCCTTTTCCTGCCCAAGGAGGAAGGGGGACAGGGGCTTGTCAACTTGGCAAGTAGGGGAGCTGCATTCAGGCTCCGTTTCATTCAGAGACTCCTGACAGGACCGGCTGATCTGGTCTGGAGACCTGTGGCCCGAGCCATACTGGAGCGGTGTGGTGGGCTAAGTCTGGCTGAGCCAATGTTCCTCAGGGATTTAAAGGGATGTACAATGAAAAACCTGCCTCGTTTCTACAAGGGACTGTTAACAGTGTGGGGCTTGTTTACGAAAGTGCTGGAGGTGTGCGGTCCCCTTTTTGATAATGCTGCCGGTCTGGCCTCACAGCTGGGCACAAGGTCTGTCAGGGTGATGGACCGCCTATTCGGAGGCTGGAAACAGCAGCTGACTGATAATGAACTGGAAATGTGTGTTGATTATTGTAATGGTCAGTTATTGCCTGCTGTAAATGATTCTTTTCCTGAGGTGAAACTTATCCCTATTTTTAAATGTGATGGTTGTCTGTTAGAGGTGAGCAGTGCTGCTGATTGCAGGCTGAGCACCATGGTGGGCAAAGCTATGTATTACCTGTGTGTTAAAGTGTTGAACCAAAACAGGCTGAAGGATAGGGTTGACACTCCATGGAGAGCTCATCTGGGCCTACAGGAGGCTCAGAGGCCTGAGTGGAGAGCACTGTACAAACCACCGTTAACTAAAAGAGTTGGGGATTTACAGTGGAGAATTTTACATGGTGCAGTTGCTGTGAACGCTTTTGTCTCTGTGATTAATTCTGATGTTGAAGACACCTGTCCTTTCTGCACAGAGAGGGAAACAGTTTTTCACTGTTTTTTAAAGTGTGACAGCTCTTGGTTTTTTTTCAGTTCCTGACCCGCATGTTTGTGATGTTTGATGAACATCTTACTCCAGAGATGTTTATTTTGGGGTACAGGTACAGCAGGAAGAGGAGGTTAAAATGTCAGCTCTTCAACTTCCTGCTGGGTCAGGCAAAAATTGCCATTTATCTAAGTAGGAGGAAAAAGATTGAGGATTCAGTGCTGGTAGATACCACTATTTTGTTTAGAGGTATGGTAAAGGCAAGGTTACAAACGGATTTTCATTTTTACAAGTTGACCAGCAATGTAGCAGAGTTTGAGATGATATGGTGTTACAAGTGGGTGTTGTGTACAGTTGTGGAGGAGTTGGAGTTGGTTTTTGGCTTTGTTCTGATGTGAAGTTTGTCTTATTTTTCTTGATTTGATTTGCTGTTCTGTGTTTTGAAGTATACATTCTGATGTATTGTTGATTGCTGAGTGAGAAAATAAAGTTGTCTTTAAAAATCAAAAAAATCTCTCTCTCTCACACACACACACACACACACACACACACACTTCAGAATATCAATGAGAGCATCAATAATACACCTGAGTGATGTCTAGTTAAAAAAAAAAAAAAAAAAAAAAAAAATTTGGGGTCCCCCCCACAGTGCTGGGCCCTTGGAATCATCCTAAGCTACCCCCCCCCCCCCCCCCCCCCAGCTACGCCCCTGTGTGCAGTAATGCTATGCACTGTTCTGCTGCCTGGACATTACTGCTCAACATGATCACTCCAGCTTTACAAGTTGCTCTCTGGGAACATTCCACACTGTGCTTGTGCAGTTTGTGACGTGTGTACTAAGCTTATAGAGTTCGAGTCAAATAAGGCAAAACTTAAAATCTGCATGTCGTGCTTGAAAAATTAACCTGGCTTTATAAGCTTATTTATCAGGTTCCAGGGGTGTTTTATGCATTTTCCCTGTTACTGCCAGGTGTACGACTTTTCACTTCAGCTTACCTCTGTTGCATTGCCACTAATTTAAACCACAATTTCCTGTCATTTGAAAATGCACTTTGTCTGTGTGTGTGTGTGTGTGTGTGTGTGTGTGTGTGTGTGTGTGTGTGTGTGTGTGTGTGTGTGTGTGTGTGTGTGTGTGTGTGTGTGTGTGCGTGTGTGCGTGTGTGCGTGTGTGTGTGTGTGTGTTTGTCCCACTACAACATCCCTGTTCTCCCACCATTCGTCCCTCCCTCCCCTTGCTAATGGAAGAGTGGTTTAATGTTGTTAAGTATAGCCTCTGATTGCATTGTGCTGTAATGGTATTCAATGATGTGAAGGACGGAGCACTAATGTGTTGCAGGGACAGCAACAGCACGGGTACATCCCCACTCTCCTCTTCCTGCCCCTCTTCTCCTCCCATTCCCCTGCTCTCCTCCCTCTCCTCTCGTTCACCTGCTCTCCTCCCTCTCCTCCTGCTCTCCTCCCACCCCCCAGCTCTTCTCCTGCTCTTCTTCTCTAATTGCCGACCCCTGATATAGGCTATGGTTATTGCAGAAAGTTTATCTTGGGCGTGGGGGTAGGGCATTCAACTGTTTTGAGCACCCACTGGCAGAAACATAAATCGGCGCCTATGGAGACGACAACCTGATTTAATATTTTTTGAAAATTTAAGGCAAAAAAACTATAATAAAGAAAGAAAATGTATTAATTAATTAATAAAAACATTTCGCGCAGGGCCTCGCGCATTTAAATCTTGCACAGGGCTTCGCATTTCTCACAGACGGCACTGTTTGAGCCAGCTGTGCTTTTCTTCAAGGCTGTAGTAGATACCACACTTCTAATGTTGCAGAAAATGTTGCTTATCAGTTAATGCACTTTCAAAACAGAAGCATTGTGCTCTGTGCCTTGATAGATCTCATGGCAGTATGCAGTGTCTGGGTCCTCACTTGATCCTCTAGCTCAGCACAGTTTTGTTTGTGCAGCGGTTTGAAAGTCACTTACTACCCTGACCTGATCATCAACACAGAGGTGTTGCTACCCTGACCTGATCATTAACACAGAGGTGCTGCTACCCTGATCATTAACACAGAGGTGTTGCTACCCTGATCATTAACACAGAGGTGCTGCTACCCTGATCATTAACACAGAGGTGTTGCTACCCTGATCATTAACACAGAGGTGTTGCTACCCTGATCATTAACACACAGGTGTTGCTACCCTGATCATTAACACAGAGGTGCTGCTACCCTGATCATTAACACAGAGGTGCACAGGTCTAGTAGCATACCGTATGTTGTGCCAAAATATTTATGGTGAGAAAGAAAGCAAATGTGATTTAAAAAGGTGTAACAGAAGTAATATAATGAGTAATGTAACAAAGTACTGCTCCCGAGTCCCGGGGAGTAATAAGTAAAGTAATAATATTACTTTTGAAATGAGGAATATATATCTTATTTTGAGTAACGAGCCCAACACAGGCGAAAGTAGGAACAGATTTTTTACCTACTGTGTGAACCTAAAAAGCCGGTTCTAAAAGTGTGTGTAGTAGGGTTAGTAGCTTCTGTCTGATTATATAGGTACTGAGGACTTTTCAGACATAGTCAGAGGCAAAACCATCAAAAACCAATATTCCTATCCTCCACTCGTCATGCTGGGAAAAACAAGGTGTCTGATCCTATATAATCATTGTCTGGGAGGATCATGTGATGGTTGATCACACATGCAAACACAAATGTATATGCAGATGTGTGTGCGCGCATGTACACACACAACACACAGACATTGTCATGTGGCTGTCTTTGTGAGTAATGGACATAAACTCTGCATTACATGTTTAGTTCATAACGTTTTGCTGTGTAGTCATTTAAATATAAAAGGTAGAGAGAGAATGGACTCCTGTGTTGCTGGCTTCTAGACACGCACATGCAAGCACAGACAAACTAATACATTTTCTTTCACACAGACATACACACATAAACAAACACACACTTGCACATGTACACTCACACACACACACACACACACACACACACACACACACACACACACACACACACACACACACACACACACACACACACACACACACACACACACACACACACACACATCCTGTGTGTATTTAACTGAAACCATGCCTTGCTCTCTACAGTCGGGTTCATTCTATAGGTGGACCTCTATATGGGGCGGGCGAGCAGGCACGTGCACACATAGAGGCCAAGGGGTGCTTGAGCACCTGCCTTTTTGAGCCTCATCAAAAAAGTGCCCTTTTTGAAAAAACATTTTTTTAATTTTTTTAATTTTTTTTTTTTTACCGTTACGCATATAGACTGCCCTTCCAACTGAAAAATGTCAGGATATAATCAAAATATTAGGTAAAGAGAGAGAGATGCCCCATATTCCATTGCAGTTTGCACGGCCTCATCAGCGTGCCTCTCCGCGGACCTATATATTTTATGCATAGCGTGGGTGGTGATGATGATGATGATAGAAACCGCTGTGGCGCAGACTGTTGAATGCTGGTATTACACTCATTGAGCGACACGAAGAAGTCAAGTCCGATGGGATTTGGGAATCTCAAATACAAATCGGGATTGGAATAAAAAATGCATTTATATTAAACAATACAGAATATACAGCACTTCTTGGGGTCTGTAGGGTAAGCACTTATTACCTCCCCCCTGAACATTTATGGAGATGTATGGGCCTTTTAAGTCAGTGATAAAAGTGTCTTTCAAGGATAAGTGAGCTCCTGCACTGATATTATAGTTCAATATTCAATATTTGATCACGAAAACCCCCCAAAAAACATAAAAAGGGGGCCCCCCACCCAAAAAGGGCGCTTAAAAATTGCGCTTGCGCGCTATGCGCGCTCGGTTAATATATACACACAAGTGTAGTGCCCTTTTCAGCCTTTGAGCACCTGCCCCTCTAAAGTCCTGTGCACGTCCCTGCGGGCGAGCATGTGTTCCTGTTAGGGGAGAGACTGGAGGGAACATAATGGAAACCATACTAACCATCAGGTTACATGTTCAAAACCACTACTTTAAAACACTCTGTCAATCTACATGGCTGTTAACATTAACTACACACAGGTGTGGTTTAGATTGAAGAGAGGAGATGGGAGGGGAGGGGGGGAGGAGAGGAGAGGAAAGATGTGGAGAGGAAAAGAGAGGAGAGGAGGTTATGGTGGGGTAAGGAGAGGAGAGGAGGTCGGGAGGTTGGGATAAAGAGAGGAGGTGAGGTTGGGGTAAGGAGAGGAGAGGAGGTTGGGGTAAGGAGAGGAGGTGAGGTTGGAATAAGGAGAGGATGTGAGGTTGGAGTAGGGAGAGAAGTTTGGAGTAAGGAGAGGAGCTGAGGTTGGGGCAAGGAGAGGGTGTTGAGGTAAGGAGAAGAGAGGAGGTGAGGTTGGGGTAAGGAGAGGAGAGGAGGTGAGGAGAGGAGGTGAGGTTGGGGTAAGGAGAGGAGGTTGGAGTAAGGAGAGGAGCTGAGGTTGGGGTAAGCCAAGGAGAGGAGAGGAGATCGGGTGAGGAGAGGAGAGGAGGTGAGGTTGGGGTAAGAAGAGGAGAGGAGATCGGGGAGAGGAGGTGAGGTTGGGGTAAAAAGAGGGCTAATGCTTGCTGAGTAGAGGGGCTGTTAAACAGCAGTGTAAGGGCTTTAAATTACAGTAGGCCCAAATTGGCCCCCTTTGCTCTTCTCAGCAGGGTTTGTGGTTGCGGTTGAATGGTCATCTTGGAGGCCACTGTCACTGCAAGTGTTAACGTAAAGAACCGCTCATTCATTTGACTTCACGCTCAGCGGGTGTATTGCTGAGGACCCATGCGGAATGTAGTGTCGAATTTGGTGCTTTTTGGCCGGATGGTAGTGCTATAGTGTGTGTCTGTCCTTAGCATATCTCAAAAAACGTTTATCTGATCGACTTCATGCTTGGCAGGTGTATTGCTGAGGATGCAGGGGAATGTAGTGCCGTATTTGGGGCCTTTTGGCCATTGTCTGTCCTTCGCATACCCCAAGAACCGTTCATCCGGTTGAATTCAGTGCCATTTGGTGCCATATGGTCATATCATCTCTATTTTTATGTTAGATTACTTGTTTTGTCAACATTATGTCCAGTTCTCTACATTTCTTGTAAGAATTGTCTTTTCCGTATGGCGACCTTCATCAGACATGAATAAAGCACTGTGAATAATGAGTCATGTCGCCATTGGCTGATGCTGACCTTACGACACAGACAGACAGACAGACAGACAGACAGACAGACAGACAGACAGACAGACAGACAGACAGACAGACAGACAGACAGACAGACAGACAGACAGACAGACAGACAGACAGACAGACAGACAGACACACAGACACACAGACACACAGACACACACACACACACACACACACACACACACACACACACACACACACACACACACACACACACACACACACACACACACACACACACACACACATCATGCCATAAAATGGTTCCAGCAGTCTGAAGAAGTGAGTAGGAGGATGCAGACTTTTGCCAAGACTTAACAGTCTCTCCCACATTGGTGTTACTTTCACACTGCTAAAATTACATAATTTATTTAATTCATTAATGGTCAACTATCTAATAGCAACTGATAGCACCAGTATAATATAACAAGGGAACAACACATTTCAAATGTCATCATGACTGGACAAGCTGTTGATCAAATTACTAAAAACTTGACAAGACTCCACATATTTGTAAGATTTGGTGCAAATCAGATAGTGTTCACAAGTAATCACTTCCTGTTCACCATGCGTTTACCTGAAATGTGATAGGATCTTTCGGTCATAAGGTTTGGCATATTAATAAATGCAATGGTTCCTTGACGTCACATATCAGCTATACTATCTATACTAACTATCTATAATTATAGTATCACAAAATTGGCAGATCAAGAGCAATGCATAAAGTGCAGACATAAATAAGTATAAAACTAGCATAAAATAGATAGCAGCAAAATAGACAAAGTCAAGGTAAGGCATAGAACATTAAAACACATTGTTTTTCATATTAGGATCTAACATCTTAATAGGCCCCTTTGTTTATTGTTTGATTATCCCTGATACACATAATATAGACATTTAGAGCCGTTAGAGCCTTTTCCCCCATTCTAAGGTACAAAGTTCACACGGCAGGAAATATATTCAATCAACTCAATGGTGTCTGACAGTTCTATGGCAATTTAAAAATAGACAGTAATAAGTAAGAGTAAAATAGAATAGACAGAGTAAAATAGTGCAATAGTGCAGTGCAATAAAATAGTTTGCATCTACAGTACAGCAATCAAAGTGCTTCAGCACAGCAGTATTTTAGATGTTTAGTGCATTTTCCCCCTTTCTAAAATACATTATAGATCTCCTCCCTACCTGCCTCTCTGTCTCTGGCTGGGGCTCCGCTACCCTCCCTACCTGTATGTCTCTGGCTGGGGCTCCTCTACCCTCCCTACCTGTCTGTCTCTGGCTGGGGCTCCTCCAGACCAGGCTGCAGAAACAAATTAGTGGGGGGGCATAAAATGTTCTCGGGGGGGCACAATGGTTTTTCAACACAGGTTCCCTTTTATACGTTTCAGCTGGGACAACGGCGCTGTGGCTTGCTTGGCGTTGCCCACGGTGCTGAACTAAACAGCAGAGAGGCAATTGAAAAATCTAATTTCTCTATCTTAAGAACATTCACTTATACAAAAACAGACTGAACGGATATATATAACAGACCTGCTGGGGCAGCGGACTGAGAGCAGGGGACACAGACAGGCTGGATAAGATGGTCAGGAAGGCCAATAGCGTGGTTAGGGTGTAGCTGGACGCCCTAGCGAGGGTGGCGGAGAGGAGGACCCTTGCTAAGCTCCAGGCCATCAGGGAAAACCCCTCCCACCCACTATACACAGACTTGGCTGACAGGAGGAGCATGTATTGTTATAGGCTCACACTACCTAAATGCAGCACTGAACGGCACAGGAAGTCCTTCATTCCGACAGCCATCAGACTATACAATGCATCACTGTGCCTCACTGCATCACTGAGCAAAGAGTGACAGTTACCATCTTCCTAGACTCTTACTTTTTAAACAGCACTGTGCAATATTACACCTACTGTAGACTTCAGTATATTTTTACTGTATTTATTTACTGTATCTTTTATTCTATTTTTATTCTATTTTATTTTATTCTATTCTTAGGCCATTTGTTTTGTTATTCTTATTGGTGACTTGTTCTGTCTAAATGTTTAATGTTGAGTGATTTGGAGTGTCAAATTTCCCTCAGGATAATACATTTATATTCTATTCTATTCTATATCTTTGAAAAGTCTCCATTTATTCAACACTTCTGAATTCACTGACAAACTGAACTGAACTGACAAAAATAAAGTGCATAAAAAAGCAAACAAAATTCCTCCACAGGCTACTCACCATCATTAGTAGAGCGGCAAGCGGCGTTTGGGGACAGAGTGAAATCTTCTTAAAACACTGCACCTCCACTCATTCCTGAACTTTTTTGTTAAGTCCTTCTCAAATGCCAACTGAATTAAATTGGCCTTGCGTCGATGAAGCATACTTAGGCGATGTTCTGTAAAGATGTTCTTGAGGGTAGAAAACGAATTCTCACAGAGTGCCGTGCTAGCTTCAGTAGTGTTGTTGTTGACATCAGTGCCCACTAGGGCTAAGCATTTGGATAGTCTACTTTGATTGAAAAAAAAAAAAAAAAAAAAAAAAAAAATCTTTTTTTTTTTTTTCTCAGGTGGGCACAGCTGACTCAGTGGGCGGGCCAGGCCCCCCAATGCCCGCCCATGGCGCCGGGTCTGGGCTCCTCTACCCTCCCTACCTGTATGTCTCTGGCTGGGGCTCCTCTACCCTCCCTACCTGTCTGTCTCTGGCTGGGGCTCCTCTACCCTCCCTACCTGTATGTCTCTGGCTGGGGCTCCTCTACCCTCCCTACCTGTCTGTCTCTGGCTGGGGCTCCTCTACCCTCCCTACCTGTATATCTCTGGCTGGGGCTCCTCTACCCTCCCTACCTGTCTGTCTCTGGCTGGGGCTCCTCTACCCTCCCTACCTGTATGTCTCTGGCTGGGGCTCCTCTACCCTCCCTACCTACCTCTCTCTCTCTGGCTCCTCTACCCTCCCTACCTGTATATCTGTCTCTGGCTGGGGTTCCTCTACCCTCCCTACCTGTCTATCTGTCTCTGGCTGGGGCTCCTCTACCCTCCCTACCTGTCTGTCTCTGGCTGGGGCTCCTCTACCCTCCCTACCTGTCTCTCTGTCACTGGCTGGGGCTCCTCTACACTCTATACCTGTCTATCTCGGGATGGGGCTCCTCTACCCTCCCTACCTGTCTCTCTGTCTCTGGCTGGGGCTCCTCTACCGTCCATACCTGTCTGTCTCTGGCTGGGGCTCCTCTACCCTCCTAGTCCCTACCTGTCTGTCTCTGGCTGGGGCTCATCTACCCTCCCTACCTGTCTCTCTGTCACTCCATCATTATACATGGAAAGGAGTTGGTTCCTAGATGTCACATATCAACTATGTAAATAAAACATGTGCGACAGCAATTTGCGACTCCCAATGATAATAATAAATAATATTTATATAATCTCCCAAAATGAGATTCGATTAGATTCAAATGTATTGTCATTTTACAGCACAAGTACAATACAATACAACATCCAACCAGAGTGCAAATGTAACAGTAAAGTGCAACAGTAATATACAATCAAGGCATTTCTACACTGGCTCTTAGATGTGCACAAGAAATGTAAGAAATAAATAAAGCCAACAATAAATAATATCATAAGAACAAGACAGTATATGGAATATTAATATCTATTCCACTATATAGCTATATCCGCAGCGGGTTAGTTCTCATTCATAAATTTTCGGACATGGTTCGTTGAGTCATGTAAAACGTGATTGTTAATAATACAAATATTGTCGCATTTATTATCATTATTATTATTATTATTATTAGTCTGAAGTGACGGCAATACCCAATGACTTGTCCTAGAGAAAGCTATTCCAAACTTGGGTGCATGCCAATACATCGAGACAGTCATATTTATTATCATTATAATTATTTAATTCCGTGGATATCTGTCATATTGAAGTGATGGCAATCCGCAAGGACTTGTCCCAAAGAAGGCTGTTCCAAACTCGGGTGCATGCCAATACATCGAGACATAGTCGTTTTTATTATCATTATAATTATAAGAGCCATGTCAAGAGCCAATCGCGCAGTCGTTCAGTATTGACATTACTAAATGAGAAGATTATCTCACCAAAACACATAGACGTCGCTCCAACAACCATCCACAGAGCTGAGGTGGAAATTGTCCAGAACTACAAATATTTAGGAACTGTGTTTGATGACAAACTCAAATTTTGCGACAATGCAGTTGTTATAATAAAAAAGGCTCATTAGCGTCTGTACTGTCTTCGAAAACTAAACTCCTTTGGAGCCGACCAGAGAATTCTGTCAACATTTTATTCTTCCTTTATTGAAAGTATTCTAACCTTATGTATGTTGGTTCACATCCCTCTGTCAAAGAGACCAGAACAAACTGCAAGGTGTTAACCTTAGCTAAAAAAATATCAGCAAAACACAAAGATCCCTAGTACAGTTTAACAGTGCTCACGTGCTCAAGAAAGCACATAAGATAATTAGTGACTCCACACATGTCCTTCATGTGTGTTTTGACTTGTTGCCATCAGGAAAGCGCTTTAAAACAAACAGAACAAAGTTTGGTTTTGTTCCAGAGGCCATTTGACTGGTGAATGGCCACAGTAAAAGGTCAGTTCACTAATATGCACCTTTTGACCGCTTGATTTAAAATTGTTTGACGAAAGTGCACTTTTTTTGTACTGACCGAATTTATTTATTAGACTTGACAGATCAACAATATAAGGATCCTGTTCTAGTGTCTAGTGTCATGTCTCTTGTGCTTTAACTCATTGACCGCCAGGGATTAGACAGGGCAACGCTTTAAAAGATATGAGTGTGTCACCTTGTTTGTAGAGCTATAACTATATTCTATATTATAGCTATGGATACAAAACTATGGCCCATTTGACATCACCTATCTATCGTTTAATATGTGAAAAAGAATACATTTTCCATCCATACGTTCCTGTGTTATACCGTGGTGAATATAAGTATCGTTATAGCGTGGTCTGGGGTTATTCCCGAAAGGCTGAGTCATAGGCTTATACGTCAATTCTACTATAAACGTTGCCGTTTCTTGCCTGTACACGCTATTATTCCAAAATCAAATCTATATCATAGGTATTATGTTTCATCATGAATGCATGAAACGGGGGGGGAGGGTCGTTTTTTGATGCTTTGATCGTCACCAACAGCATATGTTGTGGAGTAACGTTACACACATATGTTGCGATCGGGGTGAAGACATGGTTGGATAGCCCTTACCTTCACTAAGATGTACCCCAAAAAGAATATTCCAATTATCTGATTGCGAGTCCCAGTATTGGTGTCGATCGTCCACCACACATCATGCATCGGGGGCATTTGACGCGTCTCAATCCGATCGTTCTAACCGCTGCATTCGCCCGGCAAAGAAAAGTGAGCCCGGTGACATTTGACCGTTGCACAGGCCAAGATACAAGGTGGATGCGGCCAGTATTGCACTTTGGCGATCTCAGACTCATTCCTTATGGCAGTGGTTCCCAAACTGTGGTGCGCGCACCCCTTGTGGTGCGCGAGCGCCCTCTAGGTGGTGCGTGACATGAAAGGGCTAATGGTTGTTAAATTAAATTTTTTTTTTTTTTTTTTTTTTTTACAATACAATTTCATAAAAATCTTAGTCAAACCTTTAGTACTATGGATATTAAACATGCTGGCAGAGTACATGCATCCATGTTGTCGTGAACATTTTAATTAAATAAAGAAATGCCCTATCCATAGTCGCTGTGGGAAGAGATAAAATAAAAAATTAAATCTGTGCACGGAGACCAGCAACAATTATTTCTAACAGAAAGCCATTGGGGGGTGCGTCAGCTAGGTCGGGAGGTGACAGGGGGTGCACGGCCAAAAAAGTTTGGGAACCGCTGCCTTATGGTAACACCGAGGTCCCTGGATGAATAATGAATAAAGATATCGAAAAAAAGGAGAAACTATCAAATAGTGTATATATACGTGGTTGGCGTTCAACGGTTGTCGGCCAAACACGTATATAAACGTTGTTGGCGGGGATTGAGTGTCACTGTCATGTATGTCTCTTGTCCCCTGTTCTGTCTTGGATGTGTATAAGTGCAGCTGTTTGCCGTATTCATGCTTTAAATTGCCCTTTGCGGGACTAATAACGTTTTTTGAATTTAATTTAATTGAATGCTATGTCATGTTCTACAGTAGGACTTACTACTATAATACCTAATAAAACAAGTCATTAAAATAATAGAAGCCTCTTTGCTGGAACGATTCATTTTGCACGTATACAGTATGTGTGTGTGTGTGTGTGTGCTTGTGCACTGCCTCACTAAGCCGCTTCTCCATGCATTTATTTTGTTTAGCAGTAGGAATACATCAAACCAACAATAAAAAATATCATAGAGAAGAAGACAGTAGGTATATGACATATTAATATAGTATATTCCACTATACAGTAGCTATATCCACAGTGATCGGTTTAGTTCTTATTTATTTAGTTTGCAGTGTGTGTGTGTAATGCTCACAATGCCTCATTGAGTCAGGACTATAAATGCAAAACGTAATTATTACAAATATTGTCATATTAATTATCACTATAATTATTTAATTCCACGGATGTCTGTAGTATCGGCAATCCCCAATTACTTGTCCCAGAGAAAGCTGTTGAAACCACGGGCACACACCGGTCTGTCCGACTTATGACTTTTCTAGTACATAAATCCTACTTAAATCCTACAAAGAATTTACAATACGAAGCCGTCCAGAATGCTGAATAAGTACGTAAATCGAGTTGCGAAGGAATTCCTTGGTAACTTTTACGTATGTCCATTCGAGAATGAGGACCATATGTTTCCATGAAGATTTTTGTGACTGTATGACTACAGGGTCTGGAGATAGAAGAAAGATCATGGGATTACCAAAATCAATAAAAAAATGTAAGCAGATTGTATGGCAATATGGCCATAACTTTCTATTTTGCCTGTAGGTGACGCTAGAGGAAAGGTCACAAGGTACGCAATTAAATTTGTTTCTGTTATGGGTCACTGCACATGTTCTGTACCAAAATCTTCCTCTTGGGATCATGAATGTTCACAGCTGATTTTGTGACTCTACAACTAATGAGTCAGGATATACGCTAATTAGAACATTCTGATTTGATGGTGGCGCTAGATGGTCACATGGTCACCAACATCAATAGTTGTCAACTGTTCTGGGTCATGAATTAACTTTTAGAATAGATTTTAAGGTGCTTCTCCTCACATACAAAGCTCTAAATGGACAAGGACCCAGCTACATTGCTGACTCTCTATCCGCCAGAACACTGCGATCATCAGATGCAGGTCTATTAGACTAGAGGTCACCAGAAAGAGTCATAAGAAGATCTGTGATGCAGCCTTTGTAAACTATGCCTCAAAACTGTGGAACACGTTAGCCAACAATATTAAGGAAGCCAATACATTAGACATTTTTAAAAGGCAGCTTAAAACCTATCTCTTTACCAAAGCATTTGACTGACTTTAGACTATTATACTGTACTATTTCTCTGTGATTGACATTGCACTATTTATCTATGTTTTATTCCCCATTGTTTAGGTTTTTATTCTCTTTTATTTTATATATCCGAGGCTGGACATCCATATTAGTCTATTACTGTTTTCCCACAGATAGGCGGGACGTTTTTGGGACCGTGAGCAGGAAATGTGAAAGGCTTTACAGACCAAGCCCTATTGTATTATTATTTTTATTGTACCGCACTATTTTACTCTGTCTATTGCTTTTATTACAGGTTTGAAACTGTCGGGTATTAAACTATGTGGGTATCGAGCAGGGGCGTTTTTAGGGTTAGAAAACATCAGCTTCAGCCCTTTTTTTTTTTTTTTTTTTTTAACACAGTAATACGCAATTTTAGAGTAATTAGAGATGAATACTGAAGAACTAGAATCATTAGAGGTTCTCAAAGTGAGGTCCATGTCCATGAGAGGGATCTGGGCAGTCCCCATAGAAAATTCAAAGTTAACAGGACCAAATCATCAGTTTCTTATTTATTTATTTAACCTTTATTTAGCCAGATAAAACATTGATCTGGTCCAAGAGGCCCCAACATGAGTACAAATATACATATATACACATATATATACATATACTGTACATACATACACACATATACACCAATAACAAAATAAAAACAGTTAAGAATCATACACATAAGCAAATAAACAAACAAACAAACATGTGCACAGCCTATGTACAAAAGAAATAAACAGTTCATCTCTAGTCTTTACAGTTTTCTTCAATTGCATAAACACTCAAATCAAAAGTATTACACAATTATCAAAACCTTACACTCAAGGAGCAAAACATAGGCCCAGATTTGCACCCCTATAAGCACAATGTCAGCCTCACACTTTTTGCAAAACAATACACAGAGCAAAAAAATGTCTTGCCAGATCCAGCTAGGCAAAGAGATAATGTCTAGTATTTTCTGTACTCTATTTAAATTTTTTCAAAATTGTTTTTGTTTTACTGTAATTTTAACCTGTAGGCCTACTGGATACAGTATTTTATGTTTGTCTGATATTTGCTGAGCTTACAGTGTTATGCACATAGTAGCATGAAAACTGGGACATGTTTTGTTGTGATTCTCCATGTTGAAATGTTGACTGATTTGGTTATATGGAGAGAACATTTATATTTTCATCAGTCTGCATCATTGATTTGGGTATATGGAGAGAAAATGTTTTTTTTTCAGCAGTCTGCATCATTGATTTGGGTATATGTAGATAAATAAATTATATTTTCATCAGTCTACAGCATTGGTATTGTGTAGTGTTTGGTGAATGTATTGTATATTTGCACATTCTCTGCGTACTTCACTTACAGTACTCTAATCACTGAGAAGTAGAATAGCTAAATGTGTTTTAGGTTAAGCACAGCAGTGTGAGTAACTGGTTCAAACAGAATTAAGTCATATAAAACGTGTTTCATATGGTAACAAAATGTAGTTTTTTTAAATTAGTGTATGGTTTTGACAAGTGTTTAATTTAGCAAAGGATCTGAGGTGTTCTGATAATTGTGTGTGTGGTTGTGCTAATTATGTGTTTTGAAACACCGGGCCCCGTTTAAAAAATCATGCTTAAAGGGGAACTATTTTACTATTTCTTTCACTATTTGGGCACTTTTACACAATTCCTGTGAGTCTATGGAACACCTCTGTAATATATATATATTTTTTATTCATTGTTTTGTATTTCTAATCAAGTCCTCAAAAACAGCATTTTTCTACCTCAAGATCTCGAGCCGTTTTGAGCCTGGGCTCCTAAACCACTGCGCCACGGCCCCGCCGCCTGAACATTAACATGCAGCGGTGTCTTTCTGACATCACATATCGTGCACATTTTCAAATGACTCAGTTCAGTGAGGGTGAATATTGTGAGAGGAGAATTGGAAGAATGCGCCAATATGAGAATTTTGAGACATAGATCATATTAATATAAGTTCACATAGCTAGGAAACAATGCTAAACACTCAAAAAGGCCATTTATAAGATAGTTCCCCTTTAAGCAATCGAAAATAAAAGTCTCATAAAAAAGATATTAGATTTTTGGGTATTTTCCTGCCTTTGGTCCACTTTGCATTCACATCTCAAATGCAGGGTTCACTTGCAAGAGTGAATGAGCTTTCAGACCACCCCAAACCAACCGGACTATCCGAGGAAATGAACCAGGGTTTGATTAAAGCTTATTATAGTTTATCACAGTATCATGAGCATGTCTTTGTCAGTGGACACTGGACATGGGTATGGATGGCTCCAGGTGCTGCTGCGTTAAAGTGCACATCTTCAATACCTATCTGTACTATTTAAAAGCACAGTGCAGGACACACTCAAAGGTTATCGCACCTCAGAGATGGCAGTGGACATGTATGACAGGACAAAGGCCATATGTAATGGCATCTTGTGGCACAAGCTCAGACCTCAGCTCAGGAGATCAGCTGAGACAGAGACTGTTCTATCCAGAGCTTGAGAGCAGGTTCTCATGAGTTGGATAACAACTTATGAGAGGCATACACAGGCATGTTATCCAGCCTCAGACCAGTTTCTCTCAGTGGAATTGCTGCAACCCCTCGCCACACATTACAATATCCAACTATTGCCAGAGGAGATCACAGTTGCAAAGTGTTTCCTGGTCAGGACAGGCAGAGATGCAGTCCCTACTATCCAAAGTGTCTTTTCCCTCCTGGATGATAATAATAATAATAATGCATTTGATTTATAAGGCGCCTTTCAGGATACAAAAAAAAAAGTCCACAAATCGGTGAATGAAAAAATTATAGGATCAAATGAAAACTACTTACTAAAAATGGATTAAAAGTACTTAAAACCAAAAAAAATACCAAACACTAACAAACATTCAGCACAGACAATGGGGATGCTGACATATTAAAAAAAAAAAGTAAAAAAAAAGAAATAAAAAAAAATGTAAACAATTATTATTATTATTTTTTAAGGTCCGGGGCTAGGAGAAAAACATCCTGGGCTAAAGCCCCGGAAGCCCAGGGCTAACGACGCCACTGGTATCGAGCAAGAAAGACTGTCAGGCTTTAAAACTGTGTAAGATAGGGAACTGCACCCTGAGAGGGAGGTTTGCCCTGAGTAGGAGGTTCGAAGGGTCAAAGTGTGTGTCAGACAAGTACTAAATACTTAGTTTCAAAAGAGCGAAGACTTTCAGGTTTTAAACTGTGGATACCAAAAAGAAGGTAAAGATGACTTTGAACTGTACAGTAACAGTAATCCAGAACTATTTTATTGCATTGTAAAGAAACTGTGATGGTATGTCTGCACTTATGTGCTCAATTCATCATTCATGTCTTTCACATTCTACTAAAACTGATTCAAACCATAAACAAGGTGGCCTGTTGGGATGTTAGATCCTAATGTGAAAAACTGTGATTTTATGTCTGCTCATTTTACCCTTGCTATTATTTTACTTATTTTTACTCTTATCTTTACACCCCACTATCCGCTGGGTGCATACTATAACCTTTATCATGTTTTGTAGCAGATTACAGAAATTCAAGAAGCCTATTGGAATGTGAGGTTCTGATATGATTTGATTAATATATCTGCATTATTTTATCGCACTTGTCGTATGTCTAATCGTATGTCTTATTTCTTACTGATGTAAAGCACTTTGAACTGCAATCCCCTGTATGAAAGGTGCTATACAAATAAAGTTATTATTATTATTATGAATGTGCACAGCAAATATTATGGCAATCAAGCCATTAGCTACTTTTCAAGATATCTTGTTCACAGACAGAGAGACAGACAAACAAACAAACAGGCGTGAGAGCATAACCCCCGTCATTCACTACCAGGGCCTCCCACTGCAGCTGGCCTTGTGCAACTAGTTTCAATGGACACTCTTTTCTCAAACAAGATAGGTTCTCATGAAACAAGTGCTGACAGGACCTTCCTGCTATTGATTGTTATTTTTGTGACTGAACTTGTGTGAGCCACTGTTTTTGCCCCAGATTGTGTGCAGGTCTAGAGAAAACATTGACTGTGGTTACGTTAACATAGGACAGCTGGAGTTGGGAACTCTGACTAATTGGGGGGAGGCTTCACGCTTTCTTTCTTTCTTCACATGGATTGGTTGGTGTGTTTCTATGCCTGTCTCTCTCCCCTCCCTTTGTTGTCCCTTCAAGCTTCTCTATGATCATGATGACATCACCTGGGCCTGCACCTGGTGGAAGCCCAAGGCGCCCTGCTAGTGGTTGCTTCAAGGGAGTCCTCTTAGCCGTGGGCAGTGATTCCCCCAACCCCAGGTAGTCTACAAAGTTTATAAAATTATTTGCAGTAATTTGGAGTGTTGCGAGCCTAGTTTGCTGTCTAGCATTAGCCTAGCCCCCCCATGAGCCTTAACCTTGTACAAGTGTGGCGGCTGTGGCCTACTGTGTGTTTATGTACGGAGTAGAATAGTGAGTTTTCCGCCTTGTGGCGTTCTGGCTGGCATAACCGTCATTCCACTACGAACCTTAGTTACTAACACATGCTTCCCAAGTAGTGAAGTGTAATTAGCTAGGTAAGCCATGGCCGTGCCTACAAGGGAGACAAGTGGCTGCTCTCACACAGCCTTGTATATATATATACAAGAGTAGGTTCCCCAACAGAGCAGACAGACACAGTGGGTGGAAGACAAGAACATACATTTTATTAAAAATAAATATATATGTTTGATTGTCTCAACCTGTGCCAATAGCGGCAAATAAATCATCTAGTGCAGTGAGACCCAAGGCATGAGATGAAATTAGCTTGTCATTTGTCTCATGCTGGATCTTACATCATAGTATTTTCAGGGTATATAAAACATTCCAAATTATCAAAGCTGTTAAGTCCTTGGTGTCCATACATTCACATTTACATTTTGTCATTTAGCTGACACTTTTATCCAAAGCGACTTACAAGTTTTGTACAACAAGACAGCAGGAAGGGTACAACTCTCAGCTGAGTAACAATGTTCATCAAAGTGTTGAGTGTGTCGTGACTGAATTCGACACGTTTGGTTCAGAATCCGATCGGAGGAGAAGAAAAGGCTGGAAACAAGTGGTTGCAGACCCATGGTCCAAAGGTGATAGTTTGATTTATTTGCAAGGAGCAGCAAGGCATTTTCCACAGCAGTCCACAGGATATCAGAATCTCTCAGTGACACACAGCTTGATCTACTGTCGTGTCCTTTACTGTTTAATATAAGTCGTTTAAATACAGTCTTCTTTAAACAAGTGAGTCTGCCCCTCTTCTGTGATTGGGCCTCCATACTTGGTAAACTGGTTGTGTCTCTGTTTGAGTGGTATCTGGTGTGTGTGTGTGTGTGTGTGTGTGTGTGTGTGTGTGTGTGTGTGTGTGTGTGTGTGTGTGTGTGTGTGTGTGTGTGTGTGTGTGTGTGTGTGTGTGTGTGTGTGTGTGTGTGTGTGTGTGTGTGTGTGTGTGTGTGTGTGTGTGTGTGTGTGTGTGTGTGTGTGTGTGTGTGTGTGTGTGTAATCAATCAGTTGGTTCTCTGAGGAGTTAGGGGGTGTGTTGATCAAATTAACCTAAAACCAGATTGTCTTGTTTTAGCTTAGACACGAGGAGGATCTAATGGTTGACTGTGTCGAAGGCTGCAGATAGGTCTAGGAGAATCAGGACAGAGGAGAGGCCTTTCGCTTTTGCTAAGTGAAGTTTTATTTTATTTTTTTATTTTTTTTATTACGGATCCCCATTAGCTGGTGCCATAGCAACCAGCTAGTCTTCCTGGGGTCCAAAAACATACAAAAACAATTATTATTGCAAAACAAAATTATTAAAAGTCAGTACTCAACACACAATGCATAATGAAACTAACAATTAAGATGGCAAAAATTACATGCAAGCACAGAAACAGAAAACAAAAAAACAAAACAAAATACTTTTTGTGTTTTAAAATACAGTGTTAAATACAATTTAAGATTATTTTAAAAAGTGAATCTACTATAAATGCAGCAGAGGTTTTGAGGCAGGTTATTCCAAAGAGTTAATGCTCTAAAAATTAAATATCTCCTTAAAGCGTTGGTTCTTGGACCTGGCAATTCAAGCTGCCCACTACTGGAACCTCTAGTGTAATGCTCATGCACAGTATTACTAAAAACAATCTGTTTATGTATAAAAACAGGAGTTTTACTGCTCATGACCAACTTGAACAGCACAAGTATATTAAAAGACAATCTATTTTCAACGTTAAGCCAAGAGAGGCGGGCATGCATACGGCTCACATTAGACCTTAGTGAGCAGCCCAGTACCAACCGTGCTGCCCTGTTCTGGACCACCTGGAGCTTCCTGAGGTCACCACTGGCAGCAGATGACATCGCAGAGCAATAGTCAAGATGACATAACACTAAACTTTGCACTATCTTACATAAAAGGGGATGGGCAACAAAAGAAGCACATGTCCTGGAAATACCAATTGGTCTTCCCATTTTCAAAACAATATAATGAATATGCTGAGAACAAGACTGCAATCCAGCATCACTCCAAGGAGTTTATTACTTTCAACTTGTTGAACTGCCGAATTACGCAAGTTTAAATGAAGCTTTGGATTTGTAGATAACCTGTGCCTTGTTCCCAGCACAATACATTTAGTCTTGGAGATATTAAGGACAAGTCTATTAGATACTACCCAGTCATGCACAACTTTAAGTTCTCTGCTCAAAACTTCATTAAGTACATTGCATGATGGTGCAGCGTAATACAATGTTGAATCATCTGCATAAAGAACTGTTGTAGCACATTTGGTAGCCCAAGATATGTCATTAGTAAATACAGAGAAGAGCAAATGTCCTAGGCAACTTCCTTTGCGGAACGCCACACTCTAGACCTCTGCTACTGGACAGGCTGCCATTTAGATACACCTTCTGTGATCTAGAGGACAAATAACTTAATATCCACTTTAAAGCAGAAGAGTTAAAACCATAACATTTAAGTTTCTCAACCAGTAGAGAATGGTCCAGCACATCAAATGCAGCACTAAAATCTAACAGCACAGCTCCCACCAGCATAGAGTTATCTATATCTTTAAGCCAGTCATCAGTCATCTGTATCAAAGCAGTAGAAGTAGAGTGACCATGGGCCCTGTTTCATGTACGTGGTTCAACTAAGTCGATCAACATGTCCATTATCCAGCTTCAGTTAACCCGATGTTCAAAGCCGGGATTTTCCTGTTTCACAAAGGAGGATTCAGTCTCGTTAACTCAAGCCAGACTTGAGAGTCAGGCTCAAGTCAGGCTAGATGCGCGCTCCCGTTTTAGGTGGAAAGCCAGCACGTATCGATGGCAGAGACCCTGATTCTCAACGGCATTGATTGATTAATTGATTTAAGACTTTATTGACAGATTGCAATAGGCTCAATCGCCTCGCCGACAAGTTAAATGCGTTATCTATAGGCTAATTCTAAGTCCCTCATTACCTCAATCAATCAGATTATATTTCTTTAAACTTGCCTGCTGGATTGAATAATCAAATGAGATCTTGCTAGCGAAAATTATTAGTTAACTGTTATACAGAATTACGATACGGCTCTCTTACCCATTGATTGATGTATAGTCAATCTTTTACTTATCTTCTCTGTGGTGTAACGGGTTCTTCTTTTGACTTTCACACGGACGACCGGGGTTCAAGACCCGCCTAGTCTTTTCCTTCTTTTTGCAATATAGGAATAATTCAATTTGGTGCACGTTGAGAGCTATATAAAGAATGACATCCTCAATGCATGTAGATCTATAATATTTTAACTTAAAACCAGGCTACTTTGGCGTATAATCATTAATATTATATTCAAAAAAAACATATTGGAAACACGGGGATTTGAACCCCGGTCGGTGGACTGGGAGGCTTGAGCACTACCGCTGGGCCACTGGGCCAGATGCGATAAATTCATTGTTTATACATTAATGAACGAGAGACCCGTGTTTAGAATATCCTTTGTTTTGAATGAAGTTTATCTCTTTATCCTCATTCATTAATGTGACGTCAACGGCTCATTCAATTTCTCAAATCCGTCAAACAGCGCATCTCATCAGACATCTTAATCCCAGTTACAATTAAAATAACCACATCATGTGTACATCGCACGAGCGAGCGCCACCGTCGCCACGGTATATATAACGTGCATTATTTAGGACAAAGTGAATTTAATATCAGCATTTTGGGTCTATTTTACATTTCAAAAGCCCCCTCTGGAAGAATGGAGCACAAAAACGTAATTCAGAATGGTATAATGCAGATCGTAGACTGTGGGAATAGTTTCAGGAAACGGGCTGTCACTTCTTTGCGGGGCGTGGCGATAGTTCAGGCTAACTTGAACTTGAACTCTGCTTTCGAGCAGGCTCAAACTTTTGGATATGTTGTCATGGTGATTTGGGAAATCCACGTACATGAAATCGGAAAGTCAGGCTAACCGAGTTATCCAGCTAAAGTTATCCGGCTAACTCGGTTATCCCGGTACATGGAACGGGGCCGCTCTATAGGCATGTTGAGAATCTGTTGCAAGCTTGTTTGAAACAAAATACTCTTCCAAACCAATCCAATCCAACCTTATTTATAAAGTGTTTTAACAGCCACAGGGGCACAACGTGCTGTACAGAGGCAGCATACTAAACAACTATAAGCAGCACTAAAAATAGATAAAAGAACAAGAGTGATAAAAAGGGAAGAAAAGATAAACATAGGCAACAATAAAAATTTAAATAGATAAGAGTAATTAAAAGTATTTAAAAGCAAAGGACACAGTAACAAAATGATACAACAATAACACAATAAAACAATAAAATCATAAAATCAACAAGCTACATGGTGTCGAAAGCCAGAGAGAAAAGGTGGGTTTTAAGGAGGCTTTTAAAATGGGACAGTGATGAGGCCTGCCTAATCTGCAGCGGCAGCTCGTTCCACATTTTAGGGGCGACAACAAGCACGGCCCCCTCTGAGCTTACGCCTAGTTTTAGGCACTACAAGGAGCAGCTGGTCAGCTGACCTGAGAGAATGGGAAGGTGCATACAGTAGAACTGCAACAGCTCAGAGAGGTAGGGTGGGGCAAGGTCATTAAGAGCTTATTTTTTTTATCCACTTTTTCTCCCCATTTTCTATTTTTCTCCCATCCCAATTTTGTATTTCCAATTCTTCCCTCCCCTGTCTTGAACGTTGCTAGACTATGCCTCCCACTGGTCTGCTGTAGTGAGGATAGAAGCCTTGCATCACGTGTCCCCTCCGGTACACGAGGAGGCAGCCTGTCGCATCTTTTCACCGCAGCAGCTTGAACTCTCAGTGGCGAGGAGTAACGCATGGGAGGCTCACGCTGCCCCCGATACTTCCTGTTTCCGCCGCATCGGCGTCACCCAACCGACCTGTAGGAGTCGCTGTCCACAACGTCCAATCCCCACCCACCGGCTTTCCCACCCTCTAACACTGCCAATTGTGTTAGTATGACGGCCGGCCAAGCCGGTAGCAACGCCGAGAGCTGGGCTCGATACCAGCATCTCCTGCGTTAGTGGCGAGCGCTTTGCCCACTGGTCATTAAGAGCTTTAAAAGCAAATACAATCATTTTAAAATTAATTCTAAAATGCACGGGGAGCCAGTGGAGTGAGGATAGAATCGGTGAGATGTATTTACGAGTTAAAAGATGCGCAGCAGCGTTCTGCACTATCTGAAGGCCAGCAACCGAGGATTCACTCACCCCTATATAAAGTGCATAGCAGTAATCCAGCCTAGTAGTAAAAAATTCGTGGATTACTGCTTCAAAATGCTGCGCCTGTAGGATGGGCTTAATTTTGGCCAGCTGACTCAACTGGAAGAAGCTTGACTTTACCACGGCCTTGATCTGGCTGTCAAATTTAAGGTCCGGGTACATTTTCACACTATAGGTTCTTCACGATCGGTTTGACATGTTGTGCCAGCGAACCCAGATCTAGTAATGGGGTCACAGAGGGGCCACCAAATACCATGACCTCTGTCGTTTTATCATTCAAATAAAAAAAATTCAAGGCCATCCAGGACTTAATGTCGTTAAGACATTTGGTCAGCAGCTCTATAGAAAAGGAGCCAGACTTCTTTAGTGGCATATAAATCTGGCTGTCATCAGCGTAGCAGTGAAGAGGGATGCCGTGCCTTCTGAGGATGGAACCAAGGGGCAATAAATAAATAGAATAAAGGACAGCACCAAGTATCGAGCAATGGGGGACACCAGACAATAGGGGGGCAGTAGAGGACACAGAGCCTAACACAGAAAGTTCGATCTGCCAGGTAGGACTTGAACCATTCAAGGGCTACTGTATGCCTCTGATGCCCACCCACTGTTCAAGGCGAGCAATTCAAATCTCATGGTCCACCGTGTCAAAAGCGGCCGACAAGTCTAAAAGGACAACACAGTCACTGGAATCAGTAGCTAAAAACTCTTAAAAGTGCTGACTCAGTGCTGTGCAGGGCTTTAAAACCAGATTGGAAAACCTCGAGAATATTGTGCTCGTTTAAAAAATGTATTAGCTGAGTATAGATAATTTTCTCTGGGATCTTTGATAAAAATGGCAGTTTAGAGATGGGCCTAAAATTCGACATGGCTGAAGGATCAAGCCCAGGCTTCTTGATCGGAGGCTGCACAACCGCATGTTTAACACTAGCACAGCCGAAAAGGGGTCACATGACCCCTAGGCATTTTCAATAAATGTATCCTCGTCACTCGGTCGAGCTCCAGCTCTGTCACTCAATGACTTTTTCCTAAAAGTACCCGTTTTATCTGGCACGGTTTCAGAAATTTCTAAATGACTTCAGGAAAAGGGAATTAGAACGTTATTTCAGCTATTTCTGTTGAGCGGCCACACCCCTCCCTCCTTGACCATCCCTCCCTTTCACTCTCTCCCTCCCTTTCTCTCTCTCCCTTTCTCTCCCTCCCTCCCTCTCTCTCTCTCCCTTCCTGTCTCCTTCTCCCTCCCTCTCCCTCCCTCTCTCTCTCCCTCTCTCTTTCTCCCTGCCTTTCCCTCTCTCTATACCTCCCTCTCCCTCCTTCTCACTTCCTCTCCCTCCCTTCCTCTCTCCCTCCCTCCCTCTCTCCCTCTCTCTCTCCCTCCCTTTCTCCTTCTCCCTCCCTCCCTCCCTCCCTCCCTCCCTCATTGACCCTCCCTCCCTTCTCTCCCTCCCATCTCCATTCTAAAGGCTGTTGGGTCATCTGACCCATTCCCGGCGGGAATTAGTGTAATTTTCTCCATGGCTGTGCTAGTTTTAAAAGCAGCGTTGGTATCCTCAGGTAAAGGAAAAACCATAGCCTCCTTCCACATCTTTGGACATAGGCCCACATCCAAACATCTATTCATAATATGACATATAGGAGAATGCTCTCTATTGTACATGAGTAGAAGTTCTTAAGGATCTTCTGACTGACTTGGAACTTCCTTAGGCGCCTGAGGAAGTAGAGGCGTTGTCGTGCCTTCTTCACAACACTGTCAATGTGTGTGGTCCATGTCAAGTCCTCGGATATGTAGGCTCCGAGGTACTTAAAGCTGTTGACTCTCTCAACCGGTGCCCCGTCGATGCTGAGGGGGCTGTAGTCCTTGACCCCCGACCTCCTGAAGTCCACAATCATCTCCTTTGTTTTGCTGACGTTCAGGGAGAGGCTGTTTTCCTGGCACCATCCCGCCAGGACCTTGACCTCTTCCAGGTAGGCCCTCTCGTCGTTGGCAGAGATCAGGCCCACCACCACTGTGTCGTCAGCAAATTTGATGATTGTATTGCTACTCCGCTGAGCCACACAGTCGTGTGTGTACAGGGAGTAGAGGAGGGGACTCAGAACACAGCCCTGGGGGGCCCCTATGTTGAGGGTGATGGATGAGGAGGTGCAGTTGCCTGCTCTCACCACCTGGGGTCTGCCAGTCAGGAAGTCCAAGACCCACTGGCAGAGGTCATAGTTCAAGCCCAGGTCCCTGAGCTTGGCTATGAGTATGGAGGGGACTATGGTATTGAATGCCGAGCTGTAGTCGATGAATAGCATT
The DNA here is from genome assembly GCF_963971535.1 of Notolepis coatsorum. Taxonomy (NCBI): domain Eukaryota; kingdom Metazoa; phylum Chordata; class Actinopteri; order Aulopiformes; family Paralepididae; genus Notolepis; species Notolepis coatsorum. The sequence continues at coordinate 108,993,702 of NC_140166.1, forward strand.
CTCACATAGTTCCCCTGCCTCTTGTCTAGGTGTGATGCTGCTGTGTGCAGCACATGGGCTATGTTTCATCATCATGTTTCATCATGAATGCATGAAGGGGGGGGGGGGGGGGGGCGTCGTTTCTGATGCTTTGATTGCCAGTAACGGCATTCCTTATTACCACAACACACGCCGATTAGCTGGGTCGGTATGAAAACATTGTTGGCTCAAGCTGAAATTGACAGGGGTATTCCAAAAAGAATATTCCAATTGTTTGATCGCCATCTGATCCATCTGATGTCCATCTGGTCCACGACATAATCCAGCACAACACATCCATCGATTGTCCGAAAACGATTCAATGCGATCAAGTGAAGCCCTAGCTTCCCTGTACTAAAAAACTGCGCCCGGAGCGGTTTAAATGTAACACCTAGTCTGGAACACCCTGTAACACCCTGACCGCCTGGGGCCTGTCACTTAGAAAGTTCAGGATTCAGGCACTCAGGGCGGTGTTCAGACCCAGATTGATCAGCTTGTCAACCAGTCTAGTGGGGACTATGGTGTTGAAATCTAAACTATAGTCAATGAACAGCAATCTCACATAGCCCCCCTTCTGACCGTCAAGGTGAGTACTTGGGAGACCGCATCGTCAGTGGACCTGTTTGTCCTATATGCGAACTGCAGTGGGTCCATGTTACTAGGGAGAGAGGCACAGATGTGGTCCTTGACCAGCCTCTCAAAGCATTTCATGACCACAGAGGTGAGTGCCACCGGTCTGTAGTCATTTAGGCCTGCTGGAGAGGAGTTTTTTGGTACAGGGATTATAGTGGACATTTTGAAGCAGGCAGGGACTACGGACTCAGCCAGGGATAGATTGAATATGGATGTAAATACTGGGGCCAGCTGTTTTGCACAGGACTTAAGTATTTGTTATCCCATCTGGGCCTGCAGCTTTCCGAGTATTTACTCCCATTAACGCTAATCTCACGCTGTGTTCCGTCAATGAGAGAGTGTGTGTCCCCCCGCAGATGAACCCCCCCTCCCCCCGGCAGCCGGCGCGTCAGTGGCGCCGTTAGCCGGTGAGCTAACGTCGCCACTGCTCGCCCCAAACCTGGCGTAAAAGGAGTTGAGTTCATCCGCGAGAGAGGCATCGGCACTCACTATTGAGGGGGGGCTGACTTTATAATCGTTCGTTCATACGTTATCGTTATCGTTCATACTCCCCGCCATAAGCCTCTCGTGTTGTCCTGTGCCATCTGTGTCTCCATCTTGTTCGCATATCGCTGTTTTGCAGCCCGAATCTCTTTCCGTAGCATATAGGCTGCTACCTTGTACTCTTCCATACTTCCCGATGCTCGGCCCAAGTTGTAAGCAGTGGTACGAGCATTCAGGGCCACTCGGATGGAGTTGTCCACCCACGGTTTCTGGTTTGGGAAAACCTGCACCTTCTTCGTGGGGACAATGTTGTCAGCTAACGTTGTTATGAAACTGACTACAACATCCGCGTATTCACTGACGTCACCGGAGCTCGACCATACAGGACAGAGACTTTGTCTATAATGTATGGAAAGAAAGAGTCCAGTATATAGAATAACATGGGGAGCAGGTGCAACTTGATGTAGTCATTCAGAAACATTTAGTACAGAGCTTTAGTACTGTTGTCTTAAGGTGCTCCCATAGTCGAGCGAACCATACACGGAGCGGAATCCGCGAAGGTCTGCGCGGACTCAAAGCGGACTCCAAGTGCGAAGCTCCAATTTTCTAATGCGTGGACGCCCGCGCTGCTCACTTGGTGTCACATAAAAAGCTGCTCTGCGTTTTGGTTGACATCGACCTGCATCTAATGTGACACCGATCTGCATTTTACTCTGACCACTCGCTCCATGCCAAGTGAGAGTAGGGCAGGATCATAGGCGGAGTTTGAACTTGACGCCAGGGGGTGCGACTGTTTGGCGAACTATACCCGCGCTCACGCGGCGATTTTTTTTGACCTTTATTTTATTATTTTAGCGTTTTTACAATGCCCTAACCCCTAATTTTTTATTTTATTTAGGTAGTACAGCAGCACACACACACACTCACACACACAGCACTACGGGGGATCATTTTTAACTGACTTAGGCTCTAATTATTATTATAGAGACTCTCGAGCAATAATAATTATTACAGCCTCCATTTTTCGTGGACGAAAAATATACCAGGCTATAGATATCAATTTTCCCGAAATAACGCTACCTGCCTCGACAAAATTCGTGCATTGGTTATCCAGATACATTAATTATCATCTCAGAATAAGTGGCTTTGTATCGCGCTGCTGCTGCTGCTGCTGGCCGCGCGTTGCCGTTAACCCTTTCACTGCCACACTACAGAAGGTTCGCCTTATAATGTGACATGATTACTACTATAAAATGAATGTATTGTAAAACAAAACATAATAGAATTCAGATTTGTTTCTCACAATTATTATAATTTTATTAAAATAAAAATAATCTTGATTAAAAAAAAAAAAAAAAAAAAAAAGGCAATTCCACCCCCGGCCACCAGGGGGTGCAATGCACCCCCTGCACCCCCATAAACTCCGCCCATGGGCAGGATCATGATTAAATGGGTAGGATTGGTCCGGTAAAACGTTGGCAGGTATATGACGCTAAATTTTGTTTTAGTATCGCTAATCGTCACCCATTCCAATTCATATACATTTGGACCATGTCTTTTTTCAACATCTGAAGAAACTTGAAAGTGAGTAAAACTGGCAGTTTTATTTCGAAATATTGGAAACGGAGATAACATAGACTCTTTATTTTGACATCGGATGACGACGACATGACAGTAGTTGAACAGCGTGGGAAAAATTGTGTAAACTGGCGCGAGACATGTAGGCAATTGGTCCGCGGAGGTCCGCGGAGGTACGCTCGACTATGAAAGCTCAAAGTGTCCGCGCGGACCTCACAGAGTTCGCTCCGCGCACTGTCCGCTTGACCATGGGAGCACCTTTAGTGTTTGACAACAGTCAACATATTTTGAAGATAATACTGCACACTGACTTTTCTCCTCACATACTGTAGATAGGACAGTTTCTGAGGATCAGGGAGATAGATAACCTCAGGATACATTATTGTTTATTTTACCAAAGAAAATATCTCTCAAAACGTTATATCTCTCACAGTGTAGGAAGTGATATTCTGACTCAATATCTCCTTGACTCCAAAGTGGACACATTGTAACCCAACGTTTTCTATCAGTCACTGTGGTCAGGTATTCTGCCACTGTGTACTCTCTGTTTATTACTGAATTAAGAACTTTGAGCCAGGTCTTATCTATCCAACTAACTAACTAACTAACTAACTAACTAACTGGAATTGTGTTGCTAGGGAACAGATTGGGCCCAGGTTTACCTTCTGCCAGTTATTGATATTAGTAAACAAACACTGCAACAGGAAACAAATGAGGGCCCATTCAGAATGATCATGTTTTTGTTTGAAAAGGCCTATACCATGAACAGCAACTATAAATGTTCTATTAACATAACTTTATAACATAATTTATAACATAACAACTACTAAGTCAATTTTTTTTTAACAATATATTTATTGGGTTTTAGTTTGCAAATTACAACATGTATATCAGCAGAGCAGTATTCAGCAAACATTTTCACCCCGTTCTCCCTCCCCTAACCCCACCCCACACAAAATAATAATTAACTTCAAAAACAGGTTCACATAGGAAGGATACAGATTTAAATAATAAAAAATAAACATAAATAAATAATAATACAACCAAAATGTTTTACACATTAAGTAAAGGGTGTTTCTTGTCGTTTTTACACAATAATAAGAGTTGTCCCACAGTACTCCCCCTAATCCTGTTCTTGTTGAAGCAAGTTCCCAACATTCGTATTATGCTTTAAGAAGTACACAAAAATGTTTTGTTTACGTCTAACAATATACACCATCTTTTCCATTGACATATTTGAAGCCATTTCTTTAATCCACATACCAATTCTTGGTCCATCAACATTTTTCCAATTAAGAGCTATTACACGTTTTGCTTGTAATATGCACATACTGTATCTATAAATCTAAACTCTTTGCGTTGTAGATGTGGAGTGGTAGGATATAAACCAAGAATAAAAAGCTTGAGATTCAATGGCAACTTCTTTGATAAAATTTGATCGATCAGATCAATAACATCTTGCCAGAAGGTTTTCACTTTCACACATTCCCATATGCAGTGGAACAGTGTCCCCCTTTCCTCACTACACTTAATACAAGTATCTGGAATATTATCATTAAACTTATGCAATTTAACAGGAGTAATAAATGTATACTAAGTCAATTTAATAATATATTTGTCCTTTCAAGTCTAAGAGACTGGCAGTGGTCACTACATTCAACAGCTGATCACTAAGTGTTGATTGCTTGGCTTTTGTTGTTCCAAGGTTAATGACAGTGGAATTTGGTCAGAATTTGGTCAGAATTTATTGAAAGGATAAGCCCCTTGAGATTCAGCATCTCATTTTAGAGGGGGTCCTATGCACAAACGTAAAACATTACATACAGTACAAGTACACAATACACAATACACACATGTACAGATACAGTTACTGTAGCTTGCTCACCCTCTCCCACCCACACCCCCATTCACCAACTCATTTTAAACAAAGAATCAAGTATACAATACAATGACCTATGTATGTACATGCAGTGTTAAAAGCATGAACAGGTAGTTTCAAGATGTGAATACAGTGAAGTCTTGAAGCGGCCAAGAGAGGTAACAGATCTGAGAGAAAGAGGAAGGTTGTTCCAGTCAGATGGAGCTTTGTAATGGAATGACCTTCGTCCAGCTTCAGAAAATATTCTTCTGGGAACAGTAAAATAGGGATGTTGTGAATGTCTAAGCGGGTATGGTGATGTATATGGTTCCAGAGACTGTTTCAAGTAAGAAGGACAGTTAAAGTGAACACATTTAAATAGGAATAGGTACCAGTGAAGTTGCCTTCTTGCCTTAGGCTGCAGCCAATCACGCGAACTATACAGAGAGCAGTGGTGTGTTCTGTATGGACACCTCAGCACAAATCTACATAGGGAGTTATATAATACATTGAGAGGTTTGAGATTAGTGTCTGTGGTGTTCAGATATACAATATCAGCATAATCTACAATGGGAAGTAGTACTTGGGAGATTATTCTTTTCCTCACTTTAAATGAGAAACAATTGATTGAGGGATAAAGTGAGCACAAGCTGCCATATGTTTTTTTAATGGTAAGTTCAATGTGAAGTTTGAATGAGAGTTCTGGATCGATCGTGATACCGAGGTATTTAAATGAATCCACTTTTTCAAGATAGGAGCCGTCTTCAAAATTGATCTGTAGGTCAATGGAACTTGCACCACTACGTGAGTGGCCAAGCAGCATGCTACAAGACTTCCTCTTATTCAGTAATAGTTTGTTGTTTTTAAGCCATTTTTGGACCAGATTGAAGTCTGACTGTAGAAAATGTTGAATTTGATTCATGTTTTTATCAGAGACATAAATAACGGTATCATCAGCATAGAGCTGGACTTGACAGTGGGAACAAATATCTGGCAGATCATTAATAAATATAGAGAAGAGAAGTGGCCCCAATATGGAACCCTGAGGAACACCTTTCTCAACAGTTAGAAACTCTGACTGAGACCCTTGAAGTACAACACACTGGCGCCTGTTGTGAAGATAAGCACTAAACCATAGTAGGGCATTTTGGTGTAAACCAATAGAGTACAGTTAGTCAAGGAGGAGGTAGTGATCAACCATATCGAACGCTTTGGAAAGATCAATGAATATTGCACCAGTAAGATGGCCTTTGTCAAAGGACAAAAGCACATCACTGGTGAATTTTAATGTAGCTGTGGTTGTAGAGTCTGAATCCTGATTGGAAGGGGGATAAAATATTGCCAAGGTTAATGTATTTTGATAATTGTTTAAAAATACATTTTTCAAAGATTTTCGCAATAGTGCATATAATGGAAATAGGTCTATAATTATTTAAATCTGATGGATCTCCAGCTTTAAAAATGGGGGTAACTCTTGCACATTTCCATATCGATGGGAATGAGGAGGTAGACAACGATAAGTTGAACAAGTCTGCAAGAGGATACATTAATATGTGAGCAGCAAGTTTGATAAATTTGGCTTCAAGACCATCAGGACCAGCACCACAACTCTCTTTCAGTTTACATATTGCATAGTAAACATCAGTAGGCGAACCATTATGAGCACTTAAGTTAGGGGAACCAGCTGTAACATAGGAGTCTGTGCATTGGGAACTACAGATAGAGGATAAGTGTTTATTGAATGCTTGGGATATGAGTAGAGGATCAGAAATAATGTCATTATTGATTTGTATCTGCTTTATAGTTTTTTTGTCCGTTTTATTGAGAAAAGTGTTCAGTTTGTTCCAAAACTGTTTGGGATTATGAAAATCATGGCTAAAACTATTTTTGTAGTAATTGGATTTTGCATTCCTTTTTTGAGTTTCTGATGAATTCCTCAGATATCTATAATGTTCCCAATCCACAGGGTCTTTAGTTGTTCGGTATTTCGCCCAGGCTTTGTCCCTTTCTTTAAATAGATGGATAAGATGTGAGCTGATCCACGGTAAATGTCTACCTTTCACTCTAATTGTTTTGATGGGGGCATGAACATCAATTACTTTAGTAACTTCAGAGTGGAAAAAATCCCATGCATAATCAACAGAGGGAATTAGCTGAAATCTGTTCCAATTTATACCAATTAGGTCTTGAATAAAATGATCCACGTTAATGTTTTTACTTTGTCTCAGCATTATGTATTTTGGTGGAGAGCTTGGGATTTTAATTTTCCAAACACAAAAAATAACAGAATCAGACATAACACCAGATTTAATGATCCGCCCAGGATTAGTGACGAGTATCCAGTCCAAGAGAGATGAGGACCGGTTGTCCACTCTAGTGGGTTCCTTAATTAGCTGGGTAAGATTTACACTCCTAAATACGTTTCTGTCATTGGTGCAGGAATGACCAGGCCAATTTTTATTAAAATCTCCCAATATGATAATTTTATTTTGTTTATCAAAAGAATTAATGGTTGATAGGATGCATTTAGTAGACTCAGCCGGAGCTGATGGTGGCCTGTAGATGTTGCCAATTGTTAAATGTTTGTTTTCGTGAAACTTAATATTAATAAAAAGGCTTTCAAAATAAACCGGCTCTATGGCAGGAGATAGACGTTCAGAAACTAGATTAGAATCTACGTATGTGGCCAGCCCACCTCCTTTAGAATCCCTGTCAGCTCGATAAAGCACGAAGTTGTCAATTTTCATACTCGCATCAGAAATTAACTCAGATATGTACTTACAGGATAACATACGTACACACTTACAGGATAACATACGTACACACACACAAATATGTATTTACACGGATAACATACTTACACACACATACACACACACACAAATATGTACTTACACATATACGTACACACATACACACACGCACACATATGTACTTACACGGATAACATACGTACACACATACACACACAAATATGTACTTACACGGATAACATACGTAAACACACACAGACAAATATGTCCTTACATGGATAACATACATACTGTAGACACACACACACATATGTACTTATATGGATAACATATGTACACACATACAAACAAATATGTCCTTACATGGATAACATACGTACACACATACACACACACACACACAACACACATATGTACTTACGCGGATAACATACGTACACACATACACACACAAATATGTACTGACATGGATAACATACGTACACACATACATACACACACACATGTACTTACACGAATAACATACGTACGTACACACATACACACACATGTACTTACACGGATAACATACATACACACATGCACACACAGAGACACCATAACACACACACACACACACACACACACACACACACACACACACACACACACACACACACACACACACACACACACACACACACACACACACACATGTCCTCATTAAAGGGGGCTGAGGCTTAGACACTTAGTGTAAATCAGTCTTTGTTGTCTCTGTAACTTTTATGAGCAGGAGCAGTCTGAGAACGATGAAGTCGTTACATTAGGTGTGACTTATACCAGAGAGTTATACGAGCCATATGTGTCTCAGGCGAGGCTCAACCCCTGGCCTCCTCACATACACACACTCACTGAAAGGCTGTGTGTGTGTGTGTGTGTGTGTGTGTGTGTGTGTGTGTGTGTGTGTGTGTGTGTGTGTGTGTGTGTGTGTGTGTGTGTGTGTGTGTGTGTGTGTGTCTGTGTCTGTGTGTGCGTGCATGCATGCATGTGTGCACACATACATACAGTACACCCCCCCCCCTCCCCTGATCACTCCCTTGTGTGTATTTGTGTGTATGTGCTTGTTTATATTCTGTATTATTTGTATTATTGTGTGTGTGTGTGTGTGTGTGTGTGTGTGTGTGTGTGTGTGTGTGTGTGTGCGTGTGCGCACGTGTGCACGGCCGTGTGTGTATATGCATGCATACTTACTTCATCTCCCCTCTGATCACCACTAAGGGAAATTCACACTTTCAAGCAAAGTCATCATAGTAACAAGATAATGAGGTAAATTCTTGTTATATGTTCTCCCTAACTCTTAAAGGAAAACTCCAACATTTTGGGAAATTTGCTTATTTAACATCTTCCCTGGAGTTAGACAAGAGGATACATACCTTTTTTGTCTCTGTGCGTGCATTTAGCTTAGGGAACAGTCACTCCGTTAGCGTAGCTTAGCTTCATCACTGGAAGTGGGGTGGTTTTAGAGCCTGACGTTCCCTACAGTGCCCTACAGTCACCAAATACACTTCAAATACCAAATAAATAGTGGAAGGGTTAACCATCTGTAGTGCGGTAGTGAAAGGTTAACCTTCTGTAGTGTAGTAGTGAAAGGGTTAACCTTCTGTAGTGTGGTGGTGGAAGGTTAACTGTCTGTAGTGTGGTAATGAAAGGGTTAACCCTTTCTCGAGTGGCGGTGAAAGGGTTAACTATCTGTAGTGTAGTAGTGAAAGGTTAACCTTCTGTAGTGTGGTAGTGAAAGGGTTAACCTTCTGTAGTGTGGTAGTGGAAGGTTAACTGTCTGTAGTGTGGTAGTGAAAGGGTTAACCCTTACTCGTGTGGTGGTGAAAGCGTTAACCGTCTGTAGTGTAGTAGTGAAAGGTTAACCTTCTGTAGTGTGGTAGTGAAAGGTTAACCTTCTGTAATGTGGTCGGGTCAATACACACAAGGGGATGCAGACCAGAGAAAGACGTTTGTCTTGTTTACATCAGGGTCCCCCATTTTCAATTCATACATAACTGGGAGGAGACTGTACATTAGTAGACTGTACACACCTGGAGTTTTTCCACCTGCAACTTATCTGGCTTCCCCGCGGCTTGACTTAATTGGTGATTGTTGGTGTAGCATTGAGAACACAGATCTGTCCTGGGTTTTGAGCTCATTATCTGCGGAAGAAGTGCTTTCCACAACCGAACGAAGGATCTCTGACCGACAACGCGATATCCTGAAAAGACAAGTGTTTTTGTTAGATTGGTAGAATAGAATAGAATCTGTATAGTGCAGCAATGCAAGTTCACAGTTATTGTTGTAATGGAGAAGTGGGAGTTATGTCACCGGGGGTTGGGGATGGGGGTGTGTGTGTGTGTGTGTGTGTGTGTGTGTGTGTGTGTGTGTGTGTGTGTGTGTGTGTGTGTGTGTGTGTGTGTGTGTGTGTGTGTGTGTGTGTGTGTGTGTGTGTGTGTGTGTGTGTGTGTGTGTGTGTGTGTGTGTGTGTGTGTGTGCAAGTGTGTATGGGGGGTGGGGGGTGCGGGGCGGCAAGTTGATGTGTAGTAATGTCTCAATGTCTTGTTAATGCGGTACTTAGGACTGGTAGGACTGGTTTGTACACACATAACATACCTTCTATACATCTGTAGATGCGCCACACGGAAGCTTTGGTCATATTGGTTGGCAGCATGACGACCAGGCAACACGATCGCATGTAGAACGGCATAGTTGATCAGAAATTTCACAACCCGTTTTATGTCAAAAAGAGACAAAAACGCTTGTGGGTCCGTGGCTGTTTCTTCCTCTCACGTGGTGTCATCCGTCTTGTAGTGTTTGAAAAGGCTTTTGAGAAGCCCATCGCTGATCCTAAACAAAAATGCAATTTTAATATGAATATAGAATACCGTCACTCAGTTCATTCCTAAACTGATATAAGATAAGATATTCCTTTATTGATCCCCTTGGGGAAATGTTAACAATAGGGAAGAGAAACTTGACAGCCTTTCAATATTTGTCAAAAACTTTACCTTTTGTGTTATATTATCCCAAATAATAAGCGTTGTTAAAGAAATTCATACATGAACCTTGAACCCCATAGATCCATTCAGGAGTGTAGTTCTTAAGAATTCCAACGCTAGCGATGTGCATTACAAAATGGCCACACAAAGTATACAATTCCCAGAATATCCAAAATGAGAGCCCTCACGGAATGGCCAACTCAAAGACTATCTAGACACTTTTAACCTATTGCTAAAAATACATCTACATCTACGTATACAATACAATATACAATCACTTACCCATAAATGAAACAGAACGTTGGACGACAGACGACAACGTTGTGGAATCTGTATGTTGTCCGTGAAGCCACGCGTACACCGTTGATTTTCTTGGTCTTTTGAGTCATCTCTGAAACATTTTGGCATGTTTCAATAATGGACAACAGACACATGTCCCTTTCTCTTGTTGTCAACGATGTGGTGTCCAATCTGTTTTGGTAGATTAACTCAACCGACAGTTTTTTTTTAACAAGACAAGGCAGATCGTTCAGAATTTTCCTTTCGGCGTTTCTGGCAATTACAATCGAAAGCTTGTATCTTTCTGAGTTCCTCTGCTATTTCGCCCTCCACCGTTAAACCAGACATATTTTCAACTGCTCGCATGGTCGATTCAGCTGAAAAGCCCAATGCTACAGTTTCAACGCAAATGTCTTTTTCTTCATCCTCATCGTCTGCCTCGTCGTTAGATTCTATTGAATCTAAAACAAGTTTGTCTCCTCCTTCTCCCTCCTCGTCGTCGGATGATGATACAGCTGGCCGCTCACCTGTACTGTCATCACTCATGTAGTCCGTAATGTACTCATGCATTAAATTCGAGGAGTCAATATATCGTCTGTTAAGAGTATACCTCTGTTAAGAGCAGCTGACAATCTCTGTGCGTCCATCGTTAACGGTAATGTCTCTGTGTGAATGTTACCTGAGCAGCATGCCTCAGTGAATCTGAATATAAACACAGTGTGGGCGTACCTCTCAACGCGCAGACTATTCACATGCAAAAATATGCCAGCCCCCCAGGCTCCGTGCAGAGGATCAGACTTCTGTCTCCAAACAGCATTTTTTAAACACAGATTTCTTACAATTAGAGTTATTATATCTGTTCGCTGTTATGCTAAATATGTTCTTCAACCCTCAAACTGTAATTATATATATATTAAAAAAACGGAAAATAACTAAACCAAAAAAAAATTAAAAATAACAAAATTATATCTCTATAACCAAAGTTACTCAACATGCTTTATTATGCCTAGTCATCTGACAAATCTCAAGAAAATAACTTAAAAATCAACCTATATATAACAAAATAGCTATTTTCTTTCAAGCCTTACTAAATATGAAATCATGTTCTAAATAATACCTATTTCTGTATTAAAAAATGCACTGTTAAGAAATATAGCTTCGTATCTTTTCAATGTAATGTAAATTATAACAGTAACCTCACAAAGATACGAATGAATAAAGTAACTAATAGTAGTAACTTAAAGTGTAATATATGTGTTAATACTTAATGCCACACAACGTTACGTATGCCTTTGTTAATCATAACGTTGATGATGCAGTAGCGTATGGCATAGTGTTTGTTGGCTGTAAGTTACGGACATTGATAATAACAGCAGCACTACTGCATACATTGAAATCGCGATTCTAATCGATTCTAATATTTTCAAATCGATGCAGTTGAATTGTCACCTTAGGTTACTGTTAATCAATCTGTTGGTCATTAATTGTGTCCGTCTGGCTCACACAGTCACAGTACGTTAGCTTGGTGTCACGTGGCTAGCGTTAGCAAGCATCAGGGGGCTAGCTAGCTAGTAGCTACTAGCTAGCAACAGACGGGCTAATCCACCACAAATGGCTCCATGATATACTAGTCCATACAAATTCACTCAGTCATATGGTGCTAATGCATTTTTACATTTACCTGGATTTCCTTGTGGAATGTCTTCAGATGCCGTTTGAGATTAGTGGTGTTTTTTCCCTTCATTCGATGAGCACATTTCTCCCCGGGCTGAGCGGGCTCTCCTCGTGTTTCACTTTTTTCAACAATACATTCTGTAGCTCCTTCGAGCTCTATCTAAAGTATGCCCAGAGGTCTGGTCTTCGTTTTCTTCCAAGCCTACGCGATAATGGATCATTGTTGAGACGACCCTGTTGCTGTTGGCCCGCGGCCGCCATTGTCTGACTGAGGGGCGCGGCTCAGCTGAGCTATTTGATAATTCCAGTATTCCACCTACTGGGCTTTCGACCTCTGTGCTTGTGCTGTGTCAGGGAAAGAATGAAAGGACCACACGCTGCTTTGGCTGCAGACTCACAGCCGGAAACGGAAATACTGAAATAATCATTCGAAAAGTTATAATTATTTTGTCTCGTCTTGTTTTAGTCAACAATATCAACATACATGAAGAGAAATTTTGTCCTGGTCTTTGTAAATTACATTTTTGTGTCCTCAGTTGTGGTCAACGATATGTAATTAACTATTTAGTCACGTTAGCGTCACGTGGTCTTCAATAACGTGACGTCACGTCTCGTTGTCGTCATGAAAAAAAACTGTGTTGACGAAGATCTTTCGTCATCATTTTCATTGACAAAATGAACACTGCTATTGGTGCTCTTCCAATGGTTTAAACTTGACCATGTGCCCCCACAGTTGAAAAACATCACGCAAAAGTGCCCTTTTGAGTGCTTTTGTGCCCCACGGTTAAATAATGTCATGCAAAAGTGCCCTTTTGAGTGGAAATAATTAGAGGATGTGCCCTATTGGTGCCCCTCTAATGATTAAACGTGACCATGTGCCCCCACCCACAGTTGAAAACATTGCGCTAAAGTGCCCCTTTGAGTGGCGAAAACTAGAGGACGTGCCCATTGGTGCCCTTCCAATGGTCTAAACTTGACCATGTGCCCCCACAATTGAAAACATTGCGCTAAAGTGCCCTTTTGAGTGGCAAAAGCGAGAGGACGTGCCCTATTGGTGCCCCTTCAATGGTTAAACTTGACCATGTGCCCCCACAGTTGAAAATATTGGGCTAAAATGCCCTTTTGAGTGTCGAAAATGAAAGGACATGCCCATTGGTGCCCTTCCAATGGTCTAAACTTGACCATGTGCCCCCACAGTTGAAAAACATCACGCAAAAGTGCCCTTTTGAGTGAAAAAACTAGAGGATGTGCCCCTCCAATGGTCTTAACTTGACCATGTACCCCCACAGTTGAAAACATCGCGCTAAACCTAAAGTGCCCTATTGAGTAGAAAAAGTGAGAGGACGTGCCCATTGGTGCCCTTCCAATGGTTAAACTTGACCCAGACGGTTAAATAATGTCACACAATAGTGTTAGCTACAACTCTGAGCAGCCCCATCACTACAATATTCCATCCATTTAAATGTTCAGTTTTAGACACATCCCCTCTTAAATGTTCAGATGCCAGAGGGCTTAATGCAGTCTGAGCTGTAACCCTGCATCCTACTGCTGTGTGTGAGGTAGGTAATACAGCAAGCTTTCTTTGAAGTTGCAACGATTGAGTTTGTTTTACCAATTATGCATTACTAAATACAATTAAATGTATGTACACTGCAAGTGCTTTTATTGATGGCAGTATGGTTTAGCCTAGGCTAGCTGTATTACTACTGTAGCTAGCTAACTAAACAGGTACCTTGCTTAGCTGATTCTATGCTAACCTGTGTTCTCAATTTAGAAATAAAGTGTACAAATTATTTTAGGATTATTTGCACAAAATATACCCATAGTACTTTAAAGTTCAGTGTGAATTGCTTTTTAACCCTTGTGCCTTGTTAAGTAACTGACAAAGTTGTTACCTTAGTGCATGAAAAGATTGCATCACGTTCAAGGTCATAAAAAACTTAATTTGTAATATTTCGTTCCAATTCTTTTTTTATGAATACCACTATGAACCTAACTCAACATATCTATCAAAGATTCCAAATATTTCCGTTTGTAGGGTTATGGTTAGGTTTAGGGTTAGGGTTAGAGTTGGGGTTAAGGTTAGGGTTAAGGTTAGGGTTGGGGTTAGGGTTAGGGTTAGGGTTAGGGTTAGGGTTAGGGTGGGGTTAGGGTTAGGTTAGGGGACTGTTGAGCAAGTGTTGGGGTGGGCACGGGCACAGGGATGAGATTTTACCTTCTCCTAATCTTTCTGTCTGGGTAACCCTAACCCTAACCCTAACCCCCATGGCAAGAAATAAACCACTATGGACGGTTTGAAAGCTAATATTGTTAACTTTTGTGTTAGAGGGTTTCAAAATCTAATCTTTTCAAATTATGTGAATATATGGAAAATAAGCAAACGGACACAATTTCATGACATAATAAACAACACAGCCATCGTTGTACACAGAAACACAAAAAAATATAGGCAAAAAACACAAAATAGTCGCTAAGGGGGCAGAAGAGTTAAACCTAATTTAAGAGTGGTAGTAAACCCCAAAATTGGCCATTTTAGTTTTCGTTTTTGAGGACTGCATACTTTTTTTGCAAACCAAAACACTATACTTTATACTTATACCACATGCATGGGCCTGGTCTCTTTTGAAAGATGACATTCTGGAGTTTCTGATAAAATAAGGACAACTCACCTTTGGTGCTAATGAAATAGAGTAACATAGGTCTGAACTTGAGTTGTAGAAAAACGTGTTATACACGTTTTTCTGTAGTAGTCCAGAAGTAGTTTTCCCCAGAATGGCTGGAGGCTTAAAAAACACCCGAGATCCATAGCCTGAAGTCTTATGTAGATCATAAAGATCCGTTTAGAAATGAGTGATTAGGAGTGATTTTGGTAAACTGTGTACAATAGAAAAGCTCAGTTTTCTCATAGACCTTTTTCGCTTGTGACTTTTCACCTAGATCCCTGATTCGTACATCCCCAGGTGGGGTATCATTGGAAAGCCACATGCATTGGCTACAACCCTGTCCAATCATTTTCGAGATCGCCAAATGATTGACGGAACTAGAGCCCCAAGAGTCGGGAGTAGTATTTGTGCAATACTGTGTACTTCGCGCAAGCCTCACATATCGGAATATAACTCGAGAACCGCTGAACGGATTTGGTCACCTGAAAGGGCTATCGACAGGCAACTAATGGGGCTTTAATTCATATATATTGTATAAAAAAATATGCACAACCGAGCCACTAGAGGTCGCCAAAGTGCAGGTGGGCCCCCACCTGATAAGAAGTGGGTTTAGCATTGGCCTATATTTTATGATTACAGAATGCCAAGGAGAGAAAGAAATCAGAAGAATATTAAAAAGCAGCTGAAAAATGCTCTTTGAAAAATTGGGTCTAAAAGCAACAATAGTAATGGAAAAGATAAGGATACAGTTATGTATTTGTAAGTCCTCACCAGAGCATGTGAGCGGCGCGGAGTGGCAGAGAAATCCGCTCTTCGCTCTAGACGGCTGAGTTCCGCTCTCATTCGCTCAGCGCTCATCTTCATTTGCGCATCAAGCGCTCCCCGCTCCACAGCCCGCTCAGGACAAAAAAATTAAAGATTTTTGGAGCATGATGTAAATTAGCTTGATTTGACCAAACTACAACAGTCTGCACCCCCTGGGCCCCTTAACAATTGTTTGTATTGAGCCGTATTGTATTGTACCCATTCTGCAATGTTAAATAACGTTTATCCATTCTATTTTCTCCCATCTCTGCTTTTCCGCAGCACTACACATGGGAACTCTCTAACCTCTGCCCCCCCCCCCCTCTCTCTGAGTGCCTGCTGTCCAAGGTGATGGATGTCTCGGGGTCTTGGCCAAGATTGTTGGACGTCCCGCGATGAAGGCCAGGAGGATGCGACCCTCTCTGTGTGCCCTCCTGTCTCCCTGTCTCCGGCGGTCTCGTAGTGGTGACCAGAGTGCTGGACGTCCCGCGATGATGTCGGGGAGGTTGCGACCCTCTCTGCGCCGCACCCCCCATCTCCCTGTCTCCGGCTGTCTCGGAGCGATGACCGGAGTGTTGAGCGTCCCGTGATTAAGACGGGGAGGACGCGACCCTCTTTGCGTCGCCCCTGTGCCTCAAATAGATTTGCTATCAGCTCTATCTTTAATCTCTCAAAATGTTCAGTTGCTATCGCTATCAGCTCTATCTTAAATTTTTCAAAATGTTCAGTTGCTATTGCATGCACTCATCTGTGTTTCACTACACACATGAGTGCATGCTTACCAACTGTTAGTCTGCAACACTACTATCACCGACATCTAAGAAGGGAGATCCCCCTTGAATGGCCCTTCTAAGGTTTTTCTCCTCCACACTGCCTGTGGAGCATGTTTTCCCTATTGTTAGGTTTTAGTGAGTTTTTCCTTACCTTCGCGTGGGGTATGTCTGGGAGTGCTTGCATTCTATTATTTATTTGCATTTATTTTAAATGTATTGGACCTTATGGTGTTTGTTGTGAAGGATCAGATTAAACCGAATATATATATTTATTTATATATATATATTTAAATAGTGTTTGTATATCGTTTGATATCCCCTGTATATTCCTTGTACAATGTGCACTGAATATCCCTTTAGTCTACTAAACAGCCCATAATAGTTTCATTCTACCATTGGACGAGAACCTGGCGCCAGGTTGCCATACCCCTAGGTTCAAGTTCAATCGTGCCGCCCAACATGTCGTGGCAAGCCCCGGTTCCGCGTAGGAATACGTCTGGCGAAATACGAATGGTACTATTTGTTCATAGCGCATATATATATGGCGCAAGTAAAGTAGAACTTCCTTTTTAGTCCAGTTCTTTACCCTCCAACAGAGTGACAGACGCGAAGCCTCACCCACGACGCACGTGTGGTGTAGTAAGGCCTACTTGGCCTCAGAATAGGCATTGAGATATCGTGTGGATTAATAGTTGAATAGTCATAGTTTGGCACTATACCGTCGAGTTGGACGTATTCTATTAAGCTAATAATAGTCTATTTATGTATGGTGCATCGTTCGGTTAGAGTTCTAAAGTTATCAGTACCCCCATCGTTCCTGACGTTATCTGGACGCTTAACCAGGCTGGGCAGACCCCTAGTGGTGCTTGCATCCGAGGAGCTCCGGGCCAGGGCGACTGGACCTGTATATTGGATTACTCTACCCGGACGACGGCGAGCCTTCCACGGCTTGGATTATGCTTTGGGTGCTTTGATTATTCCATGGATAACGGCCAACACTGCGGAGTGTTGGAACTACCCCCCGGAGAGGACTCCAGGTGAGACGGCGCTCTACACCAGTGAGGTCGCCTCACGTCTCTCCGTTGTGGACCGGCAGCTACCGTCCACCAGAGGGTCCAGCTGTATTCGTCTGCGGACCGAGGTTCTGTGGGCACCGTGTTCAAGACTTTGAATTCTCCCAAGAAATCGTCGGCCAGATGGGATACCGCCAGCGGCTTCTCTAACCCCCCCCCTCCTACTGTCTTACAACCAGCGGGACCCCCCCCCCCCTTAGTGTATCCAGCTATAATCATTTAAGTACCATCGCTATAGTTTCCTAAATATCCAGGTTGTATACTTACTCCCTGCGTAACCAGAGATTGGACATTCAATGTTGATTTACCTACGAATACTCATTTGCCATACAAGTGCATATTTCAAATCATAAGTGTAAACAAGTGAACGTTGTATATACCTTTTGCTATATTAAATATTCGATTTGTACATTTGTGTGGATTCGTTTCATCAGGTGGGAAAGTGTTCATCATACTTATATCATGTACTGGATGGCCAGAAGTTAAAGTACAAGAGGTAGTGGTATTAAATACCATATCTAACAATACAGTCAGGGAATTGTACCCCTCAGTTACAATTGGTCCTTCGAGCCGGAGGGTAACTAGTGTAATATTAATATAGTGTTATTAATATTGAAATGGCCTATGATGAACACTCCACGAAACGGTCCTCCTAACCTAGAACGCCTGCGGCGCAGACGACAGCCACCTCAGTACTTGGAGGATTACACTGTCAGTCAACTACCTAGCCTTCGACAAACGGTAAACGCGGTAAAAGTAGAAAGTAAAATTATGTCTAACCTTAACGACCAGGTTTCCCCGACCACAGAGGCCCTAGTAGGTCCTAATGTAACTGACCAAGCTCACGGTGGGGACCAGGAGGGAGCGGACATGCCTTTACCCCCCGCCACTACCGAAGAAGTAGTCCCTGACCACCCCCGGGAGGAAGACAACCCTACAGAGAGAGAACTCTGTACGGAAGAAGAGGAGGAGAGCGCCGAGGAGATAGAGCTCCAGGACTCCCCAACGAGTACCCCCAGGAGCGGCTCACGCAGGAGCGGCTCACCTCCACAACCGCCTTCCCCCAGCGAAGCGGAGAGGATGCTACAACAGGCGTTCCTCGTCAGCCTGACAGCCTCTACCGAACGCGATCGACTTCAGGGTGAACGCGACCGTCTCCAAGCCCAGGCGCTCAGCGAGCGCGAACAACTCCAAGCGCAACAACGGAGCGAAGAAGAGCGCACACGCCTGGAGATGAGACGCCTTCAGACGGAAGAGAATATGGCAAGAGACCGGGCCGACGCCCAGCGCGCCGATGCCGGTGCCCAAAGAGAAGCAGATCTCACCAAGCGCGAAGTCGAGCGCGACAAGTTACAAGCGCAGCTAATGGAGCAGCTGATCCGCAAGGCAACTCCCTCTCCCTCCGCCAGGGGTTCAAGGAACTCGTCGAGACAACAGTCAAGGGCAGCGTCTCCTCAACGAGCAAGCGATCCTGAACTTGACCAACAGACCGAGCCTATACCCCCCGCAGACCCCCTTCCCAGACCGGTCCCAGTGAGACCCAGCTACAAGGAAGGAGCGGCATACACTGCGGAGAAGCTAAATAAACGATTACAGGATCTGGAAGATCTGATAGAGGAAGAAGAGGGAGAGGAGGAGAACCAAGCCCGACGACAGCACAGTACTCCACCGGACCAGGAGGTCCAGTACAGTCCAGGCTATACCCCCGCGGCGCTGCGCTACAGACCCCCGACTCTATTCACGGGTGAGCACGACGCACGCCCAGCCCCGAGGAATAGCACCTGGACCAGCGGGCCATGGTACCCTGTCAGTACCAGCCCACAGCGAGGCGCAAGAGGGGACTCGCCCAGGAGGTCTCTCCCCCAACGCTCGCCGATGTATCAGCCATCCACGGCGTCATACATTGCCACGCCGTCATTTCCAGACTTCAGCCACTAGCTGCCTCCACTCCAGAACGACAGAAGAAGACACCACTCTCCTGCAGCATGTCGAGAGGCTATGGACACTAGAGACAATGCCCTTTAAGAACGAAAAGAAAGATATTCGTTCTAAAGAAGACATTTACGCCATCAACCTACTCGAGCAGGGGACAAAGAGAGTCACAGTCGGCGGAGTGATGAGATACGCAACTCCACTCCTGAGGCGAGAGGGAATGCCCACCTTTCACGCAAAGAAAGACGCCACGGAGCGCTATCTATTGAACACAGAGCGGCGCCTAGCCAAAGACCCCGCTCAAGAGCGTGTGTACCGCGCTGAGATTGAGAAGCTAATCACAGCGGGACACGTAACAAAGATTGACATTAAAGAGGCCGATCAGACGACCGAATCATGGTACGTGCCGCATCACAAGGTCCATCACAACGGCAAGGATCGCATTGTGTTTAACTGCAGCTACCAGATCGGATCCCAAAATCTGAATAAAGAGCTCTTGCCCGGCCCCACACTCGGCCCCTCCCTACTAGGCGTGCTACTGCGCTTCCGCCAGGACAAGGTGGCTATCAGCGGGGATATCAAAGGGATGTTCTTACCGGTGAGACTAGTAGAGGAGGACAAGCCCCTGCTGCGGTTCCTATGGAGAGAGAGGATCGGAGATGAGAACCCAGCCATCTACCAGTGGGAAGTACTCCCTTTCGGAACCACATGCAGCCCGTGCTGTGCTACATTTGCACTACAGAAACACGTCGCAGAGGACCCAACAGCAGATGAAGAGGTCCAACACAGTGTGAAGAACAGTTTCTACGTGGACAACTGTTTACAAAGCGTTTCGACTCAAGAAGAAGCCGAGGCTCTCCTAATCAAGTTACGCGCCTCCCTGATCAAAGGCGGCTTTGATCTCAGGCAGTGGGCCAGCAGTGACCCGCACGTATTGCGCAGCCTCTCCCCCGCGGACAAGGCTGCCAGCAGCGAGACCTGGATGGCGACCATCCCAGGAGAAGCCCAAGAAATGACACTAGGACTAGTCTGGCGCTTCAAAACAGACTCGCTCCACTATAGACACAAACCCTTGGCTCCAGAGCAGGGAAGGTCGACGGCGATACCGACCACCAGACGGAGTGTGTACAGAACACTCGCCAGACAATATGACCCGTTGGGATGTATTCTACCTTACACCACCAGGGCAAAGATGATTGTACGAGCATGATGTAAATTAGCTTGATTTGACCAAACTACAACAGTCTGCACCCCCTGGGCCCCTTAACAATTGTTTGTATTGAGCCGTATTGTATTGTACCCATTCTGCAATGTTAAATAACGTTTATCCATTCTATTTTCTCCCATCTCTGCTTTTCCGCAGCACTACACATGGGAACTCTCTAACCTCTGCCCCCCCCCCCCTCTCTCTGAGTGCCTGCTGTCCAAGGTGATGGATGTCTCGGGGTCTTGGCCAAGATTGTTGGACGTCCCGCGATGAAGGCCAGGAGGATGCGACCCTCTCTGTGTGCCCTCCTGTCTCCCTGTCTCCGGCGGTCTCGTAGTGGTGACCAGAGTGCTGGACGTCCCGCGATGATGTCGGGGAGGTTGCGACCCTCTCTGCGCCGCACCCCCCATCTCCCTGTCTCCGGCTGTCTCGGAGCGATGACCGGAGTGTTGAGCGTCCCGTGATTAAGACGGGGAGGACGCGACCCTCTTTGCGTCGCCCCTGTGCCTCAAATAGATTTGCTATCAGCTCTATCTTTAATCTCTCAAAATGTTCAGTTGCTATCGCTATCAGCTCTATCTTAAATTTTTCAAAATGTTCAGTTGCTATTGCATGCACTCATCTGTGTTTCACTACACACATGAGTGCATGCTTACCAACTGTTAGTCTGCAACACTACTATCACCGACATCTAAGAAGGGAGATCCCCCTTGAATGGCCCTTCTAAGGTTTTTCTCCTCCACACTGCCTGTGGAGCATGTTTTCCCTATTGTTAGGTTTTAGTGAGTTTTTCCTTACCTTCGCGTGGGGTATGTCTGGGAGTGCTTGCATTCTATTATTTATTTGCATTTATTTTAAATGTATTGGACCTTATGGTGTTTGTTGTGAAGGATCAGATTAAACCGAATATATATATTTATTTATATATATATATTTAAATAGTGTTTGTATATCGTTTGATATCCCCTGTATATTCCTTGTACAATGTGCACTGAATATCCCTTTAGTCTACTAAACAGCCCATAATAGTTTCATTCTACCATTGGACGAGAACCTGGCGCCAGGTTGCCATACCCCTAGGTTCAAGTTCAATCGTGCCGCCCAACATGTCGTGGCAAGCCCCGGTTCCGCGTAGGAATACGTCTGGCGAAATACGAATGGTACTATTTGTTCATAGCGCATATATATATGGCGCAAGTAAAGTAGAACTTCCTTTTTAGTCCAGTTCTTTACCCTCCAACAGAGTGACAGACGCGAAGCCTCACCCACGACGCACGTGTGGTGTAGTAAGGCCTACTTGGCCTCAGAATAGGCATTGAGATATCGTGTGGATTAATAGTTGAATAGTCATAGTTTGGCACTATACCGTCGAGTTGGACGTATTCTATTAAGCTAATAATAGTCTATTTATGTATGGTGCATCGTTCGGTTAGAGTTCTAAAGTTATCAGTACCCCCATCGTTCCTGACGTTATCTGGACGCTTAACCAGGCTGGGCAGACCCCTAGTGGTGCTTGCATCCGAGGAGCTCCGGGCCAGGGCGACTGGACCTGTATATTGGATTACTCTACCCGGACGACGGCGAGCCTTCCACGGCTTGGATTATGCTTTGGGTGCTTTGATTATTCCATGGATAACGGCCAACACTGCGGAGTGTTGGAACTACCCCCCGGAGAGGACTCCAGGTGAGACGGCGCTCTACACCAGTGAGGTCGCCTCACGTCTCTCCGTTGTGGACCGGCAGCTACCGTCCACCAGAGGGTCCAGCTGTATTCGTCTGCGGACCGAGGTTCTGTGGGCACCGTGTTCAAGACTTTGAATTCTCCCAAGAAATCGTCGGCCAGATGGGATACCGCCAGCGGCTTCTCTAACCCCCCCCCTCCTACTGTCTTACAACCAGCGGGACCCCCCCCCCCCTTAGTGTATCCAGCTATAATCATTTAAGTACCATCGCTATAGTTTCCTAAATATCCAGGTTGTATACTTACTCCCTGCGTAACCAGAGATTGGACATTCAATGTTGATTTACCTACGAATACTCATTTGCCATACAAGTGCATATTTCAAATCATAAGTGTAAACAAGTGAACGTTGTATATACCTTTTGCTATATTAAATATTCGATTTGTACATTTGTGTGGATTCGTTTCATCAGGTGGGAAAGTGTTCATCATACTTATATCATGTACTGGATGGCCAGAAGTTAAAGTACAAGAGGTAGTGGTATTAAATACCATATCTAACAATACAGTCAGGGAATTGTACCCCTCAGTTACAATTGGTCCTTCGAGCCGGAGGGTAACTAGTGTAATATTAATATAGTGTTATTAATATTGAAATGGCCTATGATGAACACTCCACGAAACGGTCCTCCTAACCTAGAACGCCTGCGGCGCAGACGACAGCCACCTCAGTACTTGGAGGATTACACTGTCAGTCAACTACCTAGCCTTCGACAAACGGTAAACGCGGTAAAAGTAGAAAGTAAAATTATGTCTAACCTTAACGACCAGGTTTCCCCGACCACAGAGGCCCTAGTAGGTCCTAATGTAACTGACCAAGCTCACGGTGGGGACCAGGAGGGAGCGGACATGCCTTTACCCCCCGCCACTACCGAAGAAGTAGTCCCTGACCACCCCCGGGAGGAAGACAACCCTACAGAGAGAGAACTCTGTACGGAAGAAGAGGAGGAGAGCGCCGAGGAGATAGAGCTCCAGGACTCCCCAACGAGTACCCCCAGGAGCGGCTCACGCAGGAGCGGCTCACCTCCACAACCGCCTTCCCCCAGCGAAGCGGAGAGGATGCTACAACAGGCGTTCCTCGTCAGCCTGACAGCCTCTACCGAACGCGATCGACTTCAGGGTGAACGCGACCGTCTCCAAGCCCAGGCGCTCAGCGAGCGCGAACAACTCCAAGCGCAACAACGGAGCGAAGAAGAGCGCACACGCCTGGAGATGAGACGCCTTCAGACGGAAGAGAATATGGCAAGAGACCGGGCCGACGCCCAGCGCGCCGATGCCGGTGCCCAAAGAGAAGCAGATCTCACCAAGCGCGAAGTCGAGCGCGACAAGTTACAAGCGCAGCTAATGGAGCAGCTGATCCGCAAGGCAACTCCCTCTCCCTCCGCCAGGGGTTCAAGGAACTCGTCGAGACAACAGTCAAGGGCAGCGTCTCCTCAACGAGCAAGCGATCCTGAACTTGACCAACAGACCGAGCCTATACCCCCCGCAGACCCCCTTCCCAGACCGGTCCCAGTGAGACCCAGCTACAAGGAAGGAGCGGCATACACTGCGGAGAAGCTAAATAAACGATTACAGGATCTGGAAGATCTGATAGAGGAAGAAGAGGGAGAGGAGGAGAACCAAGCCCGACGACAGCACAGTACTCCACCGGACCAGGAGGTCCAGTACAGTCCAGGCTATACCCCCGCGGCGCTGCGCTACAGACCCCCGACTCTATTCACGGGTGAGCACGACGCACGCCCAGCCCCGAGGAATAGCACCTGGACCAGCGGGCCATGGTACCCTGTCAGTACCAGCCCACAGCGAGGCGCAAGAGGGGACTCGCCCAGGAGGTCTCTCCCCCAACGCTCGCCGATGTATCAGCCATCCACGGCGTCATACATTGCCACGCCGTCATTTCCAGACTTCGCCTATGAGAGTCGAGCACAGTACACGGAGCTCCGGATGTGCTTAGAGACAATGATGGTGGATGTCGCTGATGAACGCCACAAGTATGCAATATTACTGAAGCACCTGAAAGTACCGCGAGCACACAATATAGCGCTAGCCTATGCCACCTCTTCGACACCATACACAGCGGCCCTAGCGGCGCTGGACCAGAGATATGGACGTATATGGGATTACGTAATCCAAGAGATAAGGCATATTGATCGCCTACCCCCAGCCACAGACAATCGCTCATTAGACGACCTGTCAATCAAAGTGCAGTCCCTGGTAGGGATGCTGGGAGCGCAACGGGAAAAGGGCATGCATGAGCTATACGCCAACTCTAACGTCGAGAGGATTTTGGAGAAGCTGCCACCCGCAAGACAGGAGCGTTTTAGGCGGCAGAGAGACTACCGGGATCCCAACGGCCCCGAACCATCCCTCCTTGATCTAGCCAACTTCCTGGCGAGAGAAGTCAGCAGCTTACGACTGGATACATTCGGGCGGAGCACGCCAAGCTCCAGAGAGGGACCCAGGAGAATAAATGATGGAAGAAGATCGGTGACTGTCATGCACCAATCAGAGTCAGTACCGAGCAGTAAGAGTCACAGCACCCCCTCGAGAAAAGAGAAGTGGAAGATAGCGTGTCCCTACTGTGAGAAAGAACACTGGCTGTCACAATGTGACCTATTCACAAAGATGAATGCAGAAGAAGTGAGTCAATGGATAAAGTCCAACAGGCGCTGTTACCGATGTGCGCGGCCACACATGGCAGCCGAATGCCGCCTAAAGAAAAGGTGCAGCCGGTGCGACGGAGCCCATCTAGATATACTACACGAAAGTAACAGAAGACGGCCTCCACCTGCACCACCGAGCGGCACCAAGGCAAGTGTCATGTACATTGACCCCGCCAGCAGCAGCGGCGCCCAAGTGCTCTTAAAGGTAGTCCGTGTGACATTGAGCTACCAAGATAAAGTCATGGACACTTACGCCGTCCTTGATGACGGGTCAGAGAAGACCCTTCTGCTCGCGTCCGCTGCGGCCCAGCTGGGACTGCGGGGGAGCAAGAACGAAATGACGATTCGGACAATAAGAAGAGATTTAAAGACGATAAAGGGCGAGAATGTCTCCTTCACTATCGCAGCAAACGGGCAGCCAGAGCGACGGTATAAGATTACAAATGCTTTCACCAGCCAAGAAATAGGAGTATCGCAGTACACCTACCCTGTCGCCAAGTTAATGGATAAATATGTGCACCTGCGCCAATTACCTATCCCGCTCATAGACGGCGCTACCCCGACCCTGCTGATAGGCTCCGACCATGCAGAACTCATAGTCCCGATTGACCGGGTCCATACAGGACCCCGAGGCTGTCCTGCAGCAGTCGAGACCCGCCTAGGGTGGACCCTACAAGGCCCCCTCGCTAAATCTCTCAACCGAACAGCAGCCACTAGCTGCCTCCACTCCAGAACGACAGAAGAAGACACCACTCTCCTGCAGCATGTCGAGAGGCTATGGACACTAGAGACAATGCCCTTTAAGAACGAAAAGAAAGATATTCGTTCTAAAGAAGACATTTACGCCATCAACCTACTCGAGCAGGGGACAAAGAGAGTCACAGTCGGCGGAGTGATGAGATACGCAACTCCACTCCTGAGGCGAGAGGGAATGCCCACCTTTCACGCAAAGAAAGACGCCACGGAGCGCTATCTATTGAACACAGAGCGGCGCCTAGCCAAAGACCCCGCTCAAGAGCGTGTGTACCGCGCTGAGATTGAGAAGCTAATCACAGCGGGACACGTAACAAAGATTGACATTAAAGAGGCCGATCAGACGACCGAATCATGGTACGTGCCGCATCACAAGGTCCATCACAACGGCAAGGATCGCATTGTGTTTAACTGCAGCTACCAGATCGGATCCCAAAATCTGAATAAAGAGCTCTTGCCCGGCCCCACACTCGGCCCCTCCCTACTAGGCGTGCTACTGCGCTTCCGCCAGGACAAGGTGGCTATCAGCGGGGATATCAAAGGGATGTTCTTACCGGTGAGACTAGTAGAGGAGGACAAGCCCCTGCTGCGGTTCCTATGGAGAGAGAGGATCGGAGATGAGAACCCAGCCATCTACCAGTGGGAAGTACTCCCTTTCGGAACCACATGCAGCCCGTGCTGTGCTACATTTGCACTACAGAAACACGTCGCAGAGGACCCAACAGCAGATGAAGAGGTCCAACACAGTGTGAAGAACAGTTTCTACGTGGACAACTGTTTACAAAGCGTTTCGACTCAAGAAGAAGCCGAGGCTCTCCTAATCAAGTTACGCGCCTCCCTGATCAAAGGCGGCTTTGATCTCAGGCAGTGGGCCAGCAGTGACCCGCACGTATTGCGCAGCCTCTCCCCCGCGGACAAGGCTGCCAGCAGCGAGACCTGGATGGCGACCATCCCAGGAGAAGCCCAAGAAATGACACTAGGACTAGTCTGGCGCTTCAAAACAGACTCGCTCCACTATAGACACAAACCCTTGGCTCCAGAGCAGGGAAGGTCGACGGCGATACCGACCACCAGACGGAGTGTGTACAGAACACTCGCCAGACAATATGACCCGTTGGGATGTATTCTACCTTACACCACCAGGGCAAAGATGATTGTACGAGCACTATGGGACAAGGACCAGGGCTGGGACGACCCAATACCCACACACCTTGCCTCAACATGGAGAGAGTGGGAGACGGAACTCCGCTCACTCCCAGGCGTCAATATACGCCGCAGCTACTTCCCATCCACAGTGAGGCCAGAGACATGCGAGATTGATCTACACGTCTTCAGCGACGCCTCCGAAGTAGCCTATGGATCGGTGGCCTACTTGCGTGCCCAAGAGAAGGGAGGAAAGATACACACTGCTTTCATCCTGGCCCGCTCATGAATAGCCCCACGTAAGCAACAATCTATCCCACGTCTAGAGCTCTGCGCAGCCCTAGCAGGAGCGCATCTAGCCACGTTAATCCAACGTGAACTCACCATTCCGGTGCACAGAACAATCTTGTGGTCAGATTCCACGACAGTACTCACATGGATCAAGTCTGATTCATGCAGATACAAAGTCTTCGTGGGAGTCAGAGTCACCGAGATTCAAGAGTTAACAGAAGCAGCGAGCTGGCGGTATGTGGACACCAAACACAACCCAGCTGACGTCATCACCCGGGGAATGTCTCTGGATGACCTAACCCGTCGCAACATCTACAGTGACGGACCAGAATTCCTCAAGCTCCCGGAAGGAGAGTGGCCTACGCCCACCCCACGGGAAGCAAGTAACGAGGAGGCTGAGAACAAGAAACCTATGTTCTGTGGACTGAGCACAGTCGCCTCCACAGACCCCAACATAGATGACTGCATTACCCTAGAGAGTGCGCAGCAAAGAACATTCCTGCGGCACCACCCAGAGATTCAGTCCACCACTGACATGTCAGCAGCTGACTACGAAGAAGCAGAACTTCTTCTACTACAACGAGCCCAGAGAGACTCGTTCCCCGATGAGCTAGACTGTCTACAGGGAGGAAACCCCGTCCCATCAGACAGCAGACTGCTCCACCTGGCACCAGAGAGTGACGCCCATAATCTCATCAGAGTGGGTGGTCGCCTGCGGAGAGCCCCCGATCTACCGGATGATACTAAGTACCCGATCGTCTTGAACAGCCGACACAAGGTCACAGAGCTGATCATAAAGAAATACGACGAGGATGTACACCACGCAGGAGCAGAGAGAGTCTTCGCGGAGATCAGACGTCGTTATTGGATACTGCAAGGGAGAGAAGCAGTGCGGCGCTTCCAGCGAACCTGTCTAGACTGCCGTAAGTGGCGCGCGCAGCCCAGCATACCACGGATGGCTGACTTACCCCCCTGTCGCCTCCGACTCGGCGACAAGCCATTCCACTCCACAGGCATGGAATGCTTTGGCCCGTTGTATATAAAGAGAGGAAGAGGAACCGAGAAGCGGTGGGGTATTGTATTCAAATGCATGACCACCAGAGCGATACATATCGAGCTCCTTCCGACCATGACCCCATGACTTTGTGAGTTGACTGACCCTTACAGCGGACCTTGAGTGGTAGACAGTGCGGTTAATCTGTCTCTGCTTAGCTAATTAGGTGGGACTAATTAGGGGGCGGCTGTTGTGAAGGATCAGATTAAACCGAATATATATATTTATTTATATATATATATTTAAATAGTGTTTGTATATCGTTTGATATCCCCTGTATATTCCTTGTACAATGTGCACTGAATATCCCTTTAGTCTACTAAACAGCCCATAATAGTTTCATTCTACCATTGGACGAGAACCTGGCGCCAGGTTGCCATACCCCTAGGTTCAAGTTCAATCGTGCCGCCCAACATGTCGTGGCAAGCCCCGGTTCCGCGTAGGAATACGTCTGGCGAAATACGAATGGTACTATTTGTTCATAGCGCATATATATATGGCGCAAGTAAAGTAGAACTTCCTTTTTAGTCCAGTTCTTTACCCTCCAACAGAGTGACAGACGCGAAGCCTCACCCACGACGCACGTGTGGTGTAGTAAGGCCTACTTGGCCTCAGAATAGGCATTGAGATATCGTGTGGATTAATAGTTGAATAGTCATAGTTTGGCACTATACCGTCGAGTTGGACGTATTCTATTAAGCTAATAATAGTCTATTTATGTATGGTGCATCGTTCGGTTAGAGTTCTAAAGTTATCAGTACCCCCATCGTTCCTGACGTTATCTGGACGCTTAACCAGGCTGGGCAGACCCCTAGTGGTGCTTGCATCCGAGGAGCTCCGGGCCAGGGCGACTGGACCTGTATATTGGATTACTCTACCCGGACGACGGCGAGCCTTCCACGGCTTGGATTATGCTTTGGGTGCTTTGATTATTCCATGGATAACGGCCAACACTGCGGAGTGTTGGAACTACCCCCCGGAGAGGACTCCAGGTGAGACGGCGCTCTACACCAGTGAGGTCGCCTCACGTCTCTCCGTTGTGGACCGGCAGCTACCGTCCACCAGAGGGTCCAGCTGTATTCGTCTGCGGACCGAGGTTCTGTGGGCACCGTGTTCAAGACTTTGAATTCTCCCAAGAAATCGTCGGCCAGATGGGATACCGCCAGCGGCTTCTCTAACCCCCCCCTCCTACTGTCTTACAACCAGCGGGAC
Organism: Notolepis coatsorum; assembly: GCF_963971535.1. Lineage (NCBI taxonomy): Eukaryota > Metazoa > Chordata > Actinopteri > Aulopiformes > Paralepididae > Notolepis > Notolepis coatsorum. The sequence continues at coordinate 109,023,307 of NC_140166.1, forward strand.
CCCCCCCCCCCTTAGTGTATCCAGCTATAATCATTTAAGTACCATCGCTATAGTTTCCTAAATATCCAGGTTGTATACTTACTCCCTGCGTAACCAGAGATTGGACATTCAATGTTGATTTACCTACGAATACTCATTTGCCATACAAGTGCATATTTCAAATCATAAGTGTAAACAAGTGAACGTTGTATATACCTTTTGCTATATTAAATATTCGATTTGTACATTTGTGTGGATTCGTTTCATCAGGTGGGAAAGTGTTCATCATACTTATATCATGTACTGGATGGCCAGAAGTTAAAGTACAAGAGGTAGTGGTATTAAATACCATATCTAACAATACAGTCAGGGAATTGTACCCCTCAGTTACAGTGTTCTTGTTTTGTTCTTGACTTATTGTTATGTTTCTTCTTGACTTGTTTAAAGAAGACGTGTCCGGCCCATGGGGACATTAACGTGTGTTGTCGGGCCTTACAAATAAATTTGATTTGATTTGAACTAGCTTTACTATGCTAACGTAGCTAGCCTAGCCGCAATGCTATGGCAGATCCCATTCACGTTAGCATGTAAGCTAACAACAACAGCGCTTTTTGGGAGACTAAACTCTCCGCTCTTGGTGGTACATTGTGTTGATGTTGGTTTCGTTTCATCAATAAATGAGGCAGAACACAGTGAATGTATCCTTTTTTTATTGCACTTTGTTTGTTTCCCACTGAAAATAAATGTTGCGTTCACCCGAGGTGATTTAAAGATGGCGGATTCTCCTTTGATTTAGCAGGATGTGTAGTGACGGTTCACGCTTCTGATTGGTTGAAAATGGCCTTCATGTTTGTACATCGCCACCTATTGCTTTGGCATTGTACTACATGTATATTACATCAGTTTAAACCACTGTGTGATCGTGTGCACTCCGCGCTCACTTCAAAATCCACCGCTCACATGCTCTGGTCCTCACTACTAGATACATGTACAAGCTTGTCTCACAGAGCCATAGTTTGCATTATAACTGATAATCTGGTGCTAACATGGTCAATAATGCTTATTTTGGACAGACAATTGTGTCTTAAACATTTAAATTGACCAACCATAGACCCTTTTTATTCCAATCAAGGCAAGAGGGCTAGTGGTGGTAGTGCTATATGACATATTATTTTATAATACAATTATAACATTGTAGGCTACAGTACGAATATTATATACAGTACAATTATATTACTATTATAAAACAAATATTATTTGCTCCATCTTAGATAAAGACAGTACAGACAATGAAGATGGAGATGGTCAAGAGGGAAATAATGATATCAGGAAGAGAGATGGTGAAGAAGTTGAGGAAAGAGAAAATGCAGATGATTCTATGGAGAGAAATTATGAAGAAGTTGAGGAAAGATAATGCAGATGATGCTATGGAGAGAAATGATGATGAAGACGGTCATGGAGATGCTAAAGAAAGCGAGGATGAAAATGATTATAGGGAGAGAAATGATTCAAACGACTAGGGATGGGAATCGAGAATCGGAATGGATTGGGAACCGGTTCCTAATTGTCCGATTCCTGGAATCGCATGCCTCCGTGACTATCGATTCCTCTTATCGATGCCATGTTTTTCCGACAGTTGCGCATTTAAAAACAATAACGTTAGCGCCACGCATGTAGCCAGACTATTTTTTTTATAACTCTTTATTTTTCAATTTTTTCATAAGCATACATTTACATTAATAATATGACAACCACCACCACAGGACAGACAGGACAAACAGGACTCACAGGACAATACAGTGTTGTATGGTGGGGGGGGAGAGAGCTGTATTTGCTCTTGATATGTCAGGTCTGTTTTGTTTGTGTCATGGCAGTCTTTAACCGTCTGACGGCTCATATGTTGTCCATTTCGACCAGCGTCTGTCGTATGTCTCGGCCTTCAATGTAATTTTTTCCATGTCGCTTATCTCCACCATGCCCCTCCATGTCTCTTTGTCTGGAGCAGCTTCTTTGAGCCAGCTCCTTGTGATGACCTTCTTACCAGCTATTGTCATGATTTTGAACAGGTACAAGTCTTCATTGTGTATGGTCTTCTCAGGTATATCAGCTGGGGTTCCATGGGGAATTCATAGCTAAGAATTCTGTACATTTCCTGTGTAACACTCTCCCAAAATGGTTGCACTTTATCACATAGCCAAAATATGTGAGAGTGGTTGGCATTCATCTGTCCACACTGTCTCCAGCAGGGTTGTTGCCTTTTTAATTGTTTACTCTTAATTTGCGATGTGATAAAGAATCTCATCACATTTTTCCCACCGAATTCTCTCCATCCTCTAGAGCTAGTGGATGAGTGTTATGTCTCACATATAGAATGCCAATCATCCTCCGTCAAGATTATACTCAGTTCACTTTCCCATTTCTTCTTCACATTATATGAATCACAGTTGTTGCACGCTTGTAAACGTTTGTACATTTCCGATACTATTTTCACTGGAGTTTGCGTATACGCTATCTCCATCATTGCCACCACCCTGTTACCACCTACTGATATCCCATTCTTGACTTCTGTATCATAGAAGTGTTGCAGCTGTAGATATCTAAACAAATTGTCATTTCCCAAGTAAAATTTTCTCTTAAATTGCTCAAAAGACATGAAGTTATGGTTCTCTAAGAGTGTACATATGGCTGTTATACCTCTATCCCTCCACCCGTCAAAAGTGGCATCCAGTGCTCCCGGCCTGAAGCCTGGGTTCTGGGAAGGCCAAATCAGAAGTCTACTGTCTTCTTTTGATTTGTATTTCCTGACCACCTCATTCCAAACCATCAGTGTGTGGTCCACTATTGAATTATTTCCCTGTTTTGTTGTGTGTTCTTTCCCACCCAATCAGGCCTGAGGTTGGACACGTCCTAGGTGGGTCTCTATGTCCTTCCACCTGGCCCTGTATGCTCTTGAGCACCAGTAAACTGCATACCTCAGCTGGGCTGCATAGTAGTATTCCTTTAGATTAGGTAGTGTCAGGCCTCCTCCCTCTTTTTCAATTTGCAATGTTTTGAATTTCACCCTAGGTCTGCCCCCCGCCCATATGAAGCTAGAGATCTGTCTGTCCTCTGCTATGAATTGGGAGTCGGGGACCTTGACTGGTAGTGAGAGGAAGAGATACCACCGTAAATGCCCAAAACCCCCACCACCTCCTAATAGACAGTCTCCTCCCCACCGCAGGGGGCGTTATTTCTAAACCTAGCCGCATTTCTGGCAGACACTCTCTGATTGGCACTGACTGGCGCTCTCTGATTGGCCACTGACATGTTTGCCCAATCGCGTGACGAGCTGTGTCTTTGCCCATTTCCGCGTCGAACAGCCTGCAAACTACCTGGCGTTCTATCGCCATGCTCTAAGACAAACTCTAACCTTAACCAACTTCGAAAAAGAGTGCCTAAGCTTAACCGTCGAAAGAACTTGCCGTCACGCTCTAAGACAAACTCTAACCATAACCAACTTCGAAGAGTGCCTAAGCCTAACCAGTGTAGAAACTGACGTCGGCCAATCAGAGAGCGTCTTGCCCGAAATGCGACTAGGTTTAGAAATAACGCGACTAGGGGCCTCCACTACACACTAGTAAAAAAATAAAAGAGATACGAAAAGAAATATATATATAATCAGATCCTCATCCAGCGTTTACTTTCACAGCATCTATAGTGACTACTAGTATCATCTCATCTCTTCTCTATCTATTTTTATAAAAAAAAATTGAGTCTACGTGACACTGACATCCAGGTCCAGGGGCCACTGTCGGGTCAGGTCAGGTGACCACTGATCGCGAGAATTGCACTTGCAAGTTGATCAAGTAGGCTAAGACTCGAGTAGTACTGTATGATCATATGACACTCAAAAAACATGGATAAAAAAGTTAAACGGTGGGAAAGCGGAGCTGCTAAGTTAAAATCTAAACAGGAAAGGGACAGAAAGAGCGCGTTACTTCGGCAAAGCATACCAACTATCTCTACTTTTTTCACCCCGTCAGGTAAGACTAAGGAGGACCTGGAGGAGGATAGCCCCCTCCCCCTGGCTAGCACTAGTAGTAGCAGCAATGTCGTTAAAGAGGCTGAGCCAGGCGCCGCGGGCAGAGAGGACGAGAATGCTAACGTTATTATTATTGATGCTAGCGACAGAGAAGAGGCAGCGGCAGCCTCTAGTTCAGCCGGCCCACCACCACCAGTGGCTGCCACCTGTTCGTATACGCCCGCCGCATCTCCACAGCCCAGGGGGGTTGGGTAGGATTGGTGGGTGGGTGGAGGCCACTGTACAACTGTAGAAGCAAAACTGTACATTGGAATATTGACAAAACCATACTTGGTCATTTACTGTACATTGGAGGGGGTTGTGTTAGGACATTTACAGGGGCCAGTTTCGAATTGCAGTCTCCCGTAGGTGTTCTTTGAGAGTGTTTTTGAAAGTGGGTAGTGATTCACATTCCTTTACAGCTTTGGGTAGGGCGTTCCACATTGATGTGGCATAATTGCGAAATGTGTTTAGTCCCTTGTTTGAGCCGAATCTGGGTTTAACATGATTTGTGGAGCTCCCTCTGGTGTTGTGATCGTGGTATTCACTGACCTTTGGGAAGTATTTTGACATGTACATGGGTACCTTGGTCGTGTAGTGTATCTTGTAGACCAGGCCCATTGCAAGTTGCTGTACTCTGTCGTCTACTCTAAGCCATCCTAGGTTGTCAAAGTGGGCAGGGGTGATCAAAGTCCTTTTAGCTTGGCCCTCAGAGCCCACCACTTCTAAATATTCGATATATTTTTTAAAGTGACATAAAAACGCCACTGTGCGTGCGTGCACGTGTATGTGTGTGTGGGGGGGCCTCCACAAGAATCTGGCCCAGGGGCCTCTGAAGTCTTAATCTGGCCTTGCCGACACGACACATGACAAAATTCCTCCCCACCTGAAAGACGTAAAAATCAACTTGCCGGCTCTTAAGGGGAAAGTGACACTAATTTCCTATAAACAGTTCTGAGCTAAATAAAACGGTTCAATGACTTTATCTAAATCCAATCAATATTCCTAATGCCGTTTCAATGTAAGGTTATAAAAATAAACATTATAAACATTCTCACTAAATATAATACAATAACCTAAATATACAGCTAAGCCCCATTGTATTCTGAAATGTAGACTTTAACAGTGTAGGCAACTAAGCCAATAGAAATAAGTTAACTTATGAGTGCTTTGGCTCCTATACACTGATTCAATACTTCAAGGTCAATAGAATGAGAAGATAAGATAATACTTTATTGGGCATCATAGCAGCATGGGGGGGGGGGGGGTTACAGGTATGGGCAGGGTAATAGTAGAAATACATAAATATAGGCAATAAAATTGGATCTGAATATAAAAATATGAGAAAAATAAATTGTAAATAAAGGTATAAATGAGTCTGTATGCTCTATCGATTATATTATATGTTACTCTTAATAAATATAGGCAATAAAAAACTAAAACAAATTTGAATCAGAATATATAATATATAATATAGTAAGAGTAAAAGTAAACAGTATACACAAGGTACCCTAACTGGATATATACTATAAACTTGCAGATACTGTACACAGACAACTGGATTTGACCTTAGTAGATAATTGGTATTGAAATACCTACTGTAGCCTAACTTATCTTAGCCTAATAGATATTAATTTGCATCAATTCCCAATATGCCACACATGACTGACCATGCTTACGATACTCTCTGAACAGGGTCCATGAGGGCAGTAGGAGGAAAGGAGGTCCCGTTCCTTGGTTTTGGTCTGTACCTCAGATGACCGGAGCGGTCCAGTCCAAAGAAGGGTTACAACAGTTCTGTGTCTGTGAATGGAGTCCTTGGGGTCTCACCAGGTACCGGGTGGAGATCCACTTAGATTCCAACAGGAAAGGGTAATGATGACTTTAACCAAGTTCAGTTCTGTGCAGTTCGAGTCAATGCAGCGTAGTTAGGTTTGTATCCACAGCAGATGAGTTATGCATAGTCTACTTTGTGGGCTTGTCTGGGTCTTAGGAAATAAATCATTACTTCAATCTGACCGACCCAAGATCTTGTTTTGGTTATTAAGTTTGTTCAGAACATGTTCAACCCAGATTCGGCTCAAACAAGGGACTAAACACGTTTCGCAATTATGCCACATCAATGTGGAACGCCTTACCCACAGCTGTAAAGGAATGTGAATCACTACCCACCTTCAAAACCGCTCTCAAAGAGCACCTACGGGGAGGCTGCAATTCGAAACTGGCCCCTGTAAACATCCAAACCCCGCCCCCCTCCAATGTACAGTTGCTTCCCCCTCAAATGTATATACTCTCTTTGAGAAATCTGTCTCTTAAACAGTACTGTATATTTGTATATCTTGTAGTGGTGGGAATCACCAGTTTCATCATGATACGATACAATATCGATTCTTTGGACAACGATACGATATTTGCCGATATCACAAAGTCTGCCACGATACGATACGATTCGATTTGATTCAGGTGCCTGCGATCGATATGAGATGATATTATATGCCCATTTAACACAATCAGTAGCATCTAGATCGACAAAAAAAAGGCAACGGAAATATCATTTGACATTTTTATTTTTGAGCTCTTCCAGACATTTAAATGAAAAACAATCTATTGTTTTTATTACAAATAGACCTCCTGTTCACTGTAAAGTGCCACATTTTGATATATTGAGCTTTAAACTTTAATTTATATTTTGTTAATAGCTTACGCTTTGCTCTATTGGAACTATCCCTTTAATCATATTCTAAAATGAAAATGTTCACCAAGTGTACGACCTGCCCACCTGCCTGACCACTCCCACATCCGCTCCTACATAAGCGGGCTCATGGCCACACCACAGCTCCTTCCCTATTTTCACCACCGAAGCCTGTGTCATAGCACCGCTTTAAGTTTAGTGTTAAAGTAGTTAGTTTAGTTATAGGAGCTGTGTTGGCATTTTCTTTTGTTTCTCCCTCTCTCACAAATTTACGGGAAAAAGAAAGGATAATGTCGTCACCACCGGAGAGTCTAGAAGATGATGATCATTCTGACCTCCACCGGCGCTTCTCATTGGGGCGCGCGCCGCTGAGCAGTTCCCCCGCCGGCGTTGTGCTTCGGCTGTGCATCTGGATACTATGAGAGTCGGTCGGCTGAGAGAGCTGACGGTCCATCTACGGCGAGTGGTGTTTTACAACGCAAGCCTCAGGTGTGTCAGTTGTGCGGGGGCAACTGCGCAGCTTGCGTAAGGTCGGCTCCAAGCAAGAATCCCTTCGTTGCCTCTCCATAGCGGTATGGAGGGGGTTCTTGTTTGATGCCCCACGATAAAACAGTGCTCCTCCTCAGAGAGTTTGTAGCTTTGTTTTCCTGGGGCCGTGATTCCGAGTCTAGGGTTCGATTCCCGGGTCTCTGAAGACGGATGCCCTCTGCCACCGCGCTGGCCCCGCTTTTCGCTGGCAAGCTTGGTGTTTCATTAGGAGAATATCTCCGAGCTCAAGACGGCTGCAGCCCGCATACAACGGAGCTTGCTGCCGATGCCGCTGTATCTGGTAACACCGTTCTGTGAGAGGGACGTGTGTTGCCTTCCCTTTTTTCTTTTGGATAAAAAAAAGGAGAGATCGGCTGTCTGAAGTGTTTGGCCTGTATCGCTATTCCTCATGTTACACAGCTTCAGTAGTAGCCGTTTTAGCTTGCTACTGCGTTAGCTGGTGGCTATCGATAGCCGTAAGAGCTAGCTGTTAGCCAGTTAGCTGTTAGGCTAAGCCGTTAGCTTGCTGCTGCGTTAAGGCTGGAAATGTTAACTTGATGCTAACCATCAGCCTGGAGTTAGCTGTTAGCTTGTGCTAAACCGTTGGCGTTAGCTGTGGGGAAGTAGCGGACCCTGAGCACTCTGACTCGGCGTCATCTCTGGCAGAAGATGTCGTCGGCCTGCACCATGACCGGCCGCAGGATGTGGGCGTTGCGCCAGAGCGAGGCTCCAGCTGTCGCCGCTTCTGGCCCCGCCAGCGAGAGGCCTCGTCAACATGGTGGACCAGCCATTTGTTGCGGCCATTCATCCTGCGTCCGGTGGTCAGGTAGGACATTACACTATGCCCTTCCTTCCTCCCCCTCCCGAATGTTTTTGGTTAATAACAATGTTTTTGTTTAACAAAACGTGTGTTACTTCACTGCATTTTGGGAGATACGACATGTGGTATGTGAACTCACAGCTACAAATGCTGGGGTTGCGTTTTCTTGCTTGGAGTGTTGTGCAGTTTTCTTTGAAAATTGTGTTGGTCGCTATTTTGTATAGCTTAGCAAGGCTTTTAACACTTTGAGCGCCACGCCGGGTTTTCCTTTTTACCGGCTGAATACCACCATCGGCGCCAATGTTAACGTTAATATCGCCTAATCTATGTTTTAAATTATGGCTATGTGTCTAATCTGCCCATCGCATTATCAAAGACTATTTTCCAGTCAGTGCTGTCAAGGCAGATTGTTTTTTTATCGCGGCATTTCCGTTTCAGAGCATTTAGAAAAGCACCCGTTTTCTGATAAAAAACAGCCCATTCTGGAGCATTCTATGAAAATCGCCTTTTACTGGAATATTCCACAACGTTGATATTCGTCTGCCTTTTTATGAATCGCTTTCAAATAAACGCTAGATGATCAATATTATACGTGCACGCAAGCACATTCGAGCTGTGCACGGATAATCGCCCCGTTGATTTCCTCTCGGACTTTTACAGTGAAACCGAAAGCGGACATTTCACAAAACAGCTTATAACTTCATCAAACTTACTCTGATTATCCTAACACTGATAACATAGAGTCCTTACCTGACATCAGATGGTATCCAACTGGTATATTCCAATTCCTGATCACCATTCGAAAAAATCGATAAGTGTATGTGTTCTGAAGGGCCAGATTAACACTGAGAATCTACGTTTTATTGTTTTATATAACTTGTATATTATTTATATATATAAGCTATATCCCTTTAAGCCTCCGTTTGAATCATAGCATTATTCGCTTTCCTCATTGGATAACGCCCTTGACATTGGCGGCGCCAAGAATCGCGCCTCTCAGACAAGTTCAAAGACGAGTCTGGACAAGTTGAGACATGCCTGTGGGCCAGCGCATTGATTCCGGACAAGAGCTTCGGTTGCGCCCTAGAAAGCCCTCTAAGTATATATATTGTGGAAGGCGCAAACAGTAGCAGTTCGTCCGAAGTAATGCAAACAGCAGTGCAGTTCGTCATTACAGTTAACGCAGTAACGTTAACCGAGTTCGTCTAGTAGCAGAGTCAAGTTCGACCTAACCTAACGTGAAGTAAAGAGCTCGTCATTCGGTGTGCAGCATTAACAAGCAGTTCGTTCGTTTAGTAACTAGCGTGAACCTTAGCAAGTGTGTGTGGACTTAACGTAATTAGTGCCAGAACACGAGGTGAACCTAGCAGCAGAACTATTGGATATGTGAACATTGGAACCTACCGCGGCGATATTGTAGAACCATTATTGGTGGATTATAGTGACTTGTGGAAACGTAGTACCGTGGAGAAGAGCATCGTTAATACCATTGTCGTTTGGATTTAACTACCCTGAAGATTCTACATCGGGCTAGCTTCGGGGACGAAGCTGGCTGGCTATCATCATTGCTATCGGGCATTGGATTACAGCTATTACCTTGCTACCGAGCACTTGGATTATAAGGACCGGATCCGTATGAGAACCCCTTTCTTCAAGTGACCAGCCTGAGTATCCGTCTATTCTTCATTCCTCTGGAGCTTACAACTCTGTGGGAGGAAATCACCAGTCTCCAGCTATACCCTCGTTTTACCCCCCTATATTGCCATCTCACGCCATGCAGCGTCCGGTCTAGTATACTTAGCCTAGGAATTATTCATTCCCACTGACTTTGCTACTCTGACTTTCTAATATCATTCGCCATAAAAGAGCGACCCAGTAATTATCAGTTGTATCTCTGCATAATAATAAAATACTGTAAATGATATCTCTTTGTCACCGTGCCGTCTATTTGAGTGTCTGCCATAATAACTGTACTGTCTGGCAAGTAATAATAATAATATGTAGTAGTGGTTTAATCTATCACAATCTTTAATACAGTCAGGGTTTTGTAACCCCTCAGTTACAATTGGTCCTTCGAGCCGGATGTATCAGTAATACTAATCATATTAATAGTAATATGGCCAGCGGCGGACACTCTCCAAACGGCTCTCCCAAACTAGCGCGCCCTAGGCGCCAACGTCAGCCCCCTCCACACTTGGAGGACTACGCTGTCGTTCTACCTCCTAGCTTATCTAAAAAGACGTTAAGCACGGATAAAACTAATAGCTTAAGTATGCCCAACCTTAGTGACTTGTCGGCCCCACTAGTAGAGACCCAAGCTGGTTTAAACGAAACTGACTTAGCTCACGGGGGGGGGACAAGCGGGACATGACTTGACTATGCCCAACGACCACAGCGCCACCGAGATGGACCTCGGAGCGCCAGAAGATAAAGACAGCGCCACCGAGATGGACCTCGGAGCGCAAGAGGATAAAGAGCGCGGACCCGAGAGGGACCTCGGCGCGCACCAAAGAAAAGAGTACCACGTCTCCGAGATGGACCTCGGAGCGCGGGAGAAGATAAGAAACAGCGCCCTCGAGATGGACCTCGGAGGGCGTAAAGAGAACAGGTCAACGCCAAGCCCTGTCAACTCCAGATCACCATCATCAGCGTCATCCCCAAGCGAGACCGACCAGAGGCTAGCGCAAGTCTTGATCGCCACACTGACAGCTTCAACCGAAAGAGACCGCATCCAGGGTGAGCGCGACCGTCTCCAAGCGCAACAACAGAGTGAGCGCGAATATTCTTCCACGGAAAGAGAACGTCTCCAAGCGCAACGAGAGAGCGAGCGCGAACATAACCGACTGGAAGAGAGGCGCCTCCAGGCTGAAGAAACTATAAAGCGCGACGCCGCCAATGCACAGCGCGAGGCGGAAAGAGACTGTCTGCAGGCGCAGATGATGGAGCAAGTGCTCCAGAGGGCGACTCCCCACTCCTCCACCCGGAGCTCCCGGAGATCATCACGACAAGGGTCGAGGGCACCTTCCCCTCCCCGACCAATCTACACGGGACCCAGCCAACGGGAAGAACCCGCCTACGTCACCGAGAAACTAACCAAGAGACTTCAAGGCCTAGTGGAGGACGAGGGAGGACATCAAGCCCACACGCACGAACCCATCTCGGACCAGGAGGAACAGTACAGCCCCGACCTCAGCCCCGAGACGCTGCGTTACGAACCCCCGACCCAACCCAAGGGTGAGTTTAATCAACAGTCAGCACCGAGGAGCAGTACCTGGGGGCCCGGCCTCTGGTTCCCACCCAGCACTAACCCACGACCCCACGTACGGGGAGACTCGCCAAGGAGGCCTCTCCCCCTACGTGCATCAGTGTCACAGCCATCCATGGCATCTTACATTGGGACACCCACATTCCCAGACTTTACGCGTGAAGACAGAGCGCAGTATACTGAACTACGCATGTGTTTAGAGACCATTATGTCCGAAGTACAGGACGAGTCCTACAAATATGCCATCCTCCTCAAGCACCTTAAAGTACCCAGAGCGCACAACATAGCGCTGGCATATTCTAACTCAAGGACCCCCTACTCTGATGCCCTGGTGGCCCTCAACGCGCGTTATGGACGTACATGGGACTATGTAATTCAAGAGATACGGGAGATTGAACGCCTCCCCCCAGCTAAAGACAATAGAGCCCTGGATGACCTATCCATTAAAGTACAATCCCTGGTAGGGATGCTCGGGTCACAGAAGGAGAAGGGGATGTACGAGTTATACACCAACTCCAACGTAGAGCGGATACTAGAGAAGCTCCCCCCAGCCCGCCAAGAACGTTTTCGGCGGCAAAGAGATCACCGTGACCCCCACGGCCCAGAACAATCCCTCCTAGACCTTGCTGACTTCTTAGCCAGAGAGGTCAGCAGTCTACGAATAGACACCTTCGCGTGGGGTGGCTCTAACCCTAAAGATGGACGAGAAGGTTTAAAGACAACAGCAGGCCCGTCACCGTGATGCACCAGGCCGAGTCGGTGCCGCGACACAAGAGCCATAACACCCCCCCCGTGAAGGGAAAATGGAAGATCGCATGCCAATATTGCGACCACGAACACTGGCTATCTCAATGCGACGCCTTTAAGAAGTTGACCGCCGAAGAAGTGAGTCAGTGGATTAAAACGAACCGTCGCTGCTTCCGCTGCGCGTGCAGCCACATGGCAGCTGAGTGCCGCCTGAAGAAAAGGTGCGGCAAGTGTGACGGCGCCCACCTGGAGGTCCTACACGAGAGCAACAAACGGAGACCCGCACCACAAAGCAGCTCGAGAGCAGAAGTCCTATACATAGACCCTGCGAAGAGCGGGAGCTCCCGAGTGCTCCTCAAGGTGGTCCGAGTGCTCCTGAGCTACAAGGACAAGGTCCTTGACACCTACGCCGTCCTCGACCCAGCCAGTTGGGCCTGCGGGGTACCGAGGAAACAATGACAATCCGTACCATTCGTAGAGACCTAAAAACAATAAAGGGTGAAAACGTCTCATTCACTATAGCAGCGGTCGAGCAGCCCGAGAAGCGGTACAGCATCACCAAGGCGTTCACAAGCCACGACATAGGTCTGTCACGCTATGACTACCCCATCCCACAGCTGATGGAGAAGTACGCGCACCTACGCCGACTGCCTATACCGCTCATCGACGGCGCCACACCGACCCTGCTCATAGGCTCCGACCACGCGGACCTCATCGTCCCAACGGACGCGGTCCACATCGGACCCAGAGGCTGCCCAGCCGCGGTCAAGACCCGACTGGGCTGGACGCTCCAAGGCCCTCTCTCCGGGCCTTCCAACCGACCAACGTCTACACGCTGCCTTTACACGAAGGTGAGCGACCAAGACACTACCCTCTTGCAGCACGTCGAGAGACTATGGACATTAGACTCGCTGCCATTCAAGAACGAACGTAAACTAGTTCGCTCCAAGGAAGACAAGTACGCCATAGCTCTCTTCGAGCAGAAGACCAAGAGGGTCGAGGTCGACGGAGTGCTAAGATACGCGACTCCACTCTTGAGGCGGGAGGGGATGCCCACCCTGCACGCATCAAAGGAAGTGACACAACGCTATCTACAGAACACCGAGCGGCGTCTCGCCAAAGACCCCCCTCAAGCAACTATATATCGCGCCGAGATCGACAAGCTGATCACGGCGGGACATATAAAGAAAATCGACGACCACGAGGCAGACCAGATGACTGAATCCTGGTACCTGCCCCATCACAAGGTCCACCACAACGGTAAGAACTGCATCGTATTTAACTGCAGTTATCAGATTGGACTACAGAACCTGAATAACTTTCTCCTGCCCGGCCCGACACTCGGCCCCTCCCTCCTCGGCGTACTGCTACGTTTCCGCCAGGACAAGGTAGCCATCAGCGGCGACATCAAAGGAATGTTCCTACAAGTGCGACTGATGGAGGAAGACAAGCCCCTGCTGCGGTTCCTGTGGAGAGAGAGAATCGACGATGAACAACCCTCAATCTATCAATGGGAGGTCCTCCCATTCGGCACCACATGCAGCCCGTGCTGCGCCACGTTCGCGCTACAGAAGCATGTGGCCGAAGACCCTGGAGCCGATGAGGAGGTCAGACACAGCGTGGAAAGGAGTTTCTACGTGGACAACTGCCTACAGAGCGTATCTACGCCAGAAGAAGCTGAGAGCATCTTACTGAAGCTACGAGCCTCCCTGGTCAAAGGTGGATTCGACCTCAGGCAATGGGCCAGCAGTGACCCTCAAGTACTCCGCAGCCTCCCCCCAGAGACAAAGGCAGCAAGCAGCGAGACCTGGATGGCGACCACCCCAGTTGAAGCACAGGAAATGACATTGGGCCTCATCTGGCGTTTCAAAACAGACTCGCTCCATTACAAGCACACACCCCTGACCACGGATCAGGGAAGGTCGACCACTCTACCGACCACTCGGCGGAGTGTATACAGAACACTCGCCAGCCAATACGACCCGATGGGGTGTATCCTACCTTACACCACTCGGGCGAAGATGCTGGTGCGAGAACTGTGGGACAAGGAGCAGGGCTGGGTCGACCCCATACCCGAGCACCTGGCTTCCACCTGGAGAGAATGGGAGGGAGAACTCGACTCACTCCAAGATGTGAACATTCAACGGAGCTACTTCCCCCCTACAGTGCGGCTGGAGACGTGTCAGATAGACCTGCACGTCTTCAGTGACGCCTCTGAAGTGGCTTACGGATCGGTGGCTTACCTGAGAGCCAGAGAAGAGGGAGGAGAAGTACATGTAGCCTTCGTCCTGGCCCGCTCGAGGATAGCTCCCCGCAAGCAGCAGTCGATCCCGCGTCTAGAGCTCTGCGCAGCTCTGGTAGGCGCGCAACTCGCCACGCTGATACAAAGTGAACTCACGATAACGGTGCGAGAGACAATCCTGTGGTCAGACTCTATGACTGTTCTCACTTGGATCCAGTCCGACTCCTGTCGGTACAAGGTTTTCGTCGGAGTCCGAGTCACCGAGATCCAAGACCTAGTAGGAGCAGCATGTTGGAGATACGTTGACACCAAGCAGAACCCAGCGGATGTCATCACACGGGCGATGTCCTTAGACGACCTCACACGTCCTAACCCTTACAGTGTTGGTCCTGAGTTCCTCAAGCTCCCGGAGGAGAAGTGGCCTACCCCCACACCACGGGAAGTGAGTCAAGATGAATCAGAGATCAAGAAGTCTATGTTCTGCGGGCTGACGCACGCCCCGGCTCCAACGGACCCGAACCTAGACGACTGCTTAACACTTGAGAGTGCTCAGAAAAGGACATTCTTGTGGCACCACCCTGAGATTCCCCCCACCACAGACCTTGACGCATCGAACTACAAAGAAGCCGAATTTCTTCTGCTAAGGAGAGCCCAAAGAGACTCATTCCCAGAAGAACTAGACTGCCTGACAGGGGAAAAGCCAGTCCCCTCAGACAGCCGACTTCTCACCTTGGCCCCAGAGCTCGACGCCCAGCACCTCATCAGGGTGGGTGGTCGATTGAGACGGGCCCCGGACGTGACTGACGATGCTAAGCATCCCATCGTCCTCAACAGCCGACACAAGATAACCGAGCTGATCATCCAGAAGTACGACGAGGTGGTGCACCACGCGGGGGCCGAGAGAGTCTTCGCTGAGATCCGACGACGCTTCTGGATACTCCAAGGGAGAGAAGCAGTACGTCGCTTCCAACGGACTTGCCTAACCTGTCGCAAGTGGAGAGCACAGCCTAGTATCCCGATGATGGCCGACCTGCCTCCCTGCCGCCTCCGACTCGGCGAGAGGGCCTTCCACTCCACGGGCGTGGACTGCTTCGGCCCATTCAACGTCAAGAAAGGAAGAGGGACAGAGAAGAGGTGGGGCATTGTGTACAAGTGTATGACCACCCGAGCTGTTCATATTGAAATCCTCCAGACCATGAGTACGGACTCATTCCTCATGTCCTTCCGGAGATTCCAAGCCCGGAGAGGAACCCCATCCGTGTTGTTTTCCGACCAAGGGACAAACTTCAAAGGAGGAGACACAGAACTGAGAGAGCGCTTCCTGGCTATGGGTGAAGAACTCAAGACCCGCCTCGCTCCCGCTCAGATCACATTCCAGTTCAACCCCCCGAACGCCCCTCATTTCGGGGGAACCTGGGAGAGAGAAGTCCGTTCTATAAAGACTGCTATGTACACCGTACTTGGGGCCCAGACCGTGGTTGAGGAAGTCCTGATGACAGTCCTCACGGAGATCGAGGGCGTCTTGAACTCTAAGCCCCTCGGTTATGTCTCAAGTGATGTAGCAGACGTCGACCCAGTCACCCCAAACTATCTCTTGATGGGGCGGCTGGACCCTGCCCTTCCACAGGCGGTGTACAGACAAGATGAGATGAACGGCCGGAGAATGTGGAGACACAGCCAAGTACTGGCCGACCAGTTTTGGACCCGCTTCCTCCTCCATTATCTACCATCCCTCCAAGCCCGTCAGAAGTGGGTAAAGGACAGGGACAACCTGAAGGTGGACACAGTCGTCATGTTAATAGACCAGTCACTACCCCGAGCTATGTGGCCGGCCGGCCGCGTGAGCAGAGTGATTACTGGTGCCGATGGGAAGGTCAGAGCGGCAGAAGTCATAGTCCAAGGGCGGACTTACACCCGACCTGTGGCGAAGTTGAGCTGCCGGAGATCCCTGACTCCCCTGATGACGACCATGACCCACTGACTTTGTAGATTGTTCTAACTCTTCACAACAAAGTATGGAGAAGTTGACTGGACACTAATATTAATCTGTGCCCCATTTACTAATTAGGTGCGGACTAATTAGGAGGCGGCTGTTCTGAAGGGCCAGATTAACACTGAGAATCTACGTTTTATTGTTTTATATAACTTGTATATTATTTATATATATAAGCTATATCCCTTTAAGCCTCCATTTGAATCATAGCATTATTCGCTTTCCTCATTGGATAACGCCCTTGACATTGGCGGCGCCAAGAATCGCGCCCCTCAGACAAGTTCAAAGACGAGTCTGGACAAGTTGAGACATGCCTGGGGCCAGCGCATTGATTCCGGACAAGAGCTTCGGTTGCGCCCTAGAAAGCCCTCTAAGTATATATATTGTGGAAGGCGCAAACAGTAGCAGTTCGTCCGAAGTAATGCAAACAGCAGTAGTTGAACCTAACGTATTGTGCAGTTCGTCATTACAGTTAACGCAGTAACGTTAACTGAGTTCGTTTAGTCAAGTTCGACCTAACCTAACGTGAAGTAAAGAGCTCGTCATTGGGTGTGCAGCATTAACAAGCAGTTTGTTCATTTAGTAACTAGCGTGAACCTTAGCAAGTGTGTGTGGACTTAACGTAATTAGTGCCAGAACACGAGGTGAACCTAGCAGCAGAACTATTGGATATGTGAACATTGGAAACTACCGCGGCGATATTGTAGAACCATAATTGGTGGATTATAGTGACTTGTGGAAACGTAGTACCGTGGAGAAGAGCATCGTTAATACCATTGTCGTTTGGATTTAACTACCCTGAAGATTCTACATCGGGCTAGCTTCGGGGACGAAGCTGGCTGGCTATCATCATTGCTATCGGGCATTGGATTACAGCTATTACCTTGCTACCGAGCACTTGGATTATAAGGACCGGATCCGTATGAGAACCCCTTTCTTCAAGTGACCAGCCTGAGTATCCGTCTATTCTTCATTCCTCTGGAGCTTACAACTCTGTGGGAGGAAATCACCAGTCTCCAGCTATACCCTCGTTTTATCCCCCTATATTGCCATCTCACGCCATGCAGCGTCCGGTCTAGTATACTTAGCCTAGGAATTATTCATTCCCACTGACTTTGCTACTCTGACTTTCTAATATCATTCGCCATAAAAGAGCGACCCAGTAATTATCAGTTGTATCTCTGCATAATAATAAAATACTGTAAATGATATCTCTTTGTCACTGTGCCGTCTATTTGAGTGTCTGCCATAATAACTGTACTGTCTGGCAAGTAATAATAATAATATGTAGTAGTGGTTTAATCTATCACAATCTTTAATACAGTCAGGGGTTTGTAACCCCTCAGTTACAGTATGGATCCAACGCGATACAGTAGAACTCCATGATCAGCGTCTCTCTGAGGTTCCAGAATGAACTGTGGTAACCCCGGCTGGATCAGTGGACTGGAAAATGTGGAGTACCGGATTTTTTTCCCCATTCATTTTCATTGAGTCCATTTCAAAATCACTTATGTCATCTGGGAGACGACAGGGGGCGCTTTTTTCCACAATGATCGCCGGCGCCGCTCGGCTATACTCGGGTAGGCTCGGGTGATGCAATATGATTTCAGATCGCTAAAAAGAAAAAAAATCTCGTGAGTGGCTTTCAACAACCTATAAAAAAACACGAGATATCTCGTGAGTGGCACGGAAAGTGTTAAGTTCTAGCACTTGGGCAAGGCTTATGTCCTTCTCTCTACTTAAAAACAGCGTTCTTCTTATGTGAATAAAAGTGAACTGGGTTTTT
The DNA here is from genome assembly GCF_963971535.1 of Notolepis coatsorum. NCBI lineage: Eukaryota > Metazoa > Chordata > Actinopteri > Aulopiformes > Paralepididae > Notolepis > Notolepis coatsorum. Next base: position 109,041,419 of record NC_140166.1, read on the forward strand.
TTATTGTATGATGAGAAGTTGTGTGTGTGTTTCATGTAACGTTTAGGTAAACGTAGCATTGAGTCCACAACTGGTCTGGGTGTTAGCCTACAGAGTTGTACATAGTGGCATATGACCAAGGGCCTTGAGTCCCTCTCTTTAGCTTGATATTTTTTCTTTGCTTAAGGGTAATGATATAAAAAATGGGTGGCAAGTTTTCCCACATAAGCCAGAGCCGTGGATAAAGCCAGTTTTTTACACAAACGAGGTTATCGGCTGTGGCTGGCGTGCATGATGTAAAGCTTTTAGTCTACAAGTAAGTATGTGCTTTCATCTGGCGCGCCATGCAACTGGTGTCACGGCTCTGCATTCTTTTGGTGTTGTATCAGGGGTGAGGTGGATAAAATAAACATCCCCCCTCCCGGATATAGTTATATCCTTACGAAACTGATTGGCTGAGAGGTTGTGCATTTCTACCTATCAGTCTCCCTAGCGAGGGTGTTCTCTCTCGTCACGGGGGGGGGGGGATTTTCCTGTCTCCCACACCAAATCAGGATAGGTGGGACACGGGTTTCCCCCGGTTATTTGAAAAACGTCACAGGCGCTTTTTTCTTGCTGGCCAAGATGTCCGTGAGTTACAGGGCCTGTACTACAGACCGCTGTCATTGTAAAGGATAGGTGATGCAATGCAGTAGAGACAATTTGTCTTCTACTCTGCTCCCTACCAGTAGTGTATATTGGGTCAGAGCCTCCTCCTCAGGGAGTTTCAGAGCCTCCTCTGAGTTTCAGAACCTCCCTCTCAGTGAGAGAGCCTCCTCAGAGTTTTCAGAGCCTCCTCCTCAGAGAGTCTTAGTCCAATTGTTACATAAACCTTTTTCAATTGTTTTACTCACGTTGTGGTCTCTCTGGGAGAATCGCTGTCTTCTCCTCTTACATGAAGAGCAGAATTGACGCGTTTTTATTCCCAGGCTCGAGAGGCCATTGAAGCACAAGCGCGTTTTTCTTATTGGCCAAGAGACATGTCCATGAGTTACAGGGCCTGTGCTGCAGACCGCTGTCATTGTAAAGGATAGGTGATGCAATTGTATCACTTGTGTCACTAACAGTAACAGCTGTTCGCCACGGACCAGTTCTAGATTCAAATGAGGAGAGGAGTAGTATACACAGTTAAAGGAATGGCAGGCCAGAGACAAGGTTATAACAATGACCTGTATTTTATTCTCGACAGCGCTAGCTAGACAATTACAATACATACAACGTAAAGTAGTGAAGTATCCCTTTTTGGTTATTTTCTTAACCACTCCCTCTTTCAGGAAGGTTAATTCGATATCAAGTCCTAGGTTTATTGGATCAACACATTAGGTTTGGTTCAGACGTCTCTGAGGTTGTCACTAGCTAAAAGCTAGGTTTAAGTTTGGACATTAGATGTATCCCTTTTTCGTGAGTAACTCGTTATCTTTCTTCTGCAATTGCAGATCAGTAAACTCTATAACAGTTTATCATTCATTAAACTCTATATCAGTTTATCATTTCAGTAGGTAAGTGTTTAAACATATTAATTTAAACCTTTAAGTGTGCAGGGAATGCAAGTACCTTATTAGGTGAAATGACCCTTTAAACTCTTCCTTTGCAGGTGTAATACGAACAAAGTACCAATGAAAATATTCAAGGTTATAGGAATGCAAATACCTTATTAGGTGAAATTACCCTTTAAACCATCTTTATTTACAGGAGAACCATCAGCGATTCAACTATAATCAATATGTTATCAGTGAGATTCAAGTATCTTACTGGGTGCATTGACCCTTTAACTCGTCCTCTTTACAGGAGAACATCAGTGGTTCAGGTATCTTATTGGGTGAATTTAACCTTTAACTCTCCCTCTTTACAGGAGAAATATCAGTGGTTCAAGTATCTTACTGGGTGCATTTACCCTTTAACTCTCCCTTTTTACAGGAGAAATATCTGCTCCTCCCTCCCCATCAACATGGACCCCCTGCAATTTGCATACTGCCCCAACAGGTCCACGGAGGACGCCATATCCCATGTGCTGCACACAGCAGCATCACACCTGGACAAGAGGCAGGGGAACTATGTGAGAATGCTATTCATCGACTACAGCTCGGCATTCAATACCATAGTCCCCTCCATACTCATAGCCAAGCTCAGGGACCTGGGCTTGGGCTATGACCTCTGCCAGTGGGTCTTGGACTTCCTGACTGGCAGACCCCAGGTGGTGAGAGCAGGCAACTGCACCTCCTCATCCATCACCCTCAACATAGGGGCCCCCCAGGGCTGTGTTCTGAGTCCCCTCCTCTACTCCCTGTACACACACGACTGTGTGGCTCAGCGGAGTAGCAATACAATCGTCAAATTTGCTGACGACACAGTGGTGGTGGGCCTGATCTCTGCCAACGACGAGAGGGCCTACCTGGAAGAGGTCAAGGTCCTGGCGGGATGGTGCCAGGAAAACAGCCTCTCCCTGAACGTCAGCAAAACAAAGGAGATGATTGTGGACTTCAGGAGGTCGGGGGTCAAGGACTACAGCCCCCTCAGCATCGACGCGGCACCGGTTGAGAGAGTCAACAGCTTCAAGTACCTCGGAGCCTACATATCCGAGGACTTGACATGGACCACACACATTAACAGTGTGGTGAAGAAGGCACGACAACGCCTCTACTTCCTCAGGCGCCTAAGGAAGTTCCAAGTCAGCCAGAAGATCCTTAAGAACTTCTACTCATGTACAATAGAGAGCATCTTGACCGGCAACATCACCTCCTGGTTTGGGAATAGCACTGCAAAAGACCAAAGCAGACTACAAAGAGTGACACGTTCAGCCGAACGCACAATTGGAGGGGGGCTCCCCACCCTCCAGAACATTTACTACAAGCGTTGCAAGGGCAAGGCTAAGAGAATCATTAAAGACTCCAGTCACCCGAACAACTGCCTCTTCGAACTGCTGCGGTCAGGCAAGCGATACAGGAGTCTCAAGGCGAGCACAGAAAGACTCAGAAGTAGCTTCTATCCCCAGGCCATCAGGCTGCTAAACGAACAATGAATGAACACTACACAACAACAACCACCAAACGCACATAGCACACACATCCACACGCACACACTCACTTTAAACAAACACACTGTAGCACCCACTCCACACACTTTATAGCACACACCCACTTTAAACAAACACACTGTAGCACCCACTCCCCACACTTTATATTTATGGATGAAGGATTGCACTACAACTCGTACACCTTACTGTAAATTGTACCTAAAATTGTACCTCATCCCATTTCTGCTTTGCACTAGATAGTACTGTACATTAGTACACTGCATAGTATTGTGTATTGTATATTATATGGTAACTCAGAACATTGTACATATGTCTATACCGAACACTGTGACCTCATTTTCTTCTTCTAAATTCATGCTATATTATGTTATTATGTTATTTGATACTATCTTGTCTAGCACAGTCTCTGGAGCGTAACAGTAAGAATCATTTTGTATGAAAGTATTCTGTACTTCTGTATGACAACTATTAAAGAACTTGAACTTGAACTTGAACTTGGTTCAAGTATCTTACTGGGTGAATTTACCCTTTAACTCTCCCTTTTTACAGGAGAAATATCAGTAGTTCAAGTATCTTACTGGGTGCATTGACCCTTTAACTCTCCCTTCTTACAGGAGAAATATCAGTACCCATATAATGTGCATTAATCAAATACAAAATACAATATCAAAATACAAAAGGTTGTAGTGGAAAATGTGCAGGGCTGGGAAGAGGTGGTAAGGGGTTAAAACATCGGAATGTGTGTTTTGGGATAGTTCAACTTCCAAGGCCTATTTGCCCGGGAAAGATAAACAACGTAAGGGAGTACAGGATGGCCAGTCAATATGGCGATAAAGGTCGGCAAGACCTCTGTGAAGTGGGGTGAGATTCCGGGAAGTGGAATGATTGGAAATCGTCAATATCTGTCATTGAGGGGCGGGGGGACAGGATGGATATTATCAGGGAATACGTGGAGTTGGGGGTTAGAGTGATTATTCCATTGTGGCGTGCCGATTGGTAACCATAGACCTATCTTCTTTCACATCTTCTGTAACTACTTTATTCTTAAATAAATTACAAGCCTGTTAAATTGGAACAACGTCTCCTGGTGTGTCAACACAACTAAGCCACAACAAGGTGAAACAGGGTCAAAAGCCCTTGGAAGTCCTTGTGCTCTCGTTCAATCAGTTCGTATCATAGAAAAGGATATGATGGTCCTTGGAAGTTCCTGTGACTCACGTTCAATTAGTTAGTTAATTCCTGATCCACTTCCTCACTGGGAATGAGGAAGGTAATTCACAATCCTACTAGGCTGTTGAGGCAACACAGTGTTGAGGCAACAGGGGTAACAGATCAGGCTCCGAGTAGAGCCCTGATCTAGATCTGAGGTTCAGTGGGTTGGCTCGCCATCTTGTGTCGGTCTGGCACACTGCCTCGTCCCGCGTGGGCACACGTGATGAGTGGTGGTCGGTCGGGACTCCTGGGAACTCTTCCCGGGGGTGGAACAGGGTGCTAGAAAACCTGGACGAAACCGCTTCTGGAAGTGGTATGCTCTTTAACTGCAACAACCTCTTCGGTTTTTTAACTGGGGGAATCTTTTATGACTGTTTGATAACTATTTTGTGGTGGTTCAATCAGCATTCAGCTGCGTCAGCCTCCGTCAATCTATAATCTCATCTGCCATATGGCAAGGCGTGAACTGTTGTGACACCTAACTCGCGTCATGAGGTAACTTAAAGGGGCAGTGAGGCAATGCAAAGGATTTGGTCAAGACGTTGCTAACCTCATATGAATATAGATATAATATATATAATAATATATATACTATTTATGTTCTTACACAATAGCATTAACTATTTATGTTCTTATTCAATGGCATTAACTATTTATGTTCCTATAACTAAATAGTTATGAATCTGAAACCTGGGTTACACAATGCGGTAGAGCCTATTGTCTTCTACTCTGCTCCCTACCAGTAGTGTATATTGGGTCAGAGCCTCCTCCTCAGGGAGTTTCAGAGCCTCCTCCTCAGGGAGTTTCAGAGCCTTCTCTGAGTTACAGAACCTCCCTCTCAGTGAGCTACCGAGGGCCAGTGCACTAGGTTAGACTCGACGGCTCACGTACATCTCCGGCGGGAGATGACAGAGTAGATCAAACATTGGCAGGGGGGTTCACGCCTTTGGGTGGGCGACCAAGAGCAGTGCGTTCGCGTACTGACCGTCTTGGTGGCACCCTCTGTGATGTTTTGGATCGACACGCGTACCTACCCCTCTCTTAGGACTGGGGGCGGCGGCGTGACTAGGGCACGGGACTGGTCCTGGTCACGCCGGACCAAATCAGTTTAACCCATTGTCCACTGGGGCACAGACAGGTTCTGGTTCCCCGAGGGACTCTGTGCTTTCCGGGGGGAAAATGCCAGGTCGGGCCGGACATCGCAGGGGTTGATGTCATGAATGTGTGTGTCATATACATGTCACCTTGAGTTGCCCTTAACAGTGGCGTGCATTGGTCCATACTGTGTTGTACCTTTTTGAACGATGTTAGGGGGTTGGTCCTTCTCCATTTGTTTCACCCCTCCCTCCCTGTTAAACCAGGGATGGGAGGGGGCTGTCGGGGAGGCTGCTTCTGTCAACTCCTCTATGCATCCCTGTGTAGGTCCCGGTCCGCCAGGCCCAGGTCGGGCCTTGCCCTCAATAACCTGTTGGCCTGGGTTAACCCTTTTTAAACCTGACACGCTTGAACTGCATTGTATAGCCTGTGTATACACGCAGTTGTGTTTCTGGGGTTTCTTAGTGGGTTAAGGGAGCACCGACCTCCTGTTATAATAAACATAGGTACATGGTAGCAGAGTCAACTCGCGGGTTGAGGCCAGGCTTGACCATGTCTGCCCGAGAGTATGCCCCCGCATCTTTCATGACGTCTGCCAATTGTGTCAAATTCTTACTCTGAACTTCGACCCTGCAGGATTAATAAATTGGCGGGGTCGGGGTTCGTGGAGATTGTGACATGGTGCACAGCATACCGGAACACCCTTTCTGCCGGGATACTGTTCTTACAGTAAGCCCCTTAGGCGCCTGTCTAGTCCGCAGTGCTCCGGGCGCAGGCCGAGTTCTACTCTTGGGACCTGTCGGCCAGGATTGAGGGATCAACCTCCTTGGAGGGTTGTCTGCCCGGTGCGCCAGCTGGCCCCACGTTATTGTGGGGGGGAAGCCTCCTTGGGAGCGCTTCGGAGCGGCGTGCCAAGGTGAGAAGGGCCTTCACCTGGTTTAGGCCCTGTCCGATACGCTGGCGATGTGGGGGGTGGTGTCACCAGTGACTGTCTGGTGGGGTCTCGATGCCACGGCCTCATGGACCTCACCAGGCCCCTTTTTTCAGGGGGTCCTAGCCCCGAGGTGGCCTGAGGCTGGGACCTCCTCCGCGCTCCGCTGCTACGGCCTTGCCACGGGGTTGTTTTTTTTTACCCCGACCCCGCGATATTGGGGGCTGTGACGGGGGTTTTGCTCACGTCCATTCCCTGGTGGCATGTGGGATGCGCGTCTGAGTAGTCGCGGGCCCTTCTAAACAAAGGAAAGTCCCACGGTCTGCTCACCCTGTTCGTTTGAGGCGCTAAACCCTCTTCGTACAGTCGGGTCCGATCTCCCTCCCGTCCCTCGCTAGGGGGGGCCCGGATACTCCCCGGTTCTGATGGTTGTAGGGGATCTCAGCGGGTGATTCTGTCGGGCTTACGCTCAGCTCTTGTGTTCCAATGAATAGAGCAAAGCGTAAGCTATTAACTAAATATAACGAAGGTTATATAATATAACCCTAGTTATATGAGTAATAGCGAGCGCTTTGCTCTGACTCACTGAGGACCTCACGGTCTTCCGTTTCAACGGTGAAAGACTGGGGAAGGAGCTGTGGTGTGGCCATGACCCCTCTTATGTAGGAGCGGATGTGGGAGTGGTCAGGCAGGTGGGCAGGTCGTACACTTGGTGAAGATTTTCATTTTAGAATATGATTAAAGGGATAGTTCGAATAGAGCAAAGCGCTCGCTATTACTCATATAACTAGGGTTATAGAATAACCTTCGTTATATTTTTTGGAACTCACAACACAACACGCAACCTAAAACCCCTTCCTCTCCCAAACCGTTCCTACAATTGTTTTATGTTGCATGATGATCATGAATACATTTATTATGTATTGTATTTTTTATTTAATATAAATATAATACTCCTGACTTCACCTGGTCTTTCCAACGCGCGCGTGCACACACACACACACACACACACACACACACACACACACACACACACACACACACACACACACACACACACACACACACACACACACACAGGAAGGGATAATGGGGGACCCTGATGTAAACACGACGAAAGTCTTTCTCTGGTCTGCATCCCCTTAACAATTGTGTGTATTGAGCCGTACTGTATTGTACCCATTCTGCAATCTGTTAATAAAGTTTTCAATCAATCAATCAAAAAAGGTCAGAGCCGGACATCAGTCAATTATAGGTTGCTATACATGTCTGTAGCAATATACAGAAGATATATATGCCTGCACAATTAATAGGGCTGTACCGAATGTAATTTTTTAACATTCAAAGCTTCTATTGAAGTATTCGAACGAAAAGTTCGATTAACCTTTTTTTTCTTTTTTCTTTCTCAAACTAAATCCTCAATTTGAATAAAGTGATTGATCTGATTAAATTAGTCTTTTTTGTATTAAATCAACTCTTTAATGAATATAACTCATCAGTTTCGTCAACATAAATAATCCAATAAGGGCACGGTTGGTACGAAAGTGATGGTGACTGTGAGGGTTCGCCTGTCTCTGGACCTTTTTTCCCTGTCTCCTCTCCTCAACAGCCCCCACCCTTGCGAGGAATTTTCTCCTCTACTCTTCACCAGCCCCCACCTTTGGACATTCTTGTACTCTTGGCGTTTGTATTGTCTCCTGTGTGTTTTAACTGTGTTCTGTCTTTAGTCTCGTTCTCTCTGTAATTGTAATTTTGATTCTGGTCTAGTTTATTCCCCAGTGTGTGTTTAGCCTTTTGTTTTCCTTACCCCTGTGTGTTAGTTCAGCTTTCCCCATCAGGTGTGTCTCGTTCCCAATTACCCTCTTGTGTCAATCAGTGTGTGTATATCTGCCTCGTTTGCCATTCTCTCTTTGTCGGTTCAATGTTTGGATTCCCTACTAGTGTTTGCTGTCTAGTTCCTCTGTTCCTGTTACTCCTTCCAGTATTTTTGTAGTAAGTGTTCCTAGTGTTAATTTTGTTTGTTCCTCCCTTCGTTGTTTTTCGTGGAATGTTCATTTTGTTTGTTAGGGTTTAATTTGTAGTCAGTTGTTCATGTTTTTCCTAGCCTGCCTTGCAGTGTTTTGTTTGTGCCTTTTGGACTTGCTCTCTTTATGAGATTATTATTTGTTTTTCGTATTTAGTCCTCTGCCAGTTCTTCAGCTGTGCTATTCTTTGTTTTTGTATTTTTGCTGCTGCCTTTGGACGTATTTTTGTAAACATCTTTGTTGCTGCCCTCTGTTTACATTGGATTATTTTGTTACACTTCACCCCTGGCTCGAAGTGTTAAGATTAAAGGAGCAGTGCTCACTTTTGACAATCCATATCTACCTCTCCCTCGTATATGTTTGCGCTTGGGCCCTCTGCCAACACATCCGTAACAGTGACGTCTTATAGTATAATATTATAATATTAGTTTAGCCTAAACTTTATCTGCAACTGTGAAGAAAAACCCCATTGGTTTAAATAGATTGAATAGACATACAAAAAGATTAAAAAATAAAATAAAAATTCTATTAAAAATTCGAAAGTTGATTTAGAATTTGAATGTCAACATTATGATCGAAGCTTCGAAGCATTCGGTACAGCCCTAATAATTAATAATAATGTATAATGCAAATTTAAACCAGTCCACGTAGCACTCTGGTTAGTTACACAGGGGACTAACGGAAGGATACATAACCTCAAGTTCAATGTGGGTTATTCTGAAACGACCAGTCACAGCTGATGGCGAAATGATTGACAACCATTGTAGCCAAGGAGCTCAGAAGCAACCCTTGTCAACTCGAGCACTGATTGCAAGTGCAACGACAGACAGAGAAGGGTGTGCACTCAGACTGCAGAAGAACAACTTCATCAAGAAGACACATTTAGTTAATTTACCTCACTGGAGTCACTGCTTTTAAGTTTTATGGTAAGTTGAACAATGCTCTGACACACTTGAAATCCTGATATTGAAATGTTTGTGCAATTGGTATTAAACATTTTTAATACGTGTCCCTCGTGGCTTTCGCGCTCTTTGACTTTGCTAGCTAACGTTAGCAGGGATTTTGACAAACAAATTCTGATGTGTATAGCAACAATGCTCTGACACACTTGAAACCTTGATATTGAAATGTTTGCAATTGGTATTTTTTTTGTATCCGTGTCCAAAATAAATATGTGCGACACGATAGCGTCAGTTATATTAGCTAACTAGCATATGTTTGTGTCATCATGGCTTTTGCACACGTTAGTTAGCAGGGATTGGGAAAATTCATGTCTGTAATAATATTCAAAATATGGTTTTAGCTTCAACATTTACGTTTTGACAAACAAGTTCTGACACACTTGAATCCTGATATTGACATGTTTGCAATTGGCATTTTAAAATTTGTATTCTGAAAAGTCTGATCTGATCTGTCATTTATGTTAATACTTGGAGAAGTAAATAGGTGTCTGACAGCAGTGGAGGCAATGCAATATTATGTATGAACCAATGTATGTACCTTGCATTCATGCAAATACTTGAATCCCTTTCATGTCATGGGGCAACTTGATAATTGAGTGAGAAAACACTTGTTTAAAATACTTTTTGTTTGATTTGTAACCAGTTGTATAAATATAAATAAGCACAGCACTGGTGGCAATACAATATTTGAAACGATGCATGTACCTTTCACTCGCATGCAAATACTTGAATTAATATGAATGAATAATTTCATGCCATGGCCCATGGGGCAACTTTATAGAGTGATGCAATTAATTGAGTTTATTATTAATTGAATTTATTGAGTCATAAAACACTTTAAAAATACGTATACAGCACTACAATGGCTAACATGTTTTAGGTTGGTTAATAGTAGACAGCTGTGGAATAATATATCCATTCCCCAACTCATGTAAAGACACCCACCTCCCCTCCCCTTTGTCCCCTATCCTATGTCCCCCCCCCACCCATTTGACCTATCAAATGGGTCCCCCTTTTTCACTATAAAGGGCTCCTCCCGACAGCATTCCGGGTCGCTACCTGGGTCATTCAGCTGATCACCTGGGGCGTGAGCCTCAGCCATTCTCTCTATGTACTATGTATAATTGTATATTTCTATCTGTCCAGTTAATAAACCTTGTTATTAACTGAACCTCGGTTAACTGAGATCATTCTTCAGGATATTCATAATATCCCACAATTGGCGTCTACGAACTCTTGACAGACTCTTTGCGTCCTCCCAGCGTGCTGTATTGTTTCATCTATACAGAGAAAAGTGAGTATAATAGAATGGTCGACCAAATATATGGCAAGGAATTAAAACATTCCCGCTTTTCTCTGTGCCAGGTGAATGTTACGGTATGTTGTCAATATTGAGATCATGGCTGAGTGAGAGTAATGTGCATTAATATATCTGATCTGTATTGTGAATCGTTACGGGGGAAACACGCGTACCCCGGTCCTTATCAGGCGGTTCTGAGAGGATTTGCTGGGTTGTAGTGCTATTCCCGGTCGAGCTGGTGCCGACCAAAAGTTAAGGCACAACATAGGTTGTTGGATTGCTATCCCTAGTCTAGCTGGTGCAGACTAAAATATAGGCAACAAGGCAAGAAACGTAGGCTTAGTAGACGTGATATCCTTGGAGAACGCTACTCTGTTAGAAACCATTCTATGATTCTTCGGCAATAGGCGGGAAGAACGACGAGAGCTGGTAGTATCATAATTAGATTTACCAGAGTAACGTTGTAATATTCATAGTTTCAACCTCAGACTAAGCCCACAATCTCTTCCATTCCTGAAAACGATGTATTCGGATTAGGTGAACCATTGGTCAATACAGATAGGCAGGCAGCTGACTACGGGACGTTCCGGTAGTACGTCAGTCCTACATTAAACGGGACATTAGTCGCGTATGTTTCGAGACCGTGAATGTTGGTTAAATGGTATATTGAATCTAATATAGCGCTGTTAAATTTAGAAGTTTAGGTTCGGTCGTTATGCTTTAATGACGATGTATAGTGTATATCAAGGGTATAAAAGCCTTATCGCACCATGGTGCTGGTCAATTAAACGAACAGCGATCCGATACAGATCAGGTATACACACACGTTATCTTTTATGTATTATTGTTTGTTTGTTTGTCTGTTTACGTTTTACATGGAACCGCATATGATGCACAGGCTCGTTCATTCGGTTACAAAGCGCTGGTTTTAGGTGAATTCCAGGCTATTGAGAGCTCGCGGAAAAGTACTGCATGGATTGCAAAGCGTTATTTCCGAGGTGAATGGGAACGCATGAACGTCGCTTGGAGCGATGACGTCACACGGTGTACGCCATGAAGTTATGAGTTTGATATGAAGCTATCCATGGGCTAACGTGAAGTTTAATATGCCCGAGGCCGAGGGTGTATGAAATCCACGTTTAGTTATATGTTTTATTTTTATGTGGGGGTAAATTATAAGGTTATTCAATAACTGAGAGGAACTATTAGGACGATGTCAACACAACAGCTTGTCCGGTGAGTATGAAAATCCTAAATATAGATGCATGACACAACTATCGTCACAGTTACAGTGAATTACAACTATCTCAGATCACTAGAGTGTTTATGTTGCTTTAATATACACATTATAAATCACATAAAGCTAATCTCAGTGTCTGTCTCAGATTGTTGCATCTGTGAGCACACCGGTAGACTCGATCATCATAAATAGGTGCCTACATGTTAGAATCGGCACGAGACTAGTGATAAGGCAAACATGCTAAGTTTATTCAACTAATCATTTATATTACAATTTATGAGTAACACACACTTACTCCCATTATAGGCGATTAGACCTTATACACTTTTACAAATATGTTTAAAAAATAAGAGGTTTAGATCAACAAGATCTAAAAGCTAAAGAAAGAATAACAACAACCTTTCTTGTGTTTACAGGAACCAAGCACGACAACCAAGAGGCAGACAGATTCAACTCTAAATTGAATTACAGAACAATGTAAACACAAATTGTATCACAAAAGACATTTTACATGAAACTCCAATGATTTACATGTGAACACAGACAAGACATCAACCGAGAAATACCAACTGCAGTCATGTAAATTGTGTTTTACAAGAACAAAGACGATAGCAGACGCTATTCAGAGTGGGCACTTGAAACCGCAGGGCAGGAGACAGACAAAACAATACAAAGGCCTGCACTCTGACCACACGAAAGGGCACGGTGAATGCAATGTCTGGAGATCAGCTTGCCATAGTAAACACTGGTACTTGATGAATGCAGTCAGGAAATCACTCACAAATTCTATTTTTCCACTAACTAAATAACATGCATGACTCTTCCTTTTAACAAAATAATACATTTCTATGACTGCAAATATCAAACCACCAGGGGGGTACACAATGATTATCAACATTTGCATTTACATTGATCATTTAGCTGACACTTTTATCCAAAGCGACTTACAGGTTCTGTGCAACAAGACATCAGGAAGGGCACAACTCTATCAGCTGAGTAACAATGTTCATCAAAGTGTTGAGTGCTACAGTGTAGGTTAGATTATTAGGACAAGTGCATGACATTAAGGTTAGTTAGGGTTAGATTTATTTCTATCAAAATGCACAAGATACATTATAGGACAATTGAATTAATGCTACTAAAGAGTAGACGAGAAAATGAATGATTGTTTTTCATGCTAAATTTACTGGCTGCCTAGATTTTTATTTCTTCTCTATGCTAATATCGTGACACAGAGAGACATGTGAGGAAACCCAAAACATCTTCCCACTGATGATAATGCAAATAAGAGACTCAAGGAGGATAGCTAAGTATGAAAACTCGCTCACCACCCTGAGGTAAGGTCAACTTCAATTTAACATCACAGACTATAAAGATAAAGAGCTATTTTGACTGATTCAAGACTTTGGCCATTCATTTACAATTTTATTTAAAGCCTAATGCTGTAAGATCTAGTTAGATACAAGATCTAACCTTCTTGGCATAAGGACTCACTGCTCATGCAATTGGCTGCATTCCCTATTTCAATTAAGTGATTTTATTTAAAATGAATTGAAGTGACCCTAAATGATTTTCCTCTTTAGCAGAAAGGCGTTGAATCATTTATGTGAAGAGTGTTCTAAGGCAAATTTTATCATCCTCAGATCATATTGGTGAGAGGACACGACGAGTGAGAAGGAGACTCGTGATTGACCTGAACCACGAACGACGGCGGGACCAGGCAAGGAGGAACACAACCCAGAGACCAGGGCGACCCATGGCAGCAGAGGACCACGAGGGACACCGCCATCCAACCCAGCCCACATGACACAGACGTCCCCAAAGGAGAGGGAGCAGAGACAGAAAGGATGACATGCAGCCTCACCCCGGCAGCCCACGGCAGACCAAACTCATCACCTATATAAAGGAGCTGGAGCCCCCGACCATCAAGGTGGACATCCATGACAAGATTACCATCCGTGTGAGAGAGAGCGTCCTACTGACTGGCCACTACACCGGCAAACCCTCGCCCTCCACCAAGTGGTACCACGATGACGGGTAGCGGGGGACCGACCAACATAGCACGTTCAAGAACACCATACCGCCATTGTCTGGGCCTGATGAAGGCCAAGCGTGAGCACAGCGACAGATGGAGAGCAACACAAGCTCCGGGAGGGGAATCTGCAGCGTCCCCGTGGACGGACACCCCACTACCCCCAACAAGGAGTGAATGTTTCAGACTGCATCGTCAAGAAGAGAGACATCATCAGAGACAGTGGACCAAGAGGCGTCTGAACACACGAGAAATGCCTAACACACATTGTCCACATTGTTATGTATTTAATTACTTTTTACTGTCTTACTGCCACACGACAGGCTCACAGAAACTGAATGTACGATACGTTCAACACACAGCAGGTCACCACAGAAGGACACATCCCTGGCAGAGAACAGATGGTCAACAGCGACGCAGCAACTGTCAGATTCACAAACAAGAACTGTTTCACAAAGTTCATATGTATCTGGAAAATGATGAACTAAGAATATGATGAAATACAATCAGTAAGATCGCATTAACCAATTTTATATTAACCATAAGGAATGATCACAGAGTCACATTGCAAATTATATTGTTAAACAGGACAGAACCAGTTGGTTTGTTCCAAGACACCAAGTTTTGTTTTGACCATTGATAGTATGCACCACAGCAAAATACTAGAACAATGCATAACGATTATCATAATCACCTTTTATATCAGTTTTTTATACAAACCACTAGGTTAACGGTTTTTAAATGTTTTTTTATACATTAGCCACTAGGTTAATGCCTATTTGTAAATCCTATTCCTGATAATTATGCACACGATTTTGTGTTTTCACCCTGTGCACTCTGACCACACAGAGACAGTGTTCACATGTATTTAATTGGTTTATTACTATGTCTGTATGTGAGACCATGATCTTAGCTCCCATTGATATTATCATGAAGACACATAGTTACCACTTAAATGTCTGATTCACGACGTGAATGACTGGAGGTAAGTGTCAAGCCAAGATATAGGCACAACTAGAGCTTCTAATGATTATGTTGTCTGGTGTTTGATATCAGAGTTGAGGACCAATCATTGATATAGGTATTTGAGCGGTTAAATCAGACCATTATTAATAAAAAAGGGTGACATCTATTCCCACATCTCTGATATCAAAATAACACACAGACCTCAGTCCAGTCAATCATGTCATGAATCATGTATGTAAATATAACCAACAGATCACATTGGCCAACATTTTCATTATTTTTTTTTTTTTATTGATCTTTTTCCCCCTCCATTTTCCTCCGATTTTCTCCCATCCCAATGTTAGTCGTTATGCCAATTCCCAATCCCCTTCCTGGTTGCTGCGCACTTACCCCCCACAGTCGGTCTGGGAGAGTGGAGGCTATCACGTGCTTCCTCCGACACACGTCCAGCCAATCAACCGCTTCTTTTCACCTGGCAGCGTGGATTCTCATTGAGAGGGCGTAGCGTGTGGAAGGATCACACTATCCCACTCAAGTCCTATCCGCGCTTAGCAGGCGCCCCGACCGAACTGTAGGAGTCGCTGTTTACAACGACCCAGACCCACCCCACCAGCTTCTCCCACCCTCTAATACTGCCAATTGTATTAGTGTTAACGGCCAGCCAAGCTGGTAACAACCCCGGAGCTGTGAGCTGGATTCGAACAGGCGAATCTAGCCGCTCCGGGGTTTGGTGACGAACGCAATCTCCGTTACGCCACCTGACCGCCAACATTTTCATTATTTTAATTGTTTTCTATTCATTCATTATCTGATAACCAATGGATTATAGCGATCCCATTCTTTTACCATTTCTATTCACTTTTCAATATTTTACTTGTTCCAAATAATCCTGGTATATTATATATTAATCTCACCCACATTATGAAGAGAAAAACGGAGTAACTGTGGAATAATATATCCATTCCCCAACTCATGTAAAGACACCCACCTCCCCTCCCCTTTGTCCCCTATCCTATGCTCCCCCCCCACCCATTTGACCTATCAAATGGGTCCCCCTCCTCCCCCTTTTTCACTATAAAAGGCTCCTCCCGACAGCATTCCGTGTCGCTACCTGGGTCATTCAGCTGATCACCTGGGGCGCGAGCCTCAGCCATTCTCTCTATGTACTATGTATATTTCTATCTGTCCAGTTAATAAACCTTGTTATTAACTGAACCTCGTGTAGAAGGGTGGATTATCCCTGCTTGTGGGAGTAGTAGTACACAGACACTGGGTAGTAGGATAGTATAGTATTGGACCTATAAGTACCCTCGTCTTTGGCCCGGAACGTCGTTCTGGAGGGCTTGCAGCTGGAGTGGATGGGGCCCAGGATTTACTAACCTGGGGACTGGTACTCTGGTCTCCCTCGCCTTCCAAGGCGGTCAGCAGTAGCTCCCCACACACCCTCACTTCCCCCAGTACCCCCGACAGCCCTCCCACACCCAGTGACTGTCCGTTCAATAGTGTTATTGGGCTTCCCTTTAAGCAGTACCCTTCCTTGACCACCTGTATAGACCCTTCAAATGCTATTCTGTAAATGGGGTGTAAGGGTTAAATAATTATGCAGTCACAATATTTACCCAGGGGTTAGAATAGCAAATGGAACTTGAAGAAACAGACAAACACAATGACCACAACTATGTCTACTTTATATAGAAGCCTGGGCATGTTATCCATTACACTGTTATTCATTAATACATGGCACCGGGTGCTCTTGTTATTATAATGTAGGGGAAGCTCTTCCCACCATAGGCACAGAGTGCTCAATACATTAAAACACCCCGCTTGTACTAGGGGAACCCAGGCATAACATGGAGACACATTGGGAATTCAAGAACCAAATAATCAAATAAACAAATAACCAAATACAAAAATAAAACCAAGTAAATGTGGGCCCACGTTACCAAACCTAAGAGGCTTAAATTGTTCGGGGTACCCCTTAGACACTGGTTGTTAGCGTTCACTTGAATGGACATTGCTGTTGATACACGTGGTACCGTTAGTACTTAGCCAAGATGGCGGACCCACCCTTGTCACCGCTCGTCCGGGTGACAAGATGGCGTCGGCGATCCCGCGAGCACAGCCAGCAGGCTGGGCGGACAGCAGGCAGTGGTTAGCTGGAAGAGCGTGCTGTATGGCGTCCTCTGCTGGTGGGAAAAGGCGTCCTCTGTACCGTCTGGGAAACGTCCACCGCTGATGTTGCTGGCTTGCTTCTGTCGCGCGAGCTAATACTGTGGCTACCCTAAACACAGCTAAGCTTTGGGTCTCGACACACCCTCCTGCTATATCGGTTACACTGCTAACGCAACGTGCTGGCTATACCAACGGTCTCTTCAGCGCCGCGCGCCCGGTAGTCTACTCAAGTCAGACGGAGCCGCTAGCAGCATACTACTATACCGCACACAGTAACTACTATAACCCGATAACTTTAGACGTTAGTCTCGTTAACTCTAGACGTTAGTCCTTCGGTTCGGTTTCTCTTACTCACACACTATTGCTGATACTTCTAGGATAACCCGTCACTAGCAAGTATTTTTCATCACCCGCCGCTCGTTCCGACGGGGCTCTCCAACAACGGGGCTCGTTTGAGCACCCGTCCACTGTAACTGCGACTGATCACCGTCAAGTCCAATGTTGAAGAGAGCTTCCTGCTCCCTTTGCCTCCAGGTAACTCCCTCTTCCTCGTTGCTTGCTTCTCTCCACCGCTCCACCTGCCACCACTGCCACTCCGCCCCCTGCTGGCAACCTCCACTGGTCCCACTCAGGGACCGCTCCAGAAAGGGAAAAGGGCTCAATGTTATTGTTAGTAATCCATACTGCAGCCGGAGAAGAGTAGCACCTCACCTCGTCGTTAGACTGGGTGAGCTATCCAAAGGAACACTGTTAGGCTATCCAAAGGAACACTGTTAATCACACGTTATACACACACAGGGAAAGTAACAGTTAGTTAGCACTACTGAATACTTTGTAGAATATTCAGGCTGCTACATTTCCCCACCACTTTAAACTTGCCAAGTCCTCTGCAAGTTACTCAATGAAACCAGGTTAATGACATGAAAACGGTCCTTAGACCCACAGTTTCACACATTGTTTCATTACCACACACTGTTCTACAACCACATGCTTCAGCACGTAGTCCTGGCGATACCCGGCAGGGAACCGACCTCTAGTACTCCTCTGGGGTGAGCACCACCTCTGGGTCCTCCCTGGGCGAGCACCATCTCTGGGTCCTCCTTGGGCGAGCACCATCTCTGGGTCCTCCCTGGGCGAGCACCATCTCTGGGTCCTCCCTGGGCGAGCACCATCTCTGGGTCCTCCCTGGACGAGCACCACCTCTGGGTCCTCCCTGGGCGAGCACCATCTCTGGGTCCTCCTTGAGCGAGCACCATCTCTGGGTCCTCCGGGGCCGGGTTCGTTTAACCTCCCCTGCGTCTGATTCTGTGTCAGATCAGTCTGTCTCTGTTGGTAGGCCCTTGGCCACGGCTTCGCCCGCCGAGGCCTCTGAGGAGCTGCCCGCGGCGCCCTCCTCGCCCCCGTCTCCGCGGTCTTCTCCACCCTCGTTTGAGGGGAGCCACTTTACCTCTCCTGACGTCCTCTCGACGTTCCCATGTCCACCCTCTGGATCCGGCTTGACCCCTGTCGGTGAGCGTCGGCGCCGGTATGGACGCCGACGAGGCCCCTGCTCTGGACCGTCTTCGCCGTCCTCGCCGTCCTCTCCTGAGGGGACCAACTCTACCTCTCCTCCTCGACCTCCGTCCGACCTGTTCTCCTTGTTCTCCTCTCGGTCTCGCACCAGTCTGGGACGGGGGAAACCCCTTGGTCGGAAGCCTCTGTAGTACTTCTGTCTCCTGGGTTTGTCTTTCCCGCTGTCTCGGTCCCCACTCCGGGACCTGTCGCGTCTCCTGTCGGGCTCCCTCTTCTCAGGCCCTCTCCTGTCAGGCCCTCTCCGTTCGGGCTTTCTCTGTTCAGGCCCCCTCCTGTCAGGCTCTCTCCTGTCGGGCTCTCTCCTGTTGGGCTCTCTCCCCTCCGGCCCTCTCCTTTCGGGCTCTGTCTGTTCAGGCCCCCTCTGGTCGGCCTTTCTCCTTTTGGACCCCCTCCTGTCCATCTCTCTCTGGTCACGCTCTCTCTGGTCAGGCTCTCTCCTGTCAGGCCCTCTTCGTTCGGGCTCTCTCTGTTCAGGCCCCCTCTGGTCGGCCTTTCTCGTCTCAGACCCCCTCCGGTCTGGCTCTCTCTCCGGCTCTCTCTGGTCAGGCTCTTTCTCCTCAGGCTCTCTCCTGTCAGGCCCTCTTCGTTCGGGCTCTCTCTGTTCTGGCCCCCTCTGGTCGGCCTTTCTCGTTTCAGACCCCCTGCTGTCGGGCTCTCTCTCCTGCTCTCTCTGGTCAGGCTCTTTCTCCTCAGGCTCTCTCCTGTCAGACCCTCTCCGTTCGGGCTCTCTCTGTTCAGGCCCCCTCTGATCGGCCTTTCTCGTTTCAGACCCCCTCCGGTCCGGCTCTCTCTCCTGCTCTCTCTGGTCAGGCTCTTTCTTCTCAGGCTCTCTCCTGTCAGGCCCTCTTCGTTCGGGCTCTCTCTGTTCGGTCCGTCCCTCTGGGCCTAGCAGAGCCCGGACTTCGTTCGCCCGGACCACCACACAGCCGGTGTGCGCGACTGGGTCGGCGGCTCCCGTCGCGACGGCGTCGATCGCCCTTCGCGGTCCAGGTCGGAATCCCAACGGGCCCGGCGCTTCGGGAGCGGGGGAAGGGGCGGGACCCTTCATGGGGGGCAGGACCATCTCCTCCTCGGACCCGTTTATCGCCGCCATCGTCGGGTCGAGAAACGTCCGTCCCCCGCCGAGGGCGGCTTGGGTCCTTTCCAGGGCCAGTATCTGTCGGTCCAGGAGATCTGCTTGCCACTGGGCTTTGTCCGCCGGGGCCGTCCCCTGAGAGTTGGACAATATCGGATATCGGTAAAAAAGCCAATATCGAACATCCCTAATATCTGTACATACAGTATATCCCTTACCTACTCTTATACTGCTGGCCAGTACGACTTATTACCATAGTGTCTTTATACCTGTATCACTGTACATGAACAACTCTGTAAATACATCTGATTAGCACTATTACTCAGTAGTACTAATTTATGTATTTTATATCCAGTTTAATCACCTGTTCATTGTATATTACTATTTCACTTTATTGTCACATTTGCACTCTGGTTTGATGCCAACCCTCTTTTTGTTGTAATATATAATGACAATACATTTGAATCTAATCTAATTTAAACAAGACGTAGGGGAAATAAACGACCCCCAAAATGTACCAAAATCTTCCCTGGGGGACCGAACATGAGTCAAGTCAAGAGTCAAGAGTTTTATTTGTCACGGCATACAAGTATACAATGAAATGCGGGTGGTCTTGCCCGCAACGATGTGCAATACAGTAGTACAACATATAATGGAATCCAATAAACAACATTGTGCAATAAACAGGTAACATAGTGGGACATCACGGTATTTGTACATAGTTATTTACAGAGCATGAAGGACATGCTAGGTCCCTTGGTAGTGCAATACACTGTTACTATACTATTTTTAAAGTGACCTTTCCTTTGTGGCCATAAGTGTGGGCGTGTGCAGCATGAGTGAGTGCTTTCTCATGTTAAAGTGGCTGCTAGTGTGCGAGCGTGCACAGCGTGCATGTTGTGTGTGTGCTAATGTGTGCTTGTGTGTGTAGAGTTCAGTGTTCTGTGACCCTCAGTGTTCATTGTTCAAGGCTCTGATGGCCTGGGGGAAGAAGCTGAGCCGAAGCCTCTCTGTCCTAGTAGCTGGTGTTCGCAGGCGTCTGCCTGACCTCAGCAGCTGGAACAGGCTGTTATTGGGGTGGTGAGGGTCTTTCATTATTCTGCAGGCTCTGGATTTGCACCTCTTGTTGTATAGAACCTGCAGGGGAGGTAGTGCAATACCCGTGGTACGCTCGGCAGAGCGCACCACTCTCTGTAGGGCCTTCTTGTCCTGTGCCGTGCTGTTTCCATACCAGGCAGTGATGTTTCCAGTCAAGATGCTCTCTACAGCTCCGGAGTAGAAGGACTGGAGTATCTTCCCCGATACTCTGAACTTCCTTAACTGTCTCAGGTGGTAGAGGCGCCGCTTCGCCTTTTTTACGACTGTGTCTATGTGTGTTGACCATGTCAGATCCTCTGAGATGTGGACCCCCAGGTACTTGAAGCTGCTCACCCTGTCCACGGTGGCCCCGTTTATCCTCAGTGGTGTGTGTGTCTCCTGCTGTCCTCTCCTATAATCCACGATCAGCTCCTTGGTTTGACCAATGTTCAGGAGCAGGCTGTTGTCCTGGCACCAGCGTTCCAGTACCTCAACCTCCTCCCGGTAGGCCTTCTCGTCGTTGTCCGAAATCAGCCCCACCACCACTGTGTTGTCTGCAAACTACACTATGGAGTTTGAGCTGAACTTGGCCTGAGCTGACATCCTATACAATGTATGATTCATTCTTAATTGCTTCCAATTCTCCATATATTCAGATTCTTTATTAACACATTCGGAGCCATTTGGGGCCGTCTAATATCACTCTAGACGGCCAGCATTTCAAAACAGACTTGCATAGTTTGTGAGGCTGTTTGTAGAGCTAAATCTATACTTTATAGTATTGCTATCTGTCCATTCTCATTGTCAATTGAGACCATAAACCATCCCTTCAAAATGGCTTAAAGAAATAATTTTTTCATCAATACGTTCTCATTTTATAGCATCTTGAATATAAGCGTTATATGGGATTTGGACTAGTATATTTCCCGGAAGGCGCGATATAAGGCGATAAGCTAGTAACGTTAAATCCAATGGCATTTCGGCTATAGAGAAGCTAGAGTTAAAAATCAAACTGCATATGATCGATATGATGGTCCACCATGAATGCATAAAAGGGGGGGGGGGGGGGCGGGGACGTTGTTTCTGATTATTGATTACGGCATTAGCCTCAGTAGCCTCATTCGCTGACCGGGTGGATGGCTATCAAAGCAAGGCCCGACCAAGCTGAAATTGACGTCAAATCCATCTTACCTGTGACCGGTTGGACTGCAAAAAGGATTTCCCAGTTATCGATCGCCATCTGGTAGATCGATATGTCCATTGGCTGATGATATATTCCTTTACTGCACACTGAAATCCGCGTACCAAAACGTATTCCGTGCTACATGCTACAGGCATAGCTTCAGGTTAGCAGAAAACTACATTGAAGATCCAGAAAAAACAAGACAACTTCTGCCACAGGGAACACTGCATTATCGAGACAGCGCCCCTACGAGGATCTGGCCGGTAATGCACTTTTTCGAATTCAAAGAGTAGGGTACTTCTGCAGTGCCGCTCGGTGACATTGAGTAGGTTATTAAAATGGAATAAAAGCCAAAAAACCTAGCCACGGACATGTCCGTGGATGGCCCTCTAGCGTAGGATTCGAAAAACACGGACATCTCCGTGGCTGGGCGCCAATGTGTTAATGCAAGATGAAATAATATTTACAAAGAAAAAACAAATAACAATCCATAAATTAAGGCTACACATTGATTATAAAGAATGGCATTGGGGTTACAAAACAAGAAAATTACAAAGGGGGAAATTATATTCATCATGATAATTACTTTCATTTTGAAATCATCACTTTATTTACAACGTCTGATGAATATGGTAAATCATATCAAATGGCATCATTCCCGCATTCCACTCCATTCATGTCAATGCAGTTCTATTTAGATTTTGACTCCCATGTAGCTGCGTTTCCTTTTTTATCCTTGGTATAATAGCCTTGAGGGGAAAAAATGGCAGTTGGCAACAGGATATGATGTGTAATGCTGGGTGTAAGTGGACACATTACATATCTGTGTGTGTGTGTGTCTGTGTGTGTGTGTCTCAGTGTGTGCGTCTATGTGTGTGCGTCAAATTGTGCATATGATTACATGCATCATGTATGTGTGCATGTGTGCTTGTTTGCATACATGCCTGCATCTGCGTCTATATGTGTGTGTGTTCTGCTCACCTCCATTAGCTTTGAACATCTCTGTAATGAGTGTTCTGACACAAAGGCCCACACCTCATCCCTCACACATCCCACCATCTCCCCAGACAGACACAGAGAATCACTCCTCATTGATCATTCCCTGCTTCCCCTGGACAGCAGAAAGATGGAACAAGGAGAACATTAGAGTGAGGGAGAGAGAGAGAGAAAGAGAGAGTGAGTGAGTGAGTGAGTGAGTGAGTGAGTGAGAGAGAGAGAGAGAGAGAGAGAGAGAGAGAGAGAGAGAGAGAGAGAGAGAGAGAGAGAGAGAGAGAGAGAGAGAGAGAGAGAGAGAGAGAGAGAGAGAGAGAGAGAGAGAGAGAGAGAGAGAGAGAGAGAGAGAGAGAGAGACACACACACACACAAAGTAAAACAGAGACAACTAGAAAGTTGCGCTCAGTGGAGCACAAATGTCCGCCAGGCGACATGGCCTAATTATAATAGCGATGTATTCAGGTAAACTTCTATCTAAAGCCATGAAAGAATAGTGCTGCACGTTATCATTTGTACATCGTCTCTACTCTCCCTCACTCTCTCTCTTTCTCATACACATTATTTCGCTACCTCAATCCATCTTTATTTTTGGGGCATCTGATGAGAATGTTTTGGGGTTGCATGCTATTATTAAAAGTCATGAGGCTATGGGGAGTAAGGGATAAGATAAAGCATTCTGATAATATCAAGGCACTATCAGGCTATATGGCGGTAGGCAGTTGTATGGAGCTGAACTAGAGGTCGATAGTGGATTTTTAAAGGCCAATATAATAACGATTGTTTGGAGCATGGGGAAAGCCAATATCGTTGAATATATATATAAATTTCTTTTTGGACACTGTTGAAAATGAACAATCTTTGACTTTATTATAAACTGGATAACTGTTGAAATATCCTATTTGTTGTTCTAATGTGCAACAAAAAAAATTGCAATAGCTTCTGTGTGTTTTGGACCCATGCAGAATCATTATTTTATTTTGAAAAACATTCACAGACGTTCACAGAAACGTAAAGAATATACTGGTAATCGCAATGGCGATGCGATCACTTGGAATAATTCTTTTTGGAATACCTTCTGGCTAAGGTAAGGTATATTCTATGTCTATTTTTCCGAACCTTTTACCGGACATAAAACATGCTCGACAAACACGATCACAGTTTGTGAATGCGCACATGTACATGGTATATACCTTTGATTTGGGAGTATTTGGAGCTTCAGGCGATCAACCAGAACGATTTGGGCTCATTGCATTATGTCACGTTAGACTACATCTGTCCCGGGGAAAATGTTGGAACATCTGATTTTACAGCAAGGCTGACAAGTGGCATTCAAGTCATATCTGAACCGCTTTCAGTTTATTTCTCCCCTACAAACATCTCTAAAATATACAATGCAACACTATCAGCCTTGCCCACGATACATGACAGGTAGACAGGAACAGATTTAACCCCTTAAACCTGTTCGTACAAGATTTATCTCATGTCATAAATAGATCAATACAGTCCGTATTAACTCATTGACTGCCATAAGCTTTCGCCATCTTTACTAAATGGCGCCAGCGTTATTGACAATTTTAGCGATGTTTGTAGACCCATCGTGTGTTCTGTATTATAGCTATGGAGACAATAGTATGGCTCATTTGACAGGCATTGCTCATTGTCCATTACTAATTAGTTAATTTCTACACACTGTAGTTTGTTACACGCTACACGCCAAACATCACCCCATTTCCAGAATAATCCAGTCTTTTTCCATAGATCGCAAGATATGACACATTATATGCAATAAGCCCAATAAGCCCTACACCACTAAGGTACCCATGTCCATATCGAAATATGTCCCAAAGGTCAGTAAATACCACAACCACAACACCAGAGGGAGTTCCACAAATCATGTCCAACCCAGATTTGGCTCAAACAAGGGACTAAACACGTTTCGCAATTATGCCACATCAATGTGGAACGCCCTACCCACAGCTGTACAAAATTGTGAATCCCTACCCACCTTCAAAACCGCTCTCAAAGACCACCTACGGGAGGCTGCCATTCGAAACTGGCCCCTGTAAATGTCTGAACCCCCCCCCACCCTCCCACCCCCTCCTAATGTATAATTCCCTCCCTCTCGTATGTATATATTTACTGTTAGGATCTGTTTAACACTTTGGCGACCAAAGTCCTGCAGCGATTTATAGTCCAGAGGACCGAGCTTTGTCAACAAACCGATGTACTTTCTAACAGCTATATATATATACTTTATAGTATTGCTATCTAAAAAAAAATAAAATCCATCGGTTGTTTGTCATATTATATAGCGCCGTGAATATAAGGTTTATCGCAGTTTTCGCCTCGTCTTTTTTCTGGGGAGCTAGATATGAGGCTAAAGGCTAGTCACGTTATATCAAACGCCATTTCTGTTGTATATATACGAATGAAATAAAACAAACTGCGTAGCATCCGGACTATTACAGAGCATCTATGGATGAAATGGGTGCGGCGGGGGACGCCGATTACAATTTTTTTTTTATCCACTTTTTCTCCCATTTTTCTATATTTTCTCCCATCCCAATTTCGTATCATCCAATTCAACCCTCCCCTGTCACGAACGCTGTTTCTTGCCTCCCACAAGCCGGCTGCAATGTGGACTAAGTCATACATAGCACAAGTCCCCTCCGGTACTTGAGGTAACAGCAGTCGCATCTTTTCACCTGCGCAGCTCGATCTCTCAGTGGCGAGGAGTAACGCGTGGGAGGCTCACACTGCCCCCGACACTTCCTGATTCTACTGCGCAGGCGCACCAACCGACCTGTAGGAGTCGCTGTCCACAACGCCCGATCCCCACCCATCAGTTTCCCACCCCCTAATACGGCCAATGTGTATTAGTATGAACGACCAGCTAAACTGAAAGCAATGTGGAGCGCTGGGCTCGAACAGGCGAGCCCAGCGTCTCCGCATTCGTGGCGAGCGCCTTGCCCACTACGCCACGTAGCCGCCGGGACACCGATTACTATTATTGATTAGCAATACAGTGTGCGTTCAAGTAGCCATTTTCACTGATCGATCACGTTGCGTTTTAAAACAAGCTCCAATCCGGCTGTAATTTGGGTGAATAGTATCCTACTGTCAGCCCATGTGATCGCCGGCAGCACTTCGTCATAATACATCGGCATCTGGTAGATCGATATGTCCATTGGCTGATCATAAATCCCATTATTCCAGGCTGAAATCTGCCCTTCCAAACGTGATCAAAGATGGATGATGTTCGTTTGGGATCCAGGCTCAAATGAAACGCCCACAGACAGTACAAAAAAAATCCCCAATCGGCCTCAATGATACTGCAGTGGAGCGATGGCGCCCCTAAGAGGATCTGGCCGGTATTGCATGTTGCCGAAATCAAATATGCGGGTAGGTCCCCAGAGTCGATCGGGGACGTTAATACGGTTATTAATATGGAATAAAACAATAACAACTTGCCACGAGTTAACTCATGGCTCTGGTCCACAACGCATGGCACCGTAACACGTATAACCCGTGGCTGGTCCTTAAAGTGTTAACAGTACTGTATATTTGCATATCTTGTATGTCACAAATGTAACAGTACTGTATATCTGTATGTCATGTATGTCATAAATGTCATGATTAGTTTAGATTAGATGATTAGATTAGATTTTTATATCTGTATGTTGTGTATGTCATAAATGTCATTATGAATTGAAAATAGGGGACCCTGATGTAAACAAGAGGAAAGTCTTTCTCTGGTCTGCATCCCCTTAACAATTGTGTGTATTGAGCTGTACTGTACTGTACCCATTCTGCAATCTGTTAATTAAAGTTTTCAATCAATCAATCAATCAATCAATCAATCATTCTGGTTGATCGCCTGAAGCTCCAAATACTCGCAAATCAAAGGTATATACCATGTACATATGTATCTTCACAAAATCATCAAGGGAGGGGTCGTTTTAACTCAAAACTGTGATCGTTACCAAAAGCAAGTTTTACGTCCGGTAAACGACGACACTGTGATTGGTACAGAAGCATGTTTTGCGTAAGAAAAATACCAGCAGGTTACCTAAGATAGATCTTACCTCAGTCAGAAAGTACTCCAAAATGAATAAATCTCAGCCGATCCCATGGCGATCCCAATTACTTGTGTATATTGGGCATGGCTACCATAAGGGAAGAAATAGCTCACAGGCACCAAATCTTCCACCGATTGCTATGTTGTGAACCATTCCTAGGCGGAAACAGCCGGAGTGGATCACAAGACAAGTTCTGTATCGTTAGTGGCTTAGCTTGGCTTCGCCTTCTGCACTATCTCGCGTACGTGCACGCGTACTGAATAAACCACAAATGTACCTCTAATACCAGTATTAGTCTGACCACACCCCTCATCAGCTTACCTTCATAAGCAGGTGTGTGGTCACCTGCTCTCCTCCTTCTCGCTTTCACCACAAGGAAGAGGTGCCTCGGTAGATCCCCACACTTGACACCATGATGGAAGAAATTGGATTAGGAACAGCTTGGGAAACAAGGATACGTTGACATCATATCTTTATTTTCTCTCTCACTATTTTCGAGAAAATACGGCGATATTGTCTTCGTACTGGAGTGTCTAGAAGATGATGATCATTCTACAAACCCTCCACCGGTTTTCGTATTGGGAGCACGCCGCTGCATGCTTCTCAACTGCAGTTCCTTGCTGTGTTTGTTGGGGTGAAACCTGTCAGGCCACAGCTGAACTGTCGGACATGCCGCTGTTGTGAGGAGCGGTGCGTTCCAGGTTGGGTGAGTAGTGTTTGCTGGGGGGCTCCACTTGTCTGTTAGTGCTATGGGGGCTACTAGACAAAGTTTATGGAAACCGGCCCCAGGCTAGGGTCCTTTGTTTAGCCGTCTAGGCGACAGAAGGCCTTGGTCTGGCGACCATTATAGTTTTAACTAGTGGGCCGCGACCATTGACACTGGTGATCCCTGTGTGTTCTGGACGAGTGGATTCTCTCTGTCACCGTGTTAAGACCCCATCTTTCATATCCAAATGAGAGTATTCCTTCACGAGGGGATATGTGCATGTAATGTGCGATAGCGGCAGATTCATGTTCAAAGTCAGCTATACAGGCCAGTTGGTACTGTGCTGATTCCGCCGGACGTGTTATTGTCACCGTTGTGAAGCGGTGTTGACGTCTTGTTTTCCCTTTTCTCTTAAAAAGTGAGGAGGGTTCAGAACGGCGGCCTGTCTGGGTGAGTGTTATGTCATTGTTTACATGTTCATAGCTTACGGTTAGCCGGTCGGTGGCCTGGCGCGGGGTAGCTTGGCTTCTCGCGCGCCGCCGGGAGCTCGCTCCTGATCGCGTGCGTCGTAGATCGGCGTCTCGCGAGCGGAAGCGATAGCACCCGAACGGCTGGAGCAGCCGTTAGCTTGATGCTATTCTGTTGAACGTGCTTTGATTTTTAACATGTTTTACACTTTTGACCACGACGTCATCCTTGACAGGGGATGTTCGTCAACCCTGCCCGAGCCTAGACGGGGATTGCGTCAACAAAGAGGACTGTAGCGACTGGTGGAGCGGCGACGCTGCCCGGATCGAACAACACGGGACGCTTGTGACTGCACTTCGCTGATCTGCGTTCCGGGCAGGTACGGGGTTGGCCAGACCCTCATAACACGTCTTCTGGTTTTACCTTGCTAAATGTATTGTGAATGACGGTGTTTTTTCCCAAAACGTGTGTTGTTGCAATGCATTTGAGATACGTTGCGGGTTGTGTGTGAGCTGTTTTTGTCACTGGCAGTAGCTTCTCCGTGCAGGTCGTGATGTATTGATCTGGTTGTTGTGTGAGAAACATCATGGTGTTTATGTGTACCGTGTACTCACTACTAAGGCAACTAACCTATGAAGCTATGCTTGGTGACGAGTGAGTAAAAGAATGTTCTTTCTCAGACTGTAATGACAATGGACGGTGAGTTCACACATTAACAGGTTTTCCTGTTTTAACTGGCCGTATTGAGGGTAAAATAGGAGGATTGTGTTTTTCCCCCCCCGGTTCCCTGGGGACTTTATCACCTCCTATCAGACATGTTGTGCATTAATTGTGTCTTTTGTGTGGTAGGGATACGATGTAACTCTCAGCTTGATTGCTGAGGTTGTGCTAAATCTGCTGGAGAAACTTATTTCCTAAAGGGAAGTTGGTTTGGTTGCTGTCGTGTGCTTAGCAAGGCCTGTGGTCGATACTAATCAAGAATGATGTATTCTCTCATTGTGATGATGATGGGTTGTGTGTGTCATGTGACCTACAACTGGGTTGTACTGGCCACAGAAGCACATGTGTATGTTGGACCGGGGTTCTTAGAGCCCTCTCTATTCTGTGTTTTTCCTTAGTAAAAATCAGATAGCAGGTTAGCTCGTGCGCTGTGTGGAGCTGTGAAACGCTTCATAGAGCTGACTATGACTGTGTCATATTCTCTTTTTGTCGTTACGTCGTATCATGGGTGTGGGGTCGTAAAGGGGTGAACTGGTAACCTTTCCTCTCCCCATTGTTCTGTCGGTCAGGGGTACACCCCCTGTCCTTCAAGGTTCCCGTCACGTGGCGGTTCGGCACGTTACGGGGGGGGGGGGGGGGGGGGGGGGGAGGGAGTTCCTGGTCCCACGGCCTGGTATATTGGGCGTGTGCACCGCAGGAATTCCCCCGCCATAGAGTACGTCACCGTGCGCGTCTCTGTTGGTAGGACTTCCGTGTGCTGTTCAGGTCCATGTGATGGATCTGTTTTCAGGGGGGGTGGTCAGGGCTCCTCCTCACCAAGCGCCTACTCAGGCCTTCTGTGAGTTCGGACTCCTTCTTCCATGTGATCCATGTGAGGAAGCCTCCATCAGAGTACAGAGCCTTCCTCCTCAGATTGTCAAAGTGAGTGGACCCTCTAGAAGGGTCCTTTTCTATTGTATGTATATTCGATTCAATTCGTTTATTGAGTGTGTATGGGTTCGGTGCCTCTTCCCCGGAGGCCCTAAAACCAGTTTTTTACATGGCTCAAGGTGCAATATATTCTTTTCAATCTGTACAGCTCGCGTGGGAAGTCTCTCTGGGGATCCCCGTCTCTTTCCTATGGGAGGGTGGTGGGATGTAAAAATGTGAACATTTTTTACCCCGGCTGTGTAGACTGGGATACATACTGTTGATGCTTCCTTCTTTCTATTCCAGAAGTGTTGGAGTTAGGGAGTGTCACACCCCTCTTGTCGTTCCCCTGGGCGCCTTGGGGATTCAATGGCAGGTCTAAATAGCCTGTTCATTGATGGGGGTGTGTCCCGACGCACGTATAGTGCTAGCTCGCTGTAAACAGGCGATTGACTGGCACGCCTTAGTTGCTTGTGGTTGAAACAGCGTTTTTATAAAGCAACTGAGATGGGGGTTTTTCCTCTTCCGGCGACCACATCCCATGACCTGGGTGGGTTGTCGACGGATCCTCGTTCATGTCTGGGGGATGATGACGGGATGGATCTGAACATATGTAGTGGGGTCTCACGCCCTTGGGGTGGGCCACCAGGCGCGGTTCGTCCCGACGTCTGGGTGGCGCCTTCTTTTCATGTTAAGATCAACACGCATATCTGCCCTTCTCCTGGGGCATGTCGGCGTGGTTAGGGCACGGGACTGGTTCTGGTCACGCTGGTCCAGATCAGTTGAACCCGTTGTCCGCCGGGGATGCAGATCTGCTGTTCTGGTACCCTGAGGGACTTGGGCTTTTTTCAGGGGGAAAAATGCCAGGTCGGTCTGGGTGTCACAGGGTTAAGCGCTATGGAGACCCTGGTTGGGTATGTTTTTACTCAGCACTGTCGTCATGGCTTACAGCCATGCCATTCTGTACGCGCTCGATCTCGTCGGATCTCGGCCGCTACACAGGTTGGTCCTGGTTAGTACTTGGTTGGGAGACCGCCGGGGAATACCAGGTACGGTGTGCTTAGGGGCTGGTTCTCCATTGTTTTTCGCTCCTCTCTCACGCATGGCGAAGAGGGGCCTGTGGGGGTGGTTTTTTGACCTCCTCTGGTGACCCTGTGCTTCCCGTACCGCCAGGCCCGGTCCGAAGTGATGTTTGCGACCCGTAGGCCTGGGTTAACCCTTTTTGGAAACTGAAACACTTGTACTGCGGTATAGCCGGTGTATACCCGCAGGTGTGTTTTGGAGTTTTTTCTTGAGGGGTTATAGGAACAACCACCGCATTGGGTAACACCGAGGTGGTTGATTCCCTGGTGTGTTGGAGCAGTGTCAACTCCCGGGTTCACCGGTTGAGGGTGCCCCTGCACGTTCATGACGTCTGCCAATCGTGTCAGCCTTCTCTGCCTCGACCCCTCTGGGTGGGGGTTGTTAAATGGAGGCTTGGTCATGCAACACCGCCAGCTTACGCTCCTTCCGCCGGGGCGGCTGTGTTCAGCTGTCCCCTCTGGCGCCTGTCTCGTCCGCAGTCTCCAGGCTAGGGTTAACAGCCTGTTGCCTGGTTTTTCCCCGGTGCGCTGCCTGCTTCCGTTGGTTAACCTTTTTTGTGTGCTTGCGGCCATGCTGACTGCCTATTCTGCAGGGTCAGTGTGCCAGGCGGTGTACTATTGGGGGGACGGGGCCCGCTCGGCTTACTGGCCTGGTTGGTTCCGCCTGGGAATACCAGGTGCAGTAACTGTGGGGCCTTTGTCCGAATACGCTGGCGATGTGGGGGGCGGGGCACTACGTGCCCACCTGGTGGGGTCTTGATGCTGGCATCATGGACTTCTCCGGGCCCCCATTCCAGGGAGTCCAGTCCTTTTGGTGGGTCTGGGTCTTCCTTCGTGCTCCGCTGCTACGGCCTTGCCACGGGGTTGGGTTTGCCCTTGACCCCGTGATTCTGGGGGCAGTAACGAGGTTGTTCCTCCGTTCGTTCCCGGGTGGCATGCGGGTTGTGCGTGTGTGTAGTCGTGGGTCAAGCCACGGTCTGCTCACCCTGTGCGTTGAGTTGCTTGAGTGCCTCTTCGCACGGTCGGGTCCGTCGCCCTCCCGTGACGTCCCTAATAGGGGGGCTACCCTCCATTAGGGGGGGTCGGGGGGGCTCGGCCCTCCCTGTTCTGATGGTTTTGGGGGGCTGTCAGCGGGGTGTATTTGTCAGCCAAGTGGCTCCGCTTGGCCTCCCTTGTGCAGAAGGCGAAGCCAAGCTAAGCCACTAACGATACAGAACGTTAGGTTATGACTATAACCAAGTTCTGTTAGTTAGGGGCGATGCTTGGCTTCGGACGGCCGCTGCAGCCCTTGACCTCACCTTGTGGTGAAAGCTTGGGAAGGAGGAGAGCAGGTGACCACACACCTGCTTATGAAGGTAAGCTGATGAGGGGTGTGGTCAGACTAATACTGGTATTAGAGGTACATTTGTGGTTTATTCAGTACGCGTGCACGTACGCGAGATAGTGCAGAAGGCGAAGCCAAGCATCGCCCCTAACTAACAGAACTTGGTTATAGTCATAACCTAACGTTATATCCTCAGTTCCCAGTTCAAAAGGTAGGCGATACTGCCACCGTCAGAGACACCTAGATGGCTCCGGCTGACAGTATAGAATGGGGATCAAAGGAAAATATCAAAGGACCAAAACCAGAGAAACGCATAGCGAGATAACCCCACTTTTCTCGGGTATGGCGGGCAAAGAGTTTTAACCTCTTCCACCTGTGGAATATTTTCTGAAAATCTGCCTAAAATATATACCTAGGTAAATGGAATATTGCTCCACTTCTACAAGGCTATTTGCATATTCTTGGTATCTGGGGACATCTATGGACCTCAGGGAATGTATTCACAGTGTCAGAAATATTGTGTCTATTACTAGGCTTGCTTAAATTGTGATGAAACAAAGGAGAAATATGAATTATGATTTTTCTTTGCATCTTTGACAGTGAATAACACCATGCTAATAATGACCAAACATTAAAAACTGCCACTAATCTCATTCAGTACCTTCTTGAGATCACGTGTACAGAAAATCTAAGGAAATTAATAAAGGGAAGATGATTAAACAGAAGGTTCTGTAGATACAGTACTGAATTCTCCCATCCGGACCAATGCAATTTGAAATATTATTATAGAATATAGAATAGGAGGCTTATAAATTACCTTATTATAGCCAATTCGCACATTTATATACATATATTATCTTTCAAATGCCCAAGTTCAATTTGGATTTACTATCACCAGGCGTGCATAAGAACAGATAATGAAATCTACAGTAATCTACTGTACTTTTTTATTTTCCCCACAGTGCACCCGTTTTGAAACTAATTTCAGATCTAATTGTTCCTACATGTTAACAATACGGAAGAGACACTTGAAAGCCTTTCAATATTTGTCAAAAACTTTACCTTTTGTGGCTTATTATCCCAAATAATAACAGTTATTGAAATAATTCATACAGAACTCTGAACCTTGAACCCCATAGAATCTTCCAGGAAGTGTAGTTTTAAAAACGTTCAAAGCAGAACCAGACCTGTGGAAGTCTGCTAAAAAATAGCCGCAAAAAGACTACAATTCCCATGCTTCAAAATATCCAAAATGGTCGCCCTCGCGAAATAGAATTGACCAAATCGAAAAGTTAAATCTATCTAATGACACTTTTAACCTATTGCTAAACTAACGTATTGATGATAATATACATTCTACATGCTGTTGTGACATGTTTATGATGTTAATACTTGAATATGTTTGAAATAAAAAATCGCTACTTTTATACAACAGTCAACAAAATATTGATTTATGACCAGATGTCATTTTGGGACCGGTACCGGTCCCGTCAGGTGGAAGAGGTTGGAGTCCACATATCCGAGGACTTGGACCACACACATTGACAATGTAGTCAAGAAAGCACGACAACGGAAGTTCTAAGCATGCCTAAGGAAGTTCAATGTGAGTCAGAAGGTCCTTAAGAACTTCTACTCATGCACAATAGAGTGCATCGTGACTGGCAATATCACCTCCTGGTTTGGGTATAGCACTGCACAAGACCGTAGCAGACTACAAAGAGTGGCCCGTTCGCGTGTATCACTTCCGCAACGGATTTAGTCGGATTTCGGTTTCCGGGTTCGCCTGATTGGCCGCGATGGCCACGTGACACGCTGTGGCACGCCCCCGCGGCAGCGGCAGACTCGGCAGGCTTGCCGCTGCACCCTGCTGTGGTGAGACGCTGGAGTTCACTTCCCCTTTCACATCGCGCCACGCTTATGCTGTCTAGCACAGTCTCTAACAGTAACAGTAAGAAGCATTTTGGATAAAAGTATTCTGTACTTCTGTATGACAACAATGTATGCCTTTCAAATGTTAAATGATAAATGATTAAATCAGTGGCGGTTGGAATGCCCCACGGGCCCTGAGGCGGTTGGAATGTCCCCCCCCCCCCCCCCCCCACACCACCTGACCCGGCACCGGGACATCCCTCCCTCCTCCCACGTGTGCGCAACACGGACATTAATAAGAACGCTTCAATAAGGAAAGTCACGGAGCATGGAGGGTCATAAAAAAATAAAGTGATCAAATCGCTTTTGTCTTCTCTCTTCTACTGTGAAGCCAAGCTTGGTCATGCAGGTCTCTCTCCCATCTCTCTCTCCTATGATCCCAATATCTCTCACACACAATTCTGGGAATTCCTGGAATAGTGGAATAAAACAGGAAAAACGTTTCAGCACCACGGAGAGTGTTCTCTGCACTGCCGCGGCGGTATATAAAGCAGGCCCAGGCTCAGTGGATTTAAAAGCCTTTTATAGATAATTCATTTGTATCGCAACGGAGTCACGGATCTAGTCGTGCCACGTAGCATTATGTAGACAAAATTCATATAGAATAAACAAGTCTAAAACAAAGACTTTTAAACGAAGTTTAGCCTATTAAATCATTTTATAAGCATTCGTTTATTTGCGGTCTGTGTGAGAACTGAAGCAACCATCTGCAGAACACCAGCCCAGCTCTCTCTGTCCCCACGCTGGCCGTGAGGCCGCGGTGGTATATAAAGCAGACAGGAGAGGAGAGGAGAGGAGAGGGAGAGGAGAGGGGAGGGGAGGGGAGGGGAGGGGAGAGGAGAGGGAGGAGAGAGGAGAGGAGAGGAGAGGAGAGGAGAGGAGAGGAGAGGAGAGGAGAGGAGAGGAGAGGAGAGGAGAGGAGAGGGAGAGGAGAGGAGAGGAGAGGAGAGGAGAGGAGAGGAGAGGGGAGGGGAGGGGAGGGCTGGGCTGGGCTGGTGTTCTGCAGATGGTTGCTTCAGTGTTCTCACGCAGACCACAAATAAACGAACGCTTATAAAATGATTTAATAGGCTAAACTTCGTTAAAAGTCTTTGTTTTAGACTTGTTTATTCTATTTGAATTTATTCGACATAATGCTACGTGGCACGACTAGATCCATGACTGCGTTGCGATACAAATAAATTATCTATAAAAGTGCCCTATCTTTAATCCATCCACTGCTGTGGCGAGCCTGGGGCGAGCCTTTATCGCTACCGGGGAAACATAGGGGAACATAGGCGGCCCGGGGAACATAGAACCCTTTTGGAACATGGGAAACATAGGGGGCCCGGGGAACATAGGACCCGGGCCCCGGGGCATGGCGCAATGCAGTCTGTCATCCAGTCCCACGAACGAACGGCAACTCCATTCAGTCCCGGGCCGGGCCGGGCCCTAGACCCCCCGCGGGCCTAAGGCGGCTGCCTCAGCCGCCTCGCCTATATCTCCGCGTCTGGATTAAATGATACACACTGAAATCTACACTCTCTCATCCTGCTTTCCACAAAGCGACAATATTATTAAACAACAGTCATTGAAGTGGGAAAAGTGAGCCGTATTGTATATTAGTACATTGCATAGTATATTGTATATTGTATGGTAACTCATTTACTTCTATTCTGCATCGAACATTGTACATATGTCCATGGCCGCCTAGTTATAGTTGAAAGTGGGGGTGCAAGATTTTTTTTTATTCTTTTTTTTTACTTTTTTTTTTTTTTTTGCAAGGGGTGGTTTGGAGGGGTCCGGCAGATTTTTTTACATTTAATGAACACCTGTATGTGCAATTCCTGCAATATAGAGCTTCAATCTTGACCAAATAAAGCTGCTCTTTTCACTATAAAACTCAGTTTATATTGCAGTATGATAGCTATAATAATAATAACTTCACTGCAAGGGCTCTTTTAGCTAACGCTAGCTAGGCACGTATGATAGCCAATTACTATTATAATAATAATAACTTTCCCATCCTCCAAAGCCCCTCCGGCCCCGTTCTCATCCGCAGCGGCAGTACAAAACAACAACAACAACTAATTGACGCTATCAATAGCCCCAGTGAGCGCGGCGGCTGAATGAATGAAAACTTTATTTAACAGATTGCAGAATGGGTACAATACAGTACGGCTCAATACACACAATTGTTAAGGGGATGCAGACCAGAGAAAGACGTTTGTCTTGTTTACATCAGGGTCCATATACTAGCCCCTTTCGTGACTGTGCTCAGCACCGAGTGAATCCACAGTCACTTGCTCCTCAATGGGAACCAACCTAGATTTACCATGAAGGACTGGTTCTGGCCGAACCGTTCGTTATACAAGTATCACAGAGACATTACAAAGGTGCTCACAGTTGCACGAGGGGTTCGCACAGAGATACGGATGGTTTGAAAGCTCGGCGTTGCTAATAAATATTTTTTATATACTGCTCAAAGCGGCATTATTTCCGCCGTTGGGTGATCACAGCGCCTGCGCAGTGCGCACCATCCCGTATCTCTGGATTCACTCGGTTCAGCGCCGAGGCTCACCATACGAGAAATATTCAGTTTCAATCTGTTTGCGCATTTAGTATACAGTCACAGTGTTCGACTTACGTGATGATTTGCTCCATTTTGATGTAAACGCAGAAGAATAATCCTCACAATGTTATCCAATATCCAGCCTGAATTTTCAAGGGCTTTCGAAAAAGCCGCCTCCAACATGTCGTATACGCAAGGCCAGATTAAGACTTCAGAGGCCCCTGGGCCAGATTCTTGTGGAGGCCCCCCCCCACACACGTGCACGCACGCACAGTGGCATTTTTATATGTCACTTTAAAAAATATATAGAATACCGTAATTCCTCTAATAGTAACCCCGGCTTGTATTTGTTTCAACTGTAGTGGATACCAGGCTTGTATTAGGAGGAGGCATGTATAAGAGAGATGCCTATATTTCAAATTTTCGTATCTCTTATTTTTTTACAGAATGAATGAATGAATGAAAACTTTATTTAACAGATTGCAGAATGGGTACAATACAGTACGGCTCAATACACACAATTGTTAAGGCAGGGGATGCAGACCTGAGAAAGACGTTTGTCTTGTTTCCATCAGGGTCCCCCATTTTCAATTCATAGTGACATTTATGACATACACAACATACATGACATTTATGGCATAGGGACATATAGGTATTTAGTACTAGTACTAGTGTGTAGTGTGGGAGGCCCCTAGTCGCGTTATTTCTAAACCTAGCCGCATTTCTGGCAAGACGCTCTCTGATTGGCCGATGCCTGTTTCTACACTGGTTAAGCTTAGGCACTCTTTCGAAGTTGGTTAAGGTTAGAGTTTGTCTTAGAGCGTGACGGGCTGACGGCAAGTTCTTTCGACGGTTAAGCTTAGGCACTCATTCGAAGTTGGTTAAGGTTAGAGTTAGAGCGGCCTCCAAAAAAATTTAAAATAAAAGTAAAAATTTTTTTTAATGAAATGTGGGGCCTCTTGTGACAAGGGGCCTCAAAAGGCCTCTAGTGACGAGTGGCCTCAAAAAATAAAAAATGAAAGTTAAAAAAAAAGAAAAAAAAAATTAGGGGCCTCTAGTGACGAGGGGCCTCCAAAAAAATAAAAAAAATAAAAATATATATATATATTTTTTTTTGATGCCCCTCATCACTCGAGGCCCACGGGCCGCGGCCCGGTCGGCCCGGTTGTTAATCCGGCCCTGCGTATACGTCATGCCGACGAACCGTGGCCCGTGGGCACTGGATCAAACCATTAAAGTGGGGGGTCACACAATCTTTGGAAACTTAAAAACTTGCTATTAAGTGTCATTGCGTATTATTAATTTGATTGAAATTACGTAGTTATGGTAGATAATATTTATATATTTGGGGGGGGGATATATCATATGATCAAAAAGTGAGGGAGCAAAGAGACAAGTTTGCTCCCCCAAGTTCAATAGTCCTGGAGCACGTGCATCGTCTGCTCCTATACGTAGGCGTCTATGCATATGTCTATACTGAACAGCACAGAGCTGCTGTTTAATAATATTGTCGCGTTGTGGAAAGCAGGATGAGAGAGCGTAGATTTCAGTGTGTATCATTTAATCATTTATCTGTGAGTCCGTTCCTCTCTAGTCCACATTTTTGCCAGCTCTGCTGAGTATTGTTTGTTTTCGGGTTTTGCAGTTCTCTTTTGTTTGTAACAGTTTCAACGTTTATCCTTGTTGCAATTGCTCAGTAAAAGCCTGTTCACTTCATCCCGTCGTCTCAGCCTCTTCTCTCTCTGTTCGTGTTCCTGCACTTGGGGTCTCCGCTTCTATTCTCACACTGAATCCTCACAGAAAGAGCTTCTATCCCCAGGCCATCAGGATGCTCAATGACAATTAACACTATGTAACAAACCATCAAACACACTCACAGCACACACACCCACACGTACACACCCACTTTAAATAAACAACTCACTGTAGCACCCACTTACACACGTTAGACACTAACACACTTTATATTTATTGGCAACTTATACCTCATTGCACATAGCCAAGCCTTGCACCTTACCACCACAATGTGGCACCACAAGCTACCTCATCCCATTTATAGTGTATTGTAACTACTCTGCATTGTATATTGTACATATGTATATTGAAAATCTTTGTCTTGCTTACACTTGTTTAAGTACTTGACTTTCTATGTTATACTTATTATTAGGGATGCTCGATATTGGCTTTTTTACCGATACCGATATACCGATATTGTCCAACTCTTAATTTCCGATACCGATATCAACCGATACCGATATATGCAGGGTTCCCCCCCCCCCCCCCCAAAAATTGAATAATTTCAGGTAATTAACATTATATCTCTTGTTGTGGAATTAACACAACATTATTAGGGATGTCCGATATTATCGGCCTACCGATATTATCGGCCGATATCGGCATTAAAATGTGATATCGGAAATATCTGTATCGGTTTTCAAAAAAATAATTATAATAAAAAATTATATTTCTTTACATTTTTATAACCTTTATTTACTCAGGCAAGCAAGTAAGAACAAATTCTGATTTTATTTATTGTCAAAAGTATGCATAATGTTGTGTTAATTCCACAACAAGAGATATGTAATGTTAATGACCTGAAATTATAAAAAAAATTGGGAGGGGAAACCCTGCATATATCGGTATCGGTTGATATCGGTATCGGAAATTAAGAGTTGGACAATATCGGTATATCGGTATCGGTAAAAAAGCCAATATCGAGCATCCCTAACCTAAACATTATGCATACTTTTGACAATAAATAAAATCTTAATTTGTTCTTACTTGCTTGCCTGGGTAAATAAAGTTATAGAAATGTAAAAAAAAACTAAAAAAAAAAGATAATATCGGACATTATAATTATTTTATAATTATCTATTTTTACCTAGCACACTCTCAGGAGCAAAACAGAAAGAAGCATTTCATACAAAAGTATCCTGTATTTCTGTATGACAACTAATAAAGAAACTTGAAACTTGAACTTGAACTTGAGTTACAAACAGGCGCCCCCAAAATTGGCTATTTTAGTTTTAGTTTTTGAGGACTGCATACTTTTTTTGCAACCAGAATACTATACTTTATACTTATAGAACATGCATGAGCCTGGTCTCCTTTGGAAGAGGACATTCTGAAGTTTCTGATACAATAAATAAAACTCACTTTTAGTGCAAATGAAATAGAGTAACATACTCTACAACTTGAGTTGTAGAAAAACGTGTTACTCACGTTTTTCTGTAGTAGTTAGTAGTCCTGGGCCCCGTTCCATGTACCGGGATAACCGAGTTAGCCGGATAACTTTATCTGGATAACTGGGTTAGCCTGACTTTCCGATTTCATGTACGTGGCTTTCCCAAATCACCATGACAACATATCCAAAAGTTTGAGCCTGCTCGAAAGCAGAGTTCAAGTTCAAGTTAGCCTGAACTATCGCCACGCCCCCGCAAAGAAGTGACAGCCCGTTTCCTGAAACTATTCCCACAGTCTACGATCTGCATTATACCATTCTGAATTACGTTTTTGTGCTCCATTCTTCCAGAGGGGGCTTTTGAAATGTAAAATAGACCCAAAATGCTGATATTAAATTCACTTTGTCCTAAATAATGCACGTTATATATACCGTGGCGACGGTGGCGCTCGCTCGTGCGATGTACACATGATGTGGTTATTTTAATTGTAACTGGGATTAAGATGTCTGATGAGATGCGCTGTTTGACGGATTTGAGAAATTGAATGAGCCGTTGACGTCACATTAATGAATGAGGATAAAGAGATAAACTTCATTCAAAACAACGGATATTCTAAACACGGGTCTCTCGTTCATTAATGTATAAACAATGAATTTATCCCATCTGGCCCAGTGGCCCAGCGGTAGTGCTCATGCTTGCCAATTCAGCGACCGGGGTTCAAATCCCTGTGTTTCCAATATGATTTTTTTGAATATAATATTAATGATTATACGCCAAAGTAGCCTGGTTTTAAGTTAAAATATTATAAATCTACATGCATTGAGGATGTCATTCTTTATATAGCTCTCAACGTGCACCAAATTGAATTATTCCTATATTGCAAAAAGAAGGAAAAGACTAGGGCCTTGAACCCCGGTCGTCCGTGTGAAAGTCAAAAGAAGAACCCGTTACACCACAGAGAAGATAAGTAAAAGATTGACTATACATCAATCAATGGGTAAGAGAGCCGTATCGTAATTCTGTATAACAGTTAACTAATAATTTTCGCTAGCAAGATCTCATTTGATTATTCAATCCAGCAGGCAAGTTTAAAGAAATATAATCTGATTGATTGAGGTAATGAGGGACTTAGAATTAGCCTATAGATAACGCATTTAACTTGTCGGCGAGGCGATTGAGCCTATTGCAATCTGTCAATAAAGTCTTAAATCAATTAATCAATCAATGCCGTTGAGAATCAGGGTCTCTGCCATCGATACGTGCTGGCTTTCCACCTAAAACGGGAGCGCGCATCTAGCCTGACTTGAGCCTGACTCTCAAGTCTGGCTTGAGTTAACGAGACTGAATCCTCCTTTGTGAAACAGGAAAATCCCGGCTTTGAACATCGGGTTAACTGAAGCTGGATAATGGACATGTTGATCGACTTAGTTGAACCACGTACATGAAACAGGGCCCAGAAGTAGTATTTCCAAAAACATGAAAATACACCCTGGTTCCATAGCCTGAAGGCTTTTGTAGTACATGTCCAAATTTCATAAAGATCCATTCAGAAATGAGTGATTAGAAGCAGTTTTTGGTAAAAGGTGAGAGGGCTCAGAAAACGATTTTCTCATAGACTTCAATGCATTCGACAGAGAATTATCTTCCTGTGTTGGCCATTGGAAAGCCCTACTAATTGGTTACAACCCTGTCCCTGTCAGGAGTGGTATTTGTACAATACCGTGTACTTCGGCGCACGCCTCACATATCGGCATGTAACCATCGACAGGCAACAAATAGGGCTTTAATTCTATATCATATATATTGTATTAAAAATTCAGAAATCGTCCTCAAGAAGGCCCAAAAAAAATTATCTTCAGTTTCCCAGCAGTTTATCAGATGATGTCCCCACTATGTGGCATCTACTGTTGACCTGCTATCTCCCCCTAAAGACCCCCCCCCCCCCCCCATATAAAATACCAAATTGG
This sequence comes from Notolepis coatsorum, assembly GCF_963971535.1. Classification (NCBI taxonomy): domain Eukaryota; kingdom Metazoa; phylum Chordata; class Actinopteri; order Aulopiformes; family Paralepididae; genus Notolepis; species Notolepis coatsorum. The sequence continues at coordinate 109,083,222 of NC_140166.1, forward strand.
GTCTATGTGGGTCTGAGAGGTACAATGTGGGTCTGAGAGGTACTGTGTGGGTGTGAGAGGTACTGTGTGGGTGTGAGAGGTACTGTGTGGGTTTGAGAGGTACTGTGTGGGTCTGAGAGGTACTGTGTGGGTGTGAGAGGTACTGTGTGGGTCTGAGAGGTACAATGTGGGTCTGAGAGGTACTGTGTGGGTGTGAGAGGTACTGTGTGGGTCTGAGAGGTACTGTGTGGGTTTGAGAGGTACTGTGTGGGTCTGAGAGGTACTGTGTGGGTCTGAGAGGTACTGTGTGGGTCTGAGAGGTACTGTGTGGGTGTGAGAGGTACTGTGTGGCTGTGAGAGGTACTGTGTGGGTCTGAGAGGTACTGTGTGGGTCTGAGAGGTACTGTGTGGGTGTGAGAGGTACTGTGTGGGTCTGAGAGGTACTGTGTGGGTTTGAGAGGTACTGTGTGGGTCTGAGAGGTACTGTGTGGGTGTGAGAGGTACTGTGTGGGTCTGAGAGGTACTGTGTGGGTGTGAGAGGTACTGTGTGGGTGTGAGAGGTACTGTGTGGGTCTGAGAGGTACTGTGTGGGTGTGAGAGGTACTGTGTGGGTCTGAGAGGTACTATGTGGGTGTGAGAGGTACTGTGTGGGTCTGAAAGGTACTGTGTGGGTCTGAGTGTGTCTCCCAGGCAGTGCTGTTGTAAACTGGTCCAGTACTGAAGTGACTCAGGCTTTACTGGGGCTCGTTCAAGACACTGTGGAGTGTGAGTTAAAAGAGGTCACATAGAGAGCTTCCTAACACTGCAGAGGACAGGAACATGTGGTACAACCCAGTCTATAAATACACACACACACACACACACACACACGCACGCACGCACGCACGCACGCACGCACGCACGCACGCACGCACGCACGCACACACGCACGCACACACACACACACACACAATCGGTGCACACACACACACACACACCTGGCCCTCTTTTGGATATGGAGCCGTGTCCCCACACATCTGTGCAGGCCCAGGTGTCCGTGTAAAATGTGTGTGTGTGTGTGTGTGTGTGTGTGTGTGTGTGTGTGTGTGTGTGTGTGTGTGTGTGTGTGTGTGTGTGTGTGTGTGTGTGTGTGTGTGTGTGTGTGTGTGTGTGTGTGTGTGTGTGTGTGTGTGTGTGTGTGTGTGTGTGTGTGTGTGTGTGTGTGTGTGTGTGTGTGAAACATGATCACTCCCACCCCCCAACCTCTCTCTCTCTTTCCTCCCCTCTCTTTCCTCTCATACAGTTCTAGTTTGGTGTCTCTCTATCTGGGCTGCTTTCTGCTGATTAGGAGACACACAACAACACATTGCTTCATCTCCAGACAGATCAGTAGCAGGGTAATTATGACAGTGCAGCACCAAATCGATGGGATGTGAGCAGACTGTTTTACTGAAGCATAACAAGAACACTTTCCTTGCCTCTTCTCCTCCCTCGCTCTGGCGTTCTGTCTTGCTTTCTTACTCTCTCTATTTTTTCTTCCATCTCTCTATGCCCCTCTCTCTCTCTATCTCTCTCTCTCTCTCTCTCTCTCTCTCTCTCTCTCTCTCTCTCTCTCTCTCTCTCTGGCTCTCTCTCTCTATCTCTCTCTCTTTCTCTCTCTCTCTAATAACTGGTTGAATGTAGAATCCACCTACGCATATTCTCCTGACTCATATGTACTGGAGAAAGAGGCAGATTGAACCCACTGTGTGTGTGTGTGTGTGTGTGTGTGTGTGTGTGTGTGTGTGTGTGTGTGTGTGTGTGTGTGTGTGTGTGTGTGTGTGTGTGTGTGCGTGTGCGCGCGCACGTGTGTGTGTGTGTGTGTGTGTGTGTGCATGTGCGCGTGCGCGTGTGTGTGTGTGTAGTGTCTGTGTGTGTTTGAGTGAGTGTGTGCATGCTCTTGTATATGTACTGTATGTGTGTGGGTGGGTCCATCCATAAGTGTGTATGAATGTGTGTGTGTACCTGTCCTCTGGTTTTAAAAAGCAGACAGGTGCTGAGCTTGTCTACATCCAGCCCAGTCAGACAACACTCTACTAACAGCGCCGAGGACACGGCACATGCTACTAATGCTGCTGAACCACACAGCTGAGGCTCCAAACACACTTATAAAGAACAACAACAAATGATTTTAAATGTCCAACATTGAATTGAGTTGAATGAATGATCTGGCATATAATCCTCATAAAACAAGTACAGTCGGTATATACTAATACTGCCCATGTGTTTTTTTTTTAGCAATGCTCCCCACCTCCTAGCAAGCAAACCTCTTTCACAGAGACAGGGTCTCTCCACTGTCCTTATTCTCTTGGACCTGTCAGCAGCCTTCCACACAGTCAAAGATCTGATCATCCTCACATGGGAGTTGCAGGTTCTGTGCTAACACGGCTGTCATCCAACCTCGACGGCCGCACTCCTATCAAGTATCATGGACAGGCACTCTATCAGATCCATGCCCCCTACAGACAGCTGTCCCCCAGGGCTCGGTCCTTCGACCCCTCTTCTTCTCTCTCTACACCAAATATTTGGGTAACATTATCACCTCTCATGCATTCTTATACCACTGCTATGCTGATGACACTCAACTCTTCCTCTCCTTTCCTCACTTAGATACCAGAGTCTCTGAACAGATCTCGCCCTGCCTCTCCGACATCTTCGACTGGATGACGACCAATCACCTCAAACTGAACTTGAGCAAAACAGAGCGACTTCACCTGAATCCTCCACGTTGACTGGCCTATCAATTACCGTGGATAACGTAGCCGTGGCTCCGTCCCCAACCACCAAGCCGATCCAACTTGTGCACAATACAGCGGCCCTGTTACGTTCCACCCAGTCCTGCCCTCATCCCCCTCGCATTCCTGGACTTTTTTCGATGTCATACTGTGACACTGAAATGAAAAAATATTTCATCAACTAAGATATTTTGTCAACAAAAGGCTTACCTGTATGCCTGATATGTGGTGCGAAATTTGCGAACAACGAAAAATGTATTTCTTTTTGTTGCTTTATAATCCCATTAATGCAACAAACTGTGTACTATAAGTATAACGTATAATAAATTGCAAATTACTTTGGGTATGCAATTGTCAGGCGTTTTATGCTAAATGTGGGGTATGCTTGGGGATATATAAAACGTTATACACTGTGTTATTTTGTGGGACGGGGAAAAAGTGGCTCTTTTGATAGTAAAGGTTGCTGACCCCTGGTCTAGGGAGTCCGAAGTCTATCAGATGCTTCCTCCATCACATAGGAGACAGCCAGCAACCTCTTTTCACCTGCCAGCGCGGACTCTCATTGGTGAAGTGTAACGAGTGGGAGGTCACACTACCTTCACCATCTCCCTTCTTTGCTGTGCAGGCGCCCTGACCGACCTGTAGGAGTCGCTGTTTACAACGACCAGAATACCCCCCCACCGGCTTACCTCCCGCTGACTCTGCCAATTGAGCCAGTATGACGGCCGGCCAAGCCGGAGGCAACGCTGATAGCCAGATTTGATACCGGTGTCTCTTGCGTTGGTGATGAGCGCTTAGACCGCTGCGCCACCCAGCCGCCCGAGGTTTGCCCAAGGTTTTCTCCTTTTCCAGCATTGCTGAGGTTTTTGTTTAGTGTTTTTGAAAGTTTGTTTTTGGTTGTTTGTATTTAGCTTTATGTTTTGAGTAAAGCTCTCTCTCTTTGAATTACACCCCGCTGTGTCCTGCCTGCTTCCTCCTCGTTCTGTCTGCTATTGGATCCTCTACAACACCAATCCCCTAACAGGCCCACCTGATCTCCAACCTGCCGGTCACCCTGTTACGTCTGGTACTCTAGCGAGTGCCAGCACTTTAACTAGTGTTCTAACTATTGCGACAGTGTCGTGTTATTCTGTTGAGTTTCACGTTACGACATATGGCCGAACGTGACGTTGACGTTGATGTTCTGGTGTACGTTACAATGCATGTGTCTTCAGTTCAGTAAACACCGACATGCTGAAACTACGTGTTGTCTGATTCTTCCAACATAACATTGGCGACGAGAGATGGCTGAATTATCTATCCCACCCCCTCCACCCTTCCTACCGCTGCCCGGTGAGCCGCCCGTCCCGTGGGCGCGTTGGATTTCCTCGTTCGAGACGTATATCCTGGCTACCGGTCTGGACTTGTCCGCGGTGAGAAAACGTGCATTACTACAGCACTGTTTAGGCATGGAGGGACAGCGTGTGTGTGAAACGCTCGGCACATTAGACAGTGACACATATACGTCGGTGGTGGCGCTCCTAAAGGGACATTTCGCCACTCCACAGACTGCACTCCTCCGTCGAGTTGTGTTCCGACGGAGACATCAACGTACTGGCGAGTCAATAACGCAGTACGTCGCGGACCTACAGGGCTTGGCTAGCTCATACAAATTCGGGGCATTACAGGATGAAATGGTGAGAGACCAACTCATATTGAACACTGACAGTGATAAAATCAGGGAAAGACTACTGTTGGAAAATGACGAGCTGACATTAGCAGTAGCTATTAGACTAGCAGTGCAGGTGGAATCTGCTATGAACTGTGCAGCTAGTTTGTCTACCTCCCCCCGCCCCAACACACACATGCCAGTAGAGGCTGCGAGCACGCTCAGCTCAAGGGTGTCCCTCCTCAATGTGAGTGCAGACGACGGCGGGGACAATATACTGCTAGCCTCCCAGTCACGTGACCGCTCACGCCAGCCGTGCGGGAATTGTGGCTCCCTTTCACACAACTCCAGAGCCCAGACCTGCCCTGCCCGTGGCAAAGCCTGCTCCAACTGCGGGAGGCTAAACCACTTCCAAAAGGTCTGCAGGTCAGCCCCAGCTAGCGCTTCCAAGCCACCGACCACTATCATCCATAATGTCAGCTCAGGACGAGTGCCATTCAAAACATGCTCATTGGTGGTTGGTGACATCACACTGCCCCTCCTACTCGACACTGGAGCCACAGTGTCTCTATTGAATTGGGCGACATACTCTCAATTCTTCTCCCACAAACCACTGGGCCCGCCCACCACCACCCTGCGAGGCTACGCCGACTCCAAGATTGACATCGTTGGCTCCCTCCAGCTGCCGGTGAGGTACGGAGAAAGGACACTGCCTGCCTTCAATTTCAACATCGCACGCCGAGGGACCAACCTCCTCGGCCTCGACCTCTTCAGTGGCCTCGGTTTCTCTCTGCTGGACACCACAGGCTCAGAGATCCACACCGTCACCGATGTCTCCTGGCAGCAACAGTGGCCGGCACTGTTCAACGGCGTGGGCTGCCTCCAGGGTTTCGCTCACCAGCCCCTGCTAGACCAAAAAGTGACTCCGGTCATCCAGCCCCTTCGCCGTTCCCCCCTGGCTCTCCGTGAGGGCATCGCCACCGAGTTACAGAAGATGCTGGACGACGACATCATCGAACAGGTGAACGCGTCACCCTGGATCTCCAACTTGGTGGTAGCAAAGAAGAAGACAGGGGACCTGCGACTCTGCGTGGACATGAGAGCGGTAAACAAGGCCATCGTCCCTGATAAATACCCCCTGCCAACCACAGAGGAGCTCACCGCCCAGTTCCACGGGTCCAAGGTGTTCTCTAAGCTGGACCTTCGTCAGGGGTACCTCCAGGTGCCACTACACCCAGAGAGCCGCAACCTCACCGCGTTCATCACCCACAGGGGGATCTTCCGTTACAAACGCATGGCTTTTGGCTTAAGCTCCGCCCCCAGCTGCTTCCAAAAGATCATGGCCTCCGTCTTCGCTGGGATCCCCGGGGTGGCCATCTACCTCGATGACATCGTGGTGCACGGGGCCAACGCCGAGAGTCACGGCGCGAGCCTCCACAGTGTCTTAAGTGCGATGGCGAAGCACCACCTCACACTCAACGGCGAGAAGTGTGTCTTTGCCACCACGACTGTAACTGAGGGGTACAATTCCCTGACTGTATTACTAGATATGATACTTACTACCACTACCTTTGTACTTAATATTCGGCCACCCAGTACACGGCATAAATATATTATGATGAACACTGTAGATGAAACGGATCCAACACAAATGTACGAATTAGAAATAGGTCTTTATTTCTACACAGCGATGGTGTGTAGAGCAAGCACTTAATCAAATCAATCACATTTATGAATGGAATTAGTATGCACTTTTATGGCAAGAGTATTCGTCGGTATATCAATAGAGAATGTCCAATCTCTGAAGGCGCAGGCGGTACATATACGACCTGGAATAGTTTAAGGAATAACAGCAATGATACTTTAATGATTATATACTGGATACACTAGAGGGGGTTAATCCGGTCGCTTGTAAGCCGACAGGAGTAGGAGGGGGGGGGGTAGAATCCGGCTGCCTCATCCGGCCAAGGGTATCCCAGGTGAACCCACTGTAGTGCCGTTCAATGCGCCGGCGATCCTTGGACCACAGATGAAAGCAGGTGGACTCTTTGTGGGCCGGCTCTCTCCGTTCCACGGGGGAGAGACGTGAAACGACCTCGTCTTGCAGAGCGTCTCCTCACCTTGCGTCCTCTCCAGGGGGGGGGGTTCCAACACACGGCAGTGTCGGGGGTCTTTATCCATGGAATAATCAATGTATACAAAGCATAATCCGTGCCTGGGAAGGCGGGCTGTCGTCGGTAGAATAATCCGGTATACAGGTCCACTCGCTCGTCGGCTCTGGGGCTCCTCGGGTGCAGCTTCACGTGGGGTCAACCACCCTGGGTAAGCAGCCAGTTCTCTGCCAGAAACGATGGGGTGCTGACTACGGTAGTATTCTCACCGCACGAAGCACTATATATTAACAGACTATTATTAGCTTAATAGACTACGTCCAACTCGACGATATAGTGCCAAATATGACTATTCAAATATTAATATACACGATGTCTCAATACCGATGGTAGGCGAACTTGGCCTTACTCCCACACGTGGCGTCGCGGGGAGGCTTTACGTCTGTGACTCTATTGGAGGGTAAGAAACTGGACTGAAAAGAAAGTCCTACTTTAGTAGCGCAGTATATATACGCACTATGAACAAATAGTCCCATTAGTGGTGCGGTAGCCAGATTCCTACGCGGAACTAGGACTTGTTCGTACATGTGGAGCGGTACGTTTGAACTGGGTCTGGGGGGTATGGCAGCCTGGCACCAAGGTCTCGACCAATAGTAGAATGGAGACTATTATGGGATGTTCAGTAGGCTAGAATGGATATTCAATGCATATTGTACAAGGAATATACAAGGGATATCAGGGAATATTAGAGAATATACAAATACAATTAAATATATATATATATAAACAAATATATATATTCGGTTTAATCTGGCCCTTCACAACAGCCACCCCCTGATTGGTCCCAGACCTAATCAGTTAAACAGAGACAGATTAATCGCGTTGTCTATTTACACATAAGGGTTTGCTGTAGGGGTCAGTCAACTTCACAAAGTCATAGGGTTGTAGGGTCATGGTCATCATCGATTGTGTCTGGGAGTCGAGGCAGTTCTATGAGCCTCGCCACGGGACGGGTGTAAGTGCGACCCTGGACGAGCACTTCAGCTGCTCGGACCTTGCCGTCGGCACCGGTGATCACTTTGCTTACGCGGCCGGCCGGCCACATAGCTCTGGGCAGTGATTGATCAATAATCATGACGACTGTTCCTTCTGTCAAATTGTCTCTCTCCTTTACCCACTTCTGGCGGGTCTGTAGAGACGGTAGGTAGTGCAGTAGGAAACTGTTCCCAAACTTGTCGGCTAATACTTGGCTGTACCTCCACATTCGTCGGCCGTTCGCTTCTTCAGGCCGGTACATTGTCTGGGGTAATGCAGGATCTAGCCGCCCCATCAGGAGTGTGTTGGGGGTAACTGGGTCGATATCCGCCACATCACTGGAGACATAACCGAGGGGCTTCGAGTTAAGTACTCCCTCAATCTCCGTGAGGACTGTCATTAGGACTTCTTCCGCCACAGTCTGGGCCCCAAGTACTGCGTACAGGGCTGTCTTTATGGAGCGCACTTCTCGTTCCCAAGTGCCACCGAAGTGGGGTGCGTTTGGGGGGTTGAATTGGAAATCAACCTGTGCTGGAGCGAGGTGGGTCTTAAGTTCTGGGCCCATAGCTTGGAAGCTCTCTCTCAGCTCTCTTTCGCCGCCTTGGAAGTTTGTCCCATGATCGGACAATAGGGTAGACGGTCTTCCTTTCCGTGATGTGAATCGCTTCTCGGTTCCTCTTCCTTTCTTTATGTGCAGCGGGCCAAAGCAGTCCATACCCGTTGAGTGGAATGGCTTGTCACCGATTCGGAGGCGACATGGAGGAAGGTCAGCCATCCTTGGTATGCTGGGCTGCGCGCGCCACTTGCGGCAGTCTAGACATGTTCGCTGGAAGCGTCGTACCGCCTCATTTCCTTGTAGGATCCAGTAACGACGTCTGATTTCCGCGAAGACTCTTTCTGCTCCTGCGTGATGTACATCCTCATCGTATTTCTTTATAATCAGCTCTGTGACCTTGTGTCGGCTGTTCAATACGATCGGGTATTTAATGTCATCCGGTAGATTGGGGGCTCTGCGTAGGCGACCACCCACTCTGATGAGGGTATGAGCGTCGCTCTCGGGGGCCAGATGAATTAATCTGCTGTCGGATGGGACGGGCTTTCCTCCCTGTAGACAGGCCAATTCATCGGGGAACGAGTCTCTCTGGGCTCGCTGCAGTAGAAGCAATTCTGCTTCCTCGTAGTTAGCTGCTGACATATCAGCGGGGGACTTGCACTCCGGGTGGTACCGCAGGAATGTTCTTTGTTGTGCACTCTCTATGGACGTGCAATCATCTATGCTAGGGTCGGTGGAGGCTACGGTGCTCAATCCACAGAACACAGACTTCTTATTTTCCACCTCCTCTGGACTTGCTTCCCTCGGGATAGGCATGGGCCACTGTCCTTCCGGGAGTCTTAGGAATGCGGGGCCGTCACTGTGGTCATTGCGACGGGTGAGGTCATCCAGGGGCATCCCCCGGGTGATGACGTCAGCTGGGTTCTGTTTTGTATCAACGTAGCGCCACTCTGTTTCTCCGGTTAACTCTTCGGTTAAGTCTTGAATCTCGGTGACTCTGACTCCCACGAAGACTTTGTACTTGCATGAGTCCGATTTGATCCAGGCGAGTACCGTCGTGGAATCTGACCACAGGATTGTTCTAGACACCGGTATGGTGAGCTCACGTTGGATGAGCGTGGCTAGGTGCGCTCCGGCTAGGGCTGCGCAGAGCTCTAGACGTGGGATAGATTGTTGCTTGCGTGGGGCTATTCTCGAGCGGGCGAGGACAAATGCTGTGTAGATCTCTCCCCCCTGGTCTTGGGCCCGCAAGTAGGCTACTGATCCGTATGCGACCTCTGAGGCGTCACTGAAGACGTGTAAGTCCATTCTACATGTCTCTGGCCTCACCGTGGGTGGGAAGTAGCTTCGGCGCATATTAACGCCTGGGAGTGAGTGGAGCTCCATCTCCCACTCTCTCCAGGTGGATGCAAGGTGTGCGGGAATGGGGTCGTCCCAGCCCTGGTCCTTGTCCCACAATGCTCGTACAATCATTTTTGCCCTGGTGGTGTACGGTAGAATACATCCTAGCGGGTCATATTGTCGGGCGAGTGTTGTGTACACACTCCGTCTGGTGGTCGGCGCCGCCGCCGGCCTTCCCTGCTCCGTAGTCAGGGGCTTGTGTCTGTAGTGAAGCGAATCTGTTTTGAATCGCCACACCAATCCCAGGGTCATCTCCTGGGCTTCTCCCGGGATTGTAGCCATCCAGGTCTCGCTGCTGGCTGCCTTGTCCTCGGAGGAGAGGCTGCGCAGTACTTGCGGATCGCTGCTGGCCCACTGCCTGAGATCAAAGCCGCCTTTGATCAATGAGGCGCGGAGTTTAATCAGGAGAGCCTCGGCTTCTTCTTGGGTTGAAAGGCTTTGTAGACAGTTGTCTACGTAGAAGCTGTTCTTTACGCTGTGTCGGACCTCTTCGTCCGCTGCTGGGTCCTCTGCTACATGTTTCTGTAGTGCAAATGTAGCACAGCAGGGGCTGCACGTCGTTCCGAAGGGGAGGACTTCCCATTGGTAGATGGCTGGGTGCTCATCTCCTGGCTTCTCTCTCCATAGGAACCGTAACAGGGGCTTGTCCGCCTCTACTAATCTCACCTGCAGGAACATTCCTTTAATGTCCCCGCTGATGGCCACCTTTTCCTGGCGGAAGCGGAGTAGAACGCCGAGTAGGGAGGGGCCGAGTGTGGGACCGGGCAGTAACTCTTTATTCAGATTTTGGGATCCGATCTGGTAGCTGCAGTTAAATACTATGCGGTCTTTACCGTTGTGATGGACCTTGTGGTGAGGCACGTACCACGATTCAGTGGTCTGGTCAGCCTCTTTAATGTCCATCTTTGTGACGTGTCCCGCTGTGATGAGCTTCTCAATCTCAGCGCGGTATACACTCTCTTGGGCGGGGTTCTTGGCTAAGCGCCGCTCCGTGTTCAGCAGGTACCGTTCTGTGGCGTCTGTCTTGGCGTGGAAAGTAGGCATTCCTTCTCGCCGCAGGAGTGGCATGGCGTATCTCAACACGCCGTTGACCGGGACTCTCTTGGTCTCTGTCTCGAGGAGGTGAATGGCGTAAATGTCATCTTTAGAGCGAATGTCTTTTTTTCCGTTCTTAAAGGGCATTTGTTCTAAGGTCCATAGCCGCTCTACGTGTTGCAGGAGTGCGGTTTCTCCCTCTGTGACTCGGGAGTGGAGACATCTAGTGGCTGTACTTCGGTTGAGAGATTTGGCGAGCGGGCCTTGGAGAGTCCATCCCAAACGGGTCTCGACTGCTGCAGGACAGCCTCGGGGTCCGGTATGAACCCGGTCTATCGGGACAATGAGGTCTGCATGGTCGGAGCCTATCAACAGGGTCGGCATAGCATTGTCTATGAGCGGGATCGGTAACTTGCGCAGATGTACATATTTCTCCATCAGCTTGGCGACGGGGTATGTGTACCGCGACAGTCCTATTTCTTGGCTGGTGAAAGCGTCTGCAATCTGGTACCGTCGCTCAGGCTGGCCGCTTGCTGCGATAGAGAATGAGACATTCTCGCCCTTTATCGTCTTCAAATCTCGTCTTATTGTCCGAATTGTCATTTGGGTTTCGCTTCCCCGCAGCCCTAGCTGGGCCGCAGCGGAGGCGAGCATCAGGGTCTTCTCTGACCCGTCATCGAGGACGGCGTAAGTGTCCAGGACTTTATTCTGGTAGCTTAGTGTCACACGCACTACTTTTAGGAGTACTCGGGCTCCACTGCTGCTGGCGGGATCGATGTACATGACGCTCGCTTTGCGGCTGGATGGTGCGGGTGAAGGGCGCCGTCTGTTACTGTCGTGAAGTATGTCCAGATGGGCTCCATCGCACTTGGTGCACCTTTTCTTTAAGCGGCATTCGGCTGCCATGTGTGAGCGCGCACAGCGAAAGCAGCGCTTGTTGGACTTTATCCATTGAATGGCTTCCTCCGCGTTCAGCTTGGGGAAGGAGTCACATTGCGCTAGCCAGTGTTCTTTCTCACAGTAGGGGCACACTATCTTCCACTTCTCCGTTCTGGAGGGGGTACTGTGGCTCCTGCTGCTCGGTACTGACTCCGATTGGTGCATCACGGTCACCGATCTTCTTCCATCATTTAGTCGTCTGGTTCCTTCTCTGGAGCCAGGGGTGCTCCGTCCGAATGTATCTAGCCGTAGGCTGCTGACTTCTCTCGCCAGGAAGTCTGCTAGATCGAGGAGGTTCGGTTCGGGGCCATTCGGGTCTCTGTGGTCCCTCTGCCGCCTAAAGCGCTCCTGACGAGCGGGCGGCAGCTTCTCCAGAATCCTTTCCACATTTGAGTTGGCATAAAGTTCATGCCTCCCCTTCTCTCTTTGCGCTCCCAACATCCCTACCAGGGACTGCACTCTGATGGACAGGTCGTCCAGTGCTCGATTGTCTATTGCTGGGGGTAAGCGGTCAATGTGTCGGATCTCCTGGATCACGTAATCCCATATGCGCCCATACCTCTGGTCCAATGCTACCAGCGCTGCTGTGTATGGGGTGGTGGAAGTCGCGTAGGCGAGCGCTATATTGTGTGCGCGGGGCACCTTTAAGTGCTTCAGTAGGATGGCGTATTTGTGGCGTTCATCCAATACATCCACCAACATGGTCTCCAGACACATGCGGAGTTCTGTATACTGGGCCCGGTTCTCTTGGGTGAAGTCGGGTACCATAGGCGTGCCAATGTATGACGCTGACTGTGGATACATCGGCGAGCGTTGGGGGAGAGGCCTCCTAGGCGAGTCTCCTCCCGCTCCTTGGTATGGGCTGGTACTGGCAGTGTACCATGGCCCGCTTGTCCAGGTGCTGTTCCTCGGTGCGGGTCGTGCGTGGTCCTCACCCGTGTATAGAGTCGGGGGTCTGTAGCGCAGCTCCGCGGGAGTATAGCCTGGGCTGTACCGGACCTCCTGGTCCGGTAGAGTACTGTGCTGTCTTCGGGCGTGGTTCTCCTCCTCTTCCTCTTCGTCTTCAGTTAGGTCATCCAGTGCTTGTAGTCTCTGGTTTAGCCTCTCCACAGGATATGCTGCTCCTTCCCGGTTGCTAGGTCTCGCTTGGACCGGTGGGGGGAGGTGGTCTGTGGGGGGTATAGACCTCGTCTGTTGGTCAAGTTCAGGGTTGTTTACTCGGCTAGGGGATGCCGCCCTGGAGGTGTGTCTAGACGAGTTCCTGGAGCCTCTGGCGGAGGGAGAGGGTGTTGTCCGTCTGATCAGCTGTTCTATTAGTTGCGACTGCTGTCTGTCGCGCGCTGCGTCCCGTTGAGCACCGGCTCGTTCTCGGGCCACATTCTCTTCCATCTGAATGCGTCTTATTTCTAGACGTATCTGCTCGTGTTCGCTTCGCTGCTGGATCTGCAGTCGGTCGCGTTCAGCAGCGGCGTTCAGGCTGATGAGGAAGGCCTGCTGTAGGGTCCTCTCTGCCTCGCTGGGAGAAGGCGGTTGTATAGGGGAGCCTTCCCTCGGGGTACTCCTTGCGGAGCCTTGGAGCTCTATCTCCACGGTGCTCTCCCCGTCTTCTTCCGTGCCGAGTTCTCTCTCGGTAGCATTGTATTCCTCCCGGGACTCATCGGGGACTACTTCTTCAGTACTGGCGGGGTGTGAAGTCATGTCTGGTTCCCACTGGTCCCCACCGTGAACTTGGTCAGTTACATTAGAGCCCGTAGGGGCCTCTATGGTCGGGGTAGTCTGGGCGTTGGGGTTAGACATACTTTTACTTTCTAGTTTTACCGCGTTTACTGTTAGTAGAAGACTAGGTTGTTGACTGACAGCGTAGGCCTCTAAGTACTGAGGGAGCCGTCGTTCGCGCTGCGGGCGTTGGTTAGGAGGATCGTTTCGTGGAGTGTTCATCATAGGCCATTTCAATATTAATAACACTATATTAATATTACACTAATTACCCTCCGGCTCGAAGGACCAATTGTAACTGAGGGGTACAATTCCCTGACTGTATTACTAGATATGATACTTACTACCACTACCTTTGTACTTAATATTCGGCCACCCAGTACACGGCATAAATATATTATGATGAACACTGTCACGTAGATGAAACGGATCCAACACAAATGTACGAATTAGAAATAGGTCTTTATTTCTACACAGCGATGGTGTGTAGAGCAAGCACTTAATCAAATCAATCACATTTATGAATGGAATTAGTATGCACTTTTATGGCAAGAGTATTCGTCGGTATATCAATAGAGAATGTCCAATCTCTGAAGGCGCAGGCGGTACATATACGACCTGGAATAGTTTAAGGAATAACAGCAATGATACTTTAATGATTATATACTGGATACACTAGAGGGGGTTAATCCGGTCGCTTGTAAGCCGACAGGAGTAGGAGGGGGGGGGGGTAGAATCCGGCTGCCTCATCCGGCCAAGGGTATCCCAGGTGAACCCACTGTAGTGCCGTTCAATGCGCCGGCGATCCTTGGACCACAGATGAAAGCAGGTGGACTCTTTGTGGGCCGGCTCTCTCCGGTCCACGGGGGAGAGACGTGAAGCGACCTCGTCTTGCAGAGCGTCTCCTCACCTTGCGTCCTCTCCAGGGGGGGGGGTTCCAACACACGGCAGTGTCGGGGGTCTTTATCCATGGAATAATCAATGTATACAAAGCATAATCCGTGCCTGGGAAGGCGGGCTGTCGTCGGTAGAATAATCCGGTATACAGGTCCACTCGCTCGTCGGCTCTGGGGCTCCTCGGGTGCAGCTTCACGTGGGGTCAACCACCCTGGGTAAGCAGCCAGTTCTCTGCCAGAAACGATGGGGTGCTGACTACGGTAGTATTCTCACCGCACGAAGCACTATATATTAACAGACTATTATTAGCTTAATAGACTAGGTCCAACTCGACGATATAGTGCCAAATATGACTATTAAAATATTAATATACACGATGTCTCAATACCGATGGTAGGCAAACTTGGCCTTACTCCCACACGTGGCGTCGCGGGGAGGCTTTACGTCTGTGACTCTATTGGAGGGTAAGAAACTGGACTGAAAAGAAAGTCCTACTTTAGTAGCGCAGTATATATACGCACTATGAACAAATAGTCCCATTAGTGGTGCGGTAGCCAGATTCCTACGCGGAACTAGGACTTGTTCGTACATGTGGAGCGGTACGTTTGAACTGGGTCTGGGGGGTATGGCAGCCTGGCACCAAGGTCTCGACCAATAGTAGAATGGAGACTATTATGGGATGTTCAGTAGGCTAGAATGGATATTCAATGCATATTGTACAAGGAATATACAAGGGATATCAGGGAATATTAGAGAATATACAAATACAATTAAATATATATATATAAATAAATATATATATTCGGTTTAATCTGGCCCTTCACAACAACGACCATTGACTTTGTTGGGTTCCGCCTCTCGGCTGACGGCATGTACCCGCTCCAGTCAAACACAGAGGCCATACACAGTGTCCCAGAGCCCACCTCAGCGGCCCAGGTGGCCTCTTTCCTGGGCATGACGGCGTACTACCTCCGCTTCCTGCCACACTACTCCGACACAATTGCACCGCTGCGGAAGCTGTTGAAGCAGGACGAGCCCTGGCTCTGGACGCCTGCCTGCTCGAAGGCTGTGCGCCTCCTCAAGTCCCAGCTTACCTCATCACCAGTCCTGGCGTTTTTCGACCTAGACAGCACCACCCTCGTCACGTGTGACGCCTCCGCCGCAGCCGTGGGCGCGGTACTGTCACAGCTGCACGGGGGTGTGGAGAGGCCGGTCGCTTTCGCTTCACGGGCCCTTAGCCCCACAGAACAGAGGTACTCAGTGGGGGAGCGAGAGGCCCTGGCCTGCATCTGGGCATGTGAGCGCTGGCATATGTACCTCTACGGCCGCTCATTCACGCTTAGGACGGACCACCAGGCTCTCACTACCCTCCTCGCCACGTCAGGCACTGGCCACAAACCGCTCCGCCTCCACCGCTGGGCTGACCGCCTGCAGCAGTACAACTTCGGTTTGCAGTTCACGCCGGGCCGGGACAACGTAGTAGCTGACCTACTGTCACGCGCCATCCCCAGTTCCCCCACGGCCCCGCCCTCGACTCCCGATCGGGATCAGGCTGAGCATGACCTGGTCCAGCTCCTCCACACTCCCCTCCAAGAGACAGTGTCGCTGCAGGAGCTCCAGGACGCCTCGTCTGCTGACCCTGTCCTCTCTGCGCTCTCAACCTACATCAGGCAGGGTTGGCCGGCGAGGACACCTGACGAGCTGCTTCCCTATAGCAGACTCCGGGACGAGTTGTCATGCTGGAACGACTCCTGCGTCGCTCGTGGGCTCTGTACTGTGGTCCCGAGTGTCCTTCAGGCGCGTGTCCTTGCTATGGCGCACGAGGGCCACTTGGGCATAGTCAGGCTCAAACAGCGGTGTCGTGACTTGGTGTGGTGGCCAGGCATCGACAGGGAAATCGAGACCCTGGTCAAGGACTGTACTGCCTGTCTTCTGAGCGGGAAGACCAGGGCCCCAGCCCCGCCCCCACCCATGCAGCCATTGGACTGGCCGTCCCAACCCTGGGAGCACCTGCAGCTCGACATCTGTGGTGAACTGCACGGGGTACCGCATCACCAGCGTTTCCTCGTTGTGATCTACGACCTCCACTCCAAGTGGCCTGAGGTGGCGCCCGTGGGCTCGGTCACAGCTGGGGTGCTGATTGAGATTCTCGAGTCCCTGTTCACACGCTGGGGCCTGCCCAAGAGGATCACGACAATGGGCCCCAAATGATCTCCCACGAACTGGCCTCCTACCTGGGGGGTAAGGGGATACGTCATATCCGCACGTCGTTCTACAACCCGGCTGCGAACGGGGGGGTGGAACGGCTGAACCAATCCCTGAAGAATGGCATCAGGGCCCACCTGGCACAAGGGTGCACATTCATCAACGGTCTCCAACAGACGCTCCTGCACTACAGGGCTACTCAACACGCCACCACAGGCGTCTCCCCAGCCTCCCTCATGCTAGGGCGCGTGTTTTAGTTGCCCCTGGACAGGCTGCGCCCTACTCCGGCTCAGGCTCCAGCCCACCCGCTTCAAGCCACAGTCAACGCACGCCAGCGCCGGATGAAGGACCGTTTCGACAGGACCCGACATGCGAGACCACCTACCATCGCCGTCTCAGACTGGGTCAGGATTCGGCGACCCCACCGGGACAACAAGCTCCGGTCATTCTGGTCTGACCCGGTCCAGGTCAGACAGCAGCTTGGCCCGGCCTCATTCAGGCTGGCTGATGGGACGCGTTGGCATGCTGGTCGACTGCGCAGGGTGCAGGCTCCCGCTGCCCCGGGACAGGGTGTGCCCGCGGCTGTAGCTCTGCAGGACAGACGATTCAATGACGTTGCAGCCCCAGCACCCGCGGCTATAGCTCTGCAGGACAGACAATTTGATGATGTTGCAGCCCCAGCACCCGCGGCTCAGCCTGAGGCTGCGGGACCTCCGCCGTTGGCTGTTGCAGTGCCCGGGCCCCGCCCACTCCGAGCACGCAACAGGCCTGCACACCTGAATGACTTTGAGACTGAGTATCACTCCTAGGTTGAGTGAAGGGGGGGGAAATGTTACGTCTGGTACTCTAGTGAGTGCCAGCACTTTAACTAGTGTTCTAACTATTGCGACAGTGTCGTGTTATTCTGTTGAGTTTCACGTTACGGCATATGGCCGAACGTGACGTTGACGTTGATGTTCTGGTGTACGTTACAATGCATGTGTCTTCAGTTCAGTAAACACCGACATGCTGAAACTACGTGTTGTCTGATTCTTCCAACATAACACACCCTACTCCTCAAACCTTTGCACTTGCTTCCCATTGCTGCACAGATCCAAGGCAGATTTAACGCTCTAATTGGAATTTTTTTTTTCAAAACTATATATATCAGTATACTGTATATAAATATATATATTAGAGGTGGGCATAGATTAATTTTTTTAATCTAGATTAATCTATCTGCAATCCTGGATTTAATCTAGATTAATCTAGATTAAAATGACAAAAAAAAAAAAAAAACCTGCCGAAGGCATTCAAAATATGTGTGTTCTACCCAAATAATGACCAGAAGTAAGTCCTTACTTTTTCTTTCCTCCTTATGTTTCTCAGGCCAGGTGGCCCATTACACCATGAGCCCATCTCCCGTTTCCAAAATGCATTACAGACTGTTTGAAAAAGCTGTTTTGCTATGATAATTGGTAATGAAATATCAAAATAATGTTCAATAAGATGTACTTGTGTTTAATAAGTTGTTTTATTCAGAAGTTAACACAAATAAATAATATTACCAGTACAGTACAGTATCTAGCACACTCTCAGGCGCAAAACTATTCAAAATATGTGTGTTCTACCCAAATAATAATATAATAATAATAATAATTAACAATACAATATCTAGCAGTAGAGCTTGTGGCAGAGACGTCGTACCTGGGCAGTGGTAATTAATACCACGACAGCTTCTGGTCAGCGTCGAGGTGCAGATATAGTCCCCTCATCAGGGGAGGATAGGGTGCAGCTGGGGAGAGTGGGGTGTTTGCCCGTGTGTGAATTAGGGGGATGGAATACAGCTGGGTGAATGAGGGTGAAGGAAGGGGTGACTGAAGAAAGAGAGGATGATGAGGAGTGCGCAGTGGATAGAGAGGGGGATGAAGAGGAGCGTGTGGAGGACGTGAGGGGAAAAGGAGGGGGAGTGAAGTATGACCGTGCTGTGATTATGACAGGACCCCCCCCTCGACGGGCGCCTCCCGGCGGCCCAGGCTTGTCAGGGTGAGCCCGATGAAAGTCCTGGACGAGAGCCGGGTCCAGGATCATTGGCCGGGAGATCCAGCTCCGCTCCTCCGGGCCGTGGCCCTCCCAGTCGACCAGGTACTGGAAGCCGCGGCCGCGTCGCCGCACGACCAGCAACTCCCGGACCACGTAGGCCGGGTGGTCGTCTATCACCGGCGGAGGAGGGGGCTCTGGAGCAGGGGGAGACAGGGGACTGGAGACTACCGGTTTGAGCTGGGAGACATGGAAGGAAGGGTGAATGCGCATATGGGGAGGGAGCTGGAGCTTGACAACAGAGGGATTAATGAGGGACAGGATCTTGTAGGGCCCCACGAAACGGGGGGTTAGCTTTCGTGAGACGGATTTGAGTGGCAGGTCCCGAGACGAGAGCCATACCATCTGACCTGGTACATAGGCGGGAGCCCGGTGGCGGTCGGCGAAGCGCCGGTTCTGGTCCGCAGTCCGGAGCAGCGCAGCCCTCGTCTCCCGCCCCCATCGTCCTGCAGCGACGGAGATGGTCCTGCACCGACGGCACGGCGATCTCCTCTTCCTGGGCAGGGAACAGCGGGGGTTGGTAGCCCAAAGATGACTCAAAGGGGGACTGACCTGTGGCCGCCGAAGAGAGGGAATTGTGGGCGTATTCCACCCATGGCAGGAAGGCGCTCCAGCCGGAGGGGTCCCGGGCTGTCACGCAGCGGAGTGCGGATCCCAGGTCCTGGTTGGCCCGCTCCGACTGGCCGTTGGTCTGAGGGTGGAACCCGGAGGAGAGGCTGACCGTGGCCCCCAGAGCCCGACAGAAAGCCCTCCAGACCTGGGATATGAACTGAGGGCCTCTGTCGGAGACGATGTCAGCTGGAATCCCATGGAGCCGGAAGA
Organism: Notolepis coatsorum; assembly: GCF_963971535.1. Lineage (NCBI taxonomy): Eukaryota > Metazoa > Chordata > Actinopteri > Aulopiformes > Paralepididae > Notolepis > Notolepis coatsorum. Next base: position 109,102,395 of record NC_140166.1, read on the forward strand.
CGTGGAGTACCATCAGGTCAGCAGTCTCTGCAGCAGAGGGGAGTTTGGGGAAAGCAACGAAGTGCACAGCCTTTGAGAAACTGTCAACAATGGTGAGGATGGCAGTGTTACCGTGTGAGAGGGGAAGGCCGGTGACGAAGTCCAGGGCGACGTGCGACCAGGGCCGACCGGGGACTGGAAGTGGACGAAGGAGTCCGGCGGGCGGTCGGAGGCCTTCGCACGAGCACACACGGTGCACGCCAGGACGAATGTGCGGGTGTCCTCTCTCATGGTGACCCACCAGAAGTGCCTCTTCAGCAGAGATAGTGTCCGGTCAATCCCCGAGTGGCACGCGAACCGGGAAGCGTGAACCCACTCGAGCACCTGGGAGCGGACGAGGTCAGGGACAAAAAGCCGGTTAGGTGGACCGTTACCTGGTTCCGGCTGGGCACGCTGTACCTCCCTGACGACGGACTGGATCTCCCAGGTGTCGGTGGCCACCAGACAGGAGGTAGAGAGGATGGTGTCGGGGTGTGTGGACCCCTCCTCACGGACGAACTGCCGGGAGAGGGCGTCTGGCTTGGTGTTCTTGGAACCAGGCCGGTAGGTCAGGGTGAAGTTAAACCTAGCGAAGAACAGCGCCCAGCGAGCCTGGCGAGAGTTCAGGCGCTTGGCCGTTGAGATGTAGGCGAGGTTCTTGTGGTCCGTCCAAACCAGGAAGGGGACCTCCGATCCCTCCAGCCAGTGCCTCCATTCCTCCAGGGCTAGCTTGACCGCCAGGAGCTCCAGGTTCCCGATGTCGTAGTTGACCTCGGCTGGGGTTAGGCGGCGTGAGAAAAAGGCGCAGGGGTGCAGCTTCTGGTCGGTGGCAGAGCGCTGGGAAAGAACCGCCCCTACTCCGGTGCAGGAGGCGTCCACCTCCACCACGAACTGGCGGGACATGTCTGGCTGGACGAGGATGGGAGCGGTGTTGAAGCTCCGGCGCAGCTCGGCGAAGGCGGAGTCCACTGTGTCGGACCAGACGAAGGGCACCGAAGGCGAGGTGAGTTGGGTGAGAGGTGCTGCGACCAGGCTGTAGTCTCTGATGAAGCGCCGATAAAAGTTGGCGAATCCCAGGAAGCGTTGGAGCTGTTTAACGTTGGTGGGACGGGGCCAGTCGGACACCGCTCTGATCTTCTCGGGGTCCGCCCGGATCTTGCCGCCCTCTATGATGTAGCCAAGGAAGCCGATGGAGGAGACGTGGAACTCACACTTCTCCGCCTTGACAAACAGCTTGTTCTCTAGAAGACGCTGGAGGACCCGGCGGACGTGCTGGACATGCTCCTCCATGGAGCGGGAGAAGATCAGGCTGTCATTTAGGTAGACGAATACGGAGCGGTGGAGTACGTCACGGAGAACGTCATTGACGAGGGCCTGGAAGACAGCAGGGGCGTTGGTCAGACCGAAAGGCATTACCTTGTACTCGAAGTGGCCGAGTGGTGTCTTGAAGGCCGTCTTCCACTCGTCTCCCTCCCGCATGCGGACAAGGTGGTAGGCGTTCCTGAGGTCCAGTTTTGTGAAGATGGTGGCACCTTGCAGGGGCTCAAAAGCAGAGTCGATTAAAGGTAGGGGGTATTTGTTCTTTACCGTGATGTTGTTGAGACCCCGGTAATCGATACAGGGGCGAAGGGAACTATCCTTCTTGGAAACGAAGAAGAATCCTGCGCCGACAGGAGAAGAAGAGGGGGTGATTATGCCCGAGGCCATGGATTCGTGAACGTACTTCTCCATTGATTCTCTCTCTGGGCGCGAGAGGTTGAACAGGCGACTAGCAGGGAGTGGCGCCCCGGGGAGTAAATCAATGGCGCAGTCGTAATGGCGATGGGGAGGCAGGGAGAGAGCCTGTTGTTTTCTGAAAACTGCCTTCAAATCGTGGTAGGCCGGCGGAATAGCAGACAGATCTATGGTCTCTTTGGGGGGGTACGAACCGGCGCCCTCTAGTGGCGGCCGAGCCGACTGTAGACAAGCAACGTGACAGTGGGCGCTCCAGCTGGTCACCAGGCCGGTAGGCCAATTGATAACGGGATTGTGTAACTTGAGCCAAGGCATGCCAAGGACAATGGGATTGTGGGGAGAGTTGGTAACGTGAAACCGAATACTCTCGCTGTGATTCCCGGATAGCAGAAGGCGAAGGGGTACGGTGTGGCGAGTAATCCGCGTGAGTAGTTTCCCGTTTAACCCCCGGGCGTCGCGGGGTATCGGCAGGGCGTCAGTAGCGTTGTTGTAACGGGAGACTACTCCGGCGTCGATGAGGTTCTCGTCAGCCCCTGAGTCAACCAGGGCAGATAACGGGAGTGTTTGGTTATTCAGACACAGCGTGGCGCGGAATAGCATGTTTGGGCCAGAGCTGGGAGCGATATCTAAACTCGAACAGACGCCCAGCGCTACTGTCGAGCCCCGTCGTTTGGGCGAAGCGAGCAAGAGGCAACCGAGTGACCCGTTTGACCGCAGTACAGGCATGCTCCAGTAGCGAGCCTGTGTCGGCGTTCGCTGGGAGGGAGACGTGAGCGGTCGAGATCCATGGGCTCGGAGGACCTATTTTCCTCAGCGCGGGCAGCGCGACGAGGCGGACCGGGTACAGGCGGACGAGTGGTGCTAGCTTTCTCTCGACGACGTTCCCGAAGACGCAGGTCCAGTTCTCTGGCCAAATGGATTAATTCGCCCAGGGAGGTGGGTCTTTCTTTGGACGCAAGCTCGTCTTTAATAGCGTCGTTCAAGCCCTGGCGAAAGGCGCCTCGCAACGGTGTGTCACCCCAGTCGGAGCCGGCGGCGAGGATGTGGAAATCGATAGCGTATTCGCTTACGCTGCGGCTTCCCTGGCGGATAGAAAACAAGCCGGAGGCCCCCTCTGAGTCATCTGGAGGGTGGTCAAACACCTTACGCATGTCGTCGACGTATTGTGAGTACGAATTGCAGAGGAAGGAATTGTTGAAGTGGAGAGCGGTGGCCCATCTCAACGCCGCGCCTGTGAGCAGCGCCGACAGGTAAGCCACTTTAGACCTATCGCTGTGAAACGTGTGGGGTTGTTGTTCGAACACTAACGAGCACTGGAATAAAAACGCACGGCATTTGGAGACGCTTCCGTCATAACGTTCTGGTGCGGGGACAGGGGGTTCCCTATGCGGGGGGCTTGGTGCAGCGGGGGTAGCGGCTGATGAGCCCTGCTGTGCCAAGTGTGCCTCGACAAGTAGATACTGTTTTTCTCGCTCAACGGAGTCGAGGGCGAGAGCGGCCAGCTGTGCCGTGACCGCGTCTAGGGAGTGGGCAAGTTGGTCTACCCGGGCGGTCTGGCCGTTAATGATACTCACAGACTGCTTCTGAAACTTCTTCCATTCCTCGGTCTCGTGTAGAGCTGGTGCTGTCATCTTGGTCGTGGTATACTGTGAGAACTGGAGTCTGGAGCACAGCCCAATTGCTGAATACACGAGAAGAGAAAGGAGCGGTTTCAAGGGTGTTTAATGGAAATTGAGCAACACAGGAATTGGGGGGAAATAGAACGGGGTTAATGTTCTGTCCTGTGGCTGCCAGTGAGCGGGCAAGCGGTCCTGGTGTTTGTCGGGGGAGCTGCTGGGTGGCAGCGGGTGAATAGGGGTTCCTCTTCGGGAACAGGTGACGTCCAGACAGGGACGCTGGAGCTGCTGGGTGGCAGCGGGAAAATAGATGTTCCTCTTTGGGAACAGGTGACGTCCAGACAGGGACGCTGGAGCTGCTGGGTGGCAGCGGGAGAATAGATGTTCCTCTTCGGGAACAGGTGACGTCCAGACAGGGACGGCGGTCCTTTGGGGCACAGGAGAGAAACGGGTTAGAGTAAGCCAATACACGGAGGGTATCTAGCAGTAGAGCTTGTGGCAGAGACGTCGTACCTGGGCAGTGGTAATTAATACCACGACAGCTTCTGGTCAGCGTCGAGGTGCAGATATAGTCCCCTCATCAGGGGACGATAGGGTGCAGCTGGGGAGAGTGGGGTGTTTGCCTGCAGTGATGCCGGTAACGCGTTACTAAGTAACGCGTTATTGTAATCTGATTACTTTCCCCCGAAAATAGTAATCTAACGCGTTAATCTTTAAAAGCCAGTAATCTGATTGCAGTTACTTGTCCAAGTGGCTGTGCATTACTATTTCGTTACTATCTCATCATAAATTCATAATGCAGGCGGAATGCAGTATTTTATTTCGTTTTCGACAGTCAAAAATACATTTTTGAGCTGTTTTTCTTATTTGGGAGTGACGTGGTGTGGCAGTGAAAGGGTTACACAAGAATGTGGCCCGCGGCGTGACTGGACTCTCTGTCTGTGAGTGACTCTGCTTTGGCCCAATCACATTCCCCATCCACAGTCTGCGAATCAGAGGCAGAGTAGGGCGGGTCTTCACAGCACGTCATGTGACATATGCGCCAATCGTGTGACAGCAGGGCTCCGTTGCATTCGTCTGAGAATTCCACCCCAAAACGCTTACAGGAAGAAAAAACGCGGCTTATTATTATTACCGAGGCGCGCGGCTTATTATATTATTAAAACAGCTACTTGTGGGCACTCATAAAAACACCGTGGTCTACAAGTTGTTTAGCGAGAGAGGATGGTGGTAATGTGCTTCAATAGAACAATGGATCAATGCCATGTCAAAACTCGGCTCCGCTGATTTGAAGGGCTCTGCAGTGTACACACACAGACACACACACACGCGCGCGCGCACACACGGGATCGCAGTAGCCACACACACATTTCCACTGTCCAATAGACAAGCGCCCTTTTCGACCGCGTGACATTGTTCAGATGTTTCAACTTCACCCCCAGAACCGCACCGAGTCCACCAAAACTATATGTGAAAGCGACCTAAACGTAAATACTGTCTACCGCTAAAAACAGCACATCCAATTGCATTGAAAGCATCTGGAATCACAACACTACGACGCTTCGACTAGGTACAGGAGGACTCGGAGGCCAGCCAAACAGCAAAAGAGAGAGATTGATTAATGTATATTTGATGGTGGCAGAGCAAAAGCTCTTATTTGCCAGATTTACAGTTAATTTACATGTTAAAGAGAGACTGATTGTATGTTTATAGAGAGACATTTATAAAAACAATTTAATAGTTACAGTTGATATAATTGAATAGTTCAGCCTGCATTTGTTAGATGTGAATGGATACACTGGTTTTGTAAAACCACTGGCTGGCTGCTCTAATGCTGTGAGCATCATAGACTGTTGCTTTACCATACTTGATGGTACAGAAGCTGAAGCACTAGTTTAACAATTTACGTTATGTGCAGAGAAACAAGTTAAAAACAATTTATGCACTTTCAATAAAGCGTTTAAAAAAAACGGTTGGGGGAACGACGACGACTTCGTAACCTAGTTACTTTCAAAGTAACTAAGTTACTCTGATAATCAAGTAATCAGTAAAGTAACTTGGATTACTTTTTAAAGGAGTAATCAGTAATCAGTAATCGGATTACTTTTACAAGTAATCTGTGGCATCACTGTTTGCCTGTGTGTGAATTAGGGGGATGGAATACAGCTGGGTGAATGAGGGTGAAGGAAGGGGTGACTGAAGAAAGAGAGGATGATGAGGAGTGCGCAGTGGATAGAGAGGGGGATGAAGAGGAGCGTGTGGAGGACGTGAGGGGAAAAGGAGGGGGAGTGAAGTAGGACCGTGCTGTGATTATGACAGCTTGTTAAGGACTATACCACAAATAAATAACAAATTGTAGGAGACGGGAAATCACGACCAAAGAGAGTGAAGTTTCTTTGACCACACATCAGTGTGCATCATTTATTAGCATAGCCATGGATACCACAACAAACCAAGCCAAACGTTCATATGGCCGCTCTAGCTACCCACAATGCCCTGTGTCCTTAAAGTGACAGTGTAGGTGGATTATGTCCAGTCCAGGTAAGTGTCCATGTAAGTGCCCACTACAAAATTTACTTATAGTGCAAATAAAACTTCAGACAATTGGTAGATACTGTACTTCCAAGTATTTTCTTCCTCGAAAAAGTAGAAAAGTGTAACAATATGAGGTGCTTTCAATGTAACTGAAAATTGCAATGTATAGCAAAACGAATGAATCCAAATGTAAACAGGTAATACATAAAAAAATATATATATACATCCCCATAAAAAAAAATCTCTTTCTCTGGTCACTGACAATGTGCTTATAAAATGAATATCTTGAAATCAGATACCCTTGCCAGTCCATTCAGAGTTCATCCCAGGAGATATAAAGAGCAGAGGTTACTGACCTCAGCAGCCCTAAAGCTTAATATCTTATTATCAGCAGCCCTAAAGCTTAATATCTTATTCTCAGGAAACCTAAAGCTTCATATCTTATTCTCATAAGCCCTAAAGCTTGATATCTCATTCTCAGGAAACCTAAAGCTTCTTATCCTTTTCTCAGGCAACCTAAAGCTTCTTATCCTTTTATCAGGAAACCAAATATAAACAGACCTACATCTCCATAAAAATAAATCTCTTTCTCTGGCCATTGTTGACAATCTCACTTCAAGAGGGTGCAGCCAGCCAATACATCTAAATTAAATTATGCTTTTTAAGCACTATACCACAAATAACAAATTAACTTTGTAGTGCAAATACAACTTCATACAATTGGCAGATACAGTATACTGTACTTCAAGTATTTTCTTCCTCGAAAAAGTAGAACAGTGTAACAATATGAGGTGTTTTCAATGTAACTGAAAAGTGCAATGTATAGCAAAACGAAGGAATCCAAATGTAAACAGGTAATACATAAAAAAATACATCTCCATAAAAATAAATCTCTTTCTCTGGCCATTGTTGACAATCTCACTTCAAGAGGTTGCAGCCAGCCAATACATCTAAATTAAATTATGCTCTTTAAGCAATTTACCAAAAATGTAAGATACCCTATCTAGCTATCCATTCACCCCTTCTTGTCATTTAACCAGTGGTTACTTGCAGGCATGTGTTGTTCATGGGACGGGGTAGCACGGTGTGCAAGCTCACTCGCTATTTGCATATCAATAGCGCCGGTCGTCAGGTGTGTTAAATACGTTCTCAGACACATTCACACCTAACTTGTTGTGAAGACGTGTTACATTCCATTCGTAGAGGCAATTAGGCACTGTCTTTAGTCTGTGCCCAAGCGAGGGGACATTAAATGCGCATTCGCGGGAGCGCGCGCACGCGCCGGGAGCGCGCGTGCACGTGGTGCGTGTCACCCCAGATGATTTCAATAACGCACCACTGGTTACTTGTATCTCAAAACCAAAAGCTTCTCAAATTTCTGGTCAGATAGCCTGTTCCTCAGTGCAGTCAACACTAGCTTCCCCAGCAGCCAGGGCCGCCTCAGGGGGTGTGCGAGCAGTGCGGTCGCACAGGGCCTCGCGGGAAGGGGGGCCTCGCAAAAAAAAAAAAAACAAAAAAAAAATATATATATTTATTATTTTTTTTATTTTGTATTTTTTTTATTTTTTTTATTTTTATTTTGCGAGGCCCCCCTTCCCGCGAGGCCCTTTTTCATCACATACCTAAAATCTAGTTTTGCTTATATGCTTATATATTTCACATTAGACACGTTTGTAGAATGTGTCTGACTTGTTCCTGGGTCTGCACCTGGGTCACTATTGGAGCTCTGGTGCTCTGCAGCAGGCATTGGTTTCAACGAAGGGAGTGGTTACTTACATCATAATACGCCGCCGGAAACTTAAACGAAGAAGAAGAAGAAGAAGAATCAGCTGCGTTTGAATATTTCGCACGTGCAGCTTTTGACTATTATGCTTAGTTATGCCAGCCAAGGTCGGTCATTATCAGTCGGTCAGTCACCAAGGAACGTTGACGAAAGGCGGGACAAATGGCCGGAGCCTTGTCATGATGCAGTCGGGATATAGGCCATGGCCCATGATGATGTCGGCTAGTAGCTAGCTTAGCTAAAGGCTATCTAGCGTTAGCTAACCTGCAGCCAAGGATGAAGAGGGTCGTTTGGCAGATGAACTTCGTCAACTCCACGCGGTTGTCTCCATCCTCTTGGACGTTTGGTGAGTTTTTAACCTATTCTATTAACTCTATTCTATTCCCGCCGTGGACATCGCTCTCTCTCTCTCTCTCTCTCACTCTCTGGAGCTAAACTGGCCGACTAGCTAATAGTACTACTAGTAGCTAACGGTGTGTGCCTGGTGTCAGCACCTGGCTGTATGTAGCCGCATAGCTTGCTTCTGCGTTTGCTAATGGTTAGCGATAGCCTGGTTGAGCTAACTGTTAGCCAGTTAGCTGTTTAGCTTCGACGTTAACTGCCGGCTGCGCTCGGCTGGGAACGTTCGTTTGATGCTATCAGTTAGCCTTGAGTTAGCTGTTAGCTTGTGCTACGACCATTGACATTAGCCGTGAGAATAGCAGGGGGTTCTGGCACTCTGACTACGACATCATCTTTGACAGAAGATGTAGTCGGGCCTGCACCATGACAAGGCTCTGGCAGCAGCTTATTTTTGTCCCGACAGCGAGAGGCCTTTCGTCAACGTGGAGACCTGTGTTACGGCCTTTCGCCCTGCGTTCCTTGGTGCAGGTAAGATTAATGAAAATGTCATGACATTACCCCACTCTTCCTTCCTTCCCCTCCCGAATGTTTTGTTAATAACGATGTTTTTTTCCAGGCAAAACATATGCTACTTCACAACATTTGGAGATACGACATGTGCTGTGTGTGAATGTCTTGGTCGTTTGTGTAGCTTGGGTAGCGTTGGGCCGTTGGCCAAAGCTGTGTGTGTCACAGTACCTGGCTAGCCTATTTAGCTGATGTCGGCCATTGGCTCCTTGCTGCTTTGGTTTCTCTGGTATAGACCCTCTTCTCTTTGGATTTAAGTGTTGATCTTTGTCCTTTTGGATCTCTCATACATGCTCTCTCTCTAACACACACACACATGCTCTCTCTCTCTCTCTCTCTCATACATGCTCTCTCTCTAACACACATGCTCTCTCTCTCTCTCTCTCTCTCTCTTTCTAACACACACAGTCTGCCTATGGCGGCCTTTCTCGATGGCTAGGCTGTGCTCGCTGAGTCTGTATAGTCAAGGATCTTCAGTCACAGTGCTCAGGTATTCTGCCACTGTGTACTCTCTGTTTAGGGCCAAATAGCATTTCAATTTCTTTCCAATGTGTCTCTCTCTCTCTCTCTCTCTCTCTCTCTTGGATTTAAGTGTTGATCTTTGTCCTTTTGGATCTCTCATACATGCTCTCTCTCTAACACACACACACATGCTCTCTCTCTCTCTCTCTCTCATACATGCTCTCTCTCTAACACACATGCTCTCTCTCTCTCTCTCTTTCTAACACACACAGTCTGCCTATGGCGGCCTTTCTCGATGGCTAGGCTGTGCTCGCTGAGTCTGTATAGTCAAGGATCTTCAGTCACAGTGCTCAGGTATTCTGCCACTGTGTACTCTCTGTTTAGAGCCAAATAGCATTTCAATTTCTTTCCAATGTGTCTCTCTCTCTCTCTCTCTCTCTCTCTCTCTCTCTCTCTCTCTCTCTCTCTGTACACTGTATATTGACTGTAGAATGGGAGCTCTCTCTCGCTCTCTCTTTTGCTATATGTTGACTGTATCATGCCCAGCCTCGGGCAGCGCTATTATTTAAGAATATGTTGACTGTATAAAAAAAAATATATATATATATATATATATATATATAAAAAAAATTTTTAACCTTTTTGGGGGGGGGGGCTCGCGTTAAATCTCGCACAGGGCCTCGCATTTCTCCCAGGCGGCCCTGCCAGCAGCTAAAAAGTCTCTCTACTGGGGCACTGGATGGAGTGGCTGCATTATGCCGGAGTGAAATCTTCTTTATCAGTGCAAATCCATTAAGAGAGTTTATCCCTTGTTCTCCTGATTTGAAATAATCTGCAACTTGACTTTCAGCAGTATCAGAGGTGTCGGTCTCATCCTCAAAGGAAAATAACTCATCCTCTATGGCAGAGTCTGTGCTGAGGTGGCTTGTTGGTGGGATGGTACCTGCTAGCTGGTCTTCTTCTTGGACAATTTTCCGACACTCTGCCAGCAGACTTGCCTTGGCCTTGTCCTTCCTATCCTGTGTCCGCAGCCAACGTAGTTTGAACTTGGGCAAAGTCACAGCAGCCAAGACAGCATCCTCGCTTTCCTGCACCTCTGCAAATCTTGTTTTGACTGCCTGAAATGATACATAAGGATGCAAAGTCCATATTATATTATCTGTATCTATCCCTATCCAGATAGAGAGATATGCATTATAGACTATTATGAACATATTTATAGATATTTAATTTTACATTAACCTATATTAATTTCCCTATTTGCCTATACATTCTATTTCTTTACAACAAGGCTTTGAAGGTCCATCATCTCATCTGTAGTCATAATGATTCATAACTGTAAAGGCTAGAATAGAATAGTTATCTTTTCCCATTCATATAATAAAATAAATGTATTGGGTAATTTGTTGAAGATCTAAAATAAATTAAAGTTCTTACTGTGACAATTGCCTCTGGAAGGTCAATTAGGATGTGCAGGCCACTCTTCAGTTGCAGGGTCTTGGATATCAATGTCTCCAGCGTGGGTAGGAGTGTGCCATGGAAACAATGATCTTCTCCCTGAAGAATGTCTAAGGCAACTGTAAGTGGCTTCATGACCATACAGTACTCCTTAATGAACTGGTGTTCTCGTTCTGAGATGGCTGTCAATCCAAACTTGGACAAGATGGTGTTCAGCTCAACTATAGGAATCCCAAATATACGAGCCAGGGTATCATAGAATGAGTTCCATCTTGTGGTGCATGGGACTAACAGCTTCTTGGAAATGACATCATGCACAGTCTCTGCAGCCACCGTTGACTGACTTGCCTTATTCCACAACCCTGTGCATTTTGTGGTAGCACTTCTGTAAACATGTTTTGTTCCGGGTGTTGACAGTAACCACTTGTCAATATCAGTGCATGACACCAGGTTCAGGGTGTGTGACGCACATCTCTGATGTGGCGGCAACGTGATCACAGTATCGTCTTCATCACCACCATCATCAAAAACAACACGGGTCTGCAAGGCTTCACTGATGTCAGTAAACGTCACCTCATCCTCGTCATCATCAGAGTCATCCCGCTCCACTGGCTGATGCATTTTGAAGGCCTTTACAAAATTTGAGCCATTATCTGTGACTGTTGTGGTGATTTTGAATGATATCCCATATGAGGAGTAGATATGGTCAAGTTCCTTTGCAATTTTGTCATATGTATGGCGTCCCTTGAACCTCCTGCATGCAGGGCCGCCTCAGGGGGTGTGCGAGCAGTGCGGTCGCACAGGGCCTCGCGGGAGGGGGGCATCGCAAAAAAATAAAAAATTATTATTTTTTTTTATTATTTTTTTTTATTTTTTTTTTATTTTTTTGCGAGGCCCCCCTTCCCGCGAGGCCCTTTTTCATCACAGACCTAAAATCTAGTTTTGCTTATATGCTTATATATTTCACATTAGACACGTTTGTAGAATGTGTCTGACTTGTTCCTGGGTCCTGCAGACATACTCACTATTGGAGCTTAGCTGGGGTTCTGCAGCAGCAGGCAGGTTTCAACGAAGGGAGTGGTTTTACTTACGTCATGTGTAGACAGTAGTACGCCCGCCGGCGCCGCGTGAGTCGAGATGCTTCCAGCGTGAGTCAGCTGCGTTTGACTATTTCATTTTCAGCGTGCAGCTTTTGACTATGCTTAGTCAAAGACGAAGACGAAGAAAGAGGTCGGTCATTATCATCATTATCAGTCGGTCGGTCGGTCACCAAGGAACGTTGACGAAAGGCCTCTCGCTAGCGGGACAAATGGCCGGAGCCATGATGTCGGCTATTAGCTAGCTTAGCTAAATGCTAACTAGCGTTAGCTAACCTATCCAGAGGAGCGAGGCGAGGCGAGTGGATGTCTTTTCAAAAGAAGGAGAAGATAACTTGTGAGCAGATAAATCTGTTAGGCAGCAATACGCCGAAAGGTGTCCAGTCTGCCGGAAAGTACTCGAAGAAGAAGAAGAAGAAATTACACCGTGGGGCCAAGAAAGTCTCCTTCCACGTTGATACTGCGTTATGGTGAGTGACCGTGAGTCAACCTATGATTATATACCCGCCGTGGATCTGACATCTCTCTTTCTCTCTCTCTCTGGAGCCAAACTGGTCGACTAGCTAATACTACTAGTAGCTAACGCTAACGGTGTGTGCCTGGTGGTGAGAGCACCTGGCTGTATGCATGTATACCATGACAAGGCAGCGAGAGGCCTTTCGTCAACGTGGAGACCTGTGTTGCGGCCTTTCGCCCTGCGCCCTCGTGCAGGTAACTAAGATTAATGAAAATGTCATGACATTACCCCACTCTTCCTTCCTTCCCCTCCCGAATGTTTTGTTAATAACGATGTTTTTTTCCAGGCAAAACATATGCTACTTCACAACATTTGGAGATACGACATGTGCTGTGTGTGAATGGTGTAGCTTGTGTAGCTTGGGTAGCGTTGGGCCATTGGCCAAAGCTGTGTGTGGCCTGGTGTCTCACAGTACCTGGCTAGCCTATTTAGCTGATGTCGGCCATTGGCTCCTTGCTTTGGTTTCTCTGGTATACCCTGCTCTTCTTGTTGGATTTAAGTGTTGATCTTTGTCCTTTTGAATCTGTCATACATGCTCTAGTCTCTCTCTAACACACACACACATGACAAACACACATGTTCTCTCTCTCTCTCTCTCTCTTTCTAACACACACAGTCTGCCTATGGCGGCCATTCTCGATGGCTAGGCTGTGCTCAAGGATCTTCAGTCACAGTGCTCAGGTATTCTGCCACTGTGTACTCTCTGTTTAGGGCCAAATAGCATTTCAATTTCTTTCCAATGTGTCTCTCTCTCTCTCTCTCTCTCTTTTGATCTTTGTCCTTTTGAATCTGTCATACATGCTCTAGTCTCTCTCTAACACACACACACATGACAAACACATGTTCTCTCTCTCTCTCTCTCTGTACACTGTATATTGACTGTAGAACGGGAGCTCTCTCTCGCTCTCTCTTTTGCTATATGTTGACTGTATCATGCCCCGCCTCGGGCAGCGCTATTATTTAAGAATATGTTGACTGTATATATAATAAAAAAAAAATATATATATATATATATATATATATATATATATATATATATATATATATATATATATATATATTTTTTTTTTTTTTTTTTTTTTTTTACCTTGGGGGGGGGGGGGGGGGGGGGGGGGGCTCGCGTTAAATCTCGCACAGGGCCTCGCATTTCTCCCAGGCGGCCCTGCCTGCATGCCAGGGCTGCCTTACCTCGCTTCATGCTTTGCGGATTTATCCAATGCGCCGTTACGCCTAGATAGCTCTTGTTACATGCAGTCCATATGTCTGCTGTTGTAGACACATATTCTAACTTCTCAAACGTTTGTTTGAGCTCCACATTCATTTGAGTATATTGGGCTTCTATATAGTTCAAAAACGTCTTTCTATACGGTAGGGCTACTCCTCCTCTGACCGGTATTTTGGCAACTAGTGCCCTGAATGAGTCCGACTCGACCGTAGATAATGGCAGCATATCCTCCACGACATACCTGGCTACCAGTTTGTTCAGTTCGGTCCGAGACAAAACGTGTGGCGGATCCTTAAAATCAAGCTTCAGTTGCTTAGGTTTTGTGGCACTGTCTCCTTCTCCTTCGGAGGTAGCCACTAATTTCGTGGAAGCATGCGATGTTGAAATATGTTTGAGTACGTTTTAATTACTCGACACCGACGTGGATAAGTACTTTTGCCCAGGGCATAATGTGCATTTCACGATTACACTCGTTCCTTTAATTTCTTGGAGGGAAAAGTAATGGCTATACTTCCATTTAGAGAAGGCTACATGTTTTGGTGCAGTTGGGCTCGCCATACCCGTCTCTCGTTGACTGTGACTCGCTTGTCTTGTTGTAAGTTCTAAGTTGTGTGTAAACATGCTTTTGAAGACCGGCCCCAACTCTACCTCTGATTGGCTTACCATGCAAATGTACTCAACCTCAGCCAATCGGCAGCATTTATACGCTTGTCCCAGCGCCCACTAACAAAAAAAAAGTATTGTGTCTCGGCGCAGAGATCAAGTTGACGGCTTTAATCATAGTAACGCATAGTAACGCGCCGCATTTTTTTGCAGTAACGGTAACAGCGTTATTAAGATTGGAAGAGTAATCCGTTACTCGTTACTGAAAACAGTAGCGCCGTTATTCTCATCACTGGTGAAGGTACACAGTGAACCTTTCTGCTTCATATTTATCATGTTTACTTGAAACTAACTGTAGTATTATATGCATGCTGTTTACATTTGTGGTTCTCTTTTTTTGAGCTACCAAGTCGGACTCCATTGAACTGGTGGTTGTCTGTAGTGTACCTAACTGCTTCCATCTCCTCCAACACCGGCACATCTGCTCAAGCTCCCGCCGTCAGCGAGACATCACCCGGATACTCCCGTCCATCCAGCACCACGGCTGTGTTGACATGCTACAATATCTTGCCCCGCAACTGCATAAACTGAACAACTGCACAATTCCAACATGCATCTCTGTCATCAAACAACTAGGACTTCTACACCGACCCCGCTATATTCACAGAAGCTCCCGAAGAAAGTTTGTTCGCTCCCAGCCCGGTTCACAACATCACATCCATCTGGTCTGCACGCACTTCCACTTCCGCATTCCCGCAAAATTACCTGTGAAGTGCGCAAGGCCAGCTGACTGCTGGGATGTACCATGTATTAGCTGTCATAGGGGTGTGCAAACCAGTCAACTTACAAAAAAGAGCCTGTTGGAGGATTTCAACAAGATAAATGCGACAACAGTGCAAAATATTTCACTATAATATTTCAAAGCAAAGTCAAAATAATAATAATAATTATTATTATTTTTGATCATTGATCAGCTGATCAACACTGGGGCACGTGCCCCAGTGATAGTGGTCTAAATACGCCGATGCTATAGAGAGTGGGGGAGGTTAAACAAGGACAGGGGGGGATTTAAATACTACCACTCACATCACTAATCAGAATAATAATAATAATAATAATAATAATAATAATAATAATAATAATAATAATAATAATAATAATAATAATAATAATAATAATAATAATAATAATAATAATAATAATAATAATAACATTATTATTAGTAGTAGTATTAATAATAATAATAATAATAATAATAATAATAATAATAATAATAATAATAATAATAATAATAATAATAATAATAATAATAATAATAATAAAATAATAATAATAATAATAATAATAATAATAATAATAATAATAATAATAATAATAATAATAATAATAATAATAATAATAATAATAATAATAATAATAATAATAATAATAATAATAATAATAATAATAATATAATAATAATAATAATAATAATAATAATAATAATAATAATAATAATAATAATAATAATAATAATAATAATAATAATAATAATAATAACAACAATAATAACAATAACAATAATAACACAACATCCTCAAACATCTCTAAGACGGATGTGTACTCTGGGCTGGGATTGGCCTCTCCTGCTGTGCCTCTGCACCCCTGCTGTCTCTGGCCTGGCACCCCTACCCCGCCCAGTGAGGAGCAGGTGGTGTCGTGTGGGGGGAAACCCAGCACCTAGCAGTGGGCCTCAGAATGCTGCTTTCGCCATCAGCCCAGCACACTAGCTGTGGAGGAATGTAAGCACTGTTACTCATCCTTCCTACCTGCCAGCACTCAGCCCTGCCGTGTCCAGACTTGACAGAGAGAAGGATGTACCGCAAGAGAGAGAACCCACTAATAAAATATGATATATTTATTCACACCTGTCTGAATATACTTGCACATATTCCTGTTTACATACCTGTATATACAGACTTCCGTTTAGCATCAGCATGTAATGGTCGCATTGGTCACAGCTCCTCACCCGTTTTTTTTTTTTTTTGCTTCAAAAACCACTTTTTACAACACCAATGTGTTTAAACCTCGACGTATATATTAACTGAGATCTTCAACTAACTATCCACTGAAAGAATCAAGATGACAACAAGGAGAGAAACAAAAAAGAAACGCGCAACCAAACTAACAGTAGAGGATCCGCCGGTGGATACGAGCTCTGTGCGGGAATTGGCAGGAGAGATCGAGAGAAAAACAGCTGATATTGCCACTTCTTCCATCGTCCCCGCCACCTCATCCGATATAGAGTCTCTTGCTAAACTAATAAAGATCTTAACCGATAAGGTTGATACTAAGGTTGACGCTATCAAAGAATCTATCGAATCCAAAATCGAAGAGTTAAAAGCAGCGGCTGCAGTACAAACCAAACGCACTACTGTAGTTAAAGCCACCTTGGTTGAACATACACTGAGATTCATTAGGGGCGATGGGGCTTTACATGACGGCATCGTGGAACTAACGGAGAAGATGGATGAGGCCAACGGGAACCTAACGGATACGATATTTGACAACAACAAGAAGCTAACAGCTAAGATACTCTAAATGGAACGTCATTCCCGTAGATTTAATATCCGTATAGTGGGACTGGATGAATCAGTTGACTGCACAAACGACTCGTTCGCGACAGTGTTAGCTCAAATTCTAGGACCAGATATCCTCTCCACACCACCTATAGTGGATCAGCGCTACAGAATTGGCATCCGAGACAACACCAACAAAAAAGCGAGAGTGATTATTGCTAGCCTACGTCAAACTGGAATAAGAGATACGATTATCCGGGCGGCATGAAAGAAGAGGGGAAATCTGCAATACAACGAGAAACCAGTGTATTTCTACGAGGATTTCTGCCGCGAGATTGTATCCCTACGAGCCCGTTACAAGACAGTGATGTCTCGTCTTTTTGAGAAGAGGTTCCCACCTACACTACGCTACCCTACGAGTCTTTCCATCATGGATAAAAATGGAATTGTGAGGTTTTGCCCGCTGCTCACTACCTTTTCTCTGTCTTCTTTAAGCCTACTGTTAGGAATTCCCTATTCTCTGTCTTCTTTAAGCCTACTGTTAGGAATTCCCTACTCACTCTCTCTAGCCCCCACCCTCTCGTTCCTTACCCTTAGTGGCCACACCTGTTTGATATTCTATTATCTCTCGCACCTGTGGTGGCAGGCTAATTAGTCCCCCTGTGGGCTTTAAATACCAGGGCGCTTCCCCTCGTTTTGGCGTGGGGTCGTGTTGTATACTTGCCGAGTCATATTCTCTAAACATCTAGACTCTTTCGGGAGATCCTCTGTCTGCCTATGCTGTTCCATTCTCCGGCGTCGAGATGTTTGCTCCAGCCTTCGCCAGCTGTCGCCGTTGCCTGTGGGGGAGACTGGTCTGCGCTCCCTGTACTTCCACGGGAGGCACCCCAGCGTTCCACTGCAGACCCCCGCGCAGCTGTTCGTCCTGACGCACATCCAGACCAGCGCAGACGCTCTCCAGTCCTCAGCGCGCAACGCGCATCTTCCAAGGACGCTCGAGCTTGGCACGCTCTCCAGACCAGCGCGCAACGCGCATCTTCCAGACCCTCGAGCTTGGCACGCTCCTCCGTACCAGCGCACAGACGCGCATCTCCCGGACCTTCGAGCTTGGCACGCTCCTCCGTACCAGCGCACTGACGCGCATCTTCCAGACCTTCGAGCTTGGCACGCTCCTCCGTACCAGCGCACTGACGCGCATCTTCCAGACCTTCGAGCTTGGCACGCTCCTCCGTACCAGCGCACTGACGCGCATCTTCCAGACCTTCGTGCTTGGCACACTCCTCCTCGCAGACGCACCCCGAGGCGTCTCTCTGTTCCGACGCGCACACCAAGGTGTGGCGCGCACTCTGTTCCTCGGCTCCGACAGCGGCTACCCGGTGGACGACGCCCTCGCCACCGCCACTGTTCCGACGCGCACACCAAGGTGTGGCGCGCACTCTGTTCCTCGGCTCCGACAGCGGCTACCCGGTGGACGACACCCTCGTCACCGCCACTGTTCCAGCACTCTGTTCCTCGGCTCCGACAGTCGGCTACCCGGTGGACGACTCCCTCGTCACCGCCACTGTTCCAGCACTCTGTTCCTCGGCTCGGACAGCCAGCCACCCGGTGGCGATGCCCTCGCCCCGCTGCTGTCCCTTACCTTTACGCATACGCCTGGGTGAGTTTTGATTGTGATGTCACTCACTCAGCGTAGTGCCCTTGCCCCCGTTCCCGCTGCTGTCCCTTACCTTTACGCATACGCCTGGGTGAGTTTTGATTGTGATGTCACTCACTCAGCGTAGTGCCCTTGCCCCCGTTCCCGCTGCTGTCCCTGTACCTTTACGCATACGCCTGGGTGAGTTTTGATTGTGATGTCACTCACTCAGCGTAGTGCCCTTGCCCCCGTTCCCGCTGCTGTCCCTGTACCTTTACGCATACGCCTGGGTGAGTTTTGATTGTGATGTCACTCACTCAGCGTAGTGCCCCTTGCCCTCGTCCCGCTGCTGTTCCCCAGCGTATTGCCTCTGTTTTTGGTTCTCACTTAGAATAGTATTTTTGGACTTTACATCTCCCCCTGTGTGTTTGTCACACGAAGATATTATTACTTTGTTCACTTTGTTTTTTGGACTGTTCTGCACCTGCTCTGTTTTTTCCTTTTGTGCATTAACTATCTCCTCTGTCCTGCAGAGCGGCCCAGATGATTTCCACCAGTCCTCCCAGTTCCTCCCTGTTTTCCCAGCCCGCCTCCGCGGGCCTCAGTCCCCTCTGTTCCCAAGTTCTCCCCTTCTAGTTCCACCTAGTTCCTGTTCCCTAGTTCTCCCCTTCTAGTTCCACCTAGTTCCTGTTCCCTAGTTCTCCCCTTCTAGTTCCACCTAGTTCCTGTTCCCTAGTTCTCCCCTTCTAGTTCCACCTAGTTCCTGGTCCCAAGTTCTCCCCTTCTAGTTCCACCTAGTTCCTGTTCCCTAGTTCTCCCCTTCTAGTTCCACCTAGTTCCTGGTCCCAAGTTCTCCCCTTCTAGTTCCACCTAGTTCTTGTTCCCTAGTTCTCCCCTTTTCTAGTTCCACCTAGTTCCTGTTCCCTAGTTCTCCCCTTCTAGTTCCACCTAGTTCCTGGTCCCTAGTTCTCCCCTTCTAGTTCCACCTAGTTCCTGGTCCCAAGTTCTCCCCTTCTAGTTCCACCTAGTTCCTGTTTCCTAGTTCTCCCCTTTCTAGTTCCACCTAGTTCCTAGTCCCTAGTCCTCTATCCCTAGCTCTCCTAGTCCCTAGTCCTCTCTCCCTAGTTCTCCTTGTCCCTGGTTTACCTAGTCTCTAGTTCCTCTGTCCCAAGGCGTTCCCTTAACCTTCCCTTAGGCGTTCCCTTACTTTCCCTTAGTGTTCCCTTTTCCTGCCCGCCTCTTAAAGGCACCTTTCCTTCCCCTCATATTATATTCCTGTATTGGTGATTCTCCCTTAAAGGGACAGTGCCCTTTTCCCTGTATTTCCCTGTTGTTCAATAAATATCTGTTTCTTGGCAAACCATCATACCTGTCTTGTGTTGTGCGATTGGGGTCGGTTACAAACCATAACAGGAATAAGGGTAAAGCTTTCCTCGCCTGAAGACGCCGAGGAGTACATGAGGGACCCACTATGCGGAGGAGGCTAAGTCTTATTATTCTTTTTTATTTTTTGATTACTTCGTTATAACTTGGACACCAAAAGCGGCATCAAACAAGCTTTGATGACATTTATGTAGAGATAGGTTAATATGTGACGCTAGATACTATATTATTGTAAAGGTTTGCTGTTTGGGCCCGCTAGATTTATGGGTTTTATGCAAGTCATGCTATGTTGTTGACATGTTGGAATACTCTGGACTTTTTCAACGCTCTGTGTCATATCGGAATATTCTGGAATAATATCACCCTATGGCATGCAGAAAGCCCTGGAACATAAACAGCAATTTGTGACCATACACAAGAATCATATCTGGAAGAACAACAACCTTTACAACGGAATACTGCCCACCCCTGTTTGGGGGACAAACTGCATACACGTATTTAAAACCTTCCTTTTCATCTAGGTGTTTAAGTTTGGCAAAGTTAGATTAAGATTTAAACAAATGTTCTCTATTTTTTGAGGTTTCTATAATTTAGTTCTATACATCTTTCTTATTCTTCGGTGTGTTTTAACTTATACATGTTAGTATAAGGTTTAAGTGAATATATTATGATATTTGAGGCATATTTTTTATTTTTATTTTTATTTTATTATTTTAACGGGAGAGTGGCTAAGCCACAGGTGACATTCTATTAAGGTAGAATTAAGAGTTTAAGATCCTATGGCAATTTGCATAGGAAAGTTAAGGATAAATGGCTCATTCTGGGCTCACTGGTCGTGTAAGGGAGGGAGGGGGGGGGGGATAGGGGATTATATGTATATATGTATGTTTTCAGGCTCGGCTCTCAACAGGACCTCAATAATTGGATATATATATCTATTGTGAATTGGTACTCCATACGAATTATACACAAGAATACAACAACATGTTTAGATTATGGCTAGTTTAAATATAATGATTTGGAATACTGGGGGACTAAACAAACAACATAAACGCAAAAGCGTGCTTACACTGATGAAAAACAAACAGGTTGATGTGGCTTTTTTAAGCGAAACACACTTATTAGTGGATGACAATGTAATGCTAGCGGACAAAATATATCATAACATTAGCTACTCATCTTTTGGAACGAGATCCCATGGGGTTGCTATAGTCGCGAAACGGAAGTTGAATATTGAATTGTTGGACGTATGGTCTGATGTGGATGGTCGAGTAACCATAGCTAAAATAAAATACAGTAACAGGAAAATCGCGTTGGTAGCGGCATATGCCCCAAATCTTTACGACGCCAACTTCTACGCTACACTCACTAGAGAAATGTTGAACCTTCCCGAGTATTCTTTTATAATTGGCGCAGATTTTAATGCTATTTGGGATCCTGTGATGGATAAATCTTATCCCACCATTTCCAATTATCAGAAACATGCATCTAATGCACTAAAGGATTGGGCCAAGAATACAGGTGTAAATGACCTATGGCGATTACTCAACCCAACGGCCCGAGAGTACTCTTTTCGCTCTGCAAGACACAAGACATTTTCCAGAATAGATTATGTTTTTGCATCCCCAAGACTATTTGATAATTATGATGTGGAAATGGTGCCCAATGCACTATCAGATCACAGCTATTTACTCCTGAAAGGTTCATTTGGTAGACTGTCATCCCGAGCCCCAAGATGGCGATTTAACTCGACACTGCTGAAAAACAATGAATACATTATACAATTCAAAGTTGAACTTATTAAATTCCTGCGGAGTAATGCGGATTCGGTACAGGACCCCAGAATGTTATGGATGTCGGTAAAGGGTTTTATCAAGGATTACACAACAGGCTTTTCCTCCAACCTACGCAAGAATCGTTGTTCAAAATTGTTAGAGCTGGAAACGCTTTACTCGTCGTTATTCTCCTCTTTACAATACAACTACTCGGTTCGATTGGAGTCTCAAATTTATGTGTTAAAAAAAGAGATTAACTCCATTTTAAGACAACAATCTGAATTTCAAATACGTAGCACAAGACAACATTATTACTTTCATGGTTCTAAACCAAGTCACCTACTAGCTATGAAGATACGATCCAACGCAAAATGTGCAGATATCCCTACTATTAAGGACCAACAAGGACTTGTTACAGACCCCAAAAAAATTAACGAGACTTTCAAAAGGTTTTACTCCAACTTGTACAAATCAGAAATGGTTTTCGATCAAAATAAACTGGATACATTTCTTAATCAAATTAACCTACCTAAACTCTCAATGGAAGACGCTAAACAGTTAGATACACGTATTACATTAGAGGAACTTAGGGAGGCTATATCTGAAATGCAAATTGGTAAGGCTCCTGGTTGGGATGGTATACCACCAGAACTGTACCTCTCATGTTGGGATGTAATTGGACCCCTATTACTAGATATGATTTTATACTCAATCAAAGAGGGGAACTTCCCCAGGGACGTCAATATAGCACTCATAACTGTCCTCCTTAAAAAGGACAAAGAACCCACCGAATGTGGTAGTTATAGACCCTTAAGTCTCCTCGGAACCGATCTCAAGCTGTATGCTAAGGTACTAGCCATCAGACTTCAAAAGCATATGACATCTCTAGTTCATCCTGATCAGACTGGCTTCATAAAAGGCCGCCTGATCACGGATAATATAAGACGGTTACTACATGTATTAGACGCCAGCAAGGATGCCATTCCACCTACAGCTGTATTATCCTGGGATGCGATGAAAGCTTTTGATAGGTTGGAATGGTCTTATTTATGGGCAGTACTCTGAAAGATGGGGTTAGGAAATGGATTCATTAATATGATAAAAGTATTATACAAAGACCCATCGGCCATGATTATAACAGGTAAATTCATCTCCTCACTCTTTCCTGTGTCGCGCTCATCCGGACAGGGTTGCCCTCTTAGACCTGGACTATTTGCTCTATCCTTAGAGCCTTTAGCACAGTATATAAAACAATCCCAATCCATAGAGCCAATCTCAATTAAGGGCACACAGCATCATATTAGTTTATATGCGGACGACGTAATATTGTTCATGCAAAACCCTACCACCTCACTGCCTCATCTTCTCAAGCTGATTGATGATTTTGGCAATCTATCGGGATTTAGGATAAACTGGCCAAAATCGGCCTTCCTCCCACTTAATGTCTCTGCGAAGACTACAATCCTTCCAGGAAGTATACCAATGGTAGAACACTTTAGATGTCTTGGAGTTGAAATATTCCCTACTATATGCCAAACGGTGAAGTATAATTATACAAGACTCCAAGATAGGATCACAAATGACTTTGACAGGTGGTCAAAACTTAAAAACTCAGTACAGGCCCGAGTATCAATAGTTAAGATGGATGTTTTACCTAGAATCAACTTCTTTAGTTCAATGTTACTGTTACCTACGGTAACATTCTCTTCTAATGGAGAACATTAGAAGAAAACATAGTGGCACCACATAGACTGCAGGATATAGTATACACCAAATTATCAATTAAGCAATGCGACTTGAAATTTGGTCCTCTTATTACACATGTAATTCGGATATGGCGTGACACACAGAAAAAATTCACTAACCAACATAAATGGCATAGCCATACTCCCCTATTCAATAACAATGCACTCCTTATTGCACAACGACCTATCAGATATCCCAAATGGGAAAAGCAAGGCATACATACATTGGGAGATATCTTCAACAAACGGGGTTTCTGTAGCTATCATGAAATTTATAACAAATTTAACCTCACCAGCTCCACTTATTATTTCTATATACAGTTATTAGCAACTTTGAAGGCTCATGGAGTCCCATTAAAGATACCACTTGAGCACCACAGATATCACAAATTCTTCTATGAAAGGGAGACATCGAGAGGCTTTGTATCAAACTTTTATCATCACTTACTTACGTCTTCGTATGGAGTCCTCCCCCTAGACTCAGTCTGGAGGAGGGATATACCAGACTTGGAAGTAGATTTTGATTGGCAAGAAGTCTGGGCAAACGTTCGACTAGCGTCACGCAACCCGGATGCCTGTTACTGTTCCGCAACCGTTCCTACTTCCGGGGTAGGCCTGATTGGCCGCGACGGCCACGTGACCAGGCGCGGCCACGCCCCGCGGCAAAGGCCGCTGTGTTGATGCTAGGCTGCTGTGTTTCAGTTAGTTCTGTGTTCCGTGTTGCAATAAACGTTCAACGATGTCAACAAAACGGTATCTTATTACGGCTTTCCTCCCGACGACAAAGAGAAGAGAAGGTGGCTGAAGCCTGAAGTTGATACAGTAAGTTTGATCGCGGTCTCGTGACCAGAATATAAAACATTACCTGTTGTTATTGTTAAGTCGCTATCTTGTGATAGTAACATGGTCGTTCTTAATGTAGCCTACTGTATATATCCACATGTGTTTGTACATATAACTGCATATAATCCTTTTACATATCTGTAGATACTACGCTATCTATATCTGTACATATCCCTTACCTACTCTTACTAGTTACCTGCTGCATCAATGTACATAATAATACTACAACTCTGTACATACATATGATCTGATTAGCATTATTACTCAGTAGTACTGATTTATATATTTTAAACAATATAATGAATTAAGGTTTTGTTTTATTTGTCACATAAGGTACGCGTACATTACAGTGAAACACTTGGTTCTGTATGAGCCTCCTGAGATTGTGCTTCAGTTTACAATGTATTTTCTTTTTGCAGGCATGATGACTTCACCCCATGACATCTGTACAGTCATTACAAAGGACGCACCACACTTACTGCTCTGATCGGTGTGGCTCCCAATGCAGTTATAACCTTCACCAGTGACCTAGGAAGTACCTCAGACAAGGCGATCACAGCTGTTCTCCCTGTTGTGTGTGTCTTTACAGGTTTCATTCCCCTTCATATAATAAATATCATTTACTTTTGGAAAACGTTGTTTATTTCTGCCGGGACCTGTCCTGTGCTTAAAGCACTCACTGGATGGGCTGGCTTCACAACAGCCCCGTCCAGGTATGTGTTATTATAGACCTTTGTTTGTGACAGTCTGCCACAACATTTTAAAGTGTGTGAAGAAACTTTGTGATTCAAGTGTATTGAATATCAGGTGGATGAGCCTAGATTTGTGAATGTCTTAAGATGCCATGTTTACCTGCACTTCAAGAGGTTTAATCGTCACATACAGTACATACACAATACATAAATGATGATAATAGTGAAATGAAGGTGGCCATGCCTGCCTTCGATTGTGCAAAAATACAATACAAAAATAGAATAGATTGTGGAAGTTAATAAATGAGACGAGCAGAAGAGTATGGAGTCTGCGCTTTACTTCAAAACAACTACTTGGTGACTGGCACGGCAGCAATTAAACCTCATAGCAAGGTCTAGGATGCCACAATTCAGTCGGAGCTTCATCAAAGTCAAGAGTAGCTGATCGATTAGAGGCATAATTCAAGCACCACAACACATGAAGTACTAGGGGTCTGTGTAGCAATGTCAAGGTGGTTTGGGCCTTGTTCAGCTCTTCGTTCATCCTCCACACTCGCAGGGAGCATTTGTTTTTTCCATTTGGTGGGAATGGATAGCTGATGTGGTCGGGGAAAGCAGTGTTGGCCCAGCTGCTTTGCCAGTGGGAAAATGCCACCCACAGACCCGTGAGTTACAGTTTGGGGTGAAGTCATGCCTGCAAAAAGAAAAGAAATTGTAAACTGTGATATGAACAAATAGATTTCTGTCTACTACAAGCTAAACATGTGATTGCTTTAAAATGGAAGGAGATTCAGAGACCTGACTCAGGTCATTGGATCAAAGAGATGTCTAACTTCTAGAAAGCACAATCTCAGGAGGCTCATACAGAACCAAGTGTTTCACTGTAATGTATGCGTACCTTATGTGACTGATTGATTGATTGATTGAAAACTTTATTAACAGATTGCAGAATGGGTACAGTACAGTACAGCTCAATACATACAATTGTTAAGGGGATGCAGACCAGAGAAAGACTTTCGTCTTGTTTACATCAGGGTCCCCCATTTTCAATTCATCGTAACATATATGACATACATGACATACAGATAGACAGTACTGCTACATCTATACATTTATGACATACCAGATTTGCAATTACAGTACTGTTTGTGATACAAAAAAGAGTCCAGAAAAAAAGAGTATATACATTTGACGTAGAAACTGTACATTGGATTGGGTAGGTGGGGGTGGGGGGGGACTGTACATTGGAGGTGGTTGGGTGGGGGGGGGGGGGGGTGGGTAGGAGTGGGGGGGGGGGGTTGGGTAGGAGGGGTGGGTGGGGGACACTGTACAACTGTACAAACAAAACTGTAAATTGGATTATTGACAGGACCATACTTGGTAATTTACTGTACATTGGAGGGGGTTGTGTTCGGACATTTACAGGGGCCAGTTTCGAGTTGCAGTCTCCCTTAGGTGTTTTTTGAGAGTGTTTTTGAAAGTGGGTAGTGATTCACATTCCTTTACAGCTTTGGGTAGGGCGTTCCACATTGATGTGGCATAATTGCGAAACGTGTTGACAAATAAAACAAAACCTTAATTCATTATATTGTTTAAAATATATAAATCAGTACTACTGAGTAATAATGCTAATCAGATCATATGTATGTACAGAGTTGTAGTATTATTATGTACATTGATGCAGCAGGTATAAAGACACTATGGTAGTCATACTGGCCAGCAGCGTAACTAGTAAGAGTAGGTAAGGGATATGTACAGATATAGATAGCGTAGTATCTACAGATATGTAAAAGGATTATATGCAGTTATATGTACAAACACATGTGGATATATACAGTAGGCTACATTAAGAACGACCATGTTACTATCACAAGATAGCGACTTAACAATAACAACAGGTAATGTTTTATATTCTGGTCACGAGACCGCGATCAAACTTACTGTATCAACTTCAGGCTTCAGCCACCTTCTCTTCTCTTTGTCGTCGGGAGGAAAGCCATAATAAGATACCGTTTTGTTGACATCGTTGAACGTTTATTGCAAAACGGAACACAGAACTAACTGACTACCGCGGCGCGACAACCAGGAAACACAGCAGCCTAGCGTCAACACAGCGGCCTTTGCCGCGGGCGTGGCCGCGCCTGGTCACGTGGCCGTCGCGGCCAATCAGGCCTACCCCGGAGTAGGAACGGTTGCGGAACAGTAACAGGCAACCCGGATCATCAACAGATTAATCTTAATTATATTCATAGGACTTACCTGACTCCTATAAGATTGAACCGAATGGGGCTTAAGGCGAGACACTGCAGGTGAATAGTCAAATATACTTTTTTTGTTGATTTTGAGATTTTGTTATATTTTGCTTCCTAAACATGTCTTCTATGAAACTAGTGACAATAAAACGTCAATAACACACATTTAGTTGTTTATTTTACATCATTTTGCCTTATTGCATCCATAAATGTGCACATATTTAATGGGGAAGTGCCTCATTTGCATATATAAACATAAATTTCAGAAAACTTGCAATATATTTTTTCTTAGTTTATATGTACATAACAAATTGGGAAAGTTTCATAGTGATATCTATTCAAATATTTTTTGCCTATTAGGGGGTACTACACTGTACTACACTGTTTGTAGCCTGTGTGTAGTTCTGTTCAGTTCAATAACATCATTATTATTATTATTCAGTTATCAGGCATGTGTTTAGGTTGTCTATTACTAATGGTTTGATTAGGTATTGTGTTTGTAAATATCTGTTTAAAAAAAAAAGTATGTCATTTTACAATACAGAACTTTGAAGGCGTTTTCCCAAAAATTAGTTTTAAGAGTTTTTCCTCATACTCTGAGCCAGAAATCTCCACTTCAGTAGCACACACATACACCAAACCTTCCAGTTCTATTCATATCTATGTTCTGAAGGTATTTACAGATGGGTTTGTTGATATCGCATTCATACCCTGATTTATATCACATTTTATTCCTAAAATCATGGCGAAATATGGAATTTTACCATAAAAATTGACTGAATGGAGTATTTTCTGATTTATGGAGTGATAAAAAGAGATATCCAAAATCCCCTCTGTTTTCATCTATGTAATTTTTAATCCATACCTTCATTTTTGATCTAAATGTTTCATCCCTCAGCAATGAGGTATTGAATCTCCATTGCCTACGAGTGAACTTTTCTCCATCCAGACGAACGGTCAAGTCAATTCTCGCATGGTCTGATAGTGTGATTGGATTGATACAACAGTTTTTTACCATGTGAAGATGTCTTGAGTAGATCAAAAAGTAATCAACCCTAGAATATGAGACATTGGCGTTTGAATAGTAAGTGTAGTCTTTAACCTTTGGATTTAGTTCCCGCCACACATCAACTAGGCCACTTTCTTTGCATAAACCTTTGAGTACTTTTATGGACTTTGGTTTGTTACTTTTAGACTGTGTGGTCTTGTCCATCTTCTGATTCAGTGCACAGTTAAAGTCTCCGCCTATGACCCCAAATCCTTTGCAGTTTTCGTTGAAAAGCAATACCATATCTGACATGAATGCAGGGTCATCTGTGTTAGGAGCGTAGATATTAAGGAAAGTGGTAGATATTCCATTAATAGAACCTGAAATCAAAACATATCGCCCATTTGGGTCAGTGATTTTTTTCTCTAATTTAAATGGCGTGTTTCTATTGATTAGAATAGCAGTTCCCCTACTGTGACTTTTGTATGAAGAAAAATACACTTGTCCCACCCAATCCTTTTGTAGCTTTAAATGTTCAATTTCTGATAAGAATGTTTCTTGCAGAAAGGCTATATGTACCATCTTATCTTTTAGAACAGATAATTTGTTTGCCCTTATAATGGGATTACCCAAGCCTTTGACATTCCATGAGTTTATTATCAAATCCGACATAATGGTTGCAAAATCTTATTAGTATTACTTATGAGTATGTCAAGTTGTTCTAAAGCATATATTGTCACTGTATGCATTGAGATATTTAGAAAAGAAAATAACAAACAATAAAGAAAAAGACAATAACATACAATTGTCCACCCTTGTTGTGGTTCCCAGACCCACAACATTGTGTTGGCTTCACTTTTAGTAGGCCAGAGAAAGAAAACAGTAGAGAAATAAAAACTAAAGAATACTAACGTTTTCATAAATGGTGTGGTGCCCGGAGCTCCTACCCTCATTTATTTTAATCCCCCCCCCCCCCCCCCCCCCCCCACTTCCATCATAAAAATAGTTCTTCAATTTCATCCATGCTTAATTGTGTAGAATTGAAAGAAGCAGTCATTGCAATAGTATTATAACTTACAAGTGTTGACGTCTTATCGTGGGGTAAACCCCTTTCAAATGGTACAGTCCGCGTTTGTTGCAGGAAGTATGAGCGCAAACGTGACTGCAGGACGGTGTATACAAAACAGATTCACGTGGATCTTGACTAAACCATCAACACACACGCTTTTCATAGATGGATATTTCTACTACACGATTTTCATGAGGGGGGGACCTAACAACGTCTTACCTCCACTCTTGGTGGCAGAATGCAGAGTTAATGTGAAACTTACTGCGACAGTTCGATTGTCTCGAGAAACTCCTTCACCGCTGTTGGGTTGTTGAAGAGGACGATGCTGTCCTCGTGAAGGACACGCAGTCGATTTGGATATGCAAATCCTCTGAAGATATTCTTTTGGATGAGTACTTTGATCACCTCGTCGAATTCTCTGCGTTTGATCCGTACTTCCCTTGGCAGATCCTGACGAATGGTGAGTTTGATTCCCTTTTCTTGCATCTGTGTCTTCTTTGCAGTTTGTAGTATTAGTTTCGCATCTCTGAACCGTAGGAGACGAATCAGTGTTGGTCTTGGTGGTTTTCCTGGCTCAGGTGGGGTTCGGCCGGAGCGCATGACTTGTTCTATGTCGAATTGTTTGCCGGGGATTTTGAGCCAATGTGGTAACTTCTGTTCAATATAGTCAATAAGTTCTTGTCCATATTCAGATTTTTCTGGGAGACCCAATAGAACCAAGCTCTTCATCCGTTCTTTGTTTTCTAGTATGTCCACTTTTATTTCCAACGCTTGTATTTTCTTATTTGCACTGTCTGCTGTCTTCTTGTTGGTTGTCAGTGTGTCTTCAGCTGTTGAGACCCGGGTTTCTACTTCATCCAGGCGTAGCTTCTGTGTCTCCAGTGCTTTGTTGGTTTTTTTTAGCGTGACTTTGATTGCCGATACTTCGGTGGTCATATCTCCCAAGCGTGTGTCGATGCCATCCACTCTTTCTACTACCACAGTATGTTGGTGTTTTAATTCTGACATAATTGCCTGTAATGTAGGTTCAGGTTCATCCGTTTCGGTTTTTTGTGTTTGGTCCTCGTTACATAGATGAAAACAATGATCCTAGCATGGACCCAAACATAATCTGGGAAGCTTCAAAAGCCACTTTAAGAGGACATATTATCTCATACACATAATTTAGTAAAAGGGAAGAAATCGCACACACAAAAGAACTAGAAAAAGAAATTGAAAGATGCGAAGCCCTCCATAAAGTTGCAGCAACAGAAGACAACTGGAAACATTTAGTAACTGCTAGAGCCAAATTAAATATCAAGACTACAAATATAATCATGCAACAAATGAATCAGGTTAGACAAAAACACTATGAATTTGGCAACAAACCCAGTAAACTATTAGCCCATCAACTAAAAAAAGAACAAGCCGAAAGGACTATAAAAGCAATTCGGTTCAAGGGCAACATCACACATCATCCAAAAGAAATCAATCAGGCATTCCAGGAGTATTACAATATACTATACAAATCTCAAAGTAATTACACACAGGAGGAACTGGATAGATTCTTAGACGGTATCAAAATGCCAAAGCTCTCAGAATCAGATCAAGAGAGTCTTAATGCACCCTTTACCGAACAAGAAATACTAGCAACAATTAATTCAATGCCTATAGACAAAAGTCCAGGACCAGATGGCTTCCCGGCACAGCTATATAAGGAGTACTGGAATGACTTGAAACCCATTTGTATGGGAATGATTAACAACTTTGGACGCAACAAGGCACTTCCTCAAACAATGAGCTTGGCAAACATCACAGTACTGCATAAAAGTGGTAAGGATCCACTAGACTGTTCATCATACAGACCTATAAGTCTTTTAGATCATGATTATAAGACTATCACCAAAGCATTAGCGAAAAGACTTGAAACCATCACGCCGAAATTGGTAAACCCAGATCAGGCTGGATTTGTTAAGGGAAGATATGCTACTGATAACATCAGAAGGTTATTAAATATAACCAATAATTTGAATCTAAAACAGAGGCCCTCTCTACTCCTATCTCTGGATGCAGAGAAGGCTTTTGACAGAGTCGAGTGGAACTTTCTTTTTAACGTGTTGCAAAAACTTAATATAGGGTCAAATTTTATCCAGTGGATTAAAGCAATTTATCAAACTCCAAAAGCAGCAGTTATTACTAATGGCAATACATCTGATCCGTTTCTCTTAATGAGAGGAACAAGACAGGGGTGCCCAATGTCAAGCTCATTATTCGCAATAATAATAGAAATTTTGGCTGCATCTGTACGAGACAACATTAACATAAAAGGAGTGTATATCGATAAGGTTGAACACAAAATATCTTTATATGCTGACGACATTGTTCTATACATTGAGCAACCAGAAAACTCCTTATTACATCTGTATAACACAATCGAACAATTTGGAAAGTACTCAGGATACAAGATAAATTATAATAAATCTAATGCATGTCTCCTACATATGAAACCAACAAAAGAAATGCAGAAATCCTACCCATTTCGATGGTCACCAGGAGGCTTCAAATACTTGGGAGTACACTTTACACCGCAATTAAATTATTTATTTGAAAAAAATTACACTCCTCTTACAATTGAAATTAACACAGATCTAGGTAGATGGGACAAACTACCCCTATCCCTTCTAGGAAAGATAAACGTCATCAGGATGAATATCCTTCCGAGATTGAACTTTCTCTTTCAAAATGTACCCTGCTACCTATCTATAACATATTTTAACATATTGAATAAACGTATCTCAAAATTTATTTGGTCCAATAAAAAACCAAGGATTAAATTACTGACTCTTATGAAACCTGACTCCATGGGTGGTCTAGGTCTTCCCAATCTCCAACACTACTACTGGTCAGCCCAACTTCGAACTATAGTATCATGGTCATTGGGAGGACCAGACTCACACTGGATACAGATAGAAGCGGGACAGGTTGATCCTTTACCTCTAAACTCTCTTTTTTTATAAAGAATTTTGACAAAATAGAAAATATAAAGCAATATTTCACGGTTATGAATACCCTATCTGCATGGAAAGATTGCTCGAAAAAGTTTGGCATAACTAAATGCATCTCTGTTTATTCACCTATTCATCAAAACCCTGACCTAAAAAGATATTTTCATTCAACTGATATAAACAAGTGGAGACACTTGGGGGTAACTCAACTTAAAGACCTTTTTCATAAAAACTGGAAATTAAAAGCATTTCAGGAGCTAAGAGAAGAATACAACATTCCTAACTCAGACTTCTTAAAATATATGCAAATTCAAAGCACTTTAAGTTCACTTACTAAAGAAAACAAGTTAAGCTTTGAAATGACAGAATTGGAAGAAAAACTAACTACCTCATCCACAATTAAAGGTAAAATCAGTGAACTATATGAAATTCTAACTAATGAATGCCAAACAGTCTTCCCAGCTCTATTAAGATGCTGGGAGACGGACCTGGCAACGAAATTTGAAGAAAACAATTGGCAAGATATCTGTGATCGAACTTTCTTTCCCTTTACAAGCAATAAGATCAAAGAAAGTAATTTCAAATGTATTCATAAATTCTACCTTACTCCTGTAAAAATGCACAAAATCTCGAAAGAAAACTCACCAAATTGCCCAAGATGTAAAATTAAAGAAGGAACATTTCTGCATATGTTCTGGCAATGTAGCAAATTGAAGCATTTCTGGAACAAGATCCACTTATTTACTAAATCTGTCATGGAGTTGGAATTTGAGTTATCACCATGTGTCTATCTATTAAATAATATAACAAACTGCCACTTAGACCAAAAGAAATGCAGACTGTTGGTATACATAACATATTTTGCAAAGAAATGTATACTTCTTCTATGGAAAAATGAAATCGCACCAACATTCAATATGTTCATAGAACAAATATCTCAGTTTCTTCCCTTAGAAAAGATAACGCTTGAAAAGCACAACCAGGGTCACTTATTTCAAGAACTTTGGAATCCACTCTATACTCAACTGGAAACTCATAATGTAGTCCTATAAATGTGTCATATCTAAATAACAGACGTGGAGTTTTAGCAGATTAGATTAGCTGATCTGTTGAGGCTCTTTGTCTGCGTATAAGTGCCTGGTTGCCTGCGCATGGCTGTCAAACCCTGCCCCCACGGGGTCGGGTCTGGGAAAGGGAGCTGAACACGCAGCGGCCCGGACCCTTCTCTGTCGGAGTAGCCATCGATAAGCGGGTGTGAGCAACTGGGTGCTATAAAATGTCACTGTTTACAATACCGACATTTGCACTTTTATTCCTTATTCCTTATTTACTTATGATTTACCTACTGTCCCTTTATTTTATTTAATTTTACTTTATTTTTATTATTATTATTTTCTTTTTTTTGTTGTCTAATTGTTTTTTTGTGTATATGTGGGCAAGTGTATGTGTGTATGTGTGTGTGTGTGTATGCCTGTATGCGCGTGTGTGCGCGTGTACGTGTGTGTATGTCCCAGTGTGTGTGAGTGTGAGTGAGAGATGGGAGAATGGATTGAGTGGGGAGCACAAGGAAAATTGTTAAAAATTGTTCATGAGAGTGACACTGAACATTCTGTAGATCTGTCGATTGAATGTGAAACCTCATGAAAAATAAAAAGATTTAAAACAAAATCCCCTCTGTAATAACCTTTGGCTCTAATATGTCAACAAAATGAAACTATAATTTTGAAAATGGCTTTATCCATATATTTAAGTAGATCATGCCTCATTTGCATATTTAAACATACAATTTCAGAAAACTTGTAATACAAAAAAGTTTTGTCTTAATATAAGTAATCAACTGGGGAAGTCTCATTGTGATATCTATTAGTTAATCTTTTTACCCTATTCACCTGCAGTGTCTCCCCTTAAACAAGACTCTCTATGCTCCTTGTGTTCAAGGGGTGATATCGGTACATTTATACATATGTACTGGGAATGCCCCCCTGTTAAAATATTCTGGGAAGAAGTAACCACGCAATTATCAGAATTTGTATTTCTGACCATACCTGTAGTGCCTTCTGTATTGTTGTTGAATGATGTTTCTCAATTAGCAGCCACTAAACAGCTAAAGAGACTCATTTTGTCCGGTCTTACGGCTGCTAAAAAGCTGATAGCATCACGCTGGATTCAACCGGATAAAATGTGCCTGAAGGTATGGGCTCTTACTTATCTCGATGTGATTTATCTAGAGATATCTACAGCAAGAATTGTATGTGTCAATGAAGCCAGCATTGCAATCTGGTTAGAAGTGGTGGAGAGAATAAAGATTAGCATATGAATTGTAATCCTTGGTTAGAAACGAAATAATGGATGGATTATTCAAGGGGGGTCCTGAGGGGGGGGAAGAAGAGCGAGCAAGAGCATATGTATGTATTGTATTGTATTGCAAGTATTATGTATATATCTCGTAAACAACATTTATATTGATTCAAATATTGGAATGTATAATCCTGTGATTTATTGTGGATATTTACTGTTAATGCTTGTGTGTCTAGTTTTATGTCATGTCAAAAAAATATTTAAAAAAAATTGTTCACTACATACCTATATATACTACATCTATATCTGTATATCCCCTCGCTGGTATACCTGTATCACTGTACATAATAATAATAATGTAACACTGTACATCAGATTAGCATTATTGCTCAGTAGTACTCATTTATATTCCAGTTTAATCACTCACACTATGTATATTACTATTGCACTTGTTACATTTGCACTCTGGTTGGATGCCAAACCTATTTTCGTTGTACTGTACTTGTGCAGTATGATGACAATAAATTGTAATCTAATCTAATCTAATCTAATCATTGCACATGAGAAATTCATATGAACTGCATTTGGTAATTGAACTGCCTTCATTGAGCACTTTTATCCAAATCGCTTCACAACGTATACCTCACATTCATCCATTCACTCATACGACAATGCAATGTGTCAACCAGCAGTGTTCGGGGATGCTACTACTAAAATTTTAATTTAACAAACTATTAGCTACTTCAAAATGAAAAGAGGTTCAACTACATCTTAAAGGAAAACTCCAACATTTTGGGAAATTAGCTTATTTAACATCTTCCCTGGAGTTAGACAAGAAGATACATACTTTTTTGTCTCTGTGCATGCATTAGGCTTAGGGAACGCCCGCACCGTTAGCATAGCTTAGCTTCATCACTGGAAGTGGGTCAGACTTTTACCCTGAAGTTCCCTACAGTCCACTACAGTCACGAAATACACTTCAATACAACTCCCAAACGTTCCTGTAAACATGTTGTGATCTGTGTATTTACCACGTGGAGAAATAAAAAATAATTGAATTTGACATTTATGTTTTCTAAGCAAATATAATCGGAACAATTTTTTGCCTAACCACTCCTCTCTGGGCGCAGTGATTTGACGCAACGCAGTGCTACTTTCTAACGCTAACGCCAGTGTTTGTTTACATTTTCATTTCATTCAAAGGATCCGAACCGATTGAAGTTTATGGATACCATGACTGTGGTAAGTTTTAAGGGGCTAGCGTTACACAATAAATGAGTTATAATAATACCACGAGTGTGGATTCACTCGCCCAAACCCTGTAGCCGTGCATCGCAGTCAGAAAAGGGGCTAACTAGGTTGATAGTCCAGCAACGTTGTGACTGGCCTATTCATCAATCTCACCATATTCGCTAACGTTAGACAGATGGAATACAGCCTTCCATCTAAAAACATAAATTAAAACTTACCACAGTCATGGTATCCATAATAACTTCAATCGGTTTGGATCCTTTGAATTAAATGAAAATGTAAACAAACGCTGGCGTTAGCGTTAGAAAGTAGCACTGCGTTGCGTGTAATCACTGCACCCAGAGAGGAGTGATTAGACAAAAAATTGTTCCGAGTATATTTGCTTAGAAAACGTAAATGTTGGGCGGTTAGGTGGCCGAGCGGAGATTGCGTTCGTCACCAGCCCCGGAGCTGAGCTGGATTTGCCTGTTCGAATCCAACTCACAGCTCCGGGGTTGTCACCAGCTTGGCTGGCCGTCTGCACTGATACAATTGGCTGTATCAGAGGGTGGGAGAAGCTGGCGGGGTGGGTCCGGGTCGTTGTAAACAGCGACTCCTACAGTTTGGTCGGGGCGCCTGCTAAGCGCGGATTGGACGTGAGGGGGATAGTGTGGTCCTCCCACACGCTACGCCCTCTCAATGAGAATCCGTGCTGCCAGGTGAAAAGAAGCGGTGATTGGCTGGACGTGTGTCGGAGGAAGCACGTGGTAGCCTCCACTCTCCCAGATGATCTGACTGTGGGGGGTAAGTGCGCAGCGATCAGGAAGGGACTGGGAATTGGCATACGACTAACATTGGGATGGGAGAAAATCGGAGGAAAATGGGGGCGAAAAAAAAAAAAAAAAAAAAAACGTAAATGTTGAATTCAATTATTTTTTATTTCTCCACGTGGTAAATACACAGGTCACAACATGTTTACAGGAACGTTTTGGAGTTGTATTTGGAGTGTATTTCGTGACTGTAGGGGACTGTAGGGAACTTCAGGGTAAAAGTCTGACCCACTTCCAGTGATAAAGCTACGCTAACGGTGCGGGCGGTCCCTAAGCCTAATGCATGCACAGAGACAAAAAAGGTATGTATCCTCTTGTCTAACTCCAGGGAAGATGT
The DNA here is from genome assembly GCF_963971535.1 of Notolepis coatsorum. Lineage (NCBI taxonomy): Eukaryota > Metazoa > Chordata > Actinopteri > Aulopiformes > Paralepididae > Notolepis > Notolepis coatsorum. Next base: position 109,138,969 of record NC_140166.1, read on the forward strand.
TAAATAAGCTAATTTCCCAACATGTTGGAGTTTTCCTTTAACTACTCTCAAAAGAAATAGCATGTAATTTTTTTTAAACTACATCCAAACTACATTGTGGGAAATTATCACAATCTGAGTGTGGAATCTCATGTAGTTACACGGAGCAACAACTGAAGTGATACAGAGTAGAGTGTGGGTGTGTTTGATTTAGGGACCAGAGCAGCAAAGCCTCACTTAGGAATTCCTGAAGGAGTGTTCTAATGAGGGTACACGGAGCAGTTGCTCAGGTTGAATCAGGAAAGATAGTTTGTTTACTACCTAAACTACATGACCCACAGTACTACTACTGAGCATTTTACTGAGATCTGAATGTAGTTAAACTACCACCCAACTACTGCAAAATGTAGTTAAACTACCACCCAACTGCTGTAAACTGTAGTTAAACTACTGTACCACAAAACTACGGCTGTAGTTAAACAGCAAGTACTCCAGTAACCGTTTACTCACACCCATCCCTAAAATGTAGGCAGCATACACACACAGACATGCAACCGAAAACATGATCTCTTGCCTGGTGCATGCGTACCTTTCGGAGATAACAACAACAACAACAACAACAACAACAACAACAACAACAACAACAACAACAACAACAACAACAACAACAACAACAACAACAACAACAACAACAACAACAACAATGTATACACATAAGAAAACAGATCTGTCTAAATTATTTTGGTACCCTAAGATAGGTCAAGGCAGCAGTAATAATAATAATAATAATAATAATAATAATAATAATAATAATAATAATAATAATAATAATAATAATAATAATAATAATAATAATAATAATAATAATAATAATAATAATAATAATAATAAACTTTATTTGTATAGCACCTTTCATACAGAAACGGCAGCTCAAAGTGCTTCACAACAGAAAAAAGACAGGCATATAATGAGCACATAAAGTGCAGACATATAAAATCACAGTTTTTTACATTAGGATCTAACATCCCAACAGGCCACTTTGTTTATGGTTTGATTCAGTTTTAAATAGACAATAATAAAGACTAAAATAGTGCTGTCATGTACAAAGGTCTGATGACCACACAGAACAGTAACTGAAGCCGGCTGCACATGAACACAGGTGCACCAAGCAGGTGCAATCAGCTCAATCAGGGGGATGAGTGGTATCTGGGAAAGGGAGAAGGAAAAACAGGATTAGAAGATGACACATCTTGATTGATTGTAACCACGCCCCTTTTTAAAGCATTCTGATTGGTTGAGAGGTTTAAGGGGGCGTGACTTAGGGGTATGGCATACCTTATAAGGGCATATAGCAAAGTTTGATGGATTGTAGCCACGCCCCCTTTTTGAGATGATTTATGACCCCTATGGCTTCTCTGATTGGTCGAGGATGTAAGGAGGCGGGACATCCGGTTTTGAGGGAGGGACATCCGGTTTCGGAAGGGGAGGGCCATCTGGTTACGGAAGGGGAGGAGTTTTCAGAATTTTTTCAAAATAAAAGTTTTATCTTTTTTCAAACAAAAAAAGTCCTTCAAAATAAAAGATTCAAATATTTTTTTTTTTAGATTCAAAAGTTTTTTTTTATTTTCAGATTGTATGTATTCCAAGGTTTTCAGAATATGTATTTCTGTATTCCAAGGTTTTCAGAATATATCTTCACAATATGTATTTCCAAGGTTTTTCAGAAAAATACAATATCTTCACAATATCTTCAGAAGGTATTTTGTGTATCTTCAGAATAAAATACATTTTGTGTATTCCAAAAGCCAAATGTAAAATACAATGTGTGTTTTCTTCAGAAAGTGCATTTATTTCAAATGTGTGTGTGTTTTCTTAATGCCAAAAGCCAAATGTAAAATACAATGTGTGTTTTCTTCAGAAAGTGCATTTATTTCAAATGTGTGTGTGTTTTCTTAATGCCAAAAGCCTAATGTAAAATACATTTTGTGTATGAATCTATTATTCTTCAGAAACTGCATTTATTCCAAATGGTGAGTGTATCTTAAGAATAAGCATTTTCTTCCAAGTGATGTTTGTATCTTAAGAAATACCCTCTCTCTGTCTGTTTGCTGTTGGTGTGTAGAAATAATTCTCCCCTGCTCTGTGTGTCTCCACACTGTAGGCTGTCTCCTCTCTCAAATGTCTCTCAGTAGACTGAAATGAAAAGCTGCAGGTTCTCTGAAAATTCTGATTGTGACAAACCCCCGTAGATGTCATAGGAGGCGGGAGAATGACTAGGGCCAATGAGATGACTCAAAACCATCTGCCAAAAGCAGATTTATGACTCTGCGACTTCCCGTTTCTGTAGAAAAAACGGTCCCCAAGGTGGGTGTATGTGTCTGTGTGTGTTTTCTTACTGCCAAATGCCAAATGTAAAATACATTTTCTGTATTCCAAATTACAAATGTAATGTGTTTAAGCAAAAGTCTAAATAAATGTAAAATACAATGTCACAATCTTTAGATAATTGTGTTCAGAAAATTACAAATGTATGTATGTCTATATATTAGTTTCTTGGATAAAGACATAATCTTTATACACTTGTGTTTAAGCAAAAGAAAATTACAAATCTATCCCCTTAATGCTCTATGGGTGCCAAAGTGCACCATTTCATTAGCATGCAAGGGTGTAGGGTTTGAATATTTCGTTAATACGGTCCTGTGAAGTGAAATAAAATAGATTCTTTAAAAAGGTTGCATTACAGTGTTTTATATTATTCACATTAATTATTACACATATATTACATTATATATGATAGCTTAAAGAGTTGGGCTGAAAATATAAAGTACAGAAAAGATTGGTGTGACAGTGAGGCTATGTCTCTGTTCGGGGGAGGGGGGTGTGAACAGGACCCTCTCTTAGGTGCTAAAACACAGCATGGAGGGCGTGAAGATTAGGGGACATGCAAACTCAACACACATTTACAGTCATCATTCAAATGGTTTATATCTTTGTAACATGTACAAGTAATGTATTGTACAACATTATACTCATAGCATATTTTTAGTTCACACAATGTTCACTTGTTTTCACACATATTTTAAAAGATTTCCCCATAAACATGCTACTGTCCTAATAAACTAACCTACACTTTGATGCATATTGTTACACCGCTGACAGAGATGTATTATAATTATAATTTGGATAAAAACGTCAACTAATTGACTAAATGTAAATGGTGTAATACCAACTAATTGACAGTTTGGGACACGGTGGTGATTCTTATTTTCTTATTTCGTAAGACTAAAACTAAAATTAAGAGGTTACATGCCATAGAAAGACTTATGTCTTGTTTACATCAGAGTCACCCATTCTCTAATTCTAATTCTTAATGTTACATCCAGACATTTAGGACATAGCAGATTTACTAATACAGCACTGTTTGTGATAACTTGTAAGGGTCTATCTGTCCAAGCTGTTTTAACTGTTTCAATAGGGTATTTCAACCATCTTTAATTAAGACTTATTTTGGATATAGATCACCTCAAGGCCTGAATGTCCATACACTGTTTAGGCCTACATCTTTAGGTCAACTACCTCTTACCAACATGCACATCTAACCCCCATTTAATGTCACAGTACCCTGAAATAGCACAGAGTGTGGGGAAAAGGCCTTTTTCAAAATAAAAAACTTTGAAACTGTACACCATTCACCACCCTAGCTGATTTTAAAGTTCCAAATTAAGGACATTTAAAGAATGAGAGGGGCTAATGTCCCTGCATCATTGCATAACGTGGTGTTATATTTTATATTTATGGCCTGACCATCTCCCCCATACCAACATCCTGCAGTTCATTAACTTCCTTCCTCTTTTTTACCCCCAATGTTTTTTGTATTATTCACATTAATTATTACACAACACTATAATGATAACTTAGACTTGGGCTGAAAATATAAAGTGCTGTAAATATCAGTCTTTTTGAGGATCTGGGTGTGAACAGGGGGTATGTGTGTAGGGGCCCTGTTATAGGTGTCAAAACGCTGCAAGGGGGTGTGAAAGTTTAGGGAACAAACAACCTCTGTATAAACGCTTGTAATACTCTGCATTTTACTCTAAACAAAACTAATAAAGTCTGTATTACAGCTAACTCTTTAAGTTTCAATAGTTTGGATTTAATACATAATTCGTTGGTATGTTCTCTTGAATCTACATTGTGAACTATTCTTACTGCTCTCTTCTGTAATATAAATAAGGGCTTTATGTTGCTTTCATACGTGTTACCCCACACTTCCACACAGTAACTCAAATATGGTAGGATGAGTGAACAATATAATATTCGCATAGAATTATAATCAAGCACATTCTTTGCCTTGTTCAAAACAAAACACTCTTGGCTACCTTATTTTTCATGTACATTATATGAGGTTTCCATGTCATTTTCTCATCCCACATAACACCCAGCATTTTTTAACTCAGATACTCTTACAATATTAACTTCGTCAATACATAATGCCACATTGTCCTTCTTTCGATTAGTAAATATCATACATTTCGTTTTTCCAAATTTAGGGATAGCTTATTGTTATTAAACCATATCTTAAGTTTACACATTTTATTTACAATGTCATCTGCAAATTTTTTAAGGTATTTTCCTGAACTGAAGAAATTTGTATCGACAGCAAATAAAACTAATTGCAATATGTTTGACACTTCACATATATCATTAATATATAAAATAAAAAGTATGGGCCCCAGGACCGAACCTCGAGGGTCACCACATTCAATATTCATACATTCAGATGTGTAACCAGAGAGTTGTACATATTGTTGTCTATTTTCAAGATAGCCACTTAACCAGTTCATCGCCACCCCCGCTCACACCGCATGTTTGTAATTTAGAAATTAAAATGTGATGATCAATCGTATCAAATGCTTTTTTAAGTCAATAAACACCCCTATTGTGTAATTCCTTTCATCTACGGTTGTGGTTATTTCTTCATATATATTCATTAAGGCTAATGCTGTTGATCGATTTGCCCTGAATCCATACCGACTCTCACTCAGTAGGTTATTCTTTTCAATAAAACTATCTAAGAATCTTGAATCAAGAATCTTGGAAAATTGTGAAAGCAAAGACACTGGCCTGTAGTTGGTAAAGCTGTGTTTGTCCCCTGATTTAAATAGAGGAATAAGGTAGTGAATTAATAGAATTTTCCCACAGGGATGAGGTTTATCTTATCTAAGTGTGCTACTGTTTAATAGTGTATAGGGACAAAGTGTGTAATACTGCAATAGTTTAATACATTATTTTGTTCCTCAAACAGACATGTTCATGTAACTTGCATCAATCCGATCATACTTATTATAATCTATACCCTTAATTTCAGTCACCTTTCAGCCAACTGTGTTGAAGATTTGTAGCCTGGTCCAGAGTTTTTTTTTTTTTTACCTACCAGATAATCTGTAGCAGGCTAAATGTGAATAAAACACATTGAAAGCATGGTCAAGAGGCTAAAAGTGAGGTTGGGTTTCTTTTTTCAGAAACAAATAGTGCTTATTTTCTTTGATTGTCAAGGATAAACATAAATTATAGACATCTAAAATCATGAAACAGGTCGATTTTTAGTAGATTTAATCAATAGTCAGAAGGATAATGCTATTTTAGTCAAGGGTTGAGATATATCACCCCCATGACACATCCCTATTTTGTAAGACAAGCAGTTTGATGTTGTAATTACAGTGATTAGGCTTGCTTGCCTGTATACATTTTTATCAATCTGCTTTTGGTGTATTTTTTAGGTGTTTGGTTATGTTTTTATCTGTCCTTTTGAACAGGTCTAGCTAAAAGAGGAGATTTATGATCTCAAATGACTAAGGTTTACCAATTGTCATGCATGAATTTCAACTCTAACGTGTTACATAAGTAAAACAGACTATTTGCAAACAACATTGTTCTAAACAGTACTATAGACAGTGTGTATTTATATTTTAGCTAAATGTAAAAAAACATGAGAACACAATCCTAGTGAATTCTGAATTTGATGTTTATTGGATGAATGTCAAGGATAAACATAAATTATAAACATCTAAAACCATGAAACTGACTGATACACTTAAAACAGACATGTCAACATAGTTTTTTTTACCTGTTTGCATAATGATAAGGTATAAAAACAAAATGCTTCAATACAAATGTATGTTTTTAGAAGTTTAGTACGATCAAGCCCCAAATGTATTTTCTTTAACCTGATCTAAGCTACAGTATACAACTCATTTATGAATTACTTTGCAGTGTCTAGTTTTTTTAGCCCCCCAGAGTTTTATGCTCTCAATATTATGGGTATGCATTAAATCCTACACACAGCATGAAATATTCAATCAACACAAAGATGATGGTTCTAAGGCAAATACATTTTAACTCACTCATCATAGTTAGTGTATAGTATGGCTAACATGTATGAAAGTTGTTGATACAATATTATAATTCATAATTTTGCAGAAAAAAAGCTAAATACAGAGTATTACCGGCGAGGTTGTTTGATTTTTGTCCCGATGATTGAAGGAAATTCATTTTAAGAACCATTTAACATAAAACATTTTAAAACAAAGATGTATTTTTATTCATTATAACCATGAAAATAATACAAGGTCAGGTTTTACAGTGATTATAATGTTCACAGATAGGAATGTATCATTCACATTCAATTATCCAAATGTACTCTGAACAGACTTGTGAAGTTAGAGATAGGAATGTATTATTCACATTCAATTATCCAAATGTACTCTGTTTGAGTCAAATTTACTCTGTGAAATGTACTCTGCGAAATGTAAGGTGTAGCAAAAACAATTCATATTGTTTCAGTGATGGCCTGGTTGATAGCTACATTGTCGAGTTGTCTTATTTTTTATTCTTATTTCATTGTATAGTGAATCCAGGGGTATAGTGGAGCGATTATATTTTGTTTTTATAATATTTTATAATATCAAAACATGTCTTATGTTCTATAACATGTTCTTATATATCTACAAGTCAGAATGATGTAAAAAGAGTTCTACTAATATATTTCACTTTAAAAACGTGTACAGAAAGATAAATATCTGACCCCTGGAGCCCTGTCAGAGTGTATACAGGTTCAGTACAGTATACCACATGCAAATCCCATATGGTCTAGCGGTAAGGATGCCCTGCTTTCATCAGGGAGGCGCGGGTTCGACTCCTGCTATGGGAATAACACCTTTTTCTATACATAACAAATGTGTTGGTATGTTTTATTGTAACTGTTTGACTGTTTTTAGTGCGACACTACTGTCACCGGTATTTAAGAAGGGTCTAGGGTTATCTACTCAACACTAGGTCTGAGATGCATTTAAGTCCTATTGATAGTTTTTTCCATACCTTTGCAAGGATATGTATGACTGTGTTGCATTCATTTATTTTAATTTTAATATTAATATTAAATTTGGTGAACTTTATGGTATTTTATGGTTTATTTATGATTGTGATACTTCTTATTGAATTGTTTAAAGAATATGTGTTTAACCAGAGGAGTGATTAATGTATTGTTGGACCTTACAAATATGATTTGATCTCAACAACTGGTGACATTTCGAAGTCTTAAAGGGATCACATTCACATAGCTGAATATAGTTGCACAACTGGATAATATTTGTATTATTACTAGGATGAACTTAAAATCATTCAAAACAATTATTACATAACAATTATTACAATGAAACGCAGATGGTTATATTATACATTTTTTATTAACCTGTTCCACCCCAGGTGAAAATCTGCATAAAATGTATACCTAGGTAAATAAATATTGCTCCACTTCTACAAGGGCTATTTGCATATTCTTGGTATCTAGGAACATCTATGGACCTCAATGAATGTATTCTCAGTGTCAGAAATATTGTGTCTATTACTAGGCTTGCTTAAATTCTGATGAAACAAAGGAAAATATGAATTATGATTTTTCTTTTCATCTTTGACAGTGAATAAAACCATGATAATAATGACCAAACTTAGAAAACTGCCACTGAGCTCATTCAGTACCCTCTTGAGATCATGTGTACAAAAGATCTAAGGAAATTAATAAAGGGAAGATGATCAAATTGAAGGTTTTGTATATACAGTACTGAATTCTCCCATCCGGACCAATGCAATTTGAAATATTATTATAGAATATAGAATATATGCTTATACATTACCTTATTATAGCCAATTCGCACATTTATATATATATATATACATATAGTATCTTTCAAATGGCCGAGTTCAATTTGGATATAGTATCACCAGGCGTGCATAATAACATATACTGATATTTAATGTAATCGACTGTACTTTTTTATTTCTCCCACAGTGTAATCATTTTGTAACTAATTTCAGATCTAATTATTCCTACATGATTACAATAGTGTGGAGAAACTGTCTGCGTTTCAATATTTGTCAAAAACGTTACCTTTTGTAGCTTATTATCGCGAATCATAACAATTATTGATATGATTCATTCAGAACGCTGAACTTTGAACGACCATAGCGGACCACAGGAAGTGTAGATTGGAGAAATTCCAACACTGGCAGATAGGTAGCGAGGTCCTCTTCAAAATGGCCGCAAAAAGATTCCAATTCCGATCGTTCAACATTTTCATTTCCGCTTCCGGGTCAAAAACGCGAGTGAAAAATAAAAACTTAAAATGATATAAACTCACTTTTAACCTATTGCTAAACTATTGCCAACCTAACGTTTTACATTCTACATGTATTTGTGACATAGTAGTGATAATAATACTTGAAAACGTTTGATTTTAAAAACGTTAATTTATTGCATCACTCATAAAAATATTAATATATGATAATAATGTCAAAAAGGGGTCGGTACCGTCCCCGTGGGGTGGAACAGGTCCAAATCATGCTGCAACCTTTTTTTATCAATAATATAAGCGTGCATAACATCAATAATGTGATTAATATCTAAAGTTTCTAAACACTTATGATTTTTCAGTTTAAAAGCCGTAACATCCACTATTACGGTGTATAAACATAACAGGTGTGCTCTGTTAAAATGACCATTCAGATGATCTAAAATAGTAACTAAGCCGTTTTCAGATAGAAGACTTTCATCCTCTGAGAGTGTCTCTATCATATATTGCCAATTATTTAACAAGCCTTTCTCTCTCACCAGCTTCAACATATTTTCAAAAAGCCTTAAGCGCAGGCTATTGACATTCCCGGTTACAGTGTACAAGTGGGCATCGTTGACTTTATTAGCTATAGCATGCTTTAAAAGCAGTGCGATATCATAGTTTATAGAGGTCGTAATACAGCTGGTAGTCCTACTGAAGAAATTCCCCATTTCCTATGCTACGATCCTGGTACTTTAAACAACAGTTGATACTACAAAGTTTCTGTCAAGGACTGTGACTGTCAAAAAGATTGTGTGTATGTCTAGGTGGATGTATTTCTGTATGGGGGTGGGGGCGTAGCTGCGGACGGGTGTATATGACGCTATAGATGTGTAGGATAGAAACCTATATATTTAGAGAGTTACCTCTTAGAGAGACCCTAAAAAATAAAATGGCGAGCAGTCTAGCTACAACGGTTAGCCATGTTACGGACAGAGCTACCAGGATTAAAACCATGTTACTTGCACCTTGCAGATATGGTAGAGAGATCTATAATGAACTATGCCCTGTCCTCGGGGGTGTCCTAGGATTTGAATACGATGCTAGAGCTGAGAGAATACTGTTCTACAAGATGACCGTGGAGGATTTCCAGGGCGTTGCAAGCAGGCCTGAGATGTATCTAAAGGAGACGGAATTTTGGGAAATGAAAAAGGCTTCTTTTAAGTCTATGGATGGACTGATGGGTAGAACGCTTAAGGATGGACAGCTAATCACGCTGTTAATAGGCCATAGCCGGCTAGGGTACGGGTATGTGCATTACGAGGGTAGGATATCTATAAAAAGTACTCCGACACTTGATGTAGAGGCTGATCTAGCCATCTCCAGGCGGTATAATTCAACTCTTGACCATTTCATCTTCTCACTTCCGGTAACCAAGTGGCTGCAATGTCTCCGGACATGCGGGGAGGTCCTTCAAGAGGTGTTCGAGGCGAGAAGGCTCTTACAGAGCGAATCAGGGGACCTGGAGTACGATTGACCCCTGCGAGGGGGCGCCGGAGGGGGCGTGTCAACCCTAAATCCTCCTTTAAAAAGACTTACAGTGCATTTTGTACTTTTAGATAGCAATCATGGCTTTGTATGTGGCACATGAGGCTGATCCTGCTAACTCTGCATTGGATACATTAGATTGCCTGTCTCCACTAAACACGCCTGACGATGTTGAGACACTACCCGCTGGCGGTTATAGATTCATGGACCCTCTTTCACAGCAACCAAACTTTGCTTGGTATGAGGCTGATCCTTCTAAGAATGGATTGGATACACTAGATAGCCTGTTTCCACTATACGCTCCAGACGAGGAAGTTGAGACATTACCCGTAACTATGTATGGTTCAACTAAAACTCCTTCATTGCTAAGCCTCCTAGACACCCCTAGGACTAGTTACAGCCCTCTTTCAACGATTTGGGAGACTTCATCGCCGGATTCACCACCGTCAAACCCCGTCAGGTGTACGAATCGTAATAGCCCCTGGTACACGGGTCCTTGGGAGACTTCGTCGCCGGATTCATAACCGCCAACCCCCTTCATGCGTATGGATGTCCCTCCTAATAGCCCCTGCTACACCCCTCCTACATCAGAATCTGATGTATTCCACCCCGACCCCGAAGAAATACCTATCATTGATGTAACCAACAGAGCATCATCACAGCCATCCCCAACCGGGGGTACGGTTAAGAGACTGTGTCCTACTAGAAGAAAAACCTTCCACTTCCCAATCAAAGTAGCTACTCTTAAAGCCTTAGTGACCGCCGCGGAGCTGTCAGGACAATTGTACATCGATGGGTAACCGGGAATGTCAATAGCCTGTGCTTAAGGCTTTTTGAAAATATGTTGAAGCTGGTGAGAGAGAAAGGCTTGTTAAATAATTGGCAATATATGATAGAGACACTCTCAGAGGATGAAAGTCTTCTATCTGAAAACGGCTTAGTTACTATTTTAGATCATATGAATGGTCATTTTAACAGAGCACACCTGTTATGTTTATACACCGTAATAGTGGATGTTACGGCTTTTAAACTGAAAAATCATAAGTGTTTAGAAACTAGATATTAATCACATTATTGATGTTATGCACGCTTATATTATTGATAAAAAAGGTTGCAGCATGATTTGTAATATTCTTTAATAAAATATTTATAATATAACCATCTGCGTTTCATTGTAATAATTGTTATGTAATAATTGTTTTGAATGATTTTAAGTTCATCATAGTAATAATACAAATATTATCCTGTTGTCTAACTATATTCAGCTATGTGAATGTGATCCCTTTAAGACTTCGAAATGTCACCAGTTGTTGAGATCAAATCATATTTGTAAGGTCCAACAATACATTAATCACTCCTCTGGTTAAACACATATTCTTTAAACAATTCAATAAGAAGTATCACAATCATAAATAAACCATAAAATACCATAAAGTTCACCAAATTTAATAAATGAATGCAACACAGTCATACATATCCTTGCAAAGGTATGGAAAAAACTATCAATAGGACTTAAATGCATCTCAGACCTAGTGTTGAGTAGATAACCCTAGACCCTTCTTAAATACCGGTGACAGTAGTGTCGCACTAAAAACAGTCAAACAGTTACAATAAAACATACCAACACATTTGTTATGTATAGAAAAAGGTGTTATTCCCATAGCAGGAGTCGAACCCGCGCCTCCCTGATGAAAGCAGGGCATCCTTACCGCTAGACCATATGGGATTTGCATGTGGTATACTGTACTGAACCTGTATACACTCTGACAGGGCTCCAGGGGTCAGATATTTATCTTTCTGTACAAGTTTTTAAAGTGAAATATATTAGTAGAACTCTTTTTACATCATTCTGACTTGTAGATATATAAGAACATGTTATAGAACATAAGACATGTTTTGATATTATAAAATATTATAAAAACAAAATATAATCGCTCCACTATACCCCTGGATTCACTATACAATGAAATAAGAATAAAAAATAAGACAACTCGACAATGTAGCTATCAACCAGGCCATCACTGAAACAATATGAATTGTTTTTGCTACACCTTACATTTCGCAGAGTACATTTCACAGAGTAAATTTGACTCAAACAGAGTACATTTGGATAATTGAATGTGAATAATACATTCCTATCTCTAACTTCACAAGTCTGTTCAGAGTACATTTGGATAATTGAATGTGAATGATACATTCCTATCTGTGAACATTATAATCACTGTAAAACCTGACCTTGTATTATTTTCATGGTTATAATGAATAAAAATACATCTTTGTTTTAAGATATTTCATGTTAAATGGTTCTTAAAATGAATTTCCTTCAATCATCGGGACAAAAATCAAACAACCTCGCCGGTAATACTCTGTATTTAGCTTTTTTCTGCAAAATTATTATGAATTATAATATTGTATCAACAACTTTCATACATGTTAGCCATACTATACACTAACTATGATGAGTGAGTTAAAATGTATTTGCCTTAGAACCATCATCTTTGTGTTGATTGAATATTTCATGCTGTGTGTAGGATTTAATGCAGATCCATAATATTGAGAGCATAAAACTCTGGGGGGCTAAAAAAAACTAGACACTGCAAAGTAATTCATAAATGAGTTGTATACTGTAGCTTAGATCAGGTTAAAGAAAATACATTTGGGGCTTGATCGTACTAAACTTCTAAAAAAATACATTTGTATTGAAGCACTTTGTTTTTATACCTTATCATTATGCAAACAGGTAAAAAAAACTATGTTGACATGTCTGTTTTAAGTGTATCAGTCAGTTTCATGGTTTTAGATGTTTTTAATTTATGTTTATCCTTGACATTCATCCAATAAACATCAAATTCAGAATTCACTAGGATTGTGTTCTCATGTTTTTTTACATTTAGCTAAAATATAAATACACACTGTCTATAGTAGATACACTGTTTAGAACAATGTTGTTTGAAAATAGTCTGTTTTACTTATGTAACACGTTAGAGTTGAAATTCATGCATGACAATTGGTAAACCTTAGTCATTTGAGATCATAAATCTCCTCTTTTAGCTAGACCTGTTCAAAAGGACAGATAAAAACATAACCAAACACCTAAAAAATACACCAAAAGCAGATTGATAAAAATGTATACAGGCAAGCGAGCCTAATCACTGTAATTACAACATCAAACTGCTTGTCTTACAAAATAGGGATGTGTCATGGGGGTGATATATCTCAACCCTTGACTAAAATAGCATTATCCTTCTGACTATTGATTAAATCTACAAAAAATCGACCTGTTTCATGATTTTAGATGTCTATAATTTATGTTTATCCTTGACAATCAAAGAAAAAAAGCACTATTTGTTTCTGAAAAAAGAAACCCAACCTCACTTTTAGCCTCTTGACCATGCTTTCAATGTGTTTTATTCACATTTAGCCTGCTACAGATTATCTGGTAGGTAAAAAAAAAACTCAGGACCAGGCTACAAATCTTCAACACAGTTGGCTGAAAGGTGACTGAAATTAAGGGTATATGTAACTGAGGGGTACAATTCCCTGACTGTATTACTAGATATGATACTTACTACCACTACCTTTGTACTTAATATTCGGCCACCCAGTACACGGCATAAATATATTATCATAAACACTCTCACGTAGATGAAACGGATCCAACACAAATGTACGAAGTCGAAACAGGTCTTTATTTCTACACAGCGATGGTGTGTAGAACAAGCACTTAATCACTTAATTACATTTATGAATTGAAATAGTATGCACTTTTATGGCAAAGAGTATTCATCGGTATATCAATAGAGAATGTCCAATCTCTGAAGGCGCAGGTGGTAAATATACGACCTGGAATAGTTAAGGAATAACAGCAATGATACTTTAATGATTATATACTAGATACACTAGAGTGGGTTAATCCGGTCGCTTGTAAGCCGACAGGAGTAGGAGGGGGGGGGGGTAGAATCCGGCTGCCTCGTCCGGCCAAGGGTATCCCAGGTGAACCCACTGTAGTGCCGTTCAATGCGCCGGCGATCCTTGGACCACAGATGAAAGCAGGTGGACTCTTTGTGGGCCGGCTCTCTCCGGTCCACGGGGGAGAGACGTGAAGCGACCTCGTCTTGCAGAGCGTCTCCTCACCTTGCGTCCTCTCCAGGGGGGGGGGTTCCAACACACGGCAGTGTCGGGGGTCTTTATCCATGGAATAATCAAAGTATACAAAGCATAATCCGTGCCTGGGAAGGCGGGCTGTCGTCGGTAGAATAATCCGGTATACAGGTCCACTCGCTCGTCGGCTCTGGGGCTCCTCGGGTGCAGCTTCACATGGGGTCAACCACCCTGGGTAAGCAGCCAGTTCTCTGCCCGAAACGATGGGGTACTGACTACGGTAGTATTCTCACCGCACGAAGCACTATATATTAACAGACTATTATTAGCTTAATAGACTACGTCCAACTCGACGATATAGTGCCAAATATGACTATTCAAATATTAATATACACGATGTCTCAATACCGATGGTAGGCGAACTTGGCCTTACTCCCACACGTGGCGTCGCGGGGAGGCTTTACGTCTGTGACTCTATTGGAGGGTAAGAAACTGGACTGAAAAAGAAAGTCCTACTTTAGTAGCGCAGTATATATACGCACTATGAACAAATAGTCCCATTAGTGGTGCGGTAGCCAGATTCCTACGCGGAACTAGGACTTGTTCGTACATGTGGAGCGGTACGTTTGAACTGGGTCTGAGGGGTATGGCAGCCTGGCACCAAGGTCTCGACCAATAGTGGAATGGAGACTATTATGGGATGTTCAGTAGGCTAGAATGGATATTCAATGCATATTGTACAAGGAATATACAAGGGATATCAGGGAATATTAGAGAATATACAAATACAATTAAATATATATATATAAATAAATATATATATTCGGTTTAATCTGGCCCTTCACAACAGCCACCCCCTGAATAGGTCCCAGACCTAATCAGTTAAACAGAGACAGATTAATCGCGTTGTCTATTTACACATAAGGGTTTGCTGTAGGGGTCAGTCAACTTCACAAAGTCATAGGGTTGTAGGGTCATGGTCATCATCGATTGTGTCTGGGAGTCGAGGCAGTTCTATGAGCCTCGCCACGGGACGGGTGTAAGTGCGACCCTGGACGAGCACTTCAGCTGCTCGGACCTTGCCGTCGGCACCGGTGATCACTTTGCTTATGCGGCCGGCCGGCCACATAGCTCTGGGCAGTGATTGATCAATAATCATGACGACTGTTCCTTCTGTCAAATTGTCTCTCTCCTTTACCCACTTCTGGCGGGTCTGTAGAGACGGTAGGTAGTGCAGTAGGAAACTGTTCCAAAACTTGTCGGCTAATACTTGGCTGTACCTCCACATTCGTCGGCCGTTCGCTTCTTCAGGCCGGTACATTGTCTGGGGTAATGCAGGATCTAGCCGCCCCATCAGGAGTGTGTTGGGGGTAACTGGGTCGATATCCGCCACATCGCTGGAGACGTAGCCGAGGGGCTTAGAGTTCAATACTCCCTCAATCTCCGTGAGGACTGTTTCTGCTCCTGCGTGATGTACATCCTCATCGTATTTCTTTATAATCAGCTCTGTGACCTTGTGTCGGCTGTTCAATACGATCGGGTATTTAATGTCATTCGGTAGATTGGGGGCTCTGCATAGGCGACCACCCACTCTGATGAGGGTATGAGCGTCGCTCTCGGGGGCCAGGTGAATTAATCTGCTGTCGGATGGGACGGGCTTTCCTCCCTGTAGACAGGCCAATTCATCGGGGAACGAGTCTCTCTGGGCTCGCTGCAGTAGAAGCAATTCTGCTTCCTCGTAGTTAGCTGCTGACATATCAGCGGGGGACTTGCACTCCGGGTGGTACCGCAGGAATGTTCTTTGTTGTGCACTCTCTATGGACGTGCAATCGTCTATGTTAGGGTCGGTGGAGGCTACGGTGCTCAATCCACAGAACACAGACTTCTTATTTTCCACCTCCTCTGGACTTGCTTCCCTCGGGATAGGCATGGGGCACTGTCCTTCCGGGAGTCTTAGGAATGCGGGGCCGTCACTGTAGACATTGCGACGGGTGAGGTCATCCAGGGGCATCCCCCGGGTGATGACGTCAGCTGGGTTCTGTTTTGTATCAACGTAGCGCCACTCTGTTTCTCCGGTTAACTCTTCGGTTAAGTCTTGAATCTCGGTGACTCTGACTCCCACGAAGACTTTGTACTTGCATGAGTCCGATTTGATCCAGGCGAGTACCGTCATGGAATCTGACCACAGGATTGTTCTAGACACCGGTATGGTGAGCTCACGTTGGATGAGCGTGGCTAGGTGCGCTCCGGCTAGGGCTGCGCAGAGCTCTAGACGTGGGATAGATTGTTGCTTGCGTGGGGCTATTCTCGAGCGGGCGAGGACAAATGCTGTGTAGATCTCTCCCCCCTGGTCTTGGGCCCGCAAGTAGGCTACTGATCCGTATGCGACCTCTGAGGCGTCACTGAAGACGTGTAAGTCCATTTTACATGTCTCTGGCCTCACCGTGGGTGGGAAGTAGCTTCGGCGCATATTAACGCCTGGGAGTGAGTGGAGCTCCATCTCCCACTCTCTCCAGGTGGATGCAAAGTGTGCGGGAATGGGGTCGTCCCATCCCTGGTCCTTGTCCCACAATGCTCGTACAATCATTTTTGCCCTGGTGGTGTACGGTAGAATACATCCTAGCGGGTCATATTGTCGGGCGAGTGTTGTGTACACACTCCGTCTGGTGGTCGGCGCCGCCGCCGGCCTTCCCTGCTCCGTAGTCAGGGGCTTGTGTCTGTAGTGAAGCGAATCTGTTTTGAATCGCCACACCAATCCCAGGGTCATCTCCTGGGCTTCTCCCGGGATTGTAGCCATCCAGGTCTCGCTGCTGGCTGCCTTGTCCTCGGAGGAGAGGCTGCGCAGTACTTGCGGATCGCTGCTGGCCCACTGCCTGAGATCAAAGCCGCCTTTGATCAACGAGGCGCGGAGTTTAATCAGGAGAGCCTCGGCTTCTTCCTGGGTTGAAAGGCTTTGTAGACAGTTGTCTACGTAGAAGCTGTTCTTTACGCTGTGTCGGACCTCTTCGTCCGCTGCTGGGTCCTCTGCTACATGTTTCTGTAGTGCAAATGTAGCACAGCAGGGGCTGCACGTCGTTCCGAAGGGGAGGACTTCCCATTGGTAGATGGCTGGGTGCTCATCTCCTGGCTTCTCTCTCCATAGGAACCACAACAGGGGCTTGTCCTCCTCTACTAATCTCACCTGCAGGAACATTCCTTTAATGTCCCCGCTGATGGCCACCTTTTCCTGGCGGAAGCGGAGTAGAACGCCGAGTAGGGAGGGGCCGAGTGTGGGACCGGGCATTAACTCTTTATTCAGATTTTGGGATCCGATCTGGTAGCTGCAGTTAAATACTATGCGGTCTTTACCGTTGTGATGGACCTTGTGGTGAGGCACGTACCACGATTCAGTGGTCTGGTCAGCCTCTTTAATGTCCATCTTTGTGACGTGTCCCGCTGTGATGAGCTTCTCAATCTCAGCGCGGTATACACTCTCTTGGGCGGGGTTCTTGGCTAAGCGCCGCTCCGTGTTCAGCAGGTACCGTTCTGTGGCGTCTGTCTTGGCGTGGAAAGTAGGCATTCCTTCTCGCCGCAGGAGTGGCGTGGCGTATCTCAACACGCCGTTGACCGGGACTCTCTTGGTCCCTGTCTCGAGGAGGTGAATTGCGTAAATGTCATCTTTAGAGCGAATGTCTTTCTTTCCGTTCTTAAAGGGCATTTGTTCCAAGGTCCATAGCCGCTCTATGTGTTGCAGGAGTGCGGTTTCTCCCTCTGTGACTCGGGAGTGGAGACATCTAGTGGCTGTACTTCGGTTGAGAGATTTGGCGAGCGGGCCTTGGAGAGTCCATCCCAAACGGGTCTCGACTGCTGCAGGACAGCCTCGGGGTCCGGTATGAACCCGGTCTATCGGGACAATGAGGTCTGCATGGTCGGAGCCTATCAACAGGGTCGGCATAGCATTGTCTATGAGCGGGATCGGTAACTTGCGCAGATGTGCATATTTCTCCATCAGCTTGGCGACGGGGTATGTGTACCGCGACAGTCCTATTTCTTGGCTGGTGAAAGCGTCTGCAATCTGGTACCGTTGCTCAGGCTGGCCGCTTGCTGCGATAGAGAATGAGACATTCTCGCCCTTTATCGTCTTCAAATCTCGTCTTATTGTCCGAATTGTCATTTGGGTTTCGCTTCCCCGCAGCCCTAGCTGGGCCGCAGCGGAGGCGAGCAGCAGGGTCTTCTCTGACCCGTCATCGAGGACGGCGTAAGTGTCCAGGACTTTATTCTGGTAGCTTAGTGTCACACGCACTACTTTTAGGAGTACTCGGGCTCCACTGCTGCTGGCGGGATCGATGTACATGACGCTCGCTTTGCGGCTGGATGGTGCAGGTGAAGGGCGCCGTCTGTTACTGTCGTGAAGTATGTCCAGATGGGCTCCATCGCACTTGGTGCACCTTTTCTTTAAGCGGCATTCGGCTGCCATGTGTGAGCGCGCACAGCGAAAACAGCGCTTGTTGGACTTTATCCATTGACCTGCTTCCTCCGCGTTCAGCTTGGGGAAGGAGTCACATTGCGCTAGCCAGTGTTCTTTCTCACAGTAGGGGCACACTATCTTCCACTTCTCCGTTCTGGAGGGGGTACTGTGGCTCCTGCTGCTCGGTACTGACTCCGATTGGTGCATCACAGTCACCGATCTTCTTCCATCAGTTAGTCGTCTGGTTCCTTCTCTGGAGCCAGGGGTGCTCCGTCCGAATGTATCTAGCCGTAGGCTGCTGACTTCTCTCGCCAGGAAGTCTGCTAGATCGAGGAGGTTCGGTTCGGGGCCATTCGGGTCTCTGTGGTCCCTCTGCCGCCTAAAGCGCTCCTGACGAGCGGGCGGCAGCTTCTCCAGGATCCTTTCCACATTTGAGTTGGCGTAAAGTTCATGCCTCCCCTTCTCTCTTTGCGCTCCCAACATCCCTACCAGGGACTGCACTCTGATGGACAGGTCGTCCAGTGCTCGATTGTCTATTGCTGGGGGTAAGCGGTCGATGTGTCGGATCTCCTGGATCACGTAATCCCATATGCGCCCATACCTCTGGTCCAATGCTACCAGCGCTGCTGTGTATGGGGTGGTGGAAGTCGCGTAGGCGAGCGCTATATTATGTGCGCGGGGTACCTTTAAGTGCTTCAGTAGGATGGCGTATTTGTGGCGTTCATCCAATACATCCACCAACATGGTCTCCAGACACATGCGGAGTTCTGTATACTGGGCCCGGTTCTCTTGGGTGAAGTCGGGTACCATAGGCGTGCCAATGTATGACGCTGACTGTGGATACATCGGCGAGCGTTGGGGGAGAGGCCTCCTAGGCGAGTCTCCTCCCGCTCCTTGGTATGGGCTGGTACCGGCAGTGTACCATGGCCCGCTTGTCCAGGTGCTGTTCCTCGGTGCGGGTCGTGCGTCGTGCTCACCCGGGTATAGAGTCGGGGGTCTGTAGCGCAGCTCCGCGGGAGTATAGCCTGGGCTGTACCGGGCCTCCTGGTCCGGTAGAGTACTGTGCTGTCTTCGGGCGTGGTTCTCCTCCTCTTCCTCTTCGTCTTCAGTTAGGTCATCCAGTGCTTGTAGTCTCTGGTTTAGCCTCTCCACAGGATATGCTGCTCCTTCCCGGTTGCTAGGTCTCGCTTGGACCGGTGGGGGGAGGTGGTCTGTGGGGGGTATAGACCTCGTCTGTTGGTCAAGTTCAGGGTTGTTTACTCGGCTAGGGGATGCCGCCCTGGAGGTGTGTCTAGACGAGTTCCTGGAGCCTCTGGCGGAGGGAGAGGGTGTTGTCCGTCTGATCAGCTGTTCTATTAGTTGCGACTGCTGTCTGTCGCGCGCTGCGTCCCGTTGAGCACCGGCTCGTTCTCGGGCCACATTCTCTTCCATCTGAATGCGTCTTATTTCTAGACGTATCTGCTCGTGTTCGCTTCGCTGCTGGATCTGCAGTCGGTCGCGTTCAGCAGCGGCGTTCAGGCTGATGAGGAAGGCCTGCTGTAGGGTCCTCTCTGCCTCGCTGGGAGAAGGCGGTTGTATAGGGGAGCCTTCCCTCGGGGTACTCCTTGCGGAGCCTTGGAGTTCTATCTCCACGGTGCTCTCCCCGTCTTCTTCCGTGCCGAGTTCTCTCTCAGTAGCGTTGTATTCCTCCCGGGACTCATCGGGGACTACTTCTTCAGTACTGGCGGGGTGTGAAGTCATGTCTGGTTCCCACTGGTCCCCACCGTGAACTTGGTCAGTTACATTAGAGCCCGTAGGGGCCTCTATGGTCAGGGTAGTCTGGGCGTTGGGGTTAGACATACTTTTACTTTCTAGTTTTACCGCGTTTACTGTTAGTAGAAGACTAGGTTGTTGACTGACAGCGTAAGCCTCTAAGTACTGAGGGAGCCGTCGTTCGCGCTGCGGGCGTTGGTTAGGAGGATCGTTTCGTGGAGTGTTCATCATAGGCCATTTCAATATTAATAACACTATATTAATATTACACTAATTACCCTCCGGCTCGAAGGACCAATTCTAACTGAGGGGTACAATTCCCTGACTGTATTACTAGATATGATACTTACTACCACTACCTTTGTACTTAATATTCGGCCACCCAGTACACGGCATAAATATATTATCATAAACACTCTCACGTAGATGAAACGGATCCAACACAAATGTACGAAGTCGAAACAGGTCTTTATTTCTACACAGCGATGGTGTGTAGAACAAGCACTTAATCACTTAATTACATTTATGAATTGAAATAGTATGCACTTTTATGGCAAAGAGTATTCGTCGGTATATCAATAGAGAATGTCCAATCTCTGAAGGCGCAGGTGGTAAATATACGACCTGGAATAGTTAAGGAATAACAGCAATGATACTTTAATGATTATATACTAGATACACTAGAGGGGGTTAATCCGGTCGCTTGTAAGCCGACAGGAGTAGGAGGGGGGGGGGGGGTAGAATCCGGCTGCCTCGTCCGGCCAAGGGTATCCCAGGTGAACCCACTGTAGTGCCGTTCAATGCGCCGGCGATCCTTGGACCACAGATGAAAGCAGGTGGACTCTTTGTGGGCCGGCTCTCTCCGGTCCACGGGGGAGAGACGTGAAGCGACCTCGTCTTGCAGAGCGTCTCCTCACCTTGCGTCCTCTCCAGGGGGGGGGGTTCCAACACACGGCAGTGTCGGGGGTCTTTATCCATGGAATAATCAAAGTATACAAAGCATAATCCGTGCCTGGGAAGGCGGGCTGTCGTCGGTAGAATAATCCGGTATACAGGTCCACTCGCTCGTCGGCTCTGGGGCTCCTCGGGTGCAGCTTCACATGGGGTCAACCACCCTGGGTAAGCAGCCAGTTCTCTGCCCGAAACGATGGGGTACTGACTACGGTAGTATTCTCACCGCACGAAGCACTATATATTAACAGACTATTATTAGCTTAATAGACTACGTCCAACTCGACGATATAGTGCCAAATATGACTATTCAAATATTAATATACACGATGTCTCAATACCGATGGTAGGCGAACTTGGCCTTACTCCCACACGTGGCGTCGCGGGGAGGCTTTACGTCTGTGACTCTATTGGAGGGTAAGAAACTGGACTGAAAAAGAAAGTCCTACTTTAGTAGCGCAGTATATATACGCACTATGAACAAATAGTCCCATTAGTGGTGCGGTAGCCAGATTCCTACGCGGAACTAGGACTTGTTCGTACATGTGGAGCGGTACGTTTGAACTGGGTCTGAGGGGTATGGCAGCCTGGCACCAAGGTCTCGACCAATAGTGGAATGGAGACTATTATGGGATGTTCAGTAGGCTAGAATGGATATTCAATGCATATTGTACAAGGAATATACAAGGGATATCAGGGAATATTAGAGAATATACAAATACAATTAAATATATATATATAAATAAATATATATATTTGGTTTAATCTGGCCCTTCACAACAGTATAGATTATAATAAGTATGATCGGATTGATGCAAGTTACATGAACATGTCTGTTTGAGGAAATAAAATAATGTATTAAACTATTGCAGTATTACACACTATGTCCCTATACACTATTAAACAGTAGCACACTTAGATAAGATAAACCTCATCCCTGTGGGAAAATTCTATTAATTCACTACATTATTCCTCTATTTAAATCTGGGGACAAACACAGTTTTACCAACTACAGACCATTGTCTTTGTTTTCACAATTTTCCAAGATTCTTGATTCATGATTCTTAGATAGTTTTATTGAAAAGAATAACCTACTGAGTGAGAGTCAGTATGGATTCAGGGCAAATCGATCTACAGCCTTAGCCTTAATGAATATATATATGAAGAAATAACCACAACCGTAGATGAAAGGAATTACACAATAGGGGTGTTTATTGACTTAAAAAAGCATTTGATACGATTGATCATCACATTTTAATTTCTAAATTACAAACATACGGTGTGAGAGGGGTGGCGTTGAACTGGTTAAGTGGCTATCTTGAACAATATGTACAACTCTCTGGTTACACATCTGAATGTATGAATATTGAATGTGTTGTCCCTCAAGGTTCGGCCCAAACTTTTTATTTTATATATTAATGATATATGTGAAGTGTCAAACATATTGCAATTTGTTTTATTTGCTGTCGATACAAATTTCTTCAGTTCAGGAAAATACCTTAAAAAATTTGCAGATGACATTGTAAACGAAATGTGTAAACTTAAGATATGGTTTAATAACAATAAGCTATCCCTAAATTTGGAAAAACGAAATGTATGATATTTACTAATCGAAAGAAGGACAATCAAGTTCTTTAATAGTTGTCATACAGAAGTACAGAATACTTTCATACAAAATGCTTCTTACTGTTACGCTCCAGAGACTGTGCTAGACAAGATAGTATCAAATAACATAATAACATAATATAGCATGAATTTAGAAGAAGAAAATGAGGTCACAGTGTTCGGTATAGACATATGTACAATGTTCTGAGTTACCATATAATATACAATACACAATACTATGCAGTGTACTAATGTACAGTACTATCTAGTGCAAAGCAGAAATGGGATGAGGTACAATTTTAGGTACAATTTACAGTAAGGTGTACGAGTTGTAGTGCAATCCTTCATCCATAAATATAAAGTGTGGGGAGTGGGTGCTACAGTGTGTTTGTTTAAAGTGGGTGTGTGCTATAAGTGTGTGGAGTGGGTGCTACAGTGTGTTTGTTTAAAGTGAGTGTGTGCGTGTGGATGTGTGTGCTATGTGCGTTTGGTGGTTGTTGTTGTGTAGTGTTCATTCATTGTTCGTTTAGCAGCCTGATGGCCTGGGGATAGAAGCTTCTTCTGAGTCTTTCTGTGCTCGCCTTGAGACTCCTGTATCGCTTGCCTGACCGCAGCAGTTCAAAGAGGCAGTTGTTCGGGTGACTGGAGTCTTTAATGATTCTCTTAGCCTTGCCCTTGCAACGCTTGTAGTAAATGTTCTGGAGGGTGGGGAGCCCCCCTCCAATTGTGCGTTCGGCTGAACGTGTCACTCTTTGTAGTCTGCTTTGGTCTTGTGCAGTGCTATTCCCAAACCAGGAGGTGATGTTGCCGGTCAAGATGCTCTCTATTGTACATGAGTAGAAGTTCTTAAGGATCTTCTGGCTGACTTGGAACTTCCTTAGGCGCCTGAGGAAGTAGAGGCGTTGTCGTGCCTTCTTCACAACACTGTTAATGTGTGTGGTCCATGTCAAGTCCTCGGATATGTAGGCTCCGAGGTACTTAAAGCTGTTGACTCTCTCAACCGGTGCCCCGTCGATGCTGAGGGGGCTGTAGTCCTTGACCCCCGACCTCCTGAAGTCCACAATCATCTCCTTTGTTTTGCTGACGTTCAGGGAGAGGCTGTTTTCCTGGCACCATCCCGCCAGGACCTTGACCTCTTCCAGGTAGGCCCTCTCGTCGTTGGCAGAGATCAGGCCCACCACCACTGTGTCGTCAGCAAATTTGACGATTGTATTGCTACTCCGCTGAGCCACACAGTCGTGTGTGTACAGGGAGTAGAGGAGGGGACTCAGAACACAGCCCTGGGGGGCCCCTATGTTGAGGGTGATGGATGAGGAGGTGCAGTTGCCTGCTCTCACCACCTGGGGTCTGCCAGTCAGGAATTCCAAGACCCACTGGCAGAGGTCATAGCCCAAGCCCAGGTCCCTGAGCTTGGCTATGAGTATGGAGGGGACTATGGTATTGAATGCCGAGCTGTAGTCGATGAATAGCATTCTCACATAGTTCCCCTGCCTCTTGTCCAGGTGTGATGCTGCTGTGTGCAGCACATGGGATATGGCGTCCTCCGTGGACCTGTTGGGGCGGTATGCAAATTGCAGGGGGTCCATGTTGATGGGGAGGGAGGAGCAGATGTAGCCCTTTACTAGCTTCTCGAAGCACTTCATGGCTATGGAGGTGAGAGCTACAGGGCGGTAGTCATTGAGGCAAGCAGGCTTGGATTTTTTGGGTACAGGGATAATAGTGGACTTCTTCAGGCAGGTGGGGATGACAGCCTGTTCTAAGGACAGGTTAAATATGTCAGTGAATACTGGGGCCAGTTGGTCGGCACAGACTTTTAGGACGCGGCCGGGGATGCCGTCTGGACCTGCTGCCTTCCTGATATTCACTTTTTTAAAGGTCCGCCTCACCTCATGCTCTGTTACCCTGAACACTGCGCCTCCATCAGCAGCCGACCCCCCCCCCCCCCATTGCCGAGGCTTGTGAGCTGGTGTTGTTATTACCAGCATCAAACCTCGCATAGAAGGTATTGAGATCATTTGCTAAGGAGATGTCACTGTTCAGTTTGAGGGAGGCGCCTTTGTAGTCTGTCATCGTTTTGAGCCCCTGCCACATAGCTCTAGAGTCAGCTTGTTCAAACTGGAGTTCAATTTTATCCCTGTAGCGTCGTTTGGCCTCTGACACAGTCCTCCTTACGTTGTATCGCGCCACCTTGTGGTCATTCATGTTGCCTGCCTCTAGGCCGTCGTTGTATGCTTTGGTGCGCTCTCTCAGAGCTTTTGATTTGGGTAAACTTTCATTTTGGTAGTGGGGATTGTTTCTTTCACCCTAGTACAAACATAGTCCAGCACTGTCTCCGTGTAGGCATTAATGTTATCTGTGTCGCGGAACACATTCCAGTCTGTGTTGTGAAACACTGACCGGATCGTATCCTCTGACGTCACATCCCATTTCTGCACCTCTCGCGAGACTACAGGAGTACTTTTAATTCTCTGTCTGTACTTTGGTGAAAGAAAAATTGATGCGTGATCTGACTTACCGAAGCCACTATCAGAATGAGCCTTGTAGCCACCTTTAAATTGCGTGTAACAGTGATCTAGGATGTTACCGCCTCTGGTGTTGCAAGTCACATGCTGATAGAAGTCAGGTAATACCTTTCTCAGATTGGCGCTATTGAAATCTCCCAGAACTAAAATGGCGGCGTTAACATTCGCCTCTTGGATTCTATTTACCTCGTCGTGTAGTCTGGAGAGCGCAACCTTGTTGCTGGCTTGCGGTGGAATATACACTCCGACCAGGACGATCGCCGTTAACTCCCTCGGGAGGAAGAAAGGACGACACTTGATGGTTATATATTCCAGTTCTGGGGAGCAGTGGTTGGATAATTCCTTCACGTTAGTTGGGTCACTCCAATTTTTGTTCAACATGAAGGCAATACCTCCTCCACGTTGTTTACCGGATTCTGCTGTTCTATCCTTGCGGTGAATGAAGAAATGATCGGCCGGTTGGATGGCGTGGTCTGGGACTTCTGGCGCCAGCCACGTCTCGATGAAGCAGAGAACGTTACAGTCCCTAACGTCTCTCTGGAATTGAATCCTTGCTCGGATGTCGTCTAGTTTATTGTCTATTGATTGTACATTGGCTAGCAATATACTGGGTAGTGGTGTCCTGTGCCGCCTGGTTCTCAGCCTGTTACGGACTCCAGCTCTCTTTCCTCGCCGTCTGGGTCCTTTGTCCCTGGGGGCGAGATCCGGTCCTGATGTCCTCAAGATCTCAACGGGCCATTGTTGCGGTTCAGAGAGCTGATCCAGAGAGTAATCCAGTCGGTAAGTTTCCCGTAATCCAATGTCTATAAGTGACTGACGGTCATACACATTAAATGCACCTACTGTTGGTACAGACAAAACTCTTAAAACTATAAATATTAACAAAAGTATGTGGCATTATGTATTGACGAAGTTAATATTGTAAGAGTATCTGAGTTAAAAAATGCTGGGTGTTATGTGGGATGAGAAAATGACATGGAAACCTCATATAATGTACATAAAAAATAAGGTAGCCAAGAGTGTTTTGTTTTGAACAAGGCAAAGAATGTGCTTGATTATAATTCTATGCGAATATTATATTTGTTCACTCATCCTACCATATTTGAGTTATTGTGTGGAAGTGTGGGGTAACACGTATGAAAGCAACATAAAGCCCTTATTTATATTACAGAAGAGAGCAGTAAGAATAGTTCACAATGTAGATTCAAGAGAACATACCAACGAATTATGTATTAAATCCAAACTATTGAAACTTAAAGAGTTAGCTGTAATACAGACTTTATTAGTTTTGTTTAGAGTAAAATGCAGAGTATTACAAGCAAATATACAGAGGTTGTTTGTTCCCTAAACTTTCACACACCCTTGCAGCGTTTTGACACCTAACAGGGCCCCTACACACATACCCCCTGTTCACACCCAGATCCTCAAAAAGACTGATATTTACAGCACTTTATATTTTCAGCCCAAGTCTAAGTTATCATATATAGTGTTGTGTAATAATTAATGTGAATAATACAAAAAACATTGGGGGTAAAAAAGAGGAAGGAAGTTAATGAACTGCAGGATGTTGGTACGGGGGAGATGGTCAGGCCATAAATATAAAATATAACACCACGTTATGCAATGATGCAGGGACATTAGCCCCTCTCATTCTTTAAATGTCCTTAATTTGGAACTTTAAAATCAGCTAGGGTGGTGAATGGTGTACAGTTTCAAAAAAAATTATTTTGAAAAAGGCCTTTTCCCCACACTCTGTGCTATTTCAGGGTACTCTGACATTAAATGGGGGTTAGATGTGCATGTTGGTAAGAGGTAGTTAACCTAAAGATGTAGGCCTAAACAGTGTATGGACATTCAGGCCTTGAGGTGATCTATATCCAAAATAAGTCTTAATTAAAGATGGTTGAAATACCCTATTGAAACAGTTAAAACAGCTTGGACAGATAGACCCTTACAAGTTATCACAAACAGTGCTGTATTAGTAAATCTGCTATGTCCTAAATGTCTGGATGTAACATTAAGAATTAGAATTAGAGAATGGGTGACTCTGATGTAAACAAGACATAAGTCTTTCTATGGCATGTAACCTCTTAATTTTAGTTTTAGTCTTACGAAATAAGAAAATAAGAATCACCACCGTGTCCCAAACTGTCAATTGGTTGGTATTACACCATTTACATTTAGTCAATTAGTTGACGTTTTTATCCAAATTATAATTATAATACATCTCTGTCAGCGGTGTAACAATATTCATCAAAGTGTAGGTTAGTTTATTAGGACAGTAGCATGTTTATGGGGAAATCTTTTAAAATATGTGTGAAAACAAGTGAACATTGTGTGAACTAAAAATATGCTATGAGTATAATGTTGTACAATACATTACTTGTACATGTTACAAAGATATAAACCATTTGAATGATGACTGTAAATGTGTGTTGAGTTTGCATGTCCCCTAATCTTCACGCCCTCCATGCTGTGTTTTAGCACCTAAGAGAGGGCCCTGTTCACACCCCCCTCCCCCGAACAGAGACATAGCCTCACTGTCACACCAATCTTTTCTGTACTTTATATTTTCAGCCCAACTCTTTAAGCTATCATATATAATGTAATATATGTGTAATAATTAATGTGAATAATATAAAACACTGTAATGCAACCTTTTTAAAGAATCTATTTTATTTCACTTCACAGGACCGTATTAACGAAATATTCAAACCCTACACCCTTGCATGCTAATGAAATGGTGCACTTTGGCACCCATAGAGCATTAAGGGGATAGATTTGTAATTTTCTTTTGCTTAAACACAAGTGTATAAAGATTATGTCTTTATCCATGAAACTAATATATAGACATACATACATTTGTAATTTTCTGAACACAATTATCTAAAGATTGTGACATTGTATTTTACATTTATTTAGACTTTTGCTTAAACACATTAGACACATTACATTTGTAATTTGGAATACAGAAAATGTATTTTACATTTGGCATTTGGCATTAAGAAAACACACACAGACACATACACCCACCTTGGGGGCAATTTTTTCTACAGAAACGGGAAGTCGCAGAGTCATAAATCTGCTTTTGGCAGATGGTTTTGAGTCATCTCATTGGCCCTAGTCATTCTCCCGCCTCCTATGACATCTACGGGGGTTTGTCACGATCAGAATTTTCAGAGAACCTGCAGCTTTTCATTTCAGTCTACTGAGAGACATTTGAGAGAGGAGACAGCCTACAGTGTGGAGACACACAGAGCAGGGGAGAATTCTTTCTACACACCAACAGCAAACAGACAGAGAGAGGGTATTTCTTAAGATACAAACATCACTTGGAAGAAAATGCTTATTCTTAAGATACACTCACCATTTGGAATAAATGCAGTTTCTGAAGAATAATAGATTCATACACAAAATGTATTTTACATTTGGCTTTTGGCATTAAGAAAACACACACACATTTGAAATAAATGCACTTTCTGAAGAAAACACACATTGTATTTTACATTTGGCTTTTGGCATTAAGAAAACACACACACATTTGAAATAAATGCACTTTCTGAAGAAAACACACATTGTATTTTACATTTGGCTTTTGGAATACACAACATGTATTTTATTCTGAAGATACACAAAATACCTTCTGAAGATATTGTGAGGATATTGTATTTTTCTGAAAAACCTTGGAAATACATATTGTGAAGATATATTCTGAAAACCTTGGAATACATACAATCTGAAAATAAAAAAAAGCGTTTGAATAAAAAAAAAAAAAAATTGAATCTTTTATTTTGAAGGACTTTTTTTGTTTGAAAAAAAACAAAACTTTTATTTTGAAAAAATTCTGAAAACTCCTCCCCTTCCATAACCAGATGGCCCTCCCCTTCCGAAACCGGATGTCCCTCCCTCAAAACCGGATGTCCCGCCTCCTTACATCCTCGACCAATCAGAGAAGCCCTAGGGGGTCATAAATCATCTCAAAAAGGGGGCGTGGCTACAATCCATCAAACTTTGCTATATGCCCTTATTAGGTATGACATACCCCTAAGTCCCGCCCCATTAAACCTCTCGACCAATCAGAAGGCTCCAAATTCCAAAAAGGGGCGTGGCTACAATCAAATCAAACTAAAAGGGGCGTGTTTTGCATAAACTGACAGCTGGTGTATCCCTAATCTCTCTCTATAATGATAATGACCAACCCACGTACCCATGTACGTCACACCTCCCCCCATAAGAGCGAACCTGCAGGGTTAGCAAAACATTATTATTCAACCAACATCAGATTAGCACCAACAGAACAGAAATAAATAAAAATCACCCTCCATATAGGCCACATGCCCCTATTTCGGGCCCACATGGTCAACCACCACATCACCCAAAACACATATATCGCCCTTAGGCACATCTCCCAATACCAGATGCATCAGCCGTCGGAACGTGGCTGGTGCATTCCTCATACCGAGGCCATGACGGTATACTGTAGTCAACCATCCCGGGCAACGGGAACGAGGCAGGCACCGCCATTGCGTACACCCTCCTGCATCCAGTAGAGAAAACGGGGGAGACACATCCGTATTAGGAGCCAGAAGGCAAGGAGGACTCCATGAACCATGGCTAGGTGTAGCTAGCCCCCTTTTTTTCCCCCAGGGGGTACAGAGCCTTTCTCCTCATGACCTCCCTCATCGCCACCGGACACCGATACGCGAATTGCTTAATGGGGTTCGCACTCCCAACATCAACACCGTGCGTCCTGTAAGGCACATTAGAACACAACACAGTATGTGAAACAACAGTCCTGTCACATCTCAACTCCGACGAGACGCGGGCAGGACTTTTCATTAGCCTATTCACATGACACCAGCGTGTCCTTCTCCGCCGCTCGGGCGTATACAACATATACTTAGTGGCATACACCTTTCTCTTTACCACATAAGGTCCTGAGAACCGGGCAGTGAGCACAGTACCAGGCATGGGCAGCACAATAAACACCTCATCCCCCACCTCAAATTGTTGCTCCACCGCAAATTTGGAAAACTCACCACAGACAGAGTCACCCAATGCTAGACCTTGGTCTCGCTTCCGCTCCTGTGCCCTAGTGACAGCACAAATAGAAGAAACATTGGGGTGATTATCATTGTGCATCACACAATGAGTCAGTAAATGGAGCATTTTCAACCTCCAACACAGGGACGACTTTACCCCCAGCAATATCATTCCCCATGACGAAATCCATGGCCTTCACTGGAAAACATGGGCGAACCGCGACAGGAAAACAACCTGTGATCAGTGCAGACTGTACATGCACCTTATGCAATGGCACGCGCACACACCCCATGTCAATACCTCTCACCAATTCACTCGACTGACAGGAGTCCACATCCAATGGTAACACATCAGCCAGGATGAATGATTGAGAGGCTCCTGTATCACGGAGTATTTTCACCCGTTGGTAGTCACAAACTTTACCCGACAGGGACACATAACCATCAAACAAAAAGGGTTCAAAAGAGCTATTCTGGTCAGGACATGACACTGTACCAATCAACCCCACCCCTTTCGGTTCCTGGACTGACTCCCTTGTCTCCTGTCGATCCCTTAGCGCATGACAGTCCCTCACAATATGCCCTTCCTTCTTACAATAATGACACACAATGGTGGCCCTTTCAGACGGCGGTGAGCGCGGTCGGAATGCTCGCTCGTCACCTCCCCGAAACGGTGACTCACAAGGAGAGAACGAGCTGCCACCAACATACATATGTGGGGCGGCGTGGCTCAGTGGTAGAGCGGGTCGTCCAATGATCGAAGGGTTGGTGGTTCGAATCCCGCTCAAGCCCATGTCCATCCCACTGCCGTTGTGTCCTTGGGCAAGACACTTAACCTACTTGCCTCGTATGAATGTGTATGCATGTGAATGAATGTTGGTGGTGGTCGGAGGGGCCGTAGGCGTTGATTATTCGCCACGCTTCCGTGAGTCTGCCTCAGGGCAGCTCTGGCTGCAATTGTAGCTTACCACCACCGGTATGACTGTGTATGAACGAATAATGGACTCTGTAAGCGCTCTGGGGTCAATGGGGTGTCACGAAGAGCGCTATATAAATCCAATCCATTATTATTATTATTATACACACCATCACGCACCGAAACATGTGTGATTCCCACATATTTGTGGGTCAATGCGAACTCATCTGCTAAAATTGCAGCTTCCTGGAGAGTAGATACTTTGTGTTCATTTAAATACACTACGATGCGCTCGGGCATGCAGGTCTTAAATTGCTCAATGAGGACCAACTCACTCAAAGCTGCTACATCATCCACTTCACACGCAGAACACCATCGATTAAACAGAATCCGCTGTTCACGGGAAAAATCAACATGTGTTTGAGAAGGGGATTTACTTAGTGCCCTAAAACGTTGCCTATACGCTTCCGGCACCAATTCATATACACACAAGACAGCACTCTTCACTTTCTCATACTCCAAGCTGTCATCCATTGATAATGACTGGCATGCCTCCTGAGCCTTACCAGTGAGCTTGCATTGTAACAAAATCGCCCACACGTCCGCTGGCCCACGCTATACGCTATAAAGCAGAGAAATATGATTCCACCTCAGACTCCCTGAAAATGGGCACTAGAGACACATGCTGGCTAATATTAAAAGGGGCCTGGGAGACTCCAGTTGAAGAGGGGGAAGAGCCACCACTCTCCAACTCCAGCTTCCTTATAGTCAACTGGAGCTCCCCGTCCTTCTCCTCCTTCTCCTTCAGCATGTCTCTCTCCTCCTTTCTCTCTCTTTCCAGACTGTTTCTCTCCTCCTTCCTCTCCAGACTGTCTCTCTCCTCCTTTCTCTCTCTTTCCTCCTTTCTCTCTCTTTCCAGACTGTTTCTCTCCTCCTTCCTCTCCAGACTGTCTCTCTCCTCCTTTCTCTCTCTTTCCAGTCTGTCTCTCTCCTCCTTTCTCTCCTCCCTGTCTCGCATAGCCGCTCTCTCCTCTATCTGGAGACGGGCCAAACGCAGCTCATCGTGTGCGCGCGATTTCTGAGTGGGAGAAGAAACAGAGGCACGTCCTGAGTGTACAGAGTTATCACTGTCATTCTCCTCAGCCTTGGTAATGCTACCTCTTTGTTTTTGTACAGCACCAGCGTTTCGATCTAAACCACCAGTGTCCTCGCTAGACTTGCCAGACGCCTCGCCGTGCGCGACGTCCTCCGAGTCATTTCCCTGGGCTATGGGCAAACTGAATATATTTGTATCCAACAACCCAGCAAGCACAATTGCCTTCACCTCCTCCTTACTTTTTGAACTTTGGGCAGTAATGCCATAATGTTTGGCGACACTACACAACTCAGCTTTTGTGCAGATATCAAATTGATCCCTTGTAGGGTCCGCCAAAAAAACTTCCAAAGTAAAAGCTGCCCCAGCCATATCCCCTGCAGAATACGACTATGCCACAAGTAATATATGTATAAATACCCTGTGCTCCCGTAGCAACCCGCGTTACCACCAAACAAATAACAGGCACCAGGAAATAGCCACTCACCTACTCAACAATATCCGTGCGTAACACATTTAATAGCCACATTCCGCAGTATACAATTTAACCAATCTGATTTAATGCCCACATCTACTATTCATGAAAAACAATAAACGTTGGTCCTAACCACCTAACTAGGATCACCTGGGTAACACTAACTACCCCGTCTTAAACTACTCCCCCAGCGGGATGAGGACTACACATATCTTCAGTCGCTTACCGATTTCATTGCACGCTCCACCGGAATAGACGACGTGTGCCCCCCTCCCACTAACCAAGCAGGTGACCCCCTTTTACCTATGTGGCAGAAAACAGATTAGTTAAGAGTATTACATACAAGAACGGTTTACATCAATCAAACTGTGTAGCACAGACAATGGAAATACAACAATATAACTTACCAATGAAAAAACGCTATCTTACCTGACATGCTCCAATTGACAAGTTACAATGTTACATAACAAACAAGGAACTATACAATTGTGAAAATCCCGGACGAGCCCCCATGTCATGTACAAAGGTCTGATGACCACACAGAACAGTAACTGGAGCCGGCTGCACATGAACAAAAAACAGCCCCTCTCAGTAAATGCTTTTAAAGCACAGTCCCGGGCAGGTAAAGAAGTAAACACAAGACGTTTTTCAAATAGTAAATTATATATATTTATGGTGATAGGGATTAAAACCTCCACCATAGTGCTGGGGAAAAAGGGTAGGGGAGGACAAACAGGATATACATAAAAACAAACAAACACTTAGCAAAATAATAATACTGTGTCAGTCATGGGACACAAAAGAAACCACATGGTATCACTTCCAAGTTCAGCTAGCTGAGAGGGCAACCTCCTCACTCCACTCTGAGACGTGGCAGTGATTCAAAAGAGGCGCCCCGTGTGTGTGTCATCTTCCAGGTTATATCCACTCATCCAACTGACTGCCCACAGGTGCACCAAGCAGGTGCAATCAGCTCAATCAGGGGGATGAGTGGTATCTGGGAAAGGGAGAAAGGAAAACAGGATTAGAAGATGACACATCACACAAACAAAAATAACATAACACATACTAATTATACTAACCTGATGTTCACATGGTCTTCCAAATACAGTAATAATGATAATGACCAACCCACGTACCCATGTACGTCACAAGTGCAATAGTGCAGTGCAATAAAATTGTAGAATAGAATAGATAAAAGAATATATATAATTTACAGTGCAATAAAATAGTTCTGGATTACTGTTCAACAGTTCAAAGTCGTCTTTACCTTCTCTGTTTGGTATCCACAGTTTAAAACTTGACAGTCTTCCCTCCTGTTTTATACCCACTGTGACCCTTTGAACATCCCACCCAGGGCAAACCTCCCTCGCAGGGTGCAGTTCCCTCTCTCAGGGTGCAGTATAGGCCTGGGTCCTACACAGTTTTAAAGCCTGACAGTCTCTTGTTTGATACCCACACAGTTTAGTACCTGACAGTTTTGAACCTGTAATAAAAAGCAATAGACAGAGTAAAATAATACAGTGCAAGAATAGAATAGTAGCATAGAATAGATAGTAAAATTATGCAATAGAATGGACAGAGTAAAATAGTGCTACAGTACAATCAACAGCGGGGTGTATTAGAAGGCTATGGTGAAGAGCAGTGTTAATTTTGGCAGCTATTTTCATTTTAGTTTTAGTCTTAGTCATGTGTCAAGTGCTCCTTTTTCGTTTTCATCATACTTAGTCATCTGCATTTATTTTTCGTTTAGTCAGTTTTAGTCAACTAAATGTCTTAGCATTTTAGTCTTAATCAGTTTTTGTCTCAATTTTGTCTTTTTTGTTTTAGTCTAGATTTAGTCGACGAAAGCGGGTGACATTTTTGTCTATTTTTAGTTAATGGAAAAAAACTTGTCAGAAGTCACATGGAACATTTTCTGATTTAAATTGCGTATTTATTTTTTAACCTAGGGGAATCTGAGTCGGCGGCACAAGTGATACACAGGAAGTATATAATGTTGGTGTAGACCAGAGTCTTATAGAGAGAGAGTTGCGACACGCTTTGATCTCGCCGACAGGCGATCACGTGGTTCACGTAGCTACCTTAGTTCCAATTTGTTTTTGCACTGAGCACTGTCGACTTGATTTCAGCGGGACAGAGCGGCAGAACTACTACTGTTACAGCAAATTTTTGGTACTTATTAACATAATGTGCATTGATCACTGTTGCGTTATATCATTTACATGTATGCTACTTTAATATTTACATTATATTACTTTATATATAGGCGATGACGGCAATTTCTAACGTTACTATGCTAGCTACTGATGACTATTCTTTTACATTAGCCATATCACCAGTTGTTACACACTCAAGCATAATTGTATTAATCAGCCCACATTACAGTTATATGTTGACAACACTTTATATTCAATATATATAATAGCATTTCAGGGGAGTGGCAGAGAGACAGCATTAGTCAGTGTTTCTGTTGTCTGTCGACTGTCCCATAACCTAATACATTTACAGTATGTATGCATTCATATTTTTCTTGTGCTTCTATGGTCATAAATACACACATCTTAATGCTATCTATCAGACATTCATACATGCACAAAGTGAATATGGAAATGCAGTGAATATCATACCTCAAGCTGTATTTCTGCATTTCTTAGCATTTACATTTCATACTGACATTGATGTATTATAAAATCTCTTATAATACATCCATGACTAACTTAAATGCTGTTCATACTGTATATCTTAGCACATTCTTACCTACCTTACCGTTTATTCTATTTATATATCATACATAATATGCAAGTAAAATTACACTGCACTGCACTTTACCGCTTCTTTTGCACTTCTGGTTCAATGCTAAACTGGATTAAATGTCTTTCGTTGTTTCAGAACTTGTAGTCTAGATTCTACTGTATTGTCATTTGCACAATCTAAATATCAATCATGCCAGATACTACTCAATTAAGCCAAGAAAGAAGTTTGGTCAACAGTTTTAAATACAAGGCAACCAATTGCATTCCACACATTTATTTTTATTATAGGCCTATAATATGTCCAGGTAGAGGGTAAAGGTCCAGTCTTCCACTCCTGTTGTTCGTAGTAC
Source organism: Notolepis coatsorum (assembly GCF_963971535.1). Lineage (NCBI taxonomy): Eukaryota > Metazoa > Chordata > Actinopteri > Aulopiformes > Paralepididae > Notolepis > Notolepis coatsorum. The sequence continues at coordinate 109,175,115 of NC_140166.1, forward strand.
TAGATTCGGGCCTTGCGGTCACGACTGCTGCTCACACACCTCAGACTGGACACGCACGCACGCCATTATAGTGGTTGAAATATATTACAAATATTATCCTAGAAAACAAAACAGGGAGATAGCGAGTTAAGGAGTTGCTCATGCACTCTACAACAACACACATCTTGTATCTCTTCTCCATCTAACATTTCCATTCCACAGCATGCAAGCGTCCTGCTTCAATAGGTGTATCATTTGTGTATGTGACAATAAAACTATTTGATTTGAATGTTTGAGGGTTTTGAGTTCACCCACCAGTTTCAGAAAATACTGATGAAAAGACATAGACACAATCCCTTCTGGACAAAGTTCACTGCGTTATGTGTCAACATAATGAAACACATTTTTTTAATCTGGCAGCATCCAATGTTGGTATTTATACCCTAACGTTATATGCAAATTAGGGCATATTTAATTAAGTAACGCTTATTTTGCATATATAAACATAAGATCTCAGAAAACTTGCAATCCATTTTTTCTTAGTTGTTATGTACATAACAAACTGGGTAAAGTTTCATAGTGATATCTATTCAAATATTTTTTTGCCTATTCATCTGGCGTGTCTCGCCTTAATCATAACATCTAACTTTTATAGATCAATGTCTTACCATGGTCGGCTGAGCAGCATTCGGGTGCACCAATCGGTGAGAGAAAGGGATCCGTATGTATGGGTTCCCAAAGGACACAGACAGGAGAAGAAAATGGTTGGCCAAAGTCAGCAGAAGCAACCTGACCATCACAAGAAATTACAATAATAGAAAACTGTGTGCGGTAAGTTACATTTCTACTCCACGTTTGGACATTTCACTTGTGGGTTAAGGTTCAATTTATTTTACTGTAATATGTACATGACTACAATGAAATTGTGATTAGCATGGTTCCTGGAGCAGGTGGACCATTGGTTTGACCTCATGTCCTCTCGCCACCCAGTAATGGCACTGAGCAGGCACAAGATGGAGGAATACCAAAAGGACATCAAGTTCCTCCAGGACACGGTCCAACTGTTCCGTGGGCTGAAGATTGGACAACCGGCTAGATGGAAGCCTGTGCAAACAGGGATTGTGATGGCAACATCAACAATACTATCAGTCTCTCCATCTCTCCACTAGCCTCTCAATCGCTTCTACACAAATGGTAAGTCAATATATAAATTTAATATGAATTAAATCATTCGTGAAAATTATTTCAGACAATAACGTTCCACCTTATTTAATATTACAGGCTCTCCATCGCCCCACCAGCTCCAGCACTCCACCGTTTTGTAAGCCCCACTTACCAGCTTCGTCATCGCTCCACTCACCTCTGTGGCCATGAAATGTTTCGAGAGGCTGGTCAAGGATCACATTTGTTCCTCCCTCCCCAGTGATATGGACCCTATGCAATTTGCATACAGGCCAAACAGGTCCACTGACGATGCGGTCTCCCAAGTACTGCACAGCACCCTCTCTCACCTTGACCGCCAGAAGGGGGGCTATGTGAGACTGTTGTTCATTGACTACAGCTCAGCGTTCAACACCATAGTCCCCACCAGACTGGTGGACAAGCTGATCGAGCTGGGTATGAGCTCCGCTCTGAGCGCCTGGATACTGGACTTTCTGAGTGAAAGGCCCCAGGCGGTCAGGGTGGGGGGTCAGACCTCCAACACCATCACCCTGAGCATCGGGTTCGCCCAGGGCTGTGTTCTGAGCCCCCTGCTGTACTCACTATACACACACGACTGTGTGGCCAAGTTCAGCTCCAACTCCATAGTGAAGTTTGCGGACGACACAGTGGTGGTGGGGCTGATCTCGGACAACGACGAGAAGGCCTACCGGGAGGAGGTTGAGGTACTGGAGCGCTGGTGCCAGGACAACAGCCTGCTCCTGAACATTGGTAAAACCAAGGAGCTGATCGTGGATTTTAGGAGGAGACAGCAGGAGACACACACACCACTGAGGATAAACGGGGCTACCGTGGACAGGGTGAGCAGCTTCAAGTACCTGGGGGTCCACATCTCAGAGGACCTGACATGGACAACACACATAGACTCAGTCGTAAAAAAGGTGAAGCAGCGCCTCTACCACCTGAGACAGTTAAGGAAGTTCAGAGTATCTGGGAAGATACTCCAGTCCTTCTACTCCGGAGCTGTAGAGAGCATCTTGACTGGAAACATCACTGCCTGGTATGGCAACAGCACGGCACAGGACAAGAAGGCCCTACAGAGAGTGGTGCGCTCAGCCGAGCGTACCACGGGTATTGCAATACTAACCCTGCAGGTCCTATACAACAAGAGGTGCAAATCCAGAGCCTGCAGGATAATGAAAGACCCTCACCACCCCAACAACAGCCTGTTCACGCTGCTGCGGTCAGGCAAACGCCTGCGAGCACCAGTAACGAGGACAGAGAGACTTAGGCTCAGCTTATTCCCCCAGGCCATCAGAGCCTTGAACACTGAACTCTCCACGCACAAGCACACATGAGCACACACACAACACACACACTGTACACGCTCACACACTAGCAGCCACTTTAACATGAGCACACACTCACTCATGCTGCACACACTCACACTATGGACACTTTACAGAAGGAAAGATCACTTTAAGAATAGTATAGCTTGAGATCGTATAATATAGCATTGTATAGCAGTGTACATAAAGACCCAATGCCTCATCCGTAGCTAACAGTGTACTGCACTTCCACATGACCTAGCATGTCCTACCATGCTCTGTAAATAGCTCATGTACAGATACCGATATGCCTACTTTGTTTACTTGTTTATTGCACTCTAAACTATGTCGCTCTATTGGTTGGACTCTTATTATTACTACTTGTAATATGCACATAGTTGCGGGCGAGACCCCCCCGCATTTCACTGTATACCTGTATGCCGTGACAAATAAAACTCTTGTATCTTGTATCTTGTATCTTGGACAAGAATGGCAAGCTCCACCAGTCTCTCCATCCTATGGCATTGTTTGCAATCACCATTGCACAAATGGCTTCCTCTTGTTGCAGAGAAAAAAGGGGCCCTCTTCCACCTCTACAAGGTTGTCTTGCAATCCTATGTGGTGCAGAGTACAATTACAGTAATGTACAGTAAACATGAGATATACATGCTAGTGTACAATAACAGTGCTTCCCACTTCCCAAATGCTGCAGAACAGTACCATACTGTAAATATGGCAAATCTTTACTGTAACACTACAATACAGTAAATCTGCTGCAGTAAAGCTGTAAGTATAAATGTAAAATGTAAACAAGTTCTTGTCCCACTGTAAGCTTCATGTATGACACAATAGTATAGTTTAGATACATTAAGAGTTAACATTGTAAATTGTATATTGTATAGAAGTGTATATAGGAACCAGTTTCTCAGGAACCTAGCATTTTGATGTGACAAATAAACCTCTTGATTCTTGGTTGTAATCAGATGTACTAATACGAATACGATCTAAACTAGTGTTGCTCACTTTAACAACGTCAGTATGATTTTGAATTGATTGATTGAAAAGTTTATTAACAGATTGCAGAATGGGTACAGTACAGTACAGCTCAATACATACAATTGTTAAGGAGATGCAGACCAGAGAAAGACTTTCGTCTTGTTTACATCAGGGTCCCCCATTTTCAATTCATCATAACATATATGACACACATGACATACAGATATACAGTATTGCTACATCTATACATTTATGACATACCAGATTTGCAAATACAGTACTGTTTGTGATACAAAAAGTGTCCAGAAAAAGAGTGTATATACATTTAACGTTACATATACATGGTAACGTTATCTAACTGCATTTAGAATCTAACAAGCTATTAACTTATGATAAACATTAACTAAAGATTGCTACATAAAATACCACTATTGACTACATCTATGAGTGGTCTGCTAATGCGTTAAAATGTAAAAGAATGCAAGTAAACTTACCAGCGAGTGCCTACTCGCCGCCTCTGCAACAATAAAAATGCATGGCGTTGAGCTGAGACTTGAACTACGTACCCCCCCTGAGGTGCTTTACTTCCGCATTCCACGATAACAACGCAGTCCTATGGGAGTGTCTAAACTCTCTTTATATAAGGCTCTGGTGAAGACATGGTCCAATGTATTGTTGCTCCTACAGTATATGTTGGTGTAGACATGGTCCAATGTATTGTTGCTCCTAGTTGGTGTAAACATGGTCCAATGTATTGTTGCTCCTACAGTCAGGGCCGCCTCAAGGGGTGTGCGAGCAGTGCGGTCGCACAGGGCCTCGCAGGGAGGGGGGCCTCGTGAATTTTTTTTACATTTTTTTTTAATAAAAATATACAAAAATAGAATGTTAACAATCACCTAAAATCTAGTTTTGCTTACATGCTTATATATTTCACATTAGACACGTTTGTAGAATGTGTCTGACTTGTTCCGGGCTATGCGGCTCTGCAGATATACTATTGGAGCTCTGCGGCTCTGCAGATACACTATTGGAGCTCTGCGGCTCTGCAGATATACTATTGGTTTCAACGAGGGGAGGGGTTACATAACTTACAGGTACGGGGTCTGACTATTCGGCACTATCCAAGGGAGCGCTGTGCAGCATCGGAGCAGAAGAAATAACGCTGCATGCCGTGAGCTTATCAATACCAAGTATAGTGATTAGGTTATGCCAAGACGAAGAGGACGTTTTGGCAGATGGACTGAAGATGAAAGTTGTTGCGTGTTAGAAAGTTCGGCTTAGCTAAAGGCAGGGACAGCTAACTAGCGTTAGCTACGTTATCGAGTGCTAACGTGTGGCAGATAAACTAGGAGCAGACTCCCAAGTTCATCCCAACAGGGGGGACAATATGGACTGGTGAACTTTATCATCTCCACGGTTGTCTCCTTCCTCTTGGACGTTTGGTGAGTTTTTAATGCAATCTATTCTGTTCCCGCCGTGGATCTCTCTCTCTGTCTCTCTCTCTCTCTCACTGTGTATCTCTCTCTCTCTTTCTCTCTCTCTCTCTTGCTCTCTCTCTGTCTCTCTCTCGCTATCCAGAAGGCTCCGTTTAGGTTAGCTACTGTAGTAGCAGAGGCTCTGTTGTGATTTTTAATGCAAAATAAATATTCAACATTCTCTTTTGAGACTCCGCCTCAGACTCTTATCATTTGGCACTAAAAGCTAAACATTGTCACCGGTATGGCTGTCATTAATTGTGTGCGAGAGGTCGATCAGTGACCACATTAGCGTGAGCTAGCTTAGCCACTAGCTAACGCAAGCTAGATGGAAATACAAACAATGTAACGTTACTGGTGAAAAAGTGATTTACCTTGGAATACTCCTTTGCCAACTTGCTGTACTTTGCTTGCAGGTCTGCAGCTGGATTATGAATAGTCCCAACTTTAGCCAAGGTAACGTTAAGCTAAAACGAGCTTTTCAAATAGCTCGTCAGCTAATGCTAATAACGGAGCTCCCCGCCACACTGCTCTACTAAGGACGATGGCATTAAGAAAAGTTATAATTATTTTGTCTCGTCTTGTTTTAGTCAACAATATCAACATACATGAAGAGAAATTTCGTCCTGGTTTTTGTAAATTACATTTTTGTGTCCTCAGTTGTGGTCAACGATATTTAATAAACTATTTAGTCTCGTTAGCGTGACATGGTCTTCAATAACGTGACGTCACGTCTTGTTGTCGTCATGAAAAAAACCTTCGTTGACGAACATCTTTCGTCATCAATTTAGTCAACAAAATTAACACTGGTGAAGAGGTAAGTTTTTAGCTTATTTTTGAAAATATTAAGAGATCTAGTTTCCCTAATGTCCATAGGTAGTGTGTTCCATACATTTGGTGCCAAGTTTGCAAAGGCTGCATTTTCCTTAGACTGTGGCTTGGAACCTTCAATAGACCAGGGCCCCGTTCCCCGTACCTGGATAACTGAGTTAGCCGGATAACTTCCGGGTAAGTCTGACTTAAGCCGGACTTTCCGATTCCCCGTACCTGGATTGTTCAAATCACCATGACAACAGATCCAAAAGTTTGAGCCTGGTCGAAAGCAGAGTTTAAGTTCAAGTTAGCCGGATCAACCATCGCCACGCCCCCGCAAAGAAGTGACAGCCCGTTTCCTGAAATTATTCCCACAGTCTACGATCTGCATTATACCATTCTGAATTACGTTTTTGTGCTCCATTCTTCCAGAGGGGGCTTTTGAAATGTAAAATAGACCCAAAATGCTGATACTAAATTCACTTTGTCCTAAATAATGCACGTTATATATACCGTGGCGCTCGCTCGGTGCGATGTACACATTATGACTTTGTGGTTATTTTAATTGTAACTGGGATTAAGATGTCTGATGAGATGCGCTGTTTGACGGATTTGAGAAATTGAATGAGCCGTTGACGTCACATTAATGAATGAGGATAAAGAAATAAAACTTCATTCAAAATAAAGAATATTCTAAACACGGGTCTCTCGTTCATTAATGTATAAACAATGAATTTATCCCATCTGCTACAGTGGCGCAGCGGTAGTGCTCAATCCGCGCGGCACCCTGGAGTAGTTGGCCTTAACGTCCATCCACTCGTGTGTCTTAACAACGATCCTTCCCTTAACTTCCATCCACTCCCTGTTTACAAAACCATGTATTATTTTGGCCACTAGTGGCGCTGTTGCGAGTTTGTGGATGCTGCGCCGCTGTATCCACATTTAGGAGAAGAAGAACAGAAGAAGATATCCGTTTTGCAGCTGCTGGAGAAAGTAGCGTTTTTTTAAACCTTTTAACGTTTGAAGGTGAGTTTAAACTACTAAATAAGATCCGATTCCTAAACACTTGTCACAACAGCAGTCATATTGTATATTTTCAACAATACGTTTGTTTACCAATAGGTTATTCGGTTTGTGTTGCCGCTGTTTAAAGAGACTCCAATTGAATTGATTTACCGAGTGACTGAGTTCGTTTTTTCTCAAATGTAAACTACAGTATAAGATCCAACAATGTCACAACAGCAGTCATATTGTATATTTGCAGCAATATCTTTGTTCACCAATATAGGTTAAAGTGTTGACGCTGTTTCTGTTTCAACATCTGGATGTACTCGAGTCGTGTTTTGAAACGCGGTACAAATTAAAAACTGTAAATATGCCAACATTAGCAGGGTTGCTAGTTTTCAGTTGTAGTCCCTGGGCTAGATGTTTAAAGCCCAACCTCCAGGTTAAACCCTACTGATCAATTATGGGTAGTTTACATCATTGGTATATAATTATATATATATCTGTACATATCTCTTACCTACTCTTACTAGTTACACTGCTGGCCAGTATGACTTACTACCATAGTGTCTTTATACCTGTATCACTGTACATATTAATACTATATCTAAATCTGTACATATCTCTTACATACTCTTACTAGTTACACTGCTGGCCAGTATGACTTACTACCATAGTGTCTTTATACCTGTATCACTGTACATATTAATACTATATCTAAATCTGTACATATCTCTTACCTACTCTTACTAGTTACACTGCTGGCCAGTATGACTTACTACCATAGTGTCTTTATACCTGTATCACTGTACATATTAATACTATATCTAAATCTGTACATATCTCTCACCTACTCTTACTAGTTACACTGCTGGCCAGTATGACTTACTACCATAGTGTCTTTATACCTGTATCACTGTACATATTAATACTATATCTAAATCTGTACATATCTCTTACCTACTCTTACTAGTTACACTGCTGGCCAGTATGACTTACTACCATAGTGTCTTTATACCTGTATCACTGTACATATTAATACTATATCTAAATCTGTACATATCTCTTACCTACTCTTACTAGTTACACTGCTGGCCAGTATGACTTATACCATAGTGTCTTTATACCTGTATCACTGTACATATTAATACTACAACTCTGTACATACATGTAGTACTCATAGTACTAATTTATATATGTTATACCCAGTTTAACCACCTGTACAGTGTATATTACTATTTCACGTTACTGCTACATAGTCACTCTGGTTGGATGCCAACCCTCTTTTAGTTGTACTGTACTTGTGCTGCATGATGACAATACATTACAATCTGCACTGAATTAGTCACAGAATGTTTTGGGACTAGAAGGTTTACAGGGTTAACCGGCTGTCGTGTGGCAGTGAAAGGGTTAACCTTCTGTGTATTGTTGAAGGTTTAGTCCACATTGTTTATTGAACAAAAATACAATATGAAGGTTGGCCTTTAAGCCAGAAACAATAGTACTGTTGTTACATTTGTGACATACGATATGCAAATATACAGTAAGGAACCTGACGCAAACTTTGCCATCACAACCATTGAACTATTATAATAGTTAGGATCTATGGGTAACAGTACTGTATATTTGCATATCGTATATGTCACAAATGTAACAGTACTATATACCTGTAATGTATGTCCCTATGTCATAAATGTCATGATGTCATGTATGTTGTGTGTGTCATAAATGTCACTATGAATTGAAAATAGGGGACCCTGATGTAAACAAGACAAACGTCTTTCTCTGGTCTGCATCCCCTTAACAATTGTGTGTATTGAGCCGTACTGTATTGTACCCATTCTGCAATCTGTTAAATAAAGTTTTCATTCATTCATTCAGTGAGATGCTGGAGAAGCAGCAGAAACAACAACAGCGGCTCCCCAAGAGGACACACAACTGGTCAGCCAAAGTCCCGGTTCCTCAGAGATGGCTCCACCATCCACTTTTTTTTTTATCAGACTGGAGCGGTGAGATACTGTACTTCTACTGCTCCACTAAGGTCTTCCAGACCTATGCAGCAGAAGGACTCACCAATCCCAGGATGCCATTCCAGGACTTTGTTGAGACAGAGTTTTTTCAGAGGGAGTTGGAGGCCTGGAGGGATGTCTTTATTCTCCTTTATTTTATATATCAGAGGATTTTATAGTATGTCTGCACTTTATGTGCTCATTTCATCATTCATGTATTTTACATTCTACTAAAACTGAATCAAACCATAAACAAGGTGGCCCTAAAGGATGTTAGATCCTAATGTGAAAAACTGTGATTTTATATGTCTGCTCATTTGACTTATTTCTACTTTTATCTTTACGCCCCACTATCTGCTGGGTGCATACTATAACCTTATCATGTTTTGTAACAGATTACAGAAGCATATTGGAACGTGAGGTTCTGATATGAATTGATTAATATATCTGCATTATTTTATCCCACTTTATGCTTTGCTCTTGTTGCTTGTTTTACACTGATTTTATGTTTTATTTCTTACTGATGTAAAGCACTTTGAACTGCAATCCCCTGTATGAAAGGTGCTATACAAATAAAGTTATTATTATTATTATTACTGAGACACAGTTCTTTCAGATAGATCGTTTTTAAACCAGCTCAAAGCCGTTTTACCAAGACCTATATGCAGCCAAGCCTCTGCAGTAATGCGTGATCCACAGAGTCAAACGCTTTAGACAGATCAACAAACAATGCTGCACAGTGTTTTTTCTTGTCTAGTGCTTCAATTATGTCATTTGAGACTAGCATAGTCGCTGAAGTACTATGGATCTGAAGCCTGACTGAGACTTGTTAAGAATATTATGGTCAGCTAGAAACTCTTTCAGTTTGTTTACAAGCGATTCAAAGACTTTGGCCATTACAGACAATCTGGAAATAGGGCGATAATTATTTAGGTCAGAGGGGTCTCCGCCCTTTAACAAGGGGAGAACCATGGCCGACTTCCATGAGCTAGGTAATTCACCAGATATGATATGAACATTTCCTGATGACGCTGCCATTTTAGCTCTAATTAAGAATGACAGTGACCTAGCTGACTATTATTTAGAAATCCAGTGGTTTGTAAACTGGTGCGACAATAACTGTCTGGTTTTAAATGTTAAGAAGACTGAGGAGATGGTGTTTGACCCCAGAGGTGTTGGGGACCACAGGCCTGTGGTCATCCACACACAGTCCTGTGCATAAATTAAGAAACATGATTTAAGTTGACAAAAACCTCTGCCGCTACAATCTAATGATAATCTAAATATGTGCAACAAGGAGAGACGGGGACAGAATTAATGAATGAAAACTTTATTTAACAGATTGCAGAATGGGTACAATACAGTACGGCTCAATACACAAAATGTTTAAAGGGATGCAGAGCAGAGAAAGACATTTGTCTTGTTTACATCAGGGTCTGCCATTTTCAATTCATAGTGACATTTATGACATACATGACATTTATGACAGGGACATACATGACATACAGGTATATAGTACTGTTACATTTGTGACATACGATATGCAAATATACAGTAAGGAACCTGACGCAAACTTTGCCATCACAACCATCGAACTATTATAATAGCTTTACTATTATAATCTAAATCTGTGCAATATTCATGTTTATTTAGTGATATTCATGTTTATTGATTCAACATAGCTGTTTATCTTTGATAATGTATGACAGGCTTTTGCCCCGACCGGGATTCGAACACTGCTGCACGAGAGCAGTTCAGCTCCTTGGACAGCGTGACAAATGCACCCATTTCATTGGCTGTCAGTCTGTTACACCTATACACGGCTGGCCTCCGCGGCCAACCCAGCGACCGGTGTTCGAAACCCCGTGTTTCCAATATAATTTTTTTGAATATAATATTAATGATTATACGCCAAAGTAGCCTGGTTTTAAGTTAAAATATTATAAATCTACATGCATTGAGGATGTCATTCTTTATATAGCTCTCAACGTGCACCAAATTGAATTATTCCTATATTGCAAAAAGAAGGAAAAGACTAGGGTTTCGAACCCCGGTCGTCTGCGTGAAAGTCAAAAGAACAACCCGTTAGACCACAGTGGAGATAAGTAAAAGATCGACCACACATCAATCAATGGGTAAGAGAGCCGTATCGTAATTCTGTATAACAGTTTAACTAATTATTTTCGCTAGCAAGATCTCATTTGATTATTCAATCCAGCAGGCAAGTTTAAAGAAATATAATCTGATTGATTGAGGTAATGAGGGACTTAAAATTAGCCTAGATAACGCATTTAACTTGTCGGCGAGGCGATTGAGCCGTATTGCAATCTGTCAATAAAGTTTTAAATCAATTAATCAATCAATGCCGTTAGAGAATCAGGATCTCTGCCATCGATACGTGCTGGCTTTCCAACTGAAGCGGCCGCGCACATTTATCCTGGGTCTCAAGTCTGAATCGAGTTAACGAGACTGAATCCACCTTCGAGGAACAGGAAAATCCCGGCTTCAAACATCGGGTTAACTGAATCTGGATAATGACATCTTGATCGACTTAGTTGAACCAGGTACGGGGAATAGGGCCCAGTAGTAGATGATCGCAATGTTCTAGGAGGCACATAGTTGACTAGAGAATTTGCAATGTAGCTTGGTCCTGTTCCATTTAGTGATTTTTATATAAGGAGGACCTTGAAATCAATTCTAAATGTTACCGGAAGCCAGTGTAGATTAGCTGAATTAATGAATGCATGAATGAGTGAATGAATGAATGAATGAATGAATTATGCATGCATGAATGAATGAATGAATGAATGAATGAATGAATGAATGAATGAATGAATGAATGAATGAATGAATGAATGAATGAAAACTTTATTTAACAGATTGCAGAATGGGTACAATACAGTACGGCTCAATATACACAATTGTTAAGGGGATGCAGACCAGAGTGTTAGATTTCGATCAATCAGCCAGTATCACCTCTTCATCTGTTGGCTTGTGTAGTTCTGTGTTGTGTTTATTTTCTCCAACGTCTTCTCATTTAATGCAATCCGTAATCATAATAATTCACACCATCACATGTTACCTTTCTCGGAACACGTTGTTTATTGTGGTGATATTTGACATTGAATTTCATAACTAATATGTGTGAATAATTAGAGAATCCATAATGTAAAAGCAGGGCTTAGCCAAAAGTAATTATTGGTGTTAGATAAGACATTCCAAACAAACCCCCGCTCAGGGTAAGACTGGATTAGAGAACAACAGTTGCAGGTCATAAAAGCCCGCAGGGGAAGTCACACCCCACAGGAAACGGTGGCTCACTCTAACTAGCAGAGGGACAGCCGGTCTAGCAGATAACTAGCAGACACATCCAAGGAACTATTAAGTCAGTATACATTATATAGGAAATCTGGTATTACTTATTACATTAACCATATCAATGTAGAAGGTAACTTACAAAGAAGAATACCATTTAGAATGTATGAAAGTAATAGTGTTATTTCACTCTTGTTATAAAATCCTGGTATATTTATCACAGTTATATTATCTGGTAAATAAAGGTTGGTGTGGTCTCCTATATGATGTCTGGTATCAGCCTAGAAGCAATGACTGTACTGGGATGATATGAGAGATCTGTAGGTCATTACACAAACCATATAGATTGGAAAATCAAAATGGTACACGAAGGAATGTTGAAGTGTTTAATGCATTCAGAGGAGACACAGGCCTCTGTCCAACTGAGAAGGCCACAGCCCAAAAGAGGGGGGTCATCAAAGGCGCTCTCCTCTGTACTCATCAAGAGGCCACACCGACAGGGGCCACCAGCAGAACCCCCCTGTTCACTGAAGGAAGACACCGACGGGGGCCACCAGCAGACCCCCCCTGTTCACTGAAGGAAGACACTGACGGGGGCCACCGGCGGCCCCCCCTTCTGTTTACTGAAAGAAGACCGATACTTGTGATTGGTTCAACCAGTTTAAAAATAAGTGAGGTCATTTAAACCTATAAGTAGTAGAGCAGTACCGTTAGTTGGTAGGCCAGCCCACCTACCCGTCCCCAGGGGGGTCCGGCTGAGCCTCCAACCACACCACCAGAGAAATGTGCTGTTATACATGTGAGTAGAATCATGGACTCATTATTGTTGGCTAGAGTAACATGTAATTCCTAACTTAGACCAGGTTGTGCCCATGTGTATGGCTTAGTACATTCTCGTTTCATGCATAAACATTACTGCTATTTATGTGCAACAATGTATTGATGTAAGGAAGCCACTGTGAATGGGCTATTTTGATTAACCTCATCAAACCTTCTGTACAATCATGTATTATGCTGAATAATTCCTGTGTGCAACTGATGCCTTATCCACCCTTGGCCCTTTGGCAAATAAACCAGTTGAGTTGAAATATAGTTCCTTTTGTCTGGACTGCACGTTTATTTCTCATCTGACTAAGTCAACTGAGAAGACCATGTTTCTATCGCTCTCCTTTTCCTCCTTCCAGTTAGCGACCTCCTTGTGCTGCAAATAACCTTAGGTATTGTATAAGATTATACGACAGAAATGGTGCCTATCTGACCCGCTCTGTTGTGCCCCCCCCCTGAAGATGTGCGGTGGGGTTTGTGTGGCTGGCTGCTCAGAGCCACGGCCCAGCCTGCACGTTGGGGACATCCAGAAAAAAAGCCGGAGGTTGATGCGTTCATTACGAGGGGTTTTGCAGTGCAGGGTTTGCTGTCTGAATAGAGGAACAGGGGAAGGATGGGAGGCTGGTTGTGTAGCCACTAGTTGGGGCCCGGGGTGAATATAGCATTTGCGTACAGGAATGGTGGAGTGGTGATTAGGTTAGACTGTCCAAAGGTAAAGGGAACGCGCTTGTTGTTCAGTAAATATACAATCATGAGCTTTTGATGTTTGTATGGTTATTCAGAAACAGGAGGCCGTTTCCGGCCTGCTCGCTTGGGGTTTATGGCAATAAGTACGGGCAGCGTATTTTGTGCCAGGCCTTTGCGAGCAGGGGGATAGTACTTTTTTTATTTTGTTGTTGTTGTTTAAAAAGCGGCGGCCCGACGATTGGTTAGAGGATGATTGGGGTAGCAGGAATGCGTGACGATTCACAGGTCATATTGGCATGGTTCAATTTAAAAGCGGGGACGTCTAGGACGCCACTCGAAAATTTATGAAACCGGGCTGCGTTTGACGAATGGCTCTTGATCGTGGCCAAATTCGTCTTGCGTTTGGGAAGCACGGTAGAATATACACTGGATTACAGACGGGCCATGATTTTTTTTCAGGGGTGTATGGTATGTTGAGATATTTTTTTCGAGATCTGTACAGTGGGTGGATTATGAGAGTGTGCGATTGCTGGGTAACGCCGGGCCTCCGCTTACTGGCGTGTCTCAAGCGGCAGGGAGCGGAGGTATAGAACGTCGGCAACGACGCAAATGGAATTTTCAGGCTCTGGTCCACAACTGTACAGGTCACGGAATCAGATGGATATGTAATGAAGGCGCCGATATGGTGGTGTTCGTCACGGGTCGCGGGATATTAACGTAGTAGGTGAAATGAGCGTACGAGGGGGCCCTTCCGAAGCTGAACACGTAAATATCACCCAGTTTAGCCGGATATTAGGGGATTTTCTCTGGGGGTATCAGCTGGTCTAGCCATAATCGATCCGTTGTTAAGGGTTGATTAGGGGGATGCAGGATTTGCCTGTTAACCATGAGAAGGTTAATTTCAGAAGGCGAGGACCGGCGGAGGTCCCGATAGAACGTGGTTAGCTTGGGCGTTTTATTTCAATACGTTATGCCGCAACGATCGGGTACAATAAGCTCTTAGCAACGAATTTTTTATTAAGTCATGTTTGGGGACAGCTGGGGTTATTGTTAAATATATGACTGGGTTCGCCGCGATGAGGACTGTGTATGGCGTGGTTGATTAGGAGAAATATGGGGTTTCAGCTTGTGAACACAAGAGGAGGTTCGAAGAGTAAATTTTGAGATACGGAAAGTCGGCATACACAGATTCTTGATTGTTGATAGCGTTGCGCCATGTAATCGAAGCCTCGTACGGGGAGTCGGTTTGTATGTATTTATGTATTTGTGTAAATGTATGATCGTAACAAGCTTGGCCGGGTTGTTATGTTGTTAAACGTGGATCGGAACGATACGAGTCTGTGAATCATATTGGAAGTTGGGGCTAACTAGCTTAGCTCTGTGGTAGAGCCGCGGTAATCTATAGACGTTAAGGCGGCGATGTGAGAGATTTGACGAAAGACTGTGGGGGCAATTGTTGTCAAGAAGCGAGTCGTGTGGTACGTTGATGTGATTGTGGCCGTATTAATGGTTATATTTAATGCGGTAATAATTGTGTACGACGATGTTGTTATGGAGGAGCAGTCGCAGGTTGATGACGTCATAGTGTTGAGAGGAGCGTTTGGACATCCAGGCTATTGAGCCGGGCGGAGAAAGGGTAGGAGAATTGGTTTAATATTCGTGTTGATCTGTGTAACGGCGTTGGTATATTAGAATGTTTTAAATTCTTTTACGATAGTTTGTTCTTTTAAAATAGTTTGTTGTTATAAACATGTGTAGGTTGTTTAGAGTTAGATTGGTACTGAGCGGATTGAATGAAATGTGCAGATCCCGGCCGCGGGTGGATCATCACATAACACGCGGATCTTGGAGTGTGGAACATCACATTAGGTTGGCTAGCTACTTAGCTGGTATGAGCGTTTGGGATATAACGCTGTGAAAAGGGCTTGTGCAATATTATGGTTAGGAGCGGCATAGTGGCGTTGAGTGAGGGGTGTTTATGTATGGAGGGATTGTGTAATAATAACGTTGATTGGGAGTTAGTTGCAAAAGTTGGTCGCTTCTGACGTCATATTGTGGGGCCTAGGAAGGAGATCGCATTAGGCTGGCTAGGCTATTAGCTTGCATGCGGCTGTTTTGTGAGTTTGCGGGCGACATGTGTTTGATTAGAGTTTTGAAAGTGATGGTTAGGAAGTGTTAGAGAGCGTGGTGGATGTCGTTGCATTATGTTAGGACGAAACAGAGTGTTTTGTAATGATAGTTGTACTTTGTCGCGGTACATCGTTTGCTGTGTGCGCCGTTTGCGCTACTGCGCATGCGCATTACAACGCGGATCGCTGTTTTTCATTTCATTCGCTCAGAGGACGAAAAACGGGTGAGGAAATATTTGGCATTGTGTTAAAATGGGTGTATTTGTATATTGTACATTGTATTTTTGTGTAAACAGTAGATGTGACATGTATGGTGGTTAGTTTAGGGGAGGAAGTCGATAAGGGTTTACTTAGACTGCAAACATTGCAGTGAGCCTATCAAGGAGAAATGAAATAATGCATACATGGCCCATACTAAGCTGGGATTCACAAACCAGCTACACACTGGACCTGTGAAACTGGGCAAGAGTATGTTACACAAGTGTAGATTCTTGACCAAGTGGAAATGTAGGCTGGATTTGGACAGGTGCTCTACACTGAAAATGACATATTGCTTGCATTGTATTCAATTGATACATCTACATTAGAATCATATGTCACATATGTACCGAGTTAACGTTCCCAGAACGTCCGGTTTACAGTTTTTTGAGTCTTAGCATATGGGAACTAACCACTAATGATGTCTTACTACATGAGTGATGCTTATATTTGTGATATGCAGGGATGTTGTTGTGTAAAGATGTGATTTATATCTGTCTAGAGTACAATTATTTTGAGAGTCTGTTTATGCTTGTGTACTTTGTTAAAATCTTTAATGTCGTTGTTAACTTAAATAGGAAGATGTTTATGTTAATGGTTGCTGCAAGTCTTTAGATCATGGGGGTGATAATTTAATGATGTAGGCTTGTTAGCGTATATTTTGTTGCATTGCTATGTTGAAATCTGTTTAGGTTGTGCACGTGTGTAGAGAATTGATGTGGTGTTTATGTTTGTTTTAGATTGTTAAATCTTTAATGCCATTGGTTTACATAGGCTGTTGTTTTATATTACGATTGATTGCAAGTCCTTGAGTCACAATAGGATAATTTAATGATGGGGACTTGTTTATATGCTGTTTTGATGACTTTATGATTGTGTTTTTGCAGTTATTGTAAATGATTTACTGTTTGGTCTGTACATTTTCTGTGTTTGGCTGTTGATTTGCCCCCAGGGTAGAATGTGTGAGTAGTAGTACTGGTTAACCTTTTGTTGAATTACAGGAGGGTCATGGGGTGGTAAAGCGATTTAGGAAAGGTCACAAAGCTCACAGGAGGGACTCAGCCTATCTTTACAACAGGAGAGAGGTCACAGCTGGTGAAGATAGGAGGGAAGGGTCAGAGTGTGATAACAGATGGAGGTATTTATGACAGGGCACAGAGAGGTGTGACAGGAAGATAAGGTGCTAATTCAGGACAGCATGAGGGGGACAGGAGGTGACAGGAAGGTGTGACAAAGGGCTAATACAGACAGCAGCTGAGGGAGGAGTGAGCACAGTAATTGAAATAGGATAGCCAGTTCGGATGAGGTTATTTACGTTGAATGGCTAACTATTTGATTAGAGGGAATAGCGGTAGACTCTCGCGGTACTAGGAATGCTTTGAGATTCTATCGTTGAGAGGGAGTTCCTAGACTCTTTCTGGCAGTGGGTAGGAGTCTAAGTGGAGTATATTCATCCAGACTCTCCAACTACCGCCCCATATCCAATCTTCCTTTTTTCTCAAAAACACTGGAACGTATTGCTGCCTCCCAACTCCACTCCCATCTCCAGTCCAACACCCTCTATGAACCCCTTCAGTCTGGCTTCCGTCCCGCTCACAGCACCGAAACTGCACTGGTAAAGGTCATCAACGACCTCCTCATCTCCGCTGACTCCGGTGCCCTCAACATCCTGATCCTACTCGATCTCAGTGCAGCCTTTGACACAGTGTGTCACTCCATCCTCCTCCAAAGGCTGCACCAACTGGGTGTTGAGGGCACAGCACTTGACTGGTTCTCCTCCTACCTCACTGACAGACACCAATTCATCTCCCTCTCCGGCCACACCTCCTCCCCCTCCCCAGTCACACAGGGGGTCCCCCAAGGCTCAGTCCTTGGCCCCCTGCTCTTCATCTGCTACATTCTCCCCCTTGGTCACATCATCCGCAAATACCACCTCAACTTCCACTGTTACGCTGACGACACCCAAATCTACATCAGTACACAATCCCCCCACAGCCCACCCCTCAGTCACATCGAATCATGCATCACCGAACTCCAAACTTGGATGACCTACAACTTCCTCAAACTGAACAGTGACAAGACTGAACTTCTCATCATTGGCACCAAAACCACCCTCACCAGATCCGGACCCATCACACTCACCATCAACGACTCCACCATCACCCCCTCCCCCCTAGTCCGCAACCTTGGTGTCCTCCTTGACCCCACCCTCTCATTTGACCCCCACGTCCGCTCCATCGTGAAAACATCCTACTTTCACCTCCGCAACATCGCAAAAATCCGTCACTGCCTCTCCCCCCCCGCTGCTGAATCCCTCATTCACGCCTTCATCTCCTCCCGCCTGGACTACTGCAACTCCCTCCTCACTGGTATCACCTCCCGCTCCCTCCATAAACTGCAAATGGTCCAAAATTCAGCCGCCCGCCTCCTCACTAACACCCGGTCCCGCGAACACATCACTCCTGTCCTCCACTCCCTCCACTGGCTCCCGATCAAACACAGCATTAACTTTAAAACACTACTCCTCACCTTCAAAGCCCTCCACAGCCTGGCCCCCCCCTACCTGACTGATCTCCTTCTCCCCTACCGCCCCACCCGTTCCCTCCGGTCCTCCTCCACTGCCTCCCTCACTGTCCCGACATCCAAGCTTAAAAACTTCGGAGATCGGGCCTTCTCTCGCACTGCACCCCGACTCTGGAACTCCCTCCCCCAGTCCATCAGAGACTCCCCTACACTCTCCACCTTCAAAGCTCGCCTCAAAACCCACCTGTTCTCCCTTGCCTTCAACCCCCCCCACCCCTAAACCCCCCCCTCCCCTCCAACCTGATTGATATGTCTCCAGTCTTTTTTTTGTGCCATCAGGCTGTCTCCCCCGTTCCCCCCATGGTCTCATGTTCCTTTTGTTTTTGTTTCTTTGTTGTTTTGTTTTTGTTTCTTTGCTTTCGTTTCTTTGTTTGTACCCCTGCTCCCGACTACTGTCAGCGACTTCGGGTTATTGAGAAGCGCTATATAAATTAAATTAATTATTATTATTATTATATTGGATTAGCCTGAGGTTGAGAGCAGGGAAAGCTGAGAGTAGGAGCAGGAAGGGAAACTAACCAGTGTCTTGTCTGTGGTTGATTAACAAGTGAGGGAGAGGGTTGAAAGTATTTGTTTGTGAGATGTGTGTTGTATGTTGGAAGAGATGGTGGTTGGAATGATCGGAGTGGCTGGGAATGATTGAGAGTGGTTTGTTTATTTTGTTGTGTTTGAGAGATTTATGTTGAATGAAAGGTTTTTGATTTTCTCAGTGGATGAAAGGATCTGGTTAGAGCCTAGAACTAAGCATGCCAAGCTCACTACAGGATGTTAGATCTCGTGGTGAGCCAACTGACCACTTTTAGTATAATCCATATCTGGTTATAGTTGCCTGGTAGCTCTGAATACGTATGAATGAAATTGACTTGTGAAGTTTGACTAAGTTTTGTTTTTCTTTCCTTTCTGAGAACTCTAATTTTCAGGATTGAATGTGTTGTATAACTGTGAGATATTGGATGGAAGGAGTTTATGTTGTATCATATCATTTGGTTGGGTGACAAGGTTTAGGCAGTATTTTAATTTTAACATTACTTTCATTTGAATTTATTTCTTTTAAATATCTTAGAAGTTAACAGCCACTGTTGTGTGTGGATGAGCGATTGGATTTAGATTTTTAGGTTTATTTTCTATTTTTTAATCTGTAATTAATGGATGGTTTTGAAAATGTTGTTTTTGTTTCTTTCATGTTTTTAGAAGATGCGTGGATGTTTCACAAGTGGTCTGCCACGTGTGTAATAGGAGGATGTGTTTGGTTTATTTTGGTTTTTCTTTCCTTTCTAAAAACCTTTAATTTTAATGTTTGGTGCTTGTTCTTTTTATTGCTTTGCTGTTTTAAGTATGAATGGTGATTTCACATGTGGAGATGCAAAACATGTGGTTGAAGGATGTGTTTATTGAGATATTTTGTTGATTATTTGTCTTTTTCTTTTATTTCTCAACTGCTTTTCATGGTCTGGGTGAGAGGGGAGAGAACTGGTGACAGGAGTAAAAACGTCGGGACAGGATGGAAAGCTAAGTGGTTCCATCACATTTGCATATGGATTATCGATGGCTTCTCTTAAAAATATGTTAA
The DNA here is from genome assembly GCF_963971535.1 of Notolepis coatsorum. Classification (NCBI taxonomy): domain Eukaryota; kingdom Metazoa; phylum Chordata; class Actinopteri; order Aulopiformes; family Paralepididae; genus Notolepis; species Notolepis coatsorum. The sequence goes on from NC_140166.1 coordinate 109,195,248, forward strand.
CATATTGTGTAAATGGATTTGCTTTGTGTTTTTTTTCCCCCTCACAGTTCAGTCGAGGGGGGAATGTGGAACGGCACAGGAGTCATAACTGTTGAGTATGAATACATTCCATTAGATTACGACACAGTGGAGTGAACCTGTTCAGTTATTTCCTGTGGGAAATTATTAGATTGTGGAAAGAGGTCGCTTGTGGACGCTAGCCCCTCCTTCATCATAACCTCAAGAACAGAGGCCAGGTTGATTTGTGAAGACAGACACAGGTTTGGGAAGCGTCCAGACTGAGAGAGCCATCTGTAAATCCGAGGAAGGACAGTCATAGGTCAAAATATGGCGGGATCAAAGGCCTACAACAATTGCTACGGCTGAGGCTGGCTAGCATGGGGGGAAGGGGGAGGCAAGGCCGGTCTGGAACTGTGCAGGAAAGGTGAGCAAGGGCCTCTGTGGAATGTGAAATTTGGTTGGTGTGGAGAACGGGGGGTAACATGTGCACATGTGATTTGATAGAAGGCGCAGACAGAGGGCGGATAGATTGACACAACGCAGGGTAGAAGCATACACATAGATAGGTTATGGTCAGAGTGAGGAAGTGGTGGAAATTTTTTTCCTTGGGTTTTTGTCTGCCTTCCCTGCCCAACTGGAGCTGTGACGACGAGGAGGTAAGGTTATATGACCATTATATGGTCATAAGGGGGGTGGATAGATGAGAAGACCAATTGATGAATTATGCAGATGTGATTGTGCTGTCTTAGGAAAGAAAGAATTAACAGGAGAAGAAAAAAAATTAATGTAAAATGAAAATATTGTGATAACTAATGTATGTTTTCTCTCAAACCAGATCATGTAAAGGAGTGTGGGAACAAAATTTCATGTAGATTAAGGAAATTGGGTTTTAAATTTGTGATTTATTATATTTTAATGTGTAATTTGTAGAATTCTTTTTTTTTTATTGTTTTCAAAAAACCCAAAAGTTGTTGTTTAAAAGGTGGGCCTCTGCCTTGAGGAGCAAAAACTCATTGATGATATGTACCAAAGAATAATGAAAAAAAAATTGAGAAAAAATTGAGAAACATTTGAATAAATTATGATTTTTGTTATTATGTTAAATTGTATGGTTAGTATGTATAGAAAATCAAGTCAATGTACTGTTTATGACAATGTAAATTGTCAGAGTGAGGAATGTGGTGATATTTGACATTGAATTTCATAACTAATATGTGTGAATAATTAGAGAATCCATAATGTAAAAGCAGGGCTTAGCCAAAAGTGATTATTGGTGTTAGATAAGACATTCCAAACAACCCCCCGCTCAGGGTAAGACTGGATTAGAGAACAACAGTTGCAGGTCATAAAAGCCAGCAGGGGAAGTCACACCCCACAGGAAACGGTGGCTCACTCTAACTAGCAGAGGGACAGCCGGTCTAGCAGATAACTAGCAGACACATCCAAGGAACTATTAAGTCAGTATACTTTATATAGGAAATCTGGTATTACTTATTACATTAACCATATCAATGTAGAAGGTAACTTACAAAGAAGAATACCATTTAGAATGTCACCCGAGTATGAAAGTAATAGTGTTATTTCACTCTTGTTATAAAATCCTGGTATATTTATCACAGTTATATTATCTGGTAAATAAAGGTTGGTGTGGTCTCCTATATGATGTCTGGTATCAGCCTAGAAGCAATGACTGTACAGGGATGATATGAGAGATCTGTAGGTCATTACACAAACCATATAGATTGGAAAATCAAAATGGTACACGAAGGAATGTTGAAGTGTTTGATGCATTCAGAGGAGACACAGGCCTCTGTCCAACTGAGAAGGCCACAGCCCAAAGGAGGGGGGTCATCAAAAGCGCCCTCCTCTGTACTCATCAAGAGGCCACACCGACGGGGGCCACCAGCAGACCCCCCCTGTTCACTGAAGGAAGACACCGACGGGGGCCACCAGCAGACCCCCCCTGTTCACTGAAGGAAGACACTGACGGGGGCCACCGGCGGCCCCCCTTCTGTTTACTGAAAGAAGACCGATACTTGTGATTGGTTCAACCAGTTTAAAAATAAGTGAGGTCATTTAAACCTATAAGTAGTAGAGCAGTACCGTTAGTTGGTAGGCCAGCCCACCTACCCGTCCCCAGGGGGGTCCGGCTGAGCCTCCAACCACACCACCAGAGAAATGTGCTGTTATACATGTGAGTAGAATCATGGACTCATTATTGTTGGCTAGAGTAACATGTAATTCCTAACTTAGACCAGGTTGTGCCCATGTGTATGGCTTAGTACATTCTCGTTTCATGCATAAACATGACTGCTATTTATGTGCAACAATGTCTTGATGTAAGGAAGCCACTGTGAATGGGCTATTTTGATTAACCTCATCAAACCTTCTGTACAATCATGTATTATGCTGAATTAATTCCTGTGTGCAACTGATGCCTTATCCACCCTTGGCCCTTTGGCAAATAAATCAGTTGAGTTGAAATATAGTTCCTTTTGTCTGGACTGCACGTTTATTTCTCATCTGACTAAGTCAACTGAGAAGACCATGTTTCCATCGCTCTCCTTTTCCTCCTTCCAGTTAGCGACCTCCTTGTGCTGCAAATAACCTTAGGAATTGTATAAGAATATACGACATTATTACATAAACAAAAGCCAGTGGCACTTATTAGTGAAGGCACAATTAGATAAATATGAGAAAGATGGCCACTTGGTTTCAGTGTCGGAGCCAACAGAATGGATCAGCAATATGGTGATTGTCAGACGGCCAGAGAAGCTGATCAGGATATGTATAGACCCAAAGTCATTAAATGTGGCTTTAAGGAGATCTCACTACTTAATGCCGACGCTGGAGGATGTCCTATACAAGCTGCCCAGGGCTCGCATTTACACTCTTGTGGATGCACGGGATGCTTTCCTACAGTGCAGGCTAGACGAGGAAAGTAGTTACACCACCACATTTTGGACACATTGGGGCAGGAAGCGTTGGTTAAAGCTGCCATTTGGGGTGTCTGTGGCCCCAGAGATATACCAGCGAAAGCAGCATGAGCTTTTAGCAGGGCTCAGTGGAGTAGAACCCATCGCAGACGATATACTGGTAGTGGGCTGTGGGGAGACACAAGAGGAGGCTATACAGGACCATGACACTAAACTGATAGCACTCATGGAGAGGTGCAGAGAGGTTAGGTTGAGGCTAAGTTTGAAGAAACTGCAGTTCAGGCTCAGAGAAGTCAAGTTTCATGGACACATCCTGTCAGCAGAGGGGCTCAGGGCAGACCCAGAGAAGGTCAGGGCGGTCCAAGACATGCCACACCCCACGGACGCCAAGGCGGTGCAGCGGTTTATTGGGTTTGTGACATACCTCGCAAGGTTCATGCCCCGCCTTTCTGAGATATGCGAGCCACTGAGGAGGTTGTTGGACAAGGCCGTCCCATGGCACTGGCTTCCCAAACATGGTGCGGCGATCGAGGAGATCAAGCGTCTGATCACAGTGGCCCCGATCCTGAAATATTACGACGTGATCAAGCCGGTCACCATCCAGAGTGATGCAAGTCAGAAAGGACTTGGCTGCTGTCTGTTCCAGGAGGGTCAGCCAGTAGGGTACGCATCGCGGGCACTGACTCAGACAGAACAGAACTATGCACAGATTGAGAAGGAGTGTCTGAGTATTGTGTTTGCGTGCCAACGCTTTCACTATTATCTGTATGCACGGGGAGAGATTGTGGCGGAAACTGACCACAAGCCACTCATTTCGATATTCAACAAACCCCTTCTCACTGCATCCAAATGGCTCCAGAGCATGCTGCTCACACTGCAGAACTACAACCTCAAGGTCACATACAAGCCAGGCCCGGACATGCACATCAGTGACACGTTGAGCAGGGCCACGGCTCCACCACAGAGGACTGACACGGGATACATGAAACACACAGTCTGCAGCCTGCAGAGGGCACAAGAGTACACTGAACAGATTAATCAGGCTGATTATCTGAATGTCACCAGCCAGCGGTTGAATCAGATCAGGCAACACACTGGGGGAGATGAAACCCTTCAGTTGCTCAAAGCGGCAGTGCTCCAGGGATGGCCAGATTACCGGGAGGAGACTCCCCTGGCGATCAGAGAGTATTGGTCAATCAGGGACGAGATCAGCGCACAAGATGGGGTGCTCTTCAAAAGTCAGCGAGTCATAGTGCCGAAAACGTTACGGGCAGAAATGTTGAAGCGCATACACGCCAGCCATGTAGGAGGAGATGCCTGCTACAGACAGGCCAAAGACACACTGTACTGGCCCAACATGCAGGGTGAAATCAAGGATTATGTGAGCCAGTGTTCAGCATGTAATGAATATTCTCATGAGCAGCAGCGGGAGACAATGATGTCTCATGCACTCCCAACACGGCCATGGCAGAATGTCAGTATGGATTTGTTCAGACAAGCGGGCAAAGACTTCCTACTCATGGTTGATCATTATTCGGATTTCTGGGAAATAGAGCTACTCCCTGACCTCTCAGCATACACCACGGTGTTAAGGTGTAAGGCCCAATTTGCACGCCACGGGCAGCCTGACCGGGTGGTAACAGACTGTGGATCTCAGTTTGACTGTGAGAAATTTAGAGAGTTTGCAAAAGAATGGGATTTCGACCATGTCATGTCCTCACCCAGAATGGGGTTGTTATATAAACCCCCCCCACAATGTTGTGTGTGTTGGTACGGTCCAGCAGGGACCAGGATGTAAGGTACGCTGTTGTGTTATGGGTTGGGATTCAATACAGATGCACAGTGGATACGCTCTAGTCTCCTGTCTCGTTATTTAACACAAACAGTCTAGGTCTGGTTATACTGATCCGACACCAGTGCATACATAAAAAAAAAATATTATATAATTATTTTCTTTTTTACAGCTACTTATACAGTTTTTTTGTAATAACTAGAAAGTAATGGTATTTATTCAACAACAGGTGATTGTATAGATTAGTATTAGTATCATTAATTGACAACTAAGCTCAATGAGTTCACCCACGGAATGGTTGTTGGTACATTGGTTCCGCACGGACGTTACACGTTGTTGCGCACTTCCTATCCAGAAGGCTCCGTTTAGGTTAGCTACTGTAGTAGCAGAGGCTCTGTTGTGATTTTTAATGCAAAATAAATATTCAACATTCTCTTTTGAGACTCCGCCTCAGACTCTCTCGAAGTATTCCGCCTCGCCTGGAATGATAGTTTACGTAACTACAAAAAGGCACTCTCACTTGCCAAAACCTCTTATTTTTCCAGGCTCATAAATGAAAACAAAAACAACTCAAAGTTTCTGTTTGACACAGTTGCAAAACTTACGCAGAAACAACCAAGTGCCCTAAACCATGCGTTCTCGGCTAACGAATTCATGAAATTTTTTACCAAGAAAATTGACCTCATTAGAGATAAAATTGTTGCTTTACTCAACAATCAGAGTCCCTCCCAACCTTTGACGGGCATTCCCCCTGACTTTGATTCCAGTCATACGCTATGCTGCCTTGAAAACGTCTCACTTAGTGCCCTCTCTAAACTGGTTGGCGCGGCTAAACCTTCAACCTGTCTGTTTGACCCTCTCCCAGCAACTCTCATCAAAAAACTCTTCCCAACTCTAGGCCCTGCCCTACTCAATATCTTCAACACCTCTTTGTCTACTGGCGTGGTGCCCCTGGCCTTTAAATCAGCCGTCATTAAACCACTACTTAAAAAACCGAACCTCGACCCTCTAATCTTGAAAAATTACAGACCTATCTCCAATCTCCCATTCCTATCCAAAGTGTTAGAACGGATCGTCGCAACGCAACTTACTGACCATTTATCAAACAATAATCTTAATGAATCATTTCAATCTGGCTTTAGAGCCTTACACTCCACCGAAACGGCGGTTACCAAAGTCACAAATGACTTACTGCTCTCTCTTGACTCAAACCTCACCTCTGTGCTCTTATTGCTTGATCTCAGTGCAGCCTTTGACACTATCGATCACTCGATTCTTCTAGGTCGGCTTGAGAACCATGTTGGCATTCGGGGTCTCGCACTAGCTTGGTTTAAATCCTATTTAACTGATAGAACACACTGCGTGGTCTATAATGATTTAACATCTGAGACCCTCCCAGTGCAATGTGGTGTCCCACAAGGCTCTGTCCTGGGCCCTTTGCTATTTTCGATTTACATGCTACCCCTCGGCGATATCATACGCAAATTTGGCATAAACTTTCATTTTTACGCTGATGACACCCAATTATATATACCTATTAAGCCAAATGATTCCTCCCAACTACAAAACCTTGAGGCCTGCTTGCTTGCCGTCAAAAAATGGATGTCGCAAAACTTTCTACTCCTTAATGCAGATAAAACTGAGATGTTAATTGTTGGCCCCCCAAACCACAGAGGCCTGTTTCAGGACATCTCCCTCAACTTTGATACCTGTCATGTATCCCAGAGCTCCACCATAAAAAACCTCGGAGTCATTTTTGATTCCTCCCTCTCATTTAATGCACATATAAAAAATGTCACCAAAATTGCATTCTTCCATCTTCGTAATATCGCAAAAATACGCCCCATTTTAACTCTGGCTGATGCTGAAACCCTGATTCATGCTTTTGTCTCATCACGTCTGGACTACTGTAATGCACTTTTTTCAGGCCTACCTAATTCAAGCATCAAAAATCTTCAACTCGTGCAAAATGCGGCTGCACGGATACTAACTAGAACTAGAAAATTTGATCACATCACACCAGTTTTGTCCGCCCTACATTGGCTTCCTATCCAAGCCCGCTCTGACTTTAAAGTGCTACTCCTCACCTACAAAATTTTAAATGGGCTTGCACCGCTATATCTATCCGATCTCATCTCCCGATACTCGCCCGCTCGTGCTCTGCGCTCACAAAATGCAGGGCTTCTATCGACCCCTAGGGTTAAAAAGAAATCCGCCGGCCACAGAGCCTTTGTCTACCGCGCTCCCTACCTGTGGAACAAATTACCTGCCGTCATCAGGGGCGCCTGCTCTGTCGAAGCTTTTAAATCCCTGCTTAAGACTCATCTTTTCTCTCTCTCCTTCAACCTACCTTGATCTCACCTGGTCGGGGACTGACCTCTAGATTAATCTGTGTAGTTTGGTTATGGTACAGGGTACTACATGGTACCACTGGGTAGTTTACTATAGGGTAGTTTAGTTAGGGTACAGGGTACTACATGGTACCACAGAGTACTACATGGTACTGCATGGCATTACAGGGTACTACATGGCTTACATAGCTCTACATGGCACTACATGGAACTACATGGCACTACGGGGTACTACATGTTACCACAAGGCACCACAGGGTACTACATGGCACTACAGGGTACTACAGGATACTACGGGGTACTACATGGCACTATGGGGTACTATAGGGTACTACATGGCACTACGGGGTACTACATGGCACTACAGAGTACTACATGTCTGCTCCTTTGCAGCACCACAAACATGGGAACTCTCTAACTCTTCCCCCCCCCCCTCTCCCCCCCCCCCCCCCCCTCCCTCCCCCTTCTCTCTGAGTACCCGTCTCCTGGCGCTGACCAAGGTGATGGATGCCTCGGGGTCTTGGCCAAGCTTGTAGTGACTGCTCTACATGCACCTCCGAGGCCTTGGATCAGTTATTCTCCGCCGTCTGTCCGTGGTCCTGTCAACTGATTAACAGACTGTTAACAGATTAACAGTCAACGCGGTTTCATTGCTGGGTTAAGTACTTCTATTCTATTCACATAATACGCTTACTTCATATATCTACTCCATTCACATATATGCCTACCACTTGTATCTATTGCTATGTCCGCCTACTACAATCTCATGAGCTGTCTAACGCCTGTCCCGTCTCCCTGTCTTCCTATGACTTGCTGTCCTGGAGTGTTGTCCGGAGTGTTGGACGTCCCGTGACGAAGGCCGGGAGATTGCGACCCCCTCTGCGTGCCCCCCTGTCTCCGGAGGTCTCGTAGTGGTGACCGGAGTGCCGGATGTCCCGCGATGATGTCGGGGAGTTTGCGACCCTCTCTGTGCCACCCCCTATCTCCCTGTCTCCGGCTGTCCCTGAGCAACGACCGGAGTGTTGAATGTCCCGTGACTAAGACGGGGAGGACGTGACCCTCTCTGCGCCGCCCCTGTGCCTCAAATAGATCCGCTATCAACTCTATCTTTAATCTTTCAAAATGTTCAGTTGCTATCGCTATTAGCTCTATCTTTAATTTTTCAAAATGTACAGTTGCTATTGCATGCACTCATCTGTGTTTCACCACACACATGAGTGCATGCTTACCAACTGTCCGTCTGCAACACTAATATCACCAACATCTAAGAAGGGAGATCCCCCCTTGAACGGCCCTTCTAAGGTTTCTCTCCTCCACACTGCCTGGGGAGCTTTTTTCCCTATTGTTAGGTTTTAGTGAGTTTTTCCTTACCTTCGCGTGGGGTATGTCTGGGAGTGCTTGCATTCTTTCATTTATTTGCATTCATCTAAAAAATGTTTGGACCCTATGGTGTTCTTGTTCTGTTCTTGACTTATTGTTATGTTGTCTTCTTGACCTGTTTAAAGAAGACCTGTACGGCCCATGGGGACATTAACGTGTGTTGTCGGGCCCTATAAATAAATTTGATTTGATTTGATTTGATTTATCATTTGGCACTAAAAGCTAAACATTGTCACCGGTATGGCTGTCCGCAACATGTCATTAATTGTGTGCGAGAGGTCGATCAGTGACCACATTAGCGTGAGCTAGCTTAGCCACTAGCTAACGCGAGCTAGATGGAAATACAAACAATGTAACGTTACTGGTGAAAAAGTGATTTACCTTGGAATACTCCTTTGCCAACTTGCTGTACTTTGCTTGCAGGTCTGCAGCTGGATTATGAATAGTCCCAACTTTAGCCAAGGTAACGTTAAGCTAAAACGAGCTTTTCAAATAGCTCTTCAGCTAATGCTAATAACGGAGCTCCCCGCCACACTGCTCTACTAAGGACGATGGCATTAAGAAAAGTTATAATTATTTTGTCTCGTCTTGTTTTAGTCAACAATATCAACATACATGAAGAGAAATTTCGTCCTGGTTTTTGTAAATTACATTTTTGTGTCCTCAGTTGTGGTCAACGATATTTAATAAACTATTTAGTCTCGTTAGCGTGACATGGTCTTCAATAACGTGACGTCACGTCTTGTTGTCGTCATGAAAAAAACCTTCGTTGACGAACATCTTTCGTCATCAATTTAGTCAACAAAATTAACACTGGTGAAAAGGTAAGTTTTTTGCTTATTTTTGAAAATATTAAGATATCTAGTTTCCCTAATGTCCATAGGTAGTGTGTTCCATAAATTTGGTGCCAAGTTTGCAAAGGCTGCATTTTCCTTAGACTGTGGCTTGGAACCTTCAATAGACCAGTAGTAGATGATCGCAATGTTCTAGGAGGCACATAGTTGACTAGAGAATTTGCAATGTAGCTTGGTCCTGTTCCATTTAGTGCTTTTTATATAAGGAGGAGGACCTTGAAATCAATTCTAAATGTTACCGGAAGCCAGTGTAGATTAGCTGAATGAATGAATGCATGAATGAGTGAATGAATGAATGAATGAATGAATGAATGAATGAATGAATGAATGAATGAATGAATGAATGAATGAATGAATGAATGAATGAATGAATGAATGAATTATGCATGAATGAATGAATGAATGAATGAATGAATGAATGAATGAATGAATGAATGAATGAATGAATGAATGAATGAATGAATGAATGAATGAATGAATGAATGAATGATTTTATTTAACAGATTGCAGAATGGGTACAATACAGTACGGCTCAATATACACAATTGTTAAGGGAATGCAGACCAGAGTGTTAGATTTCGATCAATCAGCCAGTATCACCTCTTCATCTGTTGGCTTGTGTAGTTCTGCGTTGTGTTTATTTTCTCTGACGTCTTCTCATTTAATGCAATCCGTAATCATAATAATTCACACCGTCACATGTTACCTTTCTCGGAACACGTTGTTTATTACATAAACAAAAGCCTCAGATGTTACCCATTTCGTATTGTCCTTGAAAAGTCTTTGATGGAACACTAAATTCATTATTCTAATGATCTCCTGTTAACCCCGCTCTGTGGTCGTCGCGGCCTTGTCGTAGCCAACAACCATATCTGCTAGCCGAAGCTAGTGATGATGTGTCACTCCCCTCCCCCACCCAGCGAGGGTGGAGAGGGATGAAAGTCTCTGATCAACGCGTGCGCTCTTCGGTGTGGTTCGTTTCTCATTCTCACCTTACCCGGAAGAAACTCCCGTTATATTATCTTCGCCATAGCAACGAGGGCTCGCTCTCCTCGTTACTATGTGACGTGTGACGTGCTGTCTTTGACCACAGCTATTTGACCCAGATCACTATAGCAACCGCTCAATTGTTGGTATTATCCCCCCTAGTTCTCTCTGTTCCACCCAGCTGATAACGGCCCTCTGTCTGCACTGTTTTTGGCTGGAGACACACATACGTGATAATGATGGTGATGATGATGATGATGATGATGATGATGATGATGATGATGATGATGATGATGATGATGATGATATTATCCTCTTAAAACTCATATCTATATAGGTTATAAACCAAATGCAAATCATCGATTTCCTTCAAGAGGAAGACGTTTGTCTTGTTTACATCAGGGTCCCCCATTTGTAAAAGGGGCTAATACAGGACTGATGTGGTCTCTCCTCTTGGTTCTAGTTAATAGCCTAGCTGCCGAGTTTTGAATGAGTTGGAGTCGTTCTGTGTTTTTTTTGGGAGGCCAGGGAGGAGTGCATTACAGTAGTCAAGTCGGCTTGAGATAAAGGCATGGATCAGTTTTTCAGTGTCTTTTTGATTTATAAACGGCCGTACCTTAGCTAAGGTGGAAAATGTATGTTTTTGTCACCTTGTTGTTGTGTGATTTAAAGCTTATGTCTGAGTCTATTATAACACCAAGACTTGTAACTTCGGATTTGATCCAAGGAGTAAGTTGCCCCATATTGCTCTGTAACATTTATCTTTTTGTTATAGGACGACTAGTAGGATTTCAGTTTTGCCCTCATTTAATTTTAGGAAGTTGTTCGTCATCCATTTGTTTATTGCTAAGAGACAGGCGGAAATGGAGTTTATAGCTGTGTGATCATTTGGTTCAGCGGAGATGTACAATTGTGTGTCATCTGCGTAACTATGGAAACATACATTGTGCTTTCTAATGATGTCTCCGAGTGACAGCATGTATAGTGAGAATAATAATGGACCAAGGCAGCTCCCCTGTGGAACTCTGAAGTAGGTGTCATGTTTCTCAGAAGAATGATCTTTAAGCCTGACGTAATATTTTCTCCCTTTGATATATGTTCTGAACCAGTTTAATACATAGTCAGAAAGACCAAGTAACTTTTCTAGACGATTTATTAGGATATCATGGTCGATCGTGTCAAACGCTGCGCTTAGACCTAATAGGACGATAATTGAGACTTTGTTTGCATCAGAGTTTATTCTGAGGTCACTCATTATTTTTGTAAGAGCAGTTTCAGTGAGAAAAAGGCTTGCATTGTTGAAATGCCCATGAGCCAGCAGTATGCCTCAAGCATTACCAGACCTGATCAAGTCTTACAGGACTAATGACCTATGAAAAGATAAGAGTCTGCAAAAACGGAAGATTTAACGGTATAGTGCTCTTCAAAGCTGACCAACCCTGACTAAGTCTGCTATCTGCCAAGCTTCTCTTAGAGTAGGGATGTGACCTACAATATGACTGATAACTCTTAGAAGGAAGAGGCGGAGTTACCCCTAAGACTTTAATAGGAGGGGAAAACTCTAAAATCAGAAGCAACCACAAACCCCTAACCCCCCAACATACACAAACCCTGTCTTCATCTCATAAAGAAGATGACATAACTGATTGGCATTTTAAACAGGTGATTAGTAATCAGTAACTAATTATATTTGAAGAGTAACTGTCCCAACTCTGGCAGGTGACCACTATTCCCTGTCTGGTCAAATACAATGCCAGACTAATAGTACAATTACTGATTACAATTACAAGCAGGTAACAAGTGCTCTGTATCAGATTACATTTTAAAGATCCCCTCCAGATGTATTTTAAATTGTTCGATGAACTGCCAAAAATGTCTTAGCAGTATCTCTACTGCTAACTCTATCCTCATTGAGTTTCAAGTTCAAGTTTTAAGTTTGTTTATTAAATATCACAATAAAATGCACGTACTTTACAGTGAAATTCTTGGTTCTGTATGAGCCCCTAAAAGTGTGCTTCATACAGTAAAAAAAAGTAAGTAAGAAAGTAAGTAAAAAGTAAGTAAAGAAAAAAGTAAAAATACAATATACAGTACAATATACAATCTAAAGTCGTAAAAATGTGTAAACAGTGAGGTACAATGCAGAAAATGAGGTACAAAACTGTGAGGTAAGGTTCAATTGCAAATGAGGTATGAATGTAGTGCAAATCTCTTTAATAATAGATAATGTAGTGTTAAAGTATCTAAAGTGAGTGTTAAGGTGAGTGTTTGTTTAAAAGTGATTGTGTTCATGTGGATGTGTGTGCAATGAGTGATGATGGGTTGTTACATAAGTCATTGAGCATCCTGATGGCCTGGGAATAGAAGCTCCTTCTGAGTCTCTCTGTACTGGCCATGAGGCTCCGGTAGCGCTTGCCTGACCGCAACAGTTCAAAGAGGCAGTTGTTTGGGTGACTAGAGTCTTTGGTTATTCTCTTAGCCTTGGCCCTGCAACGCTTGTTGTAAATGTCCTGGGCCCTCGTTCATCAACGTGACGTAGAAAATGTTCTATTTCCACACGTAAGCACAGAATTTAGAATGCGTGCACGCACAAAAGAAACGGGATTTACCACACATGCGTACGCAGGTTCTACGCACACCTGTCATGATAAATATCACCTTGGCCCTGCGCAGAGGCCGTGCACACTTTCACGTATTTGCATACCAAAACCGCCCCGATTAACCATATACGGTAATGGACACCCCCATGAAATGTGGAAGAATGGACTAAACCGAGGGTGTTGTACACTGTCGGATATTATATCTATTAACATCCTAAAAGACCATTGCTGCCTGGACACCGCAAACACTAATAAAGACCATTAACCACTGTTTTGCCCCGTTAGTGTCATTAATGCATGCTGGAATAAGAATACCTTTCTTAATTTATTTTTAATATTAATAATTATTATAATACAATAAAAGACAGCTCCGTCTTTTAATACACATATATTGTACAGTAACGTCAAATAAATACTACAGTCCCCGCTGAAATAAAGGTTCTGCACGCACATACCAGCAGTGATCTACAGCATAAAAGACTTTATAATACTATTCAGATAATTCAGTAGATAATTCATCTGTATCGCAACAGAGTCACGGATCTGGTCGGGGCAGGTAGCATTATGTCGGGAAAATCCTTATGAAATAAACAAAAGTGAATTAAAGAATTTAAAAACAAAGTTTAGCATATTAAATCGTTTTATAAGCTTTCTGAGTAGATAATTCATCTGTATCGCAACAGAGTCACGGATCTGGTCGGGGCAGGTAGCATTATGTCGGGAAAATCTTTATGAAATAAACAAAAGTGAATTAAGGAATTTAAAACGAAGTTTAGCATATTAAATCGTTTTATAAGCTTATAGCTTTTTTCGTGCTGATTTGAGAAGGGTCCAGCTGCAGAGCCGGAGAGCAACTCTCAGGGCCAAGATAGCACTTATACTATTTTGAGAGAGACAGCAGAGAGACAGACAGCAGAGAGACAGACAGACAGACAGACACTGTTCCACAGTGTGTGTGTGTGTGTGTGTGTGTGTGTGTGTGTGTGTGTGTGTGTGTGTGTGTGTGTGTGTGTGTGTGTGCGTGTGTGTGTGTGTGTGTGTGTGTGTGTGTGTGTGTGTGTGTGTGTGTGTGTGTGTGTGTGTGTGTGTGTGTGTGTGTGTGTGTGCGTGCGTGCGTGTGTGTGACTACTAGTCTAAAGGTAGAGACTCAGCCCCCCCCCCCTCTGGACCACCTCCTAGTAGAGACTTCTCTAGGAAGAAGACGAAGATGAGGATTAAGGCGAGACACTGCAGGTGAATAGGCAAATATACTTTTTTTGTTGATTTTGAGATTTTGTTATATTTTGCTTCCTAAACATGTCTTCTATGAAACTAGTGACAATAAAACATCAATAACACACATTTAGTTGTTCATTTTACTTCATTTTGCCTTATTGCATCCATAAATGTCCACATATTTAATGGGGAAGTGCCTCATTTGCATATATAAACATAAATTTCAGAAAACTTGTCTCTACTAGGAGGTGGTCCAGAGGGGGGGGGTCTCTACTGGGAGGTGGTCCAGAGGGGGGGGGGGGTCTCTACTAGGAGACTAGTGGTCACACACACACACACTGTGGAACAGTCTCTATCTGTCTGTCTGTCTGTCTCTCTGCTGTCTGTCTCTCCGGCTCTGCAGCTGGACCTTCTCAAATAAGCACGGAAAAGCTTTTAAGCTCATAGCTCCAATTTGGGTCCCAAATTGCGGTACAAATGAAGGAGGTGTCTCGGGTAGTGGACTCTAGTTAATATTATGTTCTCTCTGCAATTAGACTGCCCCTCATTCATTCATTCATCCCTATCTGATGCTATATCTGAAAACAGTTCCTGCGAGCGCAGTCAGTGCACCCGATAACGCTATATATATAAACCTGCATTCATTCGGAGAGAAAGACCTATTCCACATGCTATTTAGGGTTTGACAATAATTACACTAATATCGCTATTTCACAATGAACTATAATGAATTACGGGGGTCATACAGAACACGTCAGTCAAGATTATTTCCGCGTTGAAACTAATGCATGCAACTGATCTATGCCGTCCGTCTGCAGTCCCCATATTCTACCACTGGGCGTCAGCTACGCATGCTCCGAGCTGTGCGTAAATATAAGCACGAAGTCAAGTTCAAGTTGAAATTGATGAATCCCACACTTTGCTTAGAAATGGTCGTACGCACAGGTTAAGCACATATCTGTGCGTAAGTCACGTTGATGAATGAGGGCCCTGGAGAGTGGGAAGCCCACCTCCAATTGTGCCTTCGGCTGAATGTGCTACTCTCTGTCTGCTGCGGTCATGTGCGGTGCTATTCCCAAACCAGGAGGTGATGCTACCAGTCAGGATGCTCTCTATTGTGCATGAGTAGAAGTTCTTAAGGATCTTCTGACTCACTTTGAACTTCCTTAGGCGCCTAAGGAAGTAGAGGCGTTGCCATGCCTTCTTCACTACACTGTCAATGTGTGTGGTCCATGTCAAGTCCTTGGATATGTGGACTCCTAAGTACTTAAAACTGTTCACTCTAAATAAATAAACGCACCGAGGCTCTGGAGAAAGTAGTGGAAGCCCACGAAATCAAATTCACTCACATCTACAAGGAAGTAGAGGCTAACACAGTTAACCTAACTGCCGAGATGAAGGGGAACTACAATGAAATCAAGACGGAGCTCAGCGAAATAACGGAGGAGCTCACGCGAATCAATAAAGAACAGAAAGCCAAAATATTCGAGATGGAATATCAAAAACGCAGGCTGAATATTCGCATTGTCGGTCTGGACGAATCAGTGAGATGTGAAAACCCTGAAGAGTTTGCCACAGAATTACAGAAAATCTTGGGAACAGGAATCCTTCCTAAAATACCGGAGGTGGATGAGTGCTTCAGATTGGGACCCCGCTCCAGTGACAACAACGCTAAGCCCAGAGTGATATTAGTTGTACTGCGCCAAGTCAGAATAAAAGAAATTATTATGCGTGGAATTCGCAGGATGAAAGGCAATCTGAAACACATGGAGGTACCAATACACTGCTTTGAAGATTATTGTCGTGATGTAGTGGAACTGCGTGCCAAGTTCAAGACGGTGATGTCTCAACTATACCTGGGGAAATACAGACCCCTACTAATATACCCTGCAATACTTCGCGCCGTCGACAAACAAGGAGCAAAAGTTCTCCTCAAATCGCCTGAAGAGGCAGCCAAATTCCTGTCTGAACAGGAGCAGATTAGTGTATAAATGGCCTTTTAAATCTCAGTTATGCAAGGTCACCATATAGTACAACCTTTAATAATCGAGGATTTGGGACAGAGAGACCTACGTGCTCAGAGTTTTTGAATGCTTTCCCCGACGTGTATATTATTGCGGACATATTGGATTTAAGATTGGAACACTCCAGAACATACTGGAACATTCAGACAATGTAAAAATGACATATTGGAATAATCTAGAACATCGAAGCATTCTTTGATATATGGAGCATTCTGGAATATCAGCAATACGTGGTCATTCATTCTACCAGAAGCCCCTCGGGGGAATAATCAACAGCTATCTAGATGCAAAACCACAGAGCCATCATAGCCGGCCGGCTGAAAGATCACTCTACACAACGATCATCGCCCACCCCGGTCGGGGGAAATGCTGCATATACGTATTTAAAAATTGTTTTTTTATTAATGGGAAATAATTTCACTACTTCTCCAATTAATACTTTAGATGTTTAAGCATAGCAATGCTCTTTTAAGATCTAAGTTAATGTTCTCTTCCTTTTACTTTTTTTTTTTTTCTTTCTTTTTCATCCGCTCTCTCTGATTTATTGAGGCTCTCTCTTCAGTTCAATACCTTCATATTATTCATGGGTTACTATAAATTACTATAAATTACAAGTTCATATAAAATGTAAGTGATTAAGGCATGACAATTGAAGCTTATTTTTGGTCTTTATTTTTAGTTTATCTCATTTAAATTTTTATTTATTTATTTTTTACGGGTAAGTGGCCAAGCCACAGTCGACATTCTACTTATGGTAGAATTTAGAGTGTTAGATCCTATGGTATACATAGGAATGTTAAGGATAATTGGATCATTCTGGGATATCCGGTGGTGCAAGGGAGAGAGTCATACGCAAAGGTTGTGTTCATGGAACACAATCCTGTACGACTCTCGGTGGGAGGGAAGGGTAGGGGATTTTTATTTGTATATATGTATGTTTTTAAGCTCGGCTCTCAACGGGACCTCACTAGTGGGATGTATATCTAGTATTGCCTCGCACTCTAGAAGCATTACCAAAAATTACAATGCAACATGTATAGACTATGGCTAGTTTGAATATAATGATATGGAACACCGGGGGAATAAATAACCAACTTAAACGCAAAAGCGTGCTCACACTGATGAAAAAAGAACATGTGGACATTGCTCTGCTAAGCGAAACACACATTCTAGGGAAAGACATAGGTAAATTAGCGGACAACATATACCATAATGTCAGTCACTCCTCTATTGGTACGAGAACTCGGGGTGTAGCAATAGTCGTTAAACGTAAGTTGAATATTGTACTAAAGGGAGTATGGTCTGATGTAGAAGGTCGGATAACTATAGCTAAGATTGAACATAAGAACAGGAAAATAGCGTTGATAGCGGTATACGCCCCAAATTTGTACGAAGAAGATTTCTTCACTACACTAACCAATGCAATGTTAGACATTCCCGATTACTCATTTATAATAGGAGCGGATTTTAATGCCATCTGGAACCCAAGGATAGACAAATCTTACCTCGCCTTTTCCAGCGAACAAAAGAATTCATCGAAGGCATTAAAGGATTGGTCAAAGATTACAGGTGTAAAGGACTTATGGCGGTTACTTAACCCCACGACCCGAAAGTACTCTTGTCGATCTGCGAGACATAAGACACTATCCAGAATAGATTATGTCTTTGCATCACAGAGACTATTTGATAATTATGAAGTGGAAATGATACCCAACGCACTATCAGATCACTGTTATTTACTCCTTAAAGGTACATTTGGTATACTATCCTCCCGAGCCCCAAGATGGCGATTTAACTCGTTGCTGCTTAACAACAAGGAATTCATTACACAACTCAAAGAAGCTCTTATAGTATTCCAACGGGAGAATGCAAACTCGGTGCAAGACCCCAGAATAATATGGATGTCGGTAAAGGGAATGATCAAAGACTTCACGGATAGCTTTTCCTCCAAAATGCGCAAGAATCAAAACACAAAACTGGATGAGCTGGAAACGCTTTACTCAACGTTATTTAATTCTCTGAAATACAACAACTCAACTCGACTAGAAAATCAAGTTAACGTACTAAAAATAGAGATCAATGACATATACAGACAACAATCGGAAATACAAATACGCAGCACAAGACAACAGCAGTACTCCCATGGTTCCAAACCCAGCCACCTATTAGCCATGCGATTAAGAATTAATGCAACATTTGCAGATATAACTACCATTAGAGCACAACAAGTACTTGTAACAGATCCGGTAAAAATAAACGATACATTCAAAGTATTCTACTCCGATTTATATAAATCAGAAATGACCTTCGATCAAAACAAAATGGACACATTTCTTAATCAAATTATTCTCCCTAAACTTTCAGAGGATGACGCTAAACAGTTAGAAATACCGATCACACTAGAGGAACTCAAGATGGCCATAACCGCAATGAAAAGTGGTAAGGCTCCAGGAAGAGACGGTTTCCCATCAGAAATGTACCTTTCTTGTTGGGACATAATTGGCCCCTTATTACTAAATATGATCTTATACTCAGTCAAGGAGGGGAACTTCCATAAAACCGACAATATTGCACTCATAACAGTCCTCCTTAAAAAAGACAAAGACCCCAACGAGTGCGGTAGTTATAGACCTGTAAGCCTCCTCGGAACAGATATCAAACTGTACTCTAAGGTATTAGCCATCAGATTACAAAAGCATATGACGTCTTTAGTTCACCCGGACCAAACTGGCTTCATAGGAGGCCGCCTGATCACTGAGAACATAAGACGTATACTGCACGTACTTGATGCCGACAAAGAGGACACCATACCTAAGGCGATACTGTCCCTGGATGCTATGAAGGCCTTTGACAGGCTGGAATGGTCGTATCTGTGGGCAGTGCTAGAAAGGATGGGGTTAGGAAAAGGATTCATCGATATGATTAAAGTATTATACAAAGACCCATCGGCCATGATTATAACAGGCACAATCATATCTGAAATATTTCCGGTATCACGCTCTGCCAGACAGGGTTGTCCTCTTAGTCCCGGTCTGTTCAATCTATCATTAGAGCCGTTAGCACAATATATAAGACAATCCCAATCCATAGAACCTATCGTAATCAAGGGCACACAACAAAAAATTTGTTTATATGCGGACGATGTAATATTGTTCATGAAAAACCCCAACACCACATTGCCTCATCTGCTCAAGTTGATTGAGGACTTTGGTGATTTATCGGGATTTAAGATAAATTGGCCGAAGTCGGCTTTCCTTCCACTTAACACCCCTGCAAAAAAAGATACAACCCTCCCAGGACAGATACCGATGGTAAAACATTTCAGATGCTTGGGAGTGGAAATATTCCCTACCATAAGACAAACGGTGAAGCACAACTACACAAAAATCCAAAACAAAATCAAAGACGACCTTGATAGATGGGCAAAACTTAAGAACACAGTACAAGCACGGATATCAATAGTTAAGATGGATGTACTACCTAAAATCAACTTCTTCTGTTCAATGCTACCGTTACCCCCTCCAGAGGGTTACTGGAAAAGATTACACTCCTCCACATACAAATTTATTTGGAATAACAAACCACCACGTATAAAAAGATCCACCGCACAGAGAAATAAAGCAGATGGTGGCATGGCATTTCCAGATTTTTTCCTATATTTTAAGGCGTACTCATTAAGTCCATTGACAACATGGTTTGACTCCCAAGCATTAGCATCTTGGAGGAAAATAGAAGAAAACATAGTAGCCCCACATAGACTGAAGGACATAGCATACACTAAACTACCAATCAAGCACTGTGAACGAAAATTTGGCCCCATAATTACTCATGCGATCCGGATATGGCGTGAATCACAAAAAAAAAATCCTAACCCACAAGAATGGCACAACCATACTCCCTTATTCAATAACAATGCTCTCTTAATTGGAAAACGACCTATAAGATTCTCTATATGGGAAGAGCAAGGCATACACTCATTAGGGGATATTTTTAACAAACAGGGTTTTTGTAGTGATAAAGAAATACGCAAAAAATTTTATCTCACCAAGTCCACATGGCTTTTTCACAAACAGTTAGAGCTATGTTTGAAGTCTCACGGTGTTCCATTAGACAGACCAATTGAACACCACAGATACCACAAATTCTTCTACTCAAGAGAGACATCGAGAGGTTTTGTTTCAGAATTTTATCATCAATTACTAACGTCCTCGTATGAAACCCTCCAACTTGACTCTGTCTGGAGGAGGGATATACCAGACCTGGAAAATGACTTTGATTGGCAAGGAGCCTGGGCAAATGTCCGACTTACATCAAGGAACCCGGATCATCAACAAATCAATCTTAACTATATTCACAGGACATACTTGACTCCTATAAGACTGTGCCGAATGGGGCTCAAACAAGATTCCAAATGCACCCAATGTACAAATGGGGACGAAGGGACATTTATGCACATGTATTGGGACTGCTCACCAGTTAAGGCATTCTGGAAAGATGTGACCCAACAAATATCAAAACTCGTATCTTGGAATATACCTGTACACCCCTCGGTATTGCTGTTGAATGATGTTTTTGAGTTTGCAGTGAATCCACAGCTAAAGAGATTGGTTTTATCGGGTATCACAGTAGCCAAAAAGCTGATCGCATCACGCTGGCTTCAACCGGAAAAAATTTGCCGTAAAGTTTGGTTTCTTACATATCTCGATGTAATTTACCATGAAATATCAAGAATTCTGGGTCTCAATGAATCCAAAATGTCAATGTGGTTAGAAGTGGTGGAGAGAATAAAAGCTAGCTTATAATGGTAGTGTCTGGTTAGGTGCGAGGGATAGTGGAGGTACTTCTCAAGGTGGGGTCCGGGAGGGGGGGGTTCGAGCTGAGTATGTGTATGTAGGGTTTTTTTTTTTTAGATAACAGGTATTATGGGTATATCTTATATAAAACAACTAACCAAAATGTGATCTCATTGGATGTGCCCTGACAATTAATGCTTGTATATCTTATCGTGTGTTGTCATGTTTGTTTATATGTTTGTTTTAAAAAAGAATAAAAAAATAAAATACAAAAAAAAAAAAACTGTTCACTCTCTCGACCGGTGCCCCGTCGATGCTGAGGGGGCTGTAGTCCCTGGCCCACAACCTCCTAAAGTCCACAATCATCTCTTTAGTTTTGCTGACGTTCAGGGAGAGGCTGTTCTCCTGGCACCACAGTGCCCGGTTCTCTACCTCTCCCAGGTAGGCCCTCTCGTCGTTTGCAGAAATCAGGCCCACCACAACCGTGTCGTCGGCAAACTTGATAATTGTGTTGCTGTTCCTCTGTGCCACACAGTCATGTCTGTACAGCGAGTAGAGGAGGGGGCTCAGAAAACAGCCCTGGGGGGCACCAGTGTTGAGAGTGATGGATGAGGAGGTGCAGTTGTCTGCTCTCACCACCTGGGGTCTTCCTGTCAGGAAGTCCAAGACCCACTGGCAGATGTCGTAGTTCAAGCACAGATCTCTGAGATCTCTTGAATGCTGAGCTGTAGTTAATAAATAGCATTCTCACATAGTTCCCCTGCCTCTTGTCCAGGTGTGATGCTGCTGTGTGCAGCACATGGGCTATGGCGTCCTCCGTGGACCTGTTGGGGCGATATGCAAATTGCAGGGAGTCCAAGGTGTTGGGGAGGGAGGAACAGATGTAGCCCTTCACTAGCTTCTCAAAGCACTTCATGGCTATGGAGGTGAGAGCTACAGGGCGATAGTCGTTTAGGCAAGCAGGCGTGGATTTTTTGGGTACAGGGATAATGGTGGACTTTTTCAGACAGGTGGGGATGACAGACTGTTCTAAGGACAGGTTGAATATGTCAGTGAATACCGGGGCCAGTTGGTCGGCACAGACTTTTAGGACGCGGCCGGGGATACCGTCCAGTCCTGCTGCCTTCCTGGTATTCACTTTCTTAAAGGTCCTCCTCTGTTAGGAAACGGGGGAAAAGTAGAACCCAATATGCAGATTGACGGAGGAGCCCCAGAACTGCAGAATGATAGGAGAATGGAGACGGTGGTTGCTCTTCACAAAATGTAGTGTTCTATATTTATTTTTAGAACCAAGAGAGCAAGGGTATATTACAATTACCAAAACAAAAGCAAAGGCACAGCCGAGCTGGCACTAGAGAACACGCAAACTGATACACGAAAAACAAAGAAGCACAAAAAACGGAATAAAAATAAAACTTACTAAGACTCAATACAAACAGCAGGGCAAGGAAGACGACAGCAGACACGACAGGTACGGGAACATGGAGGTATGACGCCACAAAGGAAGTGAGGACAGAACACACTAATATACACAGACTAATTACAATTGGCAACATCTGGCCAATCCAAAACACAAAACAAACAAACACCAAACTAGACACAAAAGCCATATCACAACAACAACCAAAGCAATATCACAAACAACAACCAGACAGGAGGATGACAATTAAACAAGGGAAGGACAAGCCCATCACCATACATGAAGAAATGAACTCAATTATTGTCATCCAACACAAAATGGTGGTCTGCACCATCTGGCGGTGCCCGCTAGATGGCGCCATGAGACCACTGGAGGGAGGTAGGAGACCAATGTTCACATGTTACACTCCTCGGCTCATGTTCTGTTATCCTGAACACTGAAGGCGCAATCCACAGAGAATGGATTGCGCCAAGTAAATCGCATCCGCGGAGCCTGCTCTGCGTTTGGGAGCTATCCACGGAAGCACATTGTGCGATGAGATACCAGCGCAGACACGCCCAATATGTGTGGCTTGCGAGCAGTCTGCACTCTGCACCCCTGACAGCGCTCTTGGCACAAATGTGTGTATCAAAATGTAGCGCGCTGTCAAGTTTAGTGCGCTGTCCAAAAAAAGAAAATAAACTAGAAATCAAGAAATCAAGATGGAAAGCAGTAAAAAGAAACCTGCAGTTAAAACCAAGAACGGCAAACGACACATGCCGTTCCTTCCCAAACCCCAAAATTATAGCCAGACGGACAAAGCCAAGTGATGCTCTAAACTCAATTTCGTTGTACCAACAATGATAATAAAGATTATATTCTTTTGCACTCCTCTATAGATTACGAAGTAAACGAAATACAATACAAAATGAACGGAATACTAAAGAAAATAGATCTCATGAGTTATGAAAAGTATCTAACTTGTTCGCGAAATATAAAGCCATGTGCCAATAGCCTTCGCAACACGTGATTTATAAATAAGGCTATAGCACTGACATTTCAAATGCTTGGTTCTGAGATGATCAATACAGTAAACATTTATTTCTGATATAGGTTCTGATCAGCAGTAATGCAATGTCATGATTATTATTATTCTGAAGTTATTATTATTATTATTATTATTATTATTATTATTATTATTATTATTATTATTATTATTATTATTATTATTATTATTATTATTATTATTATTATTATTATTATTATTATTATTATTATTATTATTATTATTATTATTAAATAAAAAATGTATTAATAATTAATTAATACTATAATCTAACATGTTGCCTGGATCGCACCAATTGTTGTTCAGAATGAAGGCTATACCACCACCTCTCTTTTTTCCGGAGTCTTCTTCTGTTCTGTCTTTACGGTGAACAGAGACGTTTTCAGCCGGCTTTATGGCGTGATTCGGGACGTCCGGTGAGAGCCAAGTCTCGGTGAAACAAAAGACGTTGCAGTCCCGAATGTCCCTCTGGAATTAAATTCTTGTAGGGATGTTCGATATTGGCTTTTTTACCGATACCGATATACCGATATTGTCCAACTCTTAATTTCCGATACCGATATCAACCGATACCGATATATGCAGGGTTTCCCCCCCGAAAAAACGGAATAATTTCAGGTAATTAACATTACATATCTCTTGTCGTGGAATTAACACAACATTATGCATACTTTTGACAATAAATAAAATCTGAATTTCTTCTTACTTGCTTGCCTGGGTAAATAAAGGTTAAATAAATGTAAAAAAAAATTATAATTAAGAAACATTTTGAAAACCGATACCGATTATTTCCAATATCACATTTTAATGCCAATATCGGTAGGCCGATAATATTGGACATCCCTAAATTCTTGCTCTGATGTCGTCCAGTTTATTCTCAATATGCCAACAATATCCTGGGCAATGGTGTTCTATG